>NW_012114488.1:8395578-8433801 GCF_000951035.1 Colobus angolensis palliatus
AGATAGATAGATAGATAGATAGATAGATAGATAATCTTCTGAACCTCCTCTGCTTCAGCCACTGTTGTGGGAGGAATATAATGCTAAAAGTTATAAAATGGCAGACTTGGTTTCTCATTGGAAATGTGTGACATTTTCTTGAATGATTCTGGGAACACAGGTGTTATCATGGGGGTGGACATGCATTTCCTGTAAGCTATTAGGTAGAAACGTACCAGTGGCAGTCACCTACAGTTAGATACTAATGTGGTAAATGTGTTTTCTTTTAAAAACTGAGTCGGTTTTCCACACTTCACATCATTCTGGCTTCTTAGGAGTAGAAATGAGGCTCCCAAAGCCTCTAAGAAAATCCCTTAGGTCTCAAGGCAGAGCTGTGAACAACAGTGGCATGATCCCTGCATTCGCTCTAAGCCTTGGGTGGGCGAGCATGGACTCTGGCTCCAGCCAAGGTGCGGCACAGCCTGCCTGCCAGGCAGCTCTCCAGCCATGCTCTGCCACATGGATGCACCTGCTTTGACCAGGAACTACCTAGATCTGGGCAGAGATCCTGGTTTTGGAGGAATCCAAGCAGAAGTTCCTAATGAGGTCTTTATAACCCACGGGTCTGAAGCCTAGCTAGGCTGTGAAGCGGTGAAACTAGGTGCGAAGCTCCATTTCTGTTCCTAAACAATGGGGACGAGCTGGACCTGGTGACCCCAGGCAGCTCCAGACTTCGGCGGTGCCTTCCAGATCACCAGGGGCTCCTCTCAGTCATCACCTGGACAGCAGATTCGTGTGTCCAAGCATTGGGGTGCAATGGCCCTGCCAGGCTGCAGCCTTGACTGAAAAAGACAGAGGGGGATGTGTGTGTATGTTTGTGTGTGTGTGTGTGTGTGTGTGTACCATTCACTCCTATTTTTGAAAAAGAATGGAAAAGCAAACCAAGACAATTTTTATTTTGTCAGCGGGAAGAAAGTGGGTGCAGGCGAAGAGGACAGAAGTCAGGCTTCTCTCAGAGTTCCCTGCTTCATGGTTTTGATTTGGGAAACATACATATTTAAATTCAAAATGAAAGGAGAAAGAAAATAGGCACCAAAATGGAAAACAAACAAAATTGATTATGTTTCAAGTTAGTGTCACAACATGGGAAACTCTGACTGCCGGTAACTTTAGTCTGTTTTTTTAACGTCTTAACAACTTTACTGAGGAAGTATCATTGGCATACAATTAACAGCATATCCACAGTGCAGCTTGACGCCCTCTGGCGCTTGGACACCCATGAGCCCATCGGTTAGGACGGGGCAGCGTTGCCCTCTCCATGGCCATGGTGTCTCCCCCAGCAGCCCCTTCCTCCCCGGGCCCCTCACTGCAGGACTGCGGCTGCTCTGCCTCTTGCCACTACAGATGACTCTGCCGTTTCTAGGGTTTTATGCGCATGGAATCACACAGCAAATTCCCTAGAGTGGTCCAGCTCCTTTTGCTCCGTCATGATTCTGGACCTGCCTGTGCTGCTTTACGGATCAACAGTGCCTTCCTTTTCATCGCTGAGTAGTATTCCATTTTGTCAATATACCAGAATTTGCTTACTACCGACGACCTTATTGATGGCAATTTGAGTTGTTTCTAGTTTTTAGCTATTACAGATAAACCTACGGTGAATATTTGTGTGCAGATGTTGTAGTTTATTTTCTCTTGGGTACACACCCAGGGGTGGGACAGCTAAATCACATGGCGGGTGTGTTTATCTTTTAAAAACCCCCACACCATTTTCCACAGCTGCATCATTTTGCTTTCTCACCTGCAGTGCATGAGAAGCGCAGTTTTTCCACATTCTCACCAACACCTGGCATGGCCGTTCTTTATCATTTACCCATGTTAAAGTGTATATTGAGGTCTCATTAGTGGTTTAAATTTGCATTTTTCTCAGTCTCTAGTAATGCTGAACATCTTTTCAGGTCCTTATTTGCCATCTACCTATCTTCTATGGGGAAATGTCTGTTCAAATATTTTGCCCATTTTTAAAAATCAAGTTGTCTGTTTTCTTATTGAGCTTTTAGAGTTCTTGATGTTCTCTGGATGTAAATCCATCATTATCAAATATGTAATTTGCAATTATTTTCTCTCAGTTTGTGGCTTATCTTTTCATTCTCCTAACATCATCTTTTAAAGAGCAGAAGTTTTTAATTTACGTAATTTATGTTTACAGTATGGGTTTCGTATGTGTGTTGGGTTTTGTTTTGTTTGAGATCATGCTTTTGGTGTCATATTTAGGAAGGCTTTTCTTAATCCAACGTCATAATGATTTTGCCTATGCTTTTCTCTAGGAGTTTTCATAGTTTTAAGTTTTACATTTAGTTTTATGATCCATTTTAAGTTTTTTTAAATCTAGTGCATGGTATGGACAGCAGTTTTGTTTGCTTGTTAGTTTGGAACACATAGGTATACAACAGTTTCAGCATCATTGGTTGAAAAGATTATCCTTTTTCCACCGAACTGTCTCTAAACACTTTCTGAAAGTCCAATGTCCACATATGTGTGGATCCATTTCCATACACTCTAATCTGTCTTATTGATTGGTCTACCTTTATGCCAATGATACACTGTGATATATAATATGTTGTACACCACAGGTTTATAATACATCTTATTTATTATGGTAATCTAAATATTATCATGCATTTATAATAAATCTTGAAATTAGGTAGCATTGGTCTTACAATAATGTCATTATTTTTCAAAAGGCAACTTCAATCAAAACTCCTGAAGGTATTTATTTTTTGGTAGCAATCGACAAGCTGATCCTGAAATTTGTCTGGAAATGAAAAGATTCTTGAACAGCAGAACATCATCTAGTTCTTCATCCTGTGCTACCAGCTCTTCGGTAGGTCCGTGATTATTTGAAAACTAAGCGTAGTTTTAAAAAAATTAATTAATTATATTTCCCAAAAAGTTGAGATCCCTGAGTTCAGCTCTCTTTCATTCTAGAAAATAGCCCTTCAACCTTCTCGTTCGGAAATAGAAAAGCGAACTTCATTCCTCATGTATCCTCATCATGGGTCTCTTTAGTCTTCATGTTTTCACCTTCTCTGTTCAGCTGTGACGTGCATCTTGATTTTAAACAGGATTAAAACGTCATTTCGTTTTCCTACCTCTCTAAAATTCTGATGTCCTCGAGAATTTCCCACAGTTGTTAGTGATTCGCCATTTCTAAATATGGGATCGCATCTCCCACAGTCCTCTCAGGCTACGATTGTGCACACACATTAAAGTAATTATGGGACACTGAGAGGACAGCAGTGACTGTGTTTGCTTGTGCTGATATGCTGCTTCAGGGTAGCTGTGAAATTACATGCAATTAGTTGAAGATTCTCCTCCTGAACAAAAAAATAACGCCATCCACCTACTAGGTAGTATTGTCATCCCTGGAAATCCAGGCCCTCAGAATGAGCAGCGTATGAAGACCTGCTGTCTCCTTCCACCCACACATGAAGGGGAAAAGGTCCTCCTTACCAGCCAGTGTGTGCCAAACACATCCCTGATGTGAACTGCACACCAATACCCTTGTTAAAAGAAAAACTTCAGCAGAATTAAGTTTAACAGAGGCTAATTGAGCAACGAACGATTCACGAATCAGGCAGCCTCCCCAGCCAGAATAGGTTCAGAGAGACTCCAGCACCACCACGTGGTGGGAGAATATTTAGGACAGACAAAGGAAAGAGATGCACAGAAGATGGAAGTGAGGTGCGGAAACAGCCGGTCGGTTACATCTCGGCCTTTGTGGTATTTGAACGTGGCTTGAACAGTTGGCCGCCTTTGGCCAAAACTCGGTGATTGGTGCAAGAGTAGGCTACGGTCTGTTTACACTTCTACTCGTTATAGTTCTCCGTGTACACAGAACCTGTAGGTTGAATTTAAGGTATGTAGGTAGCATAGCTTTAGGCTACACTTGATTTAAGAGATCGCAAAAGCTTCCCAAACGCTCAGCTCTCAAATGTGCCCGTTCCGCCAGCTGCTCAAAGATGTCTCTTCCACCTCTGCATGCAAAATGATTCTGTGTGCTAGATAATCAATAGTGCAAGCAAGAACCCTGCTGCACCAGTAAACTGGCATTTGTTAGTTGGGAGACCAAAGCCATTTAATAGTAATAACGATAATTAAACATTCAGATTGGTGTCTGACAGGAGCGTCCTGAGGGGAGGACAGATACAGCTGAGACAAGGAGCAAGAGGATTGGCAGGAGGAAGCACCGGAGCACGGGGTGCTCACATCCACCGAGGGCTGCCCCTGCCGGGCACCGTCCTGGGTCCTCTGCGGTGCTCACACGCTTGATCTTCTCAGCGTTTCTAGAAGTGGATGCTTTTGCACATTCATCTCACAGGTGAGAAAAGTGCAGCCTGGGGAGTTTCCAAAGTCAGGGAAAAATATGTTGCTGTTGGAGCCCGAATTTGAACCCTGGTCTCCCTGAGTCCACACCTGAAGGAGCTATTTAAAAAGAGGCAGAAAGATGGTGCCAAGGGAGGCACGAAAGCAAAGGGAAGGGGCTGGATGTGGCCCCCAGCAGCTTCTGCAGACCGCATGTCAGTGCGTGGTGGCTGGGACCGCTGGACGTGACATGTGGGGACCTCGCGCCGTTTGTCACTTGCTCCAAGTGCTGGGAGATTTACAGCAGAATTAAGTTTAACAGAGGCTAATTGAGCAACGAATGATTCACGAATCAGGCAGCCTCCCCAGCCAGAATAGGTTCAGAGAGACTCCAGCACCGCCACGTGGTGGGAGAATATTTAGGACAGACAAAGGAAAGAGATGTAATTCTCATAAGGAAAGGGGACGCCTTTTGCTGCGTTTTGGGGAGGATTTTCCGCAGCTGCCTCTTTCTGGAGGCCTGGGTCAGGCTGAAGATCCCCGCGTCCCCCATCGTGGACACCAGGGGGCGCCCCACCCCCACCAAGGAGGCGCAGGCTCCCGCAGAACAGGGAGGACGAGTCCAACCCACCCACGCGGCTCACACGCAGTGTCCACTGGAAGCAAAGCATTCGGAGTTTCCGTGTGCTGTGACTGTGGGGAGCCAGGCTGTGCAGGGACCGAGTCCTTAAGTGCAGCGTTCAGCTGTGACCGGGCTGACAGTGACCCTGCCGTCTGTCCAACACGCAGGCCAGGAGAGTCCTTCCAGAAGCTGCTGCAGTCCGCAGGGCGCGGTGGCCCCGAGGGCGCCCCGGGGTCCAGTGCAGGGCGGCACGAGACCGGGTCAGCTCCAGAGAGATGCGGGCGGCACTGCCCATGGGGCCCCACTGCCACCCTCAAGGCAAAAGTTCCTGTGTTTGTCTCTTTGCAGACACCTGGGCTTTTTATTAAAACGCAACATCCCAAATCAAGCGGTAAAGATAGAATCTGAATCCTATCTCTGACATCAACTGTCTTTTGTTTTTCGTGGTTTTTTGTTTTTGTTTTGTTTTGTTTTGTTTTATACGGAGTCTCGCTCTCTCACCCAGGCTGGAGTGCAACGGCCTGATCTTGGCTCACTGCAACCTCTGCCTCCCAGGTTCAAGCCATTCTCCTGCCTCAGCCTCCTGAGTAGTTGGGACTATAGGTGCCCCCCACCACATCCGGCTAATTTTTTGTATTTTTAGTAGAGATGGGGTTTCACCATGTTGGCCAGGCTGGTCTTGAACTCGTGACCTCAGGTGATCCGCCTGCCTCAGTCTCCCAAAGTGCTGGGATTAGAGATGACATCAATTTTCAATGAACTGGGTTGGAATATTTTTTAAGACATCGCAGGCTGTTCTCTAGGCAAGGGTACAGGGAAACTGTATTCTTAATCCGTGCCGGTTGTAATTACGGTGGTGTAACAATTGCTCTAGGAAAACTACCCAGCCACAGACGGCAAAAGCTACAGAAATACCATGTCCTTTCCCTGTTAAATCCACACAGAGGATCTCAGCTAAGAAAAAATCCTAAGTATGGAACATCATTACACACAAAATATGTTCATAAAAATCCCATTTCTAATAAAAATCGTTCAAAAACTCTTTGAAAACCTTAAAGTATGGGTAATGCAACTCCATTGAGCACCTCCACTCAGTAGAATATGGTCCAGGCCTTAAGATCTGTAGTCACCGTTGTATACAACATAGAAAATATCCTTTACTGCGTTTGTGACTATGTAAAATATAGGCATAAGAAAACAAAACTAGAAGAAACTGAGCCAAAATATTAGTGTATTTGTGTTCCAATAATGAGATTCTAGCTCTTCTTTTCTGGGCTTTTGAAACTGTATGTGGTATGGATTTATTTTAATTGACAATTGGAAAATAAATAAAATGTATTTATTTTTAAAAATAGATTTTAAATTGTATTATTATGAGAATATTGAACGTTGCTCAAGAGAAAGCCGAGATCTACCATGACTAAGTCTATACCTCCAAGAATGCCTGAGCCAGAGTGCTCCAATGACAGCTTACAGGCCTGGCACTAAAATAATGGCAGCCAAGGCTGAGGAGAGCCTGTGGTCCTGCTCCACAACCCAGAGGAGGGAGGCGGCATCAGGGTCAGCAGCCAGCAGAGGACTCCTGGACAAGCTACTTCCCTCTGCTCTGTATCAGTTTATCTGCCTATAAAAGGGGTGCGAAAATATGCCACACCTTGCAAGCTTTTTGCTAAGATTCAAACGAAATAATTCATATTGGGCCAGGCGCAGTGGGTCATGCCTATAATCCCAACACTTTGGGAGGCTGAGGTGGGTAGATCATGAGGTCAGGAATTTGAGACAAGCCTGACCAACATGGTGAAACCCCATCCCTACTAAAAGATACAAAGAAATTAGCCAGGTGTGGTGGCACGTGCCTGTAATCCCAGCTACTCCAGTGGCTGAGGAAGGAGAATCACTGGAACCCAGGAGGCGGAGGTTGCAGTGAACGGAGATCACACCTTTGCACTCCAGCCTGGACGACAGGGCGAGACTCCATCTCAAAATAAATAAATAAATAAATAATAAAATAAAAAGAAAGAATTCATATTAAAACTCTTGTATAAAAGATGATTACAACAACAACAAAAAATCCATAGCAATAGATGTGCGTCAGGTTTCCCCTTCCGGGTGACACAATACTAATTCATTCATTCACCAAAAATGTCTTGGTCTCATCTAACATGCAAAGCATCCATCAACGTGCTCGGCACTGAGGACCTGAAGATGTCTTGGTCTCATCTAACATGCAAAGCATCCGTCAACGTGCTCAGCACTGAGGACCTGAAGACGGAGGAGACGTGATTTCTTCCCTTGAGCATTTTACAAAGTCCATATGGAAAAGCCAAGAAGACCTTCAACAACTAAGTCTAATGCCGTGCTTCTCTCGTTGGGGATATGCTCTACATGTTTGCATTAGCAGAAGTGACCTCGGAGTAACTTTATGTCGCCCCATACTGCGGTAATTTGTTGATTTTTAAATTAGTGTGGATTTTTGTTACTTCCTGGATTGTTCTATAGTAACCCTTGTTCTCTGGGAAAATAAGCACTTTCCATTTTAAAGAGGAAAACAATTTTGAAATTTTGTTTACGTGGTTTAAGTGGCAAATAAGAAGCACAAATGAATTTCCATATTTCCAGATAACCTCAAGTAAAGGTGAAATGCTTGAGGACCATTCCTCCTCCAGTGTGGTTAGTCTGTGGATATCATTTGCCTCTGTCTGCCTTGACTAGATGCTCCCAGGGGTCCCACCCGTTCTCCGGTGTCCGAAGGACTTTTTCCCCTGATCTTCATTCATTTTGGCATATTAAGAAATTGGGTTTCATGTTCCACCTAAAACCACAGGTGAGGTAGCTCTCTCGCGTTGCAAAGCCGCACACACTGGGGCTCTCCTCGGGAGCCTGGGTGGCTTCGGGTTTGAATTGCACTCCGGGTTTCTCTCCAGAGTAAAGATGACTTCATGGTGGCAGGAGGGACTTCACAGTCACTTGGAAAATTCTACCAAGAAAATTGTTTTATTCATCCTGCAAACCTTGTTATTCCATTTTTAAGTGCATTATCCTCTTCTGAAACCTCACAGTTGCCCATAATAATCCACACAAAAAACCTCATGTGTGTGTGCTTGATCATTGAGCAGTTATGCCAGTTCTATCAGTGATAAGTAGAGGCGTGTGTTCACACTTTAGAATGCTTTGCTCTCTGTGTACCTGATGACGAAAACAGAAAAGCAAGGAGCATGTTTCTGTCATTTGTTATAGCAGAAGAAAAGCATTCAGCCAACATTGCTATCTTTCCACTTCCGGATAACAGCCCTTCTAAGGGATGTGAGGTGATACCTTATAGTGGTTTTGATTTGCAATTCCCTGATGGTCAGTGATGCTGAACACCTCTTCCTATACCTGTTGGACATTTTTATGTCTTCTTGGGAGAAAATGGCTGTTCAGATCTTTTGCCCATTTTTAAATAGGGTTTTCTACTATTGAGTTGCATGAAGTTTTTATACATTTTGGATATTAACCCTTGATATGGTTTGGCTCTGTGTCCCACCCAAGTCTCATGTTAAATTGTAATCCCCAGTGTTGGAGGTGAATAGATCATGGGGGCAGAGTTCTCATGAATGGGTAGCATCATCCCTCAGTGTGGTTCTGGTAATGGTGAGTGAGTGAGTTTTCATGTGCTCTGGTTGTTTGAAAGTGTGTGGCACCTCCCCCACCTCTTTCTGCTGCTCCAGACATGCCATGTGCTGGCTCCCTGTTGGCCTTCCACCATAACTGTAAGTTTCCTGAGGCCTCCCCAGAAGCTGAGTGGATGCCAGCACTGCTCCAGCCATGCCATGGGCTGGCATTCTCCTGCTTCAGCCATGCCATGTGCTCGCTCCCTGTTGGCCTTCTGCCATGACTGTAAATTTCCTGAGGCCTCTCCAGAAGCTGAGCAGATGCCAGCACCAAGCCTCCTGAACAGCCTGCAGAAGCAGGAGCCAATTAAATCTCATTTCTTTATAAATTACTCAGTCTCAGGTGTTTCTTTATATTTGTGTGAGAATGGACTCATACAGCCCTTTATCAGGTCTATGGTTTCCCAATCCATGGGCTGCCATTTTATTTTGTTGATTATTTCCCTTGCTTTGCAGAAGCTTTTTAGTTTGATGTAGTCCCATTTATTCATTTATTTATTTATTGCTTTTGTAGCCTGAGCTTTTGATGTGACATCCAAGAATCACTTCCAAGGCCAATGTTAAAGAGCTTTCAGTCTCTGTTTTTTTCTTGTAGTTTTGTGGTTTCAGGTTTTACATTAAAGTCTTCAATCCATTTTGAGTTGATTTTTGTGTTTGTTGTAAGATAAGGGTCCAATTTCATTCTTTTTCACAAGGAAATCCAGTTTTCCCATTACCATTTGTTGAAGAGACTGACTTTCTCCATTGTGTCCTCTTGGTGCTCGTGTCAAAAACTAGTGGATCATCAATGTTTGGATTTATTCCTGGGTTCTCTTTTCTGTTTCATTGGTATATAAGCCTGTTTTTATGAAAGTACTGTACTGTTTTGATTACTATAGCTTTGTAATATAATTTTAAATCAGGAAGTGTGATGTCTCCAACTTTGTTTTTCTTTCTCATTCTTGTCTTGGCTATTTGGAGTCTCTTATGTTCCATATACATTGTAGGGTTTTTTTCTATTTCTGTAAAGAA
This sequence comes from Colobus angolensis palliatus, assembly GCF_000951035.1. NCBI lineage: Eukaryota > Metazoa > Chordata > Mammalia > Primates > Cercopithecidae > Colobus > Colobus angolensis. The sequence goes on from NW_012114488.1 coordinate 8,405,206, forward strand.
TGCCACTAGGATTTTGATAGGGGTTGAATTACATCTATCCTTTGCCTTGGGCAGTGAGGACATTTTTGCAACATTAACCATTTCAAGTCATGAACACAAGATCCTTCCATTTATTTTTGTCTTCTTCAAATTTCTTTCATCAATGTTTCATAGTTTTCTGCATACAGATCTTTCACCTCTTTGGTTAAATTTATTCCTTGGCATTGTATTTTTTTCTATGCTGTTGTGAATGGAATTGTTTTCTTGATTTCTTTTTCAGTTAGGTTATTATTTATATATCCTACAACTTAACTGGATTCATTTATCAGTTCTAACACTGGTTTCCTTTTGTGGAACTCTGGGGTGTTTTACACATAGGATCATGTTCTCTACAGATGAAGATAATGTTACTTCCTCGTTTCTGCAGATGCCTTTTATTTCTTTTATTTATTTCTTTCTTTTTCTTGTTTGATTGCCCTTGCTAGGACTTCCACGCTGTGTTGAACAGAAGTGGCAAGAGTGGGCATCCCTGCCTCACAGCAGATCTTGGTGGAAAAGCTTTTAATTTTCCCTCTTGGACACAGTTGGTGGAAATGTAGATTGGTACAGTCATTATGAAAAACAATATAAGCTTCCTCAAAAAATTCAAAATAAGAACCACCATATGACTCAGCATTTCCTCTGCTGGATATAGATTCAAAATCCATGAAACCAGTATCTCAAAGAGACGTCTGCACCCACATGTTTATTGCAGCACTGTTCACAACAGCCAAGATGTTGGGGGAGGGGAACCTTATGTGTCTATTGGCACACAAATGGCTAAAAAACTGTGGTACATACACATCATGGAATATTATTTAGCTCTAAAAAGGAGTGAGATCTTGTCATTTTGCCACAGCATGGATGAACGTACAGGACATCCTTCTGCTGAGTGAAATAAGCCAGACACAGAAAGAAACGTATTGTGTAATCTCACATGTGGAAACTAAACAAATATTTTAAATCAAATATACATAAAGAACAAAACAGTGGTTACAGGGATGTGGTGGGCGAAGGGAATGGGGAGATGCAGCAAATGTGTAGGTGTCTGGAGATCTCATGCACAACATGGAGAGATGTAGATGTGTAACTGTCTGGAGGTCTCGTGTACAACATGGGGAGATGTAGATGTGTAACTGTCTGGAGGTCTCGTGTACAACATGGAGAGATGTAGATGTGTAGGTGTCTGGAGGTCTCGTCTACAGCTTGGAGAGATGTAGATGTGTAGGTGTCTGGAGATCTTGTGTACAACATGGGGAGATGTAGATGTGTAGGTGTCTGGAGGTCTCGTCTACAGCTTGGAGAGACGTAGATGTGTAGGTGTCTGGAGATCTTGTGTACAACATGGGGAGATGTAGATGTGTAGGTGTCTGGAGATCTCGTGTACAACATGAGGACTGTGGGGAAGGAAGCATTTGGAATTCATGCTGAGTAGATTCTAGCCACTACTGTGGTCAGGCTGTGTGTCCCCACCCAAAACTCATCTTGAATTGTAATCTCCAGGTGTTCAGGGAGGGACCTGGTGGGAAGTGATTGGATTAAGGGGCTGTTTCCCCCGTGCTGTTCCTGTGATAGTGAGTGAGTTCTCATGAGATCTGGAGGTTGTAGAAGGCAGTTTTCCCTGCTCTTGCTCTCTCTCTCTCCTGCTGCTGTGTGAAGAAGGCCTTTGCTTCCTCTTCAGCTTCCACCATCACTGTAAGTTTCCTGAGGCCTCACCAGTTATGCAAAACTGTGAGTCAATTAAACCTCCTTTGTTTATAAATTACCCAGTCTCAAGTAGTATCTTTATAGCAGTGTGAAAACAGACTAAGACAGCTACCTTGTCACAAAATCAAACAAACAAAATGAGTAACCAGGTGAGATAATGGATATGTACTTTGGTTCACCATAGTAACCTTTTTGCTGTCTATGTGTACCCCATAATATCATGTTGTATATTTTAAATATACACAACACACACACATTATATATATATATTTTAAAAAAGAAGCATTTGGGTCTAAAATAGGCAGGGTTGTCTGGGAACCTGAACCCCTAATGTTTCTCTTCCGCTCTCCACTCATCTCCACACCTGGAGAAATAAATTCTGATGACATTGAACGTCAGAACTCAGCTCAAGCCCAGCACAACCTTGCCCTAAGAAACAGCTTTACGGAATTATTCATGAGGACGTACTTGCAGACCAGCTGAGCATAACCTGCATGTCTTTCTCCCTTGGAGGTCTCCGTGATAAACACAGGAGGAACCTTTTCTTTAGGTGAACGTCTGCCTTCTGCAGTGGCTGCCACCTGGGCCCTGGGCTGGAAACTGCCTTGAGTTATTCTCTGCGTAGATCCTTCCTGAGAACAAGGGCACAGACCTACGCTCCATAAAGGGTAGGCAGCTGCGGTGGTTTTGATCAGCCCCGTTAGAGTGTTTAACCAGGGCTTGTAACAAGAAAAGAAACTTATTTATTTTTGAGATGGAGTTTCACTCTTGTCACCCAGACTGGAGTGCCGTGGTGCGATCTCGGTTCACTGCAACCTCCGCCTCAGGTTCAAGCTATTCTCCTGCCTAAGCCTCCCGAGTAGCTGGGATTACAGGTGCCCACTACCACGCCCTACTAACTTTTGTATTTTTAATAGAGATGGGATTTCACCATGTTGGCCAGGCTGGTCTCAAACTCCTGACCTCAGGTGATCTGCCCGCCTCGGCCTCCCAAAGTGCTGGGATGACAGGTGTGGGCCACCATGCCCGACCAAGGAAAGAAAATTTCCAAGAGTCATTTATAATAGAAGAGACTGATCTATAAGCAAAAATCACCACAGCCTCAAGTGTGCTGGCAGCATCTAATGGTGCCCGCACCTTCCAGGGTGAGTGTGGGGCACTGCAGCACCTGAGGCTGGCAGTGGGCAGCCTTCCCAGAGGCCTGACCCAAGCCTGCATCCCTCTCTCCAGACCCACTCTGCTCTGCACCTACGTTTCAAGCCGGGGTCAGCAAAGCGTAGCCCCCCAACCATCGTTGTAGTGTCTGTGAGCTGAGGATATTTTTATATTTCAAAACATTTGAAAAAATCATCAGAAGAAGGAGAAGATTTCGTGAGGTGAAAATTAGATGACAGCTAAATAAACGTCCATGTATAAAGCTTTGAATGTCATCTTTGCTTTCTCTCCTGCCACCTAAGTACCTGCATCGTACCCTCAGTTTTACCTACTGTCTCACAATGGCTAAAACACTCGCTCCCTGGCCCTTCGTGGGATAAGCTCCAACCCTGCCCTGTGTGGGGGCGGCTACTCTCCCCCGGCATGAGGCTGCTCCTGCCCCACGAGACAAACCCAGGACAAAGTGTTGACTCTCTTAATTCTGGCTTCAGTGCCGTGCTCCAAATCCTGGTCACTTCTTTCTGGGCCAATTCTGAACCTCCTTCCCCCGCCATGAGGTGAGGGAGCTGCTTATTTGTGCCAGGTTTGCTTATCTTCATGAGCAATGAATTCATGTTACGTGGAAGGGATGGGTGGAGGAGATGGGACTTGTGAGCTGGGTGGGCAGGTGCCCATGGTCAGGAGAGAGGGCCTGTGAGCTGGACAGTTGGGTACCTGTGGTCAGCCGGTGCCTCTCTACCTGTGGGTGTTTCTCTCTCCATCTCAAACATTAGGAAGAAGCCAACAGCGGCCTAGTGCTGTCTTCATGCCACGTTCTTTCAGGTGGACTGAGGTATTCCAATAAAACATAACAATTTTATTGGAGCTGTGTTTTGCTTTGTGTTTTCCCAGTTGTCAGGGGAAAAATGATCATCCATCGAACAGACCGGGAAGCTGAGGCTAGGACATCACACCGCCTCTGAGTGTCGGAGCTGAGACTGGAAGCTGGGCGCCTGGAGGGCTCTTCACAGCGATGCTGTAATCAGAAAAAAACACAGTGTGATTCCCTTAATATAAAGTTCAAAATCAGACCAAACCACAGATGGGGAAAATGTTTAAAGATAAAAATGGGTGGGTGACAACCCCAGCCCCTGAGTACCGCCTCCTGCTGTGCAGGACAAGCCTGTGCCCTGGGCGCGTCCTCGGGAATCTCTCATTCTTAAGCAGGGCAGTGGGTGCTATCCGTGCTCCTCTGACTAATTAATATTCTCTAGATGTCTGTGTTCATTCCACACACTCCTGTACCGAGCCCCGCTCAGCCCCAATAACGCCTGCTCCATCTCCCTTCAACACTCTGACCCAAACATGGGTCTGTGGTCACCCCAAAGCCAAGACAGGGTGACAGCATTGAACTCAACAGAGATAAAAACGTGACGTGGACCTGGGGGTCACCATCAGACAATGCGGCTTCCACAGCCTCTCTCATCAGAACCTGGTGACGCCCGGAAGTCTGCACGGTGACCAAGCCTCCTGCTCTGTCACCCGCACCCAATGCTCAGGGTCTCCAGGACCAGAATTTGGGAACCACCAATCTAGAAAATGTAGCCCACAGCTGAGCTCTTACTTTCACAGCTTCACCTGCACCCATGCCTTCTGGAATTCAAGTATTACTGAGCACCTACTGTTGCCTGGGCTCTCCTAGGAGAGGCAAGCACAGTATTTATACAGCCTGACTGTGCTGGCTGCAAAGAAAACAGCAGAGTGCAGGAGGCCGGGGGCAGGGAGGCCCCGGGCAGGCCCTTGCTGGACACGTGGGCCTGGAATGTACACCCACTGCCTGGAAACCTCAAGGTCCCCGTGAGCCAGAGCAACCCAGCGTTTTCCACACCTTGCCTAGTCTCACCCCTATAAATGCTCCTCCCTGTTGGGGAGGTCTGAGGAGCGCCCTTCCCTAGGGGATGGCCTCCCTTCCCTGTGCAGGGCTCCCAGGCACCTGGACAGGGCAGTATCCACCAGGTCAACAAGCAGCCAGGCAAGGAGCCCTCTGCCCATCTGGCTCCAGAGGAGGCAGTTTGTTCCTTCGGCCTCTGGAGCCAGAGTCAGTTTCGGGTGGGGTGTTCTGGCCCTCTGGGGTCACGTCCTTCTCTGCATCCCTGACAGCTGCTGGGCATGGACTGGAGCCCCAGCAGGACTCACCCCATCCCCTTGTGCCTTCTCCATACCCTGCTGGTTCCCGTGGAAGTGAATGAGTACACAGGTGCCTCTGCATCCGGTTCTCACATGCCTGGTCACTCCATGCCCTCCCTCTCCCGCCTGGCTCTGGGGGCTGAGCCTGGGCAGCAGGCGCCCTCCACGCCCTATACTCCCTCCTCTCCCATACTCCCTCCTCTCGCAAACTCCCTCCACGCCCATACTCCCTCCTCTCCCAAGGGGACCCCTGGCTCCTCATGCTCACAGCTTCCCCCGGCTGCCCCCCAGCTTCCCCCAGCTGCCCTGCCCGGCCGGGGGGCTGTGTTCACCCCTCCCTCAAGGCCCAGCATAGACGTGCAGGGAAGGGGTGAGGTCCTCACTCCAGTGGTCAGTGGCCACGGTGTCCATGCTCAGAGCTTCCCCACAAGCACGGGGACTCAGCCCAGGCTTCTTCCTCCCCGAGCGCGTGAGGGTCCTGAGGGTCCCTGCAGCCCCACCCCCAGCAGAGGCAGTGCAGCCCAGAATGTTCCACAGCCAGGACTAGGCACCCGCGCTGGTGGCTGACTTGCTGGATGTCCTGCTTAGGAAGCCGCGTCGCTGGCATGGGCCTCTCCTCGCCAAGGTTTTCACACAAGCCCAGACCAGCCCACACAGGGACGGCTCCAGTGGTTCCTGCTCCCTACCTCTGAAAATCCAGCCTGACGGAGGATGCTTTGTAAATATTTCACTCCCTCCTCCTCGCCAGCAGGTTCACACCCCACGGCCCGCTCCCCGCAGGGTGGGAAAACATTCTGCTTTAAAAGACACCTAGGAAAGGGGTTCCCCACCGTCGCAGGGGAAATGTCCTCTGCTGTTGTTTGCAGTCGGCTCGCTCCTCCACAGGCGCCCACCTGCTCGTCTGAGCTCTGCCGTCTCTTCTCACAACTGGGCGAAGTGGGCTCTCGGGGAACCTTTGCCGACACCCTGTGTTCTGAGCATATGTAGATCTGGCCTCTCCTGGCTGCACAGTTTCTGTCACAGGTTCCTTCTTTGTTTCCACCTGGGTTTGTATTTACTTGAGATATTTACTCATTGTGCTAGTCTGCTGCCCCGCATACAGGGGAAATTCAAATGATGGCTGCTGTTATTATTTCTCATTCCATCTAGGTTCCAGTCCTCTCAGGGACAAAACAGCACCTTCACTATTATAGCCTGACCCTAATATTGCTCATAATAACTGGTATTTATTGAGTGCTGGCAAAGGGGAAGGCCTATTCTAAGAACTTCATGCATATGAGTCATTAACTCCTTATAACCACTCCATGATGGTCAGCACCATTTAGAGACCCAGTGTACAGATGTGGAAACTGAGGCACTGAGGGCCTAGCACCCCTCACTCATGCAGTGTCATAGCTGGGCTCACAGATATAGAAACTCAGGCACTGGGGGCCTAGCACCCCACACCCACGCAGTGTCAGAGCTGGACTTATAGAGCACTGAGGGTCTAGCACCCCTCACCCATGCAATGTCAAAGCTGGGCTCACAGATGCAGAAACTCAGGCACTGGGGGCCTAGCACCCCACACCCAGGCAGTGTCAGAGCTGGGCTCATAGCCAGCAAGAGCTACTTAACCTGTTGTTTAATGCCTAGCGCTATTCATGGTACAGTTATGGGCTCGACCATTTTGGTCCTTAAAATAATGTATTTGTATTCTTGGAGACAGAAGAAGAAGATGGTCATTATTCTTCTCTCCCTGAAGGACCAACGCTTTACCCAATTGTGTGCAGTTTCCTGGAAATGTAAATTTTCCCACAACTGATAGGCGTAGCACCAAGTGGGTGGGGCCAGGACTTGCTGTACGTGTAAATGCACAAATCTCTGCTGTTTCTTGTTACTCACGGGAACTCAATCAACAGCTTCACCCCCAGATTAAGCCGCAACAACAGGAAACACCCTCTGAAGAACAGCTGCCAGGACCTTAAGATTTTATGTGATTAAGAAAATAGCACTCTCTTTGCTAGAAAGCCTCTGGGTGCTTGCACAACACTTTAAGATCAAAACTCATAAATAACATCGGCAGTTTAATTACCCAGGCCAGCCTGAGAAGCTAAATTGCATCTCCCCACCTCAAGCTCTCAGACATCCGTCAATGACGCCCAAAGTCAACACGTGATCTAAATGCCTCAAGTTCCTATTAACACTTTCCACAGGCAAACAAGGGTCCCTCCCTGTGCCCCAGGTTTCTGGTGTTCACCAGGGTGTGCGGGACATAGGACCAGGTGTCTGGCCTCAGCGAGCACCAGGTCTCCAACTGAGGGGCTCGGCAGGGGCAGGTTCTCTGGGCATGCACATCAGGTCACCGGCAGAGCTGCATGTAGACCGACCATGGAGAGGCTGGCTACACCATGTTGGGAGGGGTGGGGAGGGCTGGCACGAGTGACTTTTCATAGTTGCCCCGTAGTTCACAGGCAGCCAGGGTGAAGGCAAGCGCAGGGGGAGGCTCTCCTAGTGGTGGTCAGAGACTACGCGGGACATGTGGCAAGCACGTTCACGTCAGACACAGAATCTGCACGTGGTCCTCCAGACTCCACAGGTGGCTCCCTGCGCCCTTCCTGGTCTCCACCCACCATCCCGATTTCTCCACAGCCCTTCCCCTTCAGTATGTTAAGGTTGAAAAGGGGTGCAAAGGAAAGGAAGTCACCACACTGTGTGATCCGGCGTGAGTCTTGCTCTGCTGCGATTTTTATCCTGTGTCTGGAGTGGCAAGTTGGTCCTGTCCCTGTTTTGGAGAACTTTGCAGGCAGCACCAGGGCCATTTGAGCCACTGGGAGCTTCCCTTCCTGAGCACAGAGCATTAGGAAGCAAGCTGGGGTTCACCTGCGGTGAGCTCTCAGCTGGGGCAGCCACAGTCCCTTGAGGAACCTACTTCAGCTGCAAATCAGACCCTTCTCACAGCCACTCACAGCACGGCCGAAAACGCACCTTTTTCCTGGAAAGTCTATCTGATTTCTTAGTATCTGAGATTCTAACTCAGGCCAGTTCCACCTAAAAGACATATTTCTTCTGAGAGAAGCGTAAGTTTTCCTGAGCTGTCAACACACAAAGCAATTCACGTCCTCCAGTGCACTCCCAAGCCACCCCCAGAAGGAGGAAGTGGGCTCCCTGCTTCTCACCACAGGCTACTTCTCCACCAAACACGGAAGGCGTGTGCACCTCCCGCCCAGAAACAGGACGAGCCCGTCCAGCCAAGGTGCTGTACCTTTCCATCAGTCTGTCACTCCTTACACCTCTTCTGGATGCATGCCCAGCAGAGAATTAGTGTCTGAAACCTGCAGACTTCCTGACAAAGAGGAGCTCTTCTGGCTCCGGCCAGGGGAGCCAAGTAGGGCCTGGGTGCCGCCAGGGCGTGTCTGAGCCAAGCAGGGCCCTGGTGCCACCAGGGCGTGTCTGGACTTAGTGGTTCCCTTGTGCCAACTCATTGGACCCAGACGTCAATTCAAATGAGTGGCATTAAAATGTGAGGAGAAAATAATAAACCCACATGTCAAGAACGCCCCCTTGATCGAGAAGAAAGTGGCCCAAACCACCTGTTAGAGACCCAACTTTCAGAAGGCTTTTTGATGAATCATGAATTAGGCAGCTGGTGGCACCTGCCAGAGCTCTGCAGTCTGATTGATCTGTTCTGAAATCAATCAACAGCAAAGTATTGAGTGCTTACTGCAGCCTTCCACAAATGATGTGCAACAAATGAAGTCCAAGCATGTAGCCAGCTTCCAGCACCTTGCAGTTTCACACAGCACATAAACATAACTCACGAGAAGAAAGGTTTGAAAATAGCCATATGGACGCTTTCCACCTACATACCAACACACACCATTACTGTTTTCTAGCAAACGTCCACTGCTCTGCCACCTACGACACTCCCCATTGCCTTAGACACTCTTTCCAAATTAGAAAACAAAACAAAACAGCCAAAGTTGCTGAGTGAAAATCCGAGCTGAGCATGAGATGGACATGAGAGGCTGGAGGCAGTACGGGTTCATGGGGCTGAGTTCTGTTGGGGAAGGTGAATAGGGTCTGGAGGTGGACGGTGGTGATGCTCACGCCGCAGTGTGAATGTACTTAATGCCACTGAACTGCACACTTAAAAATGGGTAAGACATTGCATTTTATGTTACATGTGTGTGACCAAAACAAAAAATATGTATTAGTTGGAAACAGGGAGAAGATGAGAAATCATTGTTATAATTTTTTACCGAATAAAATGATCTCAGTCAATTCATTCAACTGCTGCTAAAGAGAAAAAGCAACAAAATATTATTTCTCTCATTAAGAATTTTCTTTTGGAAATTGACTTTGAAGTCCTGCTTGTTTCAAGTCTTTGGTGATGCAAGAGAAACTGACCCACAATTTATTCAGGGACACTCACGAGGCGACCACAGACTTCACGACAACCTAGAATTCCTTCCTTCCGTGTTCTAGCTGGACACGCTGCTGACAAATTGCCCCTATGTCTTACTGCATTTACTCAAGCTCAGAGAACCCTCAATTTCGTAAGTGGATACAATCAGTTTCTGGACACATTGCCTGGAAGGCTGAAGCGATCCTGCCACTTGCTTGCATTTAGGTCTGAGCACCTGACCTGAGTGCCTGCTTGCCGAGTGCATTCATTCCTGACATGGGCTAGACACAAAGAGAATGAAATGGCAGGCTGGGAATTCAAGCAGAAAGCATCCCGAAGTTGTCTGGGTTCTGTAAGAGTAAAGAATGGGCAAAATTAGCCTCCAAACCCCGCCAGCTCCCCTCCACCGCAAAACCAGTTGTTAAGGAGGAACCAGTGGTGGGACACATCCTCCACAAAGAGGAAGACGTGGATGTGCCTTTGCACCGATTCTAAGACAGGCGACCTGAGCCCATAGAGGGAGACGAGGCCCTGGGTGGCGTCAGGGAGGACGCCTGGTAGGATGGACACGGGAGAGATCTCGGGGGAGGGCGGGTGCGTGCCCCGGCACCTCGGGGGAGGCGTTCACAGCCAAGGGCACCCTATAAGCAAAGGGGCAGCACGGCTGAGGGCAGTCTAGACTGGACCTCGGCAGGCCGTGAGCTTGAGAACACGAGGGACCAGACCAGGCAGAGTCCTCCAGGGATCATCTGGATTTCCTCCACGGAGCCTGTCAGGACCACATGGATGTACCTGCATCCACCCGGAGACCACACTGGGTACCAGTGCTTTATCACTAGCCACAAATGCCAAAGGCAGGGTGCTGTGGGAGAGCTGTTTCTCCAGAGAATCTTGAGCAGCGGAGGCATTCCATGTGATTTCTGTGTGCCCATTTCTTCGTAGACAATGGGATTCACAGCATGGTCAGTCTCAGGGTCCCTAGGAGGTCTGCCTTCAGAGTCCGTGCTCTGAAACCACAGGATCCCCTCCTCTGATGGTTACTATGAAGTCTGACATCCTCAGGCCACAGGCTGGCCTAATACGGGCCTCGAGTCAGTTACTGGGATCCAGTTTCTCTATTGTATAATGGGAAGGCTAATGTATATTTTATATATACATTATGAGGAATAAACAGACCAATGTTTCTAAAACACATTGCCTTATATAGTAAATGCCTTATAAGAGAAAAACGGTCTAAAAGTTAGACTATGCATAAAATTTAATTCCCTTTAATTCCTTGCCTTTTAGGATTATCTAATTAGTTATAAATACTTACATTTTGTTGATTTCATATTATTTAAACAGGTTATACTTATTTGAAATTAATGCAATTAAAAAGTAATAATCAGTCTAGCAAAGTTGTGTGAGAACACAGTGCCTAGGCGTGGCTGTTGAAAGTGTGAATCAGTACAACTTTCTGAGGAGCAACCTTTCCAATGTACATAAGCCATTCACCTTTTGTGTCTGTTTTCTAAAGATATTAAATGGAGATGGACACGTATTTAGCTGCCTGTGAACGTGTGGTAGCAGGTGTGTCTGTCGAGGTCGAGTCGGGAGATGACACAGACCCAATGACTTAACAAAGAGAATTCGACATGAATAATCACTAGCCATGTATTCAAGACTGAAAAGAAAACACTGAGGTGCTCACTGGGTGAGCTGCAGGAAGTAGAAGGAGTAGGCTGGTGCTCCCAGGGACTTCCTAGCAGGAAAGACACAGGTGGCCAAGTGCAGGCCCAGACCTCCAGAACCAATACTGTGGGTGACGGGGGGCTGAGCAAGGAGTCACCCCGCAGGCAGCACAGCAGGGATTGGGGACCTGCATCCAAGCTGCAGATTCATCAGCTGTTACATGCACCAACAAAGATTGAACATCCACATAACCATGAGCCAGGGCAGGTGACAGAGACAGAGGACAGCACTCACCCAGTGCCAAGCAAAGAGCACAGGTTACCCATGTGATGTGGTGTGGCTCTGTGTCCCCACCCAAATCTCAGCTCGAATTGTAATCCCCCCGTGTTGAGGGAGGGAGGTGACTGGGTCATGGGGGCAGTCTCCCCTATGGTGGTCTCGTGATAATGAGTAAGTTCTCACAAGATCTCATGGTTTTATAAGCATCTGGCGTTTCCCCTGCTTGTACTTCTCTCTCCTGCTGCCATGTGAAGAAGCTCCTTGCTTCCCCTCATCTTCCACCATAATTGTAAGTTCCCTGAGGCCTTCCCAGCCATACGGAGCTGTGAGTCAATTGAACCTCTCTGCTTCATAAATTATCCAGTCTCCGGTATTTCTTTATAGCAGTGTGAAAACACACCTATAGTAGGTGTGACTGCACTGTGTGCACTATGTAATTTCATTTTTAACACAAAATATAAGGCCCCCAAAAGATAGAAATGCACCCTAAACAGAGTTGTAGAAATGTGACTCTGGAAGGTGAGATTTTGAAAACTGTTCCTTTTTCTTTCGTTTTTTTCCAATTGTTCTATAATAAGCATGTATTACTTTTGTAATGGCAAGAAAACAGTATGCTTTTTGTTGTAACAGATTAAATGTATGAACAAATAGGTGAGTCTAGTTCACATTTAGGTTTAAGGCTGGGGAATCCTGTCTGTTCACACCACAAAGAAATGACAAACCTGGTTCCCAACACTCATCCCACTCCAGTTCCGGGGTGACGCTCCCAGAAAATACCTTCCTGTGGAGAGTTTTGCAAATAGAAATCTTTCTAATGATGGTAAATATTGGTAAACATACGAAAATGCTTCTTCCTCTGGAGGTTGTTTGCTTACTTTCCTGGTCACCGTTAGTTTCTGCCAACCATTCTTTGAAACCTCAATGGATTTTGTTTAAATTTCCCCCTTTCTCTTTGCTTAAGAAAACGTTATTTTTTTTATTTACTACGTATTTGTTATTGACCCAGTTATTTATTTATACCCCTCCTCGTTTTATGAGGAACTTAATAAAGCTGGCATTGATGTGTAAGTTTACCAATATACAATTAAATTACATGAAATGGTCAATAATCAATATTCAACTTGTGTGTGTGTGTGTGTGTGTGTGTGTGTGTGTGTGTGTGTCTGTGACAGAGTCTCATGTCTCACTCTGTTGCCCAGGCTGGAGTGCAATGGCGCAATCTTGGCTCACTGCAACCTCTGCCTCCCTAGCTCAAGCAACTCTCCTGCCTCAGCCCCCCGAGTAGCTGAGATTATAGGCGCCCATCACCGCACCTGGATAATTTTTGTATTTTTAGTAGAGATGGGGGTTCGCCATGTTGGACAGGCTGGTCTTGAACTCCTGACCTCAGGTGATCTGCCTGTCTCGGCCTCCCAAAGTGCTGGGATTACAGGTGTAAGCCACCACACCTGGTCTATTCAACCTTGTTAAAAAAAAAAAAAAAAAAAACAGCAACTTCACATGGTTCAATCCAATGTAAAACATTGTAAATCCAATGTCTGATACTGAAACACACTCTGTAAAATTAATTTGGATTTTATTTTCCATTCAACTTTTGTTTAATTGTCAGATCATATACAATTGCATATGGCCATGTACAAGGTGGTGTGTGGATACATGTTTACATTGTGGGATAATTAAATCAAGCTAATTAACATATTCACCACCTCACATACTTACTGTTTTTGTGGCAAGAAGATTTAAAATCTACTCTTTTAGCAATTGTGAAATATATATTATTCCTAGGGGAATTTTACTACACATTGGGGAGATTCTGTTTATAACACTGAAATGGATTTAGGTTTTACATGGCTAACTTTTAGATCATGTTTACCTGTAAAACCTATGCCATTCATCTAAATTCTTTTCCTTTCCCCTGATCCTCCAAAAAAAAAAGATGACTCTGACAGGCTTTCTTCACATCAGAAAGTATTTTACTCACATCTCTATTTACACTCTACAATGGTTGTAATTACAAAATCTATTAAAAGGTTTTTAAATACTTTAAAATATCATACAAACACAACCATATATGTGTACAATATAATTTAAAAAGGAAAATAATCATATTTCCCCAATGAAACCTAAAATCTGTTTTTCCTAAAATATTCTTATGTAATTTATATTTTTTAAATATAATTCACTAAAATAATGTGTTATTATTTTATTGTGTACTGAATTCCTACATATTTGGATATCCTCTTTTATCTCATTGTTCTAGCTAAAATTGGTTAGTACTTGTGAATCTTGTTTTTTCTATTAGCTCCACGTTCCTTCCAGCATATGCTGGAAATTTTCCGTTATCTTCAGCATCTTTGATCTTTGTGGACAGAATGCTGAATGTAGGTGTGAAACTTAAATGCAAATGAAACTTAACTGAAATGCTACATGCTTTCCGTTTTCTTCAATAAGAAGCATGCACATAACTAGCACTAGCTAATGCAATCTGAGTACTTACAAGATATCTCACATTGTTCTAGTTGCTTCATGTCTGAGCTCCTGTATTTCTGTGATTTTTGTTGGCGATAACTACTCTTAGTACCTTCATTCTGCAAATAATGAAACTGATGCAGACACAGCAAGTAAGTGGCCAGAGGTCACACATAATCTTTGTGTTTAACTGGTAAAGTGGAGAAAAAAGCAAGATTCACCTCACCCTCATTACTGAGGATGCGGCAGTGTGAGTGTGTGTGGGGTGCTGGTGCAGAAAAGGATGGCGGCCACTGGAACCAGATCCCCACTCTCATCCCGGGAAAACAAGGTGGCAAAGGAACACAAGGGCCACAGTTCCTCTGCCTGGACCCCCAGACCAGCAGGTCAGTTCAACCTGAGGCTCAGCTGCTCACTCCAGCTCACAAAAAGAATATGCCACTTCGTATGCCTTCTAGAATGGCTACAACAAAACGGACAGACAACACCAGGTGCTGGCCAGATGTGAACTGACAGGGGCTCCTGCACACTGCAGATTGGATATGCAATGCACAGCCACTCTGAAAACTGGCAGTTTCTTAAAAGGTTAAGCTTCTGTCTACCCTAAGACCCAGCCACTCCACCCCAAGATATCCACCCACTTCCAAGAGAAATGAAAACATATGTCCACAAAACGTCTCATACAAGAAGAATCAGGGAAGTTCATCTATAACAGCCACAGACTAGAAATAACCCAAATGCCCATCCACTGCTCAGGAGACAAGAGAGGTTGCAGTATCACCATCAAGCGGAGGGAAAGATGATTCCTGTAAGATGAACAAATGTCAAAGGCTAACTTAGGGTGCCAGAAATCCCAACAGTGAATGCTTGGAACCAGGCCAAAGAAAATGCATGAGTTATAGAAAGGCTCTTCCCTGATTCAATGTGTGTGTGAGTTACACGGATGTATACAACAGTCAAAATTCATCAGACTGTATCCTTATGATCTGTCCATTTCACCATGTGCTTAAATAAAGAAACAAACAAATGATAAATATGCATAATCTATGATCCAGCAATTCCACATTCTTTGTATATCCAACCAAAAGAAATGCACAAGTGTCAGGGCAGCAACAGCCGAAAGAGGAAACAACTGGATCCTGTGTTAGTAGCAGAGTGGATAAACTGCAACTATGTTCATGGGGATATATTATTATTCATTCTGCTACTAAACTGTAACTGTATCCCCAGGGATATAGTTACATTCGGCTACTACATGCAGTGTAAAAATGAAGGAACCGGCTTGGCGCACTGGCTCACCCCTGTAATCCCAGCACTTTAGGAGGCTGAGGCGGGCGGATCACAAGGTCAGGAGTTCAAGACCAACCTGGCCAACATAGTGAAACCCTGTTTAAAAATGCAATAAATTAGCTGGGCATGGTGGCACCCGCCTATAATCCAGCTACTCAGGAAGCTGAGGCAGGAGAATAACTTGAACCAGGGAGGTGGAGGTTGCTGTGAGCCGAGATCTCACCACTGCACTCCAGCCTGGGCGACAGAGTGAGACTCCGTCACACACACAAAAAAAATAAATGAACTGTTGCTATGTGGCATACCATGGGTGTGGTTCAAACATCATATTGAACAAAAGAGGCTTGACACAAAAGACAGCATGGTGCCATTTATAGAAAACTCACCAAGAGACCAAATAACCTACGACATTGCATGGCAGGACATGTTAGGAGGTGGTGGGGGTGGTGACAGGAAGGAATGCACCAGAAACATGTGGGTGACAGGTCTGTGCCTACTTGCTAGCGGGTGTCTCCACGTGTCAGAATTCTGTCTGCAGCCTGGTAAAAGTAAGTTGTGGAAAGATGCGATACCTGTCCCCTCCCTCTCGTTCTTGGAACTGACGTCTCCTGGATGGATCCTAGCAAATGGTAATAATCAGATGGGTTGGGTCCGTGTACAACATCAACCTGCTGTTTTCTGTTTGTTTGCCTGTTTTGTTTATGTTTGTGAGTTCTCTGTCTAGGCCATACCTTGGACACTTGGGGACTCACTGCCGGGGGAAATGAAGAGGTGAAAATGCTCTGAGTCCTCCTTTGCTATCAAGTCAAGAACTAAATTACAGAAAGATCCTAAGAAAATCAATGTCATCCATGCTTGTTTGAATAGTTTGCCACAGAGGATAAGTAAAAAACAAACATAAAAAGACCCACAAGTCCTCTTTTGAAGTCTTTCTTTTCATTTTATATTAATTTTTTCCAGGTAATTTGCAGATTGCAATCTCATCTTTTCAAAGCAATTGGACGCATCTTCATACCAAATTTCACTCAAGGGAACCCATGTGCACATCTGCACTGCACTCTGGGCAGGGAACCTGTGTGCACATCTGCACTGCACTCTGGGCAGGGAACCTGTGTGCACGTCTGCAGTGCACTCTGGGCAGGGAACCTGTGTGCACGTCTGCAGTGCACTCTGGGCAGGGAACCTGTGTGCACGTCTGCAGTGCACTCTGGGCAGGGAACCTGTGTGCTCGTCTGCAGTGCACTCTGGGCAGGGAACCTGTGTGCACATCTGCACTGCACTCTGGGCAGGGAACCTGTGTGCATCGTCTGCAGTGCACTCTGGGCAGGGAACCTGTGTGCACGTCTGCAATGCACTCTGGGCTTTATGTCTAAAGGTATGGTCCTTTGCTTTATTCTTTACCTTTGCCCTAAGAGATAAGCATTGCTTGGAGCAGTTCCATAGCAATTATCATTAATCTTGTTGTGTAATCATAGACAGGTCTCCTAACCTCTAAATCATCTTGTTTCTTCAGTCAATCAGCAGGGTTTGTTGCAAGCAGAATGCAGAAGCCATGTAAGGCCACAGAGCAGTTACAGACGATGAGGAACAGCGAGCGTCCCTCTCCCATTCAATGGGAGCCACCTGCGCCAGCCCACGCCACAGACCACAGCGAGGATGCGCGCCTAAGAACGGTGGCGGTTAGAGCTAAGGTATGGGGACTATACACCATAAATATTCCTGAATTACTTAGTTCAGAGGAAGAGTTAACATAACTGCTTCTTTTAATTATATGATCTAAAGCATACATGAGAATAATCACCAAACTCCCATACTAGGCCATATGGCGTGGGTCTCTGTCCCCGCCCAAATCTCACATTCAAGTGTAACGCCCAGTGTTGGAGGTGGGGCTGGTGGGAGGAGCCGGATCATGAGGATGGATCCTCCATGAAGTCCTTAGCACCCTCCCCTCCATGCTGTTCTCTTGAGGGAGTTCCCAGGAGATCTGGCTATTTAAAGGGTGTGGCACCTCCTGCCTCTCTCTCTAGGTCCTGATCCAGCTTTGCCTTCTGCCATGAGTGAAAGCTCTCTAAAGCCTCCCCAGAAGTAGATGCCACCACGCCTGCTGCATAGCCTGTGGAGAAAGCCTCTTCCTTATAAACTAAATCTCTTTTCTTTATAATTACCCAGCCTCAGGTATTTCTTCATAGCAAGGCGAAAATGAACTAATATACCAGGTATACGCCAACAGTTGAATAAATAATCATTTAATTTAATCCAATACAAAATTATTTAACTGTTACACAATTATATATATTTCCCCAAAAGTTTATTTCTCAAAGATTAAGGTGTATCCTTATTTTGTAGTCATAACTGAGTGTCTGCTTGTTAATAGTATTGCAGTTTATATACAATAAAAATGGTGGAAACACCGTGTGCTACTTTCCAGGACTTGCTGCCCCCTGCAGGGTGTGTGTGCATCTGCAAGTGAACCTGTGGTCTATGTCTCTCCTGCAGCTGCTCAGACCACTGGAAGGCACTGCGCTCCCTGGCCTAAGCATCAACACTCATTTTTATTTCCATGAACTTCAATAAGCTTCTTTCTAAAATACATAATTCACATGCAAAGAAATTATTCCTTCTGTAATTTAGTTTCCTCTCAATCACTTAGGGTCCTCACGATGAACAAGATTTTCGTGCTAATTTTTTATTGCCAGTGACCTCACACATTACTGAGCTCTACCCCCTTGCATTGAATGACCACAGATTTATTCTGTTTTGTGTTACTTTTGACGTACTCTCCTGTAACTGTAATACAGAGCTGTTACATACCAATAATAAATATCTCCAGTTTTGACAAATATTTAAACAGATAATATTTAATATCTCCAGTAAATATTTGATAAATATTTAAACAGATAATACCAGAGAAGGTGTACAAATATATAACATGCGTCAAAAAAGTTCAACCTTAATATTAATCCATGAGACCGACCCCTCCTTTCTTGGGGCAAGTTTCTTTGAAGTTCAGTGGAACTTCTTGTGCAAATGTCCCATCTTTTTGCTGCTCTCTAGAGACAGGACAATGGCAAGTTTTACTCCCAAATCTTTAAATCTACAGTTTATGGTGAAAAACCAAACTACGTAAAATTCATCAGTCACCTCATAAACATTAAGGTACATTAGGAAGCTCATACAAAACTAATGGTTTAAATATGACTTCAGACTTAGTAAATCATCCTTTCAGTTTTGCAAAACAAAGTAAAACATCATTATGTTTAAAATCTCTATTATATCAAATGTGGGGCACATCAGACAACTGAAATGTCACCAGCCACAAGCAGCCCATGAAGAAGCATGCTTGCTGGGCATCCTGCTGGCAGAGGTGCATGGCGGCTCCATCTCTGAGTACATTTCACAGCTTGTACCATTTACATGTCACCGCCTTAAGGCAGAGCTCTCATTCCCCTTCTTAAGCAGGTAGTTGGAATCACGTGGAGCTGTGAATTACACAATCCATTAGCAGCTTCTCCTCGCCCCACAGGGAGGCGACTCCCATTGTTCTCAATGAACAGCTGCATGCAACAGAACTCCATGCCCAGGAACCAAATGAAGATGGAGCCAAATGAAAGTAATTGCCACCACCTGAGTGGCAGTCACCTGAGCCACAGACATGCAGAAGTCCTAAGAAGTCTGGGCGGGGAGGGAAGGGAATTATGAGCTTCTGATAATATTTTATGAGATTCTTTTATAGATAAAGGAAAGTCATCTGCTGACTGATGAACTTAGGCAGCACCTACCAGCATAATCCCAATTTGCCTTTAGCAGTAATATAATTATGAACTTCATATGGTTGCTTCATCATGCAGAGAAGTCGGATGTATTTGCTGTAACTTTATTAACAGTCATTCCCTTTAATAAAACTAAATAAGCCGCTATAGTCTTTATCAAGTTTTAGATGAGAAATACCTATAACTTCTCCCACTTTAAAATTTCTCTTGACTACTCATAGAAGTGAGGCCTGAAGACTAGATGAAGTTGGTAGTTTTATTTTATACTTCAAGGAGAGTCACTAATTTTTAAACTTTTGATTTAATGACACAGGTAATTCTTATAGAAAAATAAAAATACAATAAATAAGAAAGCAGTTTACCTCTAATTCCTTTACCCATATGTAACTAGTATTAACATTGTAAATGTGTAATATTTCACACCTTTCTATGCACAAAATACCCATGTACACCACAAGCACACACACACGCACACACACGCACAATTTTCAATTAAGCCGATGTTTTTTAATCTGGATTTCTGTCCTAAAAAAATATTATGAACAATTTTCCATGTCAACAATATCCGTGTACTCTAGTGAATGCCATCCTGAGATGCCAGAGTGAGTGATCAGTATGAGGAGAGATGAAACGGGTCAGCAGCAGAGGCTGCAGTTTCCAAGGACAGTGCCAGGCGCGCAAGCGTCGTCCAATATTGAGAGCAGGTCAAAGCAGCAGGGACGGGGAGTCCATTTAGCCAGTGGCCAGGTGCCAGAATAATCAACCACATGGGAAAGATGCTAGACTCCTACATCACACCACATGCAAAAAGAAATTCTGGGTGAATGAGAGATACACATTGAATATTAGAACGTGTGTAATATCAAAATAAAATGTATCAAAGTATTGCCTTCATGTTGAAATGGGAGAAAACTTTACGATGGGACAGGAGTCATGAAACACATTAAAAAAAGGAAAAGAATTACGTGCTGATATGTCAAAGTTACCACAAAGCTGTGAAAAAAAGATAGATTGGGGGAAAATATGTGTAGCACACATGGCAGAAAACTGGTAGTAACTTGAATATATAATGAGATCACACAAATTAATAAGATTTAAACAATGAAAAAAACGATATATGTACACGATCCCCAGTGAAAGACACAGAACTCGCTGATGTACACACAGAAAGGTGCTCAAACTCACTGCAAGTCACAGCACTGCATGCTGAATAAATATTGAGATGCCATTTATTTATGACTCAAATCCAGGGGAAAGAAGTTGTAAAATGATGACATTGGTGTCAACAATATATTGGGTTTGGAATTAGCCCTATAACACATTGCTTGTTATGGCAACAATGAGAAATAATTGTACAATAATAAAACAAAACTACACATGCCCACTGACATGAAGGATCCCATCTTAGAGAATACAGCCTATGCCAATAAAACAACGGCAATAAGGCGATACCTATGAGCTTGGTAGTATTGCTATACACAGTGGGAAGAAACCAACAACTGAACGTTCATCAGTAGAAAAATGATTGAAGTATATCCACGTAAGGAAACACTTTTTGTTAAATGTTTATGATTTTTTATTAAAATGCTTATTTTTTATTAAAAGATGAAACTACAGAGTTATATGTACAGTATGAGTGTAGAGTATGAGTATAGAAATGAGATGATAGATAGATAGATAGATCTGTGAAAGACTACACAATAAAATATGTAAGGAAGGCTTGACTCGAGGAGGATGAAGAGAAGACATTAAATTTTCCTTAATATCTATTGCATATTGTATATTATTTTTGTAATAAAAACAATTCATAATATTTAAAAAATTATACAATACAGGAGACTACTTAAAAGACCATGGTGTAGTTTTTAAAATGTTCTTTGAGCTCAATGATGAACCAATTACAACAACTTTATGCAGCAAATATTACTAGACAGCTACCATAGACCAGGTATATTGTTCTAAGTGTCTAAAATACACCAGTAGAAAACCAAAGGTCTCTAATCTCACCACTCTTACAGTCTAGTGGGGAAGGACAAACAAGGAGTAATCATCATTTTAAGAAGGCAAACTATGAAGTATGCAAGGAGATAATGTGCTATGAAAACAACACTGCAGGTGAGGGCTCAGGAGGCTGCAGGGTGGACGGGAGCCCTCCCAGAAGAGAGCACAGCATGGAGGTGAGAGGGCACAGCATGGAGGGAGGGCTCAGGAGGCTGCAGGGTGGACAGGAGCCCTCCCGGAAGAGGGCACAGCATGGAGGTGAGAGGGCACAGCGTGGAGGGAGGGCTCAGGAGGCTCCAGGGTGGACGGGAGCCCTCCCGGAAGAGGGCACAGCATGTGCAAAGGTCTTGGGCATCTGAGAAACAGCAGATGCAGGGAGTGAGATGAGAGAAGGGGAGGGGAAGGGGTCCAAAGGAAGAGGGTCTCAAGGGCCATCATAACCTACAGCTTTCCTCTGCGTGAAGCTGGGGGCCATGCCAGGGTTTTGAGCAGAGCAGAGACAAGGTCTGACACCCACTGTTGTGTTCAAAACAGGCCACGCGGGGGAAAGTGTAGGAGCAGGAGGGCCCATTGGGGATCCCTGCAGTGGAGCAGGCAGAACAAGGGTTCCTGGTGACCGAGGGCTGAGAGGTCATCGGATGATTCCAGTACACAGCACACTGCTTAGTTGGAGCTCGGTATTTTCAAGAAGTTTGCTATTGGTGTTGTATTAGTCCGTTTTTACATTGCTGTAAAGATCCTACCCAAGACGGTAATTTATAAACAAAAGAGGTGTAATTGACTCACAGTTCGGCATGGCTGGGGAAGCCTCAGGAAACTTACGATCATGGTGGAAGGGGAAGCAGTATCTTCTTCACAAGGTGGCAGGGGAGAGAAGAGTGAATGAAGAAGGAACTTCCAGCCACTTATAAAACCATCAGCTCTTGTGAGAACCCACTCATTATCACGAGAATAGCATGGGGGAAACCGCCCCCATGATCCAATCACCTCCCACCAACGCCTCGGGATTACAATTCAAGATGTTTGGGTGGGGACACAAAGCCTAAACACATCGGGTGTTTAACGGCTAATATTTAAACAAAGGTAATGTTTATTTATTTATTTAATGAGGTTGCATCCTTATAAACAGTGGTTAAAGACCAAACATCACTTTCCGGAGCATCAGTTTTAATAACCTCATTTATTCTACATATATATCATGATTTATTCAACCAAGTGCTTATATAGATTGCTTCCAAAGTTTGCAATTACAAAGAGCGTTCAAATAAGCAGCCTTATAGAGTCATCTTAGAATGTGCTGTTGATCAGTTCTTAAGAATACATTGCTAGAAGTGAATCAAGGAGCATGTTCATTTTAAGGCTTTTGACCGTTCTGCCGAATTGCCCTCCAGGAATTTTCTCCTGGTTTGCAGGCCCACTAGCAGTCTGTTGCAAGAGGGTGCGTTTCCTCCCCAGCAATGGGTGCTATTATTATGGTTATTCTTTTTGATCTCTGCCAATATGATTGGGGAAAAGGAAGTTTTCTAATTTGATAAATGGTGTGTATATTAATGTTGGCTTACTGCACAAGTAAATTAGTCAATTAGAAAGTAAATTAATCCAATAGAGAAAGTGACCCACAGCCACAGCAAACTTACAACAACATGTTTTAATTATCTTATGCCTCTAAATGGACCCTGCTGACAGGCATGCATGCTTTACATGTACTTATGGTCATGATATAGTTACAATTTTACATGCAGTTTTTTCTTCCTGGCACTTGGCATCTTATAAACATTTTCTTCATTGCTATTTAGTATTCCAAATTATAACTGTAACAGTTATGTGATACATAAAAATTGACTAAATTGTGTACTTTAGGAAACTCTAATGATCATAAAAGAAAAGGAGGGGAGAAGGCCTGTCCCTCAGAGCCGGACTTGCTGTCACCTCTGTGGAGTTTAAAGGGGGCATGAGGAGGAGATGCACGTCTGACTATGTGAGCCCTGAAGAGAAAGTCAAAAGTAGAGAAACAGAAAAGCAGACATCACACAACATGGGTAATTTAGAAAATACAAACGGAAAATTAGTATTCAGAGAGAGATTCAAGAAGTGATTGCATCCACAAAATAAAAATTGTAGAATATGAACGTGCCCCAGAGGCTAACAAAGACCTATTAGAAATTAAAAATACGATCAATAAAATAATAGGAATGCTGGAACCCAAAATTGAACAAAACATTCAAAAACAAAAAGATAGTAAGATAGGAAATATGACCGAAAAAATAATTTCAGAAAGACTTAATCATGGAAGTACAAATGAGAATTAAAATGTTGCTATAAGGAGACAGAAGAGAAATAAAAAGGAGAAATTATCAAAGAGATAGAGAAAACTTTTTCTAGAGTCAAAGAACAAAGCTCCCTTCATGTTAAAGTTTATCAAATGCTGAATGTGATGATTAATTTTATGTGTCAACCTAATGCCTGCTGAGCCACAGGCCTTTGGTCAAATGTTATTCCGGATGTTTCCGTGAGGGTGTTTTCAGATAAGATTAACATTTACATCGGTGGACCCTGAGTAAAGCAAATTGTCCTCCCTGATGTGGGAGGCCCTCGTCCAATCAGCTGAAGTCATGAAGAGAAAAAATCCAACCACCCTTCAGCAAGAGGGATTCTTTATCGATGTAGGGAGAGAAAAACAAAGCTCTGATAAAACGGGTAAGGATTCCAAGTTTATAGTAAGTAAATGGTAGGACCAGTGAAACAGGAGGTGGGGTGAAGGAGTCGGAAAGCTGGTAAAATTGTAAAATTGCCAACAATCTGAAAGTGAGGTGGGGCCTTCATACAAATCACTGTGAAGACCCTTAGTCCTCAAAGGGTCTTCAAAAATGTTGAAGGAGGCCTCAAAAATGTTCCCTGAGCCCAAACTCTTTCTCAGAAGCACCTGTGATAGTGAATGTCATCTTGTGTGTGTGTGAGAGAGAGAGAAAAGGAAAGAGAGAGTGCAAAAACTCCAGCATATCCTACAATCAACATAAATTTCTATGACAGAAGGGGAGAGTATGATTGAGACAAATAAACCAAGTTTAACTTTTCCAGACCTGTTTTTTTTTTTTTTTGCCTGTGACCTTCTGAACAGAGGACAACGGCAGAACAAAGGACTATGCAATCACTGGAATTCCTAACAGAGCTCACATTCTAGGACTCAAACTGAGATAGCATCAGTGCTTTTCCTCTGGAGGCTATGCTAGCAGACCTGGTTACATCCTTCACCCCAGAAAGCTCTGGATGAGACACAGTTCACGCAGGCAGTGACCCCATGGTTCTCCTCAAAATCAATGCTATGACACAATCCAAGATACAGAGGACCCCATATTTACCCAGTAACAAGCTCCTGACTACCACCAATGAGGGCTGAGCTATGCTCACACGGGAGAGAGAAGCCAGCAAGCCAAAAACTCGTTGTAAGAAGTTAGAGGAAATAATCCAGTGAAGCACACCCACAGAAAACAGGCAGAAGGAAGTTGAGAAGGAAAACAACTCGTGTGGATGAGTTAGAAAGCAGACACCAACAGAGAGGACCACCAAAGCCAATAGTTGTTTCTTTGCAAAACTGACAAAACTGTGAAACCATTGCCAAAATGTAGAGAGCACACAAATAACCAATGACAGAAAACATGGGAGGAGTCATCATGGCAGATTACAAGACACCTGAAGATACTAGCTCAGGGTGCGGTGCCAGCACACTTGAAAACGTGGACAAAAGGAACAAAAACCTATGGAATAATACATCTGCAACAAATTGACATGAGAAAAATAGAAAGTCTGAATAATTAAACAACTATTTAAAAGCTTGTATTCAAAACTTAAATTTTTACACACAAAAATCCCAGGTAGAAATGTCTTCATTAACAAATTCTGCAAAATACTTAAGAATAAAATGGCATGGGTCTTACACACATTCTCGCATAGACTATCAACAGAGGGAATGCCTTTACTCTAGAAGGTCAGCATACTATTGATTCTGAAAACTTGAAAAAGAATAGACAAGAAAGGAGAATTATAAGCTAATCTCCTTGGGAATATAGATGCAGAACTTTAAAACCAAATACTATCCAACTAAATCTAGCAATATATAAGTGGGACAATATGTCATAACCAGGTTGATTGATTCCAGAAATGCAGGGTTGGCTTTATATTTGCAAATCAATCAACATAATTTATGAAATAAATAGGGAAAAAGGAGAAAAACATTTTAATCCCCTCAATATCTTAGAAAATACCTTTGATAAAATTGAACATCATTCTAGGAACAGATGGTTATTTCATTAATCTCATACAGGACATCTTCAAAGCACACACTCCATCGTCTTAGTGATGAAATATTGAAAACCTTCCCACTGTCCTTGCAAGGACACATGGACAAGGAAGCTTGACAGCATCACCATACTGCATTCTCCTTGGGGCACTAGCCACTAAAATAAGGCAAGGAAAATGAGTAAAAGATTTAAGGGTCAGAAATAAAGATATAAAACTGCCATTAATCTCAGATGATATGAATGTATATGGAAAAAAATCCCAAAGAATCTCTGGATAAATGATTCAAATGAATAAATGAGTTTAGCAAAGTTGTTAGATTTTTTGTTGGTATTTTTATCTATCATCAACCAAACTAAAACGAATTTTAAAAAGGTAACTGGCAATAGCATTAGGGAAGCAGGAGCCCAGGAGAGCCAGTGTAACTCAATTTTAAAACCAACTCCTGTCCTGCCTCACAGACCTAAGATGTTTACAGCCAAGGAAACAGCTCGGTCATGCCTGCAAGACAAACTCCTACCACAACAGAAAGTCCAGGTGTCCCAATACCTGTACCAACATATGCCTTCAAGATAATTATAGTAATGCTCCAATGTACTGACACACTGAAATGTCAAGAATAGTTTTCTTTAAATCAACAGAATAATTCTGTCATGCTGTCAGCCCACCCACATATAGTCACGGCTTAGTATAGACTTTACATAGCAAGACCCCATATAAAAAAAACTTAAAATGAGGAGGTGCATTCGTGCACTTGCTTTCTGAGGACATCAAACTCAAACTCCGCAATGGAGTAGTATCTAAGAATCTTGCTTCTTTCACTGCACTCTGCCAGTCACCTTGAATTCCTTCCTGCATGGGATCCAAGAAGTGTCTCTTGGGGTCTGAATCAAGACCGCTTTCTGGTAACAATAGTCTCAGAAAAAAAGAAGAGGAGGAGGGGGAGGAGGAGGAGGAGGAGGAAGGAAAGGAAGAAGAAGGAGGAGGAGGAGGAGAAAGTAGAAACAAATCTAATGAGAGCTCTACAAGACTGCCACATCTTTCTATATAGAAAATTATAAAACAATAATTAGAGATATTAAAAGAAATCTCTATATACATATATACTATGAAACACTATGCAGACATAAAAAAGAACTAGATCATGTCCTTTGCAGCAACATGGATACAGCTGGAGGCCATTATCCTAAGTGAACTAATACAGGAACAGAAAACCAAATGCCACATGTTCTCACTTATAAGTGAGAGCTAAACATTGGGTTCACACGCACATAAAGAAGAGAACAGTCCCCAAGGCCTATTTGAGAGTAGAGGGTGGGAGAAGGGGAGAGGAAGGAAAAACTTTATATCCAGTGCTATGCTTATTACCTGGGTGACAAAATAATCTGTATGCTAAATCCCTGTGGCATGCAATGCACCTATACAACAAATCTGCCTATGTACCCTAAACCTAAAAGTATTAAGAAAAAGAAGAAAACTTTTATAAATAAAGGGGTATTCCTTGTCCATGGATTAGTAATAGAATGTTCAAGATTCTAAAGATGTAATTTCTCCCCGGATGGACTACAGAGTCAATGGAGTCCTATCAAAATACAGTAGACTTCTGGTATTTGTTTCCTTGCTGATTCTAAAATTTATGTAATACAGCAAAGTACCAAAGATATTCAAGACATCCTTGAAAAATATGGTGGGAGAACTTGCTCTACAAAATATCAGCACTTCTTTTAAAGACAAAACAATTATGACAAGTGCAAGAATAGACAGATGCACTAGCTATTCAGAGACGAAGACCCAGAACATTCCCGAATATACACAAACATTTTACACAAGACAAAGGACAAAGGTGGCAGCAACATGCAAGAGTTCAAAAAGGACAAGACTTTTCAATAAACATTGCACTGGAATATGTGTTTAAAAACAAGTAAATTTTGACACCCCCTCCAAATACAGCACATGAAAAGCCATTCTGGGTGGATTCTAGATCTAGATAAGAAAGGCAAAATGATAAGGTTTCTAGAAGATACCATTAAGTAATGTCTTCAGTAACCTCGGTGAGTAAACATTTCTTCAAAAGGGCACAAAAAGATGAATAATAAATAAGACTACGTAAAAATTACGACCATCTGTACCTCCAGTCTCTCTCTCTCTGTCTCTCACTATCTTCATTTCTATCTTTAAAAGGCATCTAAGGCAAACCCACAACTTACGTCATACTTAACAGGAAAGACTGAATGTTTTCTTTTGCCCTTTCTGTTCAACATTGTGTTAGATGTTGTAGCCAGAACAATTAGGCAGGTAAAAGAAGTAAAAGGTACCCATCCTGGAAAGA
This sequence comes from Colobus angolensis palliatus, assembly GCF_000951035.1. Classification (NCBI taxonomy): domain Eukaryota; kingdom Metazoa; phylum Chordata; class Mammalia; order Primates; family Cercopithecidae; genus Colobus; species Colobus angolensis. The sequence goes on from NW_012114488.1 coordinate 8,432,741, forward strand.
AAGCAGTAAAACTATCTCTATTTGCAGATGACACGAGCTTCTAGGTAGAAAGTACAAAGAAATTCACACACACAAAAAAAACCCCCAACTATTGGAACTAATAAACAAGTTCAGCAAAGTTACAGGAATCAATATACAAGAATCTTTTCTTTTTTCTTCTTGAGACAGGGTCTCACTCTGTTGTCTGGCTGGAGTTCAGTGGTGCAAACACAGCTCACTATAGCCTTGACCTCCAGGGTTCAATGGATCCTCTGACCTCAGCCTCCCTCCTGAGTAGCTGAAACTACAGGCGCATGCCACCATACCCTTGCTATTTTTTGTATTTTTGGTAGAGACGGGGTTTCGTCATGGTGCCCAGGCTGCTCTGGAATGCCTGAGCTCAAGTGATCCATGTGCCTCAGTCTCCCAAAGTGCTGGGATTACAGGTGTGTGCCACTATGTCTGGCCTTCCAATCAATATTTAATTTTTATACACTAACAATGAATGTTCTGAAAATAAAATTAGAAAATAATTCCATGTACAATTGTGTCAAAAATAATAAAATACTTAGAAAGTACAAGACTTCTATGCTGAAAACTACAAAGCACTGTCAAAAGAAATTAATGACGACCTAAATAAATGGAAAGACATCCTATGTTTATGGTTCAGAAGATTTAACCTTAAGGTAGCAATACCTACAATAGGTAAACAAATTTAGTTGCAATTCCCATCCAAATCCCAGATGGCTTCTTTGCTGAAATTGACAAGCTGATCCTAAAATTCACATAGAAATCCAAAGACACTGGCCAGGAATAGTGGCTCACACCTGTAATCCCAGGACTTTGGGAGGCCAGGCAGGCGGATCACCTGAGGTCAGCAGTTAGAGACCAGCCTGGACAACATGGCAAAGCCCTGTCTCTACTAAAAATACAAAAAGTAGCCAGCTGTGGTGGCATGTGCCTGTAATCACAGCTACTCAGGAGGCTGAGGCACAAGAATTGCTTGAACCCGGGAGGTGGAGGAAACAGTGAGCTGAGATTGTGCCACTGCACTGCAGCCGGGGTAACAGCAAGGCCCTGTC
>NW_012114488.1:8434246-8436517 GCF_000951035.1 Colobus angolensis palliatus
AGAAGAAGAAGAAGAAGAAGAAGAAGAAGAAGAAGAAGAAGAAGAAGAAGAAGAAGAAGAAGAAGAAGAAGAAGAAGAAGAAGAAAGAATCAAAAGACACAGATCAGCCAAAACAATCTTGGAAAAGAAAAAATTGGAGGACTCACATTTCCTGACCTCAAAACTTATTACAAAGCTACAATGATTGAAACAGGGTGGTACTGACATAAGAATACACATAAATTCCAATGCAACAGAACTGAGAAACCAGAAACTGATTCCTGGATCAACTGATTTTCAACAAGTGTCCCAAGACAATTCAATAGGGAAAGAATTGTCTTTTCAACAAACAGTACTGGGACAACTGGGTATCTTCCTGTAAAAGAAGGGGCCCCTATCTCACACCATATACAGAAATTAATGCAAAATAGAACAAAGGCTTGAATGTAGGTGCTAAGACTACAGCAAAATCTTAGAAATCATAGCTGTAAACTTTGCCTTTCGATTAGACAATGGTCTGTTAGGACACCCAAAGCATAAGCAACAACAAAGTAGATAAACTGGACTTCATCAAAATTACAAACATTTTTTGTTGCAAGGGACACTATCAAGAACAAGAAAAAAACTCACAACATGGAAAAATTATTTGCCGATCTTGTATTTCATAAGGGAAGTGCAAATCATGTCTGATAAGGGAATTGTATACTGAATACTCACATCTCAATAACGAAAACACAACCTAAATTTTAAAATGGGCCAAGGATCTGAATAGACAGTTCTCCAAAGGAAGTACACAACAAGCACATGAAAAGATGCTCAACGTCCTTAGCCATTAGGGAAACACAAATCAAAACCACAGGGAGATACCACTTCACATCTGCTGGACTAAAGACAGAGGTTGGTGTGCACACAGAGAAAATGGAACCCTCATACCCCGCTGGCTGGTGGGACTCCACTTGGGAAGTAGTTTGGCAGTTCCTCACAAGGTTAAGCACAGTAGTCACCTACGATCCAGCCATTTCACTCTTAGGTACAATGAAAACATATTGCCACACAAAAACTCATACAGGAATGTCCTTGCAGCATTATTCGTGATCACTAAAAAATGGAACAACTCACATGTCATCAACAGATGAATGGATAAACAAAATTTGGCACAGCCATGCAGTGGAATATTATTTAGACACACAAAGGAATAAACTTCTGACGAAATCTGCAGCACAGACGCACCTTGAAAACACTCACCGAAAGGAGCCCCCACAGAGACCACCTGGTGTGTGACTCCATTTCCATGAACTTCCAGAACCCGCAGGGTGGTGGTTCTATGTGTGGGGGTGCGGGAGAGGGAATGGGGGTAGCTACCGATGAGAAGAGGGTTTCTTTTGGGGGTAGTGAACACAACTTCGTTACTATACTAAAAAACTGTGGAACTGTACACCTTAAATACTGTGAGTTTTATGGTATGTGAACTGCATCTTAAGCTATTATTTTAAAAATGTAAAAAGCAAGCTGAGCAGCCTGGCCAACATGGTGAAAACTCGTCTGTTCTGAAAATACAAAAATTAGCCGGGTATGGTGGTGCGTGCCTGTAGTCCCATCTACTCGGGAGGCTGAAGCAGAAGAATCGCTTGAACCCGGGAGGCGGAGGTTGCAGTGAGATGAGATCACGATCGCACCACTGCACTCCAGCCTGGGCGACAGAGCAAGACCCTGTCTCAAAAAAAAAAAAAAAAAAAAAAAAAAAAAAAAAAGCAAGGTGCGGTTTCCAAACTGCAAGGTTTTGAAATCTCTACTGCGATTGTTATGGTAACACGTCCTTGCAATGTGATAATGTTCCAATAATTTATCCTTATAAACATTTTAAAACCTTAACAAGTCCTTTCTCCGCCTTTGTTCCACTTGCGCCTCCTCGCCCCTCTACCCCGGGCTCCTCCTCCCGGCTGGCCCTCCCCGCTGAAGTCACGGACGCGCTCAGCTGGCCCCGGGGTCTGGGTGCTCCCGCCCTGCCCGCAGTCGGCGAGGAACCCTGGGAGGTCTGCGGGGCGGGTCCAGGGGCGGCAGCCGTGACCTCGGGGCGCGTGCAGACCCCGCCCTCAGCGACCGGCCGCAGATTCCAGCCCACCTTGGCGACCTGTGGAGCCAGGGGCGGAGAGAGGAGGCGCAGGAGGACCCGCGACACAGCTCGGGATCCTCGCGCGCTGGGCCTCCGGCGCAGCTCCTGGGGTTCGGGAGGCCGGGACCCTGCCCGGGAGATGTGGACGCCGGGCGGACCCCCTGGGCCCGCGGGCTGGG
>NW_012114488.1:8436648-8470730 GCF_000951035.1 Colobus angolensis palliatus
GGGATTTGATTGGAATGCAGTTGGGTCTCCAAGGTCCCCACGGCCCCGAGCAGCAGCTGGAGGCGGCACTGGCCGCGCTGCAGGAGCAGCTGGTAAGGACCAGGCGCCGGGACTCGGGGCTGCGGGGTTTGCGGGCCACAGGCGCTGCTCCCTCCCGGTGCCGGCCGAGACTGTGTGTTAGTGGGAGGGGGGCGTCTGATGGATGGAGGGGACGTCCTTTGGGATTTGATTGGAATGCAGTTGGGTCTCCAAGGAGGGGGACACGGAGGCCCCGCGCGCAGGTGCCTAGAGGTGAAGCGCACAGATGAGGACCCTGAAAACTGCCTGGGGCTGCAGCCCGCGCTCCACCCTGCGTGGATGTGCGCCCACCCACGCCAGGATCCCGAAACTGGCAGATTTAGGGGAGACACCCTGTTGGTTAGTTACAGCATTGTTCTGACCTACGGGTACTGACTGGCTTTCCCCTGGCGGAGGTCGGCTCGGGATCCTGGCATCACTTCCCGGGGTACCAGGTCCCCCCTGCTGTCTTGGGTTAGGGGCAACAGTGTCCGCGTGGTAAAGCGCACCCCAATTTGTCCTCAGGAATGTGCTGACGTTTCTTACAGGTCGCGTCCCTGTAATAAAGTATTGGTGGAAAGCATGTAGCTGACAAAGGCCTCTTCAACTTTAAAATGTGACCTGACCTGTAAGGAGAGGCTTGTCCTCTGATCCAGAGGAGAGACTCTTTGATTTCCTTGCCACCGGCCCTCTTCAGCACTACCTGGGCGCTCTGAACCCCTCCTTTAACACAATGAAAGAAACTCTTACCCCTCTGCTTATTATGTTATTGTATGATTTTGTAAAATTTACTGGAAACAACGCACAAGAGTTTTCATAGTTGCTGTATTTTCTTAAAGACAAACGGAAAAGGCTAGAGAAAGATATCTGTTTACTTGTGTTACCTCTATTACACATAGTGAAATTTCTTTTACATTAGAAATTTAAGTCTGTCCTGTTAAAAGTTGCTGCCTTTAAACGTTGCCCACGTGAAGCTGCGGCATGACCATCAGCCTAGCTGGCTCAGCCAGGTTGTTAAAGTAGCAAACCCTTCTGGATTAAAGAATCCCAGTGTCTGGGATGCCTCCCAGGATCCCGGTTATCTCCTGACCTTGTGGAAGCTGGAGGTGGCAGACTGTGTGAGTTTAACCTGGGCCCCCAACTCTGCCCCTGATGCCTCCTGAGAGGAAAGTAGCTGCTGTACAGACCTTGTTTACTCACCCAGTGACCAAATCCTGACCGTGTGTTTAGGTCATTTGTGTGTTTGCACCCAGACACAATCTCAGCTTCTGTGTGACCTCAGCTCAGCATGTGACAGCCACAGATGTGTTACACACATGTGCTGGGAAGGGGGTGCTGCTGAGATGCTGGCTTCAGCTGGTCCGGCGAGGGGGTGAGAGCGCAGGCGATGATTAACTTGGCTTAGGAAATATACAAATCAAACTTGCAAGTGCTCAGCCTCTAATTACAAGTAGCCTTTTGGAAGAGAAGATCAAACAGGTTTTTTGTTTATTTTATTATTATTTTTTTAATGTGGGGACCAGAAGGAACATGCAGACTTTGTCTTGAAACTTTGTTCTCGGGACGGATTATGTGATCAAAAGAGAAGAATAATTGAATTTGTGTGACATCAGCCCAGGGCTTAACACTTTTACATTTTTCTTACAGGGAAAAACATTAGAAGTGATAGCAGTTCTATAGTGTTGAATACAATGAAAAGCCTTGCTTGCTGGAACACTTACACACTCCAGCAACTCCCAGCTAACTCAGGGTCCCCTCCGCCCACCCTGGTGCTCACCTGGCCGTTGGTCATCATTCAGGTGTGAAGGCAGGAAGAACATTTATCAGGCCCTGAGCAGCTTTAGCCTACAGGAATTCTCAGGTGAGAATGATTGTTGGCATTTCCAGGGATTTAAACAGTCAGGAAAATAGCAGCACTCATCACTTCAAGGCTTATCGCAATGTGCTGCACCTTTTTAATTGCTGTGTCACAAAGGAGAGTGCAGTAGGCGGTGCTTAGTAGGATTTTGTTGAATAAATAACTGAGTGGCTTTGATTGCTGCAACAAAAGGGAAAATGATTTCAGAATTTGGGATCTCCCTGTTCTGAGTTTCTAAGCTGATGAGATCCCCATGCCCTCCGACCCAAGTGGGTTTGCTGCTGCGTGGCCAATCCAGAGAAGGTTCACCCTGCGTCCTCATGTATGTTTGTGAGGAAGGTTGTCGTTCCCAAGAAGTGCCGGCCATTCCCATATTCATAAGGGTTAGGTTCCCCAACAAGCCCTAGATAGAAAGACTTCATCCACTTCCTGGAACTCGGAGCCCACGAGTAGACCAAGAACCCCACCTTCACCAGCGGGTACTGTCTCCACAAGGGGAGAGAGGCAGAGGGGCTCCGGGAGTCTGCAATGAAATCTTATCCTGAAGAATTTCCCCATCTTGACATTGCTGGTCGTGACTTGTTCTAAAAGTGGCAGCTTGCAACAATTCCTTTTCCCTGGCAGCTTCCCACATTCCATGCTGCAGGAGCGAGCTGTACGTCTGATTCTGCAGCATAAACTTGATGCCCGGCATTTTCCTTGGGCCGACTGTGCTTGCTTTGTGACCACACAGGGGAACCAAGGGAGGCAGGGTGAGAACTTGCTAAAGGCCACACATTAGGGCCAGGCATCCCCAGAAACCTGCAAGGCTTCGGTAGTGCTTTTTAATCCGTGAGTCCCAGTCTGTGAACCAGGGACCCCTTTGCTGTTGATTGACAGGCCTCTTTTAAACTTAGGTAATAGCATTTATCTCTCTCCAGAATGGAGGGCACATAGCCTTGGAATTCAGGCATAGAACGTTTCCTTTGTGCATTCTAGCTCTCGGGGATAGAAAGGAGGTGTTTCAGATCCCATCTCTGTATCCTGAACAGTAAGGCCTTTTTCACGTTTATCCTCCGCATGTGCCATAGAGGTGTTGCGATGGCTGGACTGTTGACTTGCCCACGGAAAAGGCACAGCCCATGGAAATCAGGTCATTCTCTTGCAGTGCATAAAGAATGCATTTCAAAGAAAGGGATTAGCCTATTTTTTTTTTAACAGCACCCCCTGGAATAGAAGTCCTCAAATTTTTGTTGTAATAAGGAACTTTTGTGGTCCCTGGGAAGCTTGTTAAAATGCAGGTTTCCAGGCTTACCCGGTAGGGTCTCAGGAAATGAGTGGGGCCTGGAGCCTGGGGTCTGCAGGTATGCCCAGCTGCTCCCACTGCCTGGAGAGACTTGGTATGAGCGCCTTTATACCAGGCCCTCCTGCCCCTTCCCCAGGCCCAGGGATCTGGCACAGATGCCCCCAGAGCACACCTTGGGCAAGGCTGCCTGGAGTTAGCCTGAACGCTTGCAGAGGGCTGCCTGGAGTTAGCCTGAACACTTGCAGAGAGAAGTAGAGCACGGAGGCCACCCAGAGCTCGCTTGCTGCTGTGCAGTGAGTCAGTCCAATCGTGGACATGCGTGGAGATCACACTCTGGGGCTGGCCTTGCAGTGGACTCTCTTCCTTCCTGGCCGCATATATTTTGTGACTGTGAGCACAAAGTCTAACCCTAAGAAAGAGTTAATGTAAAGCACAGTCATACAAACCCCAAGTTAGGGACAGCAGTCGGGGTTAGGGACAGTGGTCAGGGTTACAGGCAGGGAGTAAATCCTAATGGTGGAGTCTTGCAGACGCAGATGGGACCTGAGGACGTAATAAATAACCGGTGAGTGCCTGAGAGCTCTGTGCGTCCTGCAGCCCCTAGACCATTAATCAGAAACCAGCAACTGAAGGCCTGGCTGGCCAAACATTAATCACAAAGCAATTAACCCAGCACAGACACGGGGGCGGGAAGGGGGCTGGAGGAGGAGGACAAAGCTGGCTGGGGTGCAGGGGCTCCCCTCCTTCTGAAGGAGAGTGTGATTTGGAAGAGGGGAAGGCACATAGATCCTTTTAAACGTTGAGGTGTGGCCTCACCAAGGAACTTGATTTTCTGTCCGTACCTTGGGTTTTGTTTTACGACAGGAAAAAGAAAAATCGTGTGCTGTGAGAATCCACGCTTGCCCCTTTGTTTGGATCCAAGCTTCCTCTTTGCATAGCTGGTGTGGGAAAGCCCGCCTGTGTGTGCTGCGCAGGCTTGGTTGGTGGTGCTGTTCACTTGGATAGCGGTTTACCCGTGTAAAAATGTGCAGGGTAAGAAGCCAGTATGTTTACATGAAGCTGGGTGATGCTGGAAGCATAACATTTTGATTAAATTCAGGATTGGTTTTTGCCGTGTTCACATTCACAGATAATATTATGGCTTCAGATTCTGTCACTGTGCAAACTTTGGAGGTTGTTGGGAGGCCCCGGAGTTGGGTCCTGGAGGAGGAGGTCTGCTACTGGCACAGAAGCTGTGCGCTGGGTCGAGCCTGGCCTCCGTCCCCTCATCCATGCTGATAGTAGGCACTTGCGTTTGGAAAATCGGAGAAGTCTTTCTCTCATCAGAACAGGAAAGCATTGCAACTTGCCTCTGTCTTGTAATGATTTCTTATATTGTGGAAATTACTGAAGTAATACCCTGAGGCCCAGGTTATGGGACTCAGGGGAACTGCCCATTTCCCACGTAAAATTTGAAATATAATTAATCATTTTCTTAAGAGAACCAACCACATAATTACATTCATTAATTATTTGCCTTAATCGTGATTGTTCATCAAAACAAGAAATGTTTTAGAATTGAAAGAAAAGCACACACACGTACACACACACATGCTCATAATAAGCCCTTTAGAGTTGGGGAAGCTGAGGCCGGGAGAAGGCACAGCCTCTCAGGGCAGGGCTGTGATGGAAACTTCTAAATACACAGTCCCTTGGCCAGGCACATGCCTGTAATCCCAGCACCTTGGGAGGCCAAGGCAGGTAGACCACTTAAGCCTAGGAGTTGGAGACCAGCCTGGGCAACATAGCAAGACCCCATCTCTACAAAAAACACATAATTAGCAGAGCATGGTGGTGCATGCCTGTAGTCCCAGAGACTTGGGAGGCTAAGGAGGGAGGATCACCTGAGCCTGGGGAGGTTGATGCTGCAGTGAGCGGTGATCGCACCACTGCACTCCAGCCTGGGCAACAGTGCAAGACCCTGTCTCCAAAACAAAACAAAACAAAAGATCCTGACGGCCGATTTTCACGCTGCATTTATTCCAGGTAAAGCTGACAGTTTCAATGTTTTGCTGAGAACCTTCTCCCCTGGTAGCTCTGCCAAAGCCTGTAACATTTCAAAATGTTACTTCTATCAGGGAAGGGGAAGGGACTTATCAGTGAAGGAGGAGCTTTTCTTTCTTTCCAAGGGACTTTCTTACCTTCTTGAAAAGTCAAAAGGTTTGTGCTCTGCAGGCACCAGGAACCCAGAGGTGGCCGAGTAAAAGGATGCCACTGCACCCAGGCACAAGATGCGTAAAGCATTACCACAGGAGGGTAAACCCTTATGCAGGCTGAAAAATGCAGCAAAATAGAAGGTGCAGGTTGTTCCTGTCTGCCAAAAGGAGGTGTTGCTTTTGATCCTAATTTCAGTCTCATAAGCTGTAGTATACTGTATCCTTATAAAGAAATGTAATTTGGAAAGTGCGGATAAGTGAAGCAGCCTGAACTGGAGAAAACCAGTGTGTGTATGTGTGTGGGGGGAATGGGTGTCAGTAGACCTTTCTTTTTCTGACAGTGGAGCAAGAAAATTGCTTCAGTATGAGCAGGGGCAGCAGCCAGATTTAGAAGATGTGTTTCGTGTGGACTTTGGGAGTTCAAATTGCATTCACAATGCATGGTTCACCCCTTTGAGCCTTAAGTTTTGGTTTCCGTAGGTACAATAGTTCCCTTTCTCTTCCTTCCCTTCTCAGTCCCGGCTGAGACAGCAGGACATCGGCCTGAAGACCCACCTGGACCAGCTGGACCTGCAGATCAGCAAGCTGCAGCTGGATGTGGGCACAGCCTCAGGGGAGGCCCTGGACAGCGACAGCAGGCCCAGCTCAGGTACCAGGGTGCCCTGACCTCCTGGACACAGGGGCAGGCACGCAGCCCAGGCAGAGGTGAAGCCTGTCCCACCAGCCCGTCTCAGGCTGAAATTCCATTCCACTGCTCTCCCAGTGTCTGTGCAGGGAGGCGGCCGCTTCATCAGGCTGATCTGAAAGTTAGGAGGCAACACTGAAGCCTTTCTCAGGGCATATATATTAATTGGCTACCTCGCTCTTATTTTTTTAATTTGCAAAAATCACACTGTGGTCTAAGTGACATCGCTGGACTCAGGAGGCCTGGGGCTGAAGCACCTCCCCGGACTGGTCTCCTTCTCAACTTGGCAGGCGCCAGGGAAGAGAGAGAGACAGGGGCCAGGGGTCTGTCCTCAACGGGCTGAAATCCAGAGGAAGAGGCCACCCCTTAGGCAGGCATCGACCACCCAGGACTAAAGGGACCACCTGCCAGGAAAAGGGAGGGCCAGTGCTGCCGAGTGGGGGTGGAGTGGGCTCTCACCGACTCACTGACAGCCCCTGGGAAGAATCCTGAACATCTTCACCTGAGCCACACTCTCCCAGGCCGGCCGTGTGGACGATGACCAGGGGTTTCCCTGGGCCCCGCTGTGCTGTGACAAGCTCAGGAGGAAGGGGGTCCCTGGGCTCTTCTGGATGGGGGTCACTGACCTGCCTTGTCTGCTGTGTCCAGGCTTTTACGAGATGAGCGACGGTGGATCCTGCTCCCTGTCCACATCCTGTGCCTCTGTCTGCAGTGACCACATCTCTCCCTCGCTGGGCAGTTTGTTGCCTGTGGCCCAGGCCCCCAAGGCCAGGCCCAGCACGGGGGACTGGAGGCCCCGGTCGGTTGATGAGACTACTGTGCCAGCGTGGAGACCCCAGGCTACCGAGGAAGGCACCAGGCCCCGGGGCAGCATGGAAAATGCAGACCAGCCGTGGGGCACATTCTGGCCCAGGCCGGTGTCTACAGGTAAGAAACCGCCGGGGAAGGTGGGGGTATCATCTCAGGCACAGGGGATGGCGGAGTGCAGTCCCCAGCTGTTGAGGGCAGAGCCAGGGACCCCACATGGGTGCGCCCTCAGGCTCTAACGGATGCTGGAAGGCCTCCGTGGGCCGTGTGGTGGTTTGGATGGAGGCAGGAATCAAACGTGGCCAGGTGCATCACCACTGGCTCTTCTAACACACAGCACTTTTCCCTGTATTTAAAATGGACATCAGCAAGCTTAAAAACGATCCTTCAAAAACGCTGGATCCACTGGTGTTTGGAGGGAGAGCGGGGTTGAAAGCGCTGCTGGGGAGAGAACAGGGCTCATGCCTGGATCCCACCCGCTGGCCCGGGAGCGGCTGTAGTTGTCTTCGGACTGTCTCCAAAGGCACAGATGTCATTTTTGGCCTTGTTTTATTTCTAATACAAGGCCTGGTTTAGTAATAACCATTTGGTCTTTTCTTACTGAGAAGCCCCATGGTTTCCTTCAGGGCATCTGCAGGGACTAGCTTCATGCCCCTGGCCTCCCTCGGGGCTCCATCCACCGCTGCGGGGCCTCTTCAGCCTCGAAGCCTTCAGGGAAATGAGGGCGCTGAACTGGCGACTCTTACTCCCCATGCGTTCTCCTTCAAGGGGAAGGATGACAATGAGCTGAGGGGGCTGTGCCGCAGGCGCAAACAGGGTCCCGCACCCTGTGTCTAGAGGCAGACGGGGCCCCGCGCCCTCTGTCTAGACACAGACGGATCCCCGCGCCCTCTGTCTAGACACAGACGGGGCCCCGCGCCCTCTGTCTAGATGCAGATGGGGCCCCGCGCCGTGTCTAGATGCGGACCGTGGTGACTGGAGTCGCCGTCTCCCGTGGGACCCAGGAGTTCCTCCAAGCAGTGAATGAGCAGCGCTTCCTGGCTGCATTTCATGCATGAAATGAAATCAAGAGCACACGAAATCCTCTCCGTGTTATGTGTTTGTTCATTTTTCTCGTTCCTAGGTGATCTTGACAGAGCCCTGATGGCAGACACGGGGCTCCAGAAAGCCAGCACAGGTGCTGAGCTCCTCGGGCTCCTCTGCCAGGGGGTGGACCTCCCGCTGCACATGCCAGACCCCAAGTATCGGCAAGACCTGGTGTCCCAGGGCGGCAGGGAGATGTACCCGTACCCCAGCCCCCTGCACGCCGTGGCTCTGCAGAGCCCCTTGTTTGCCCTGACTAAGGAAATCCCACAGAGCGGTGGCCCCTCATGCGCCAGGGAGACCCCCCCAGGCCCCGCAGGTCTGAACACCATCCAGACTGGGCCGGTCCTCGAGGCTGGTCCGGCCAGAGCCAGAGCCTATATCGACAGGCTGCTGTATCTGTGGGGCCGAGAGACCCCAGCAAAGGGTAGCGGGGGAGAACAGGGACCTCTACGGCATGCAGCGACCCCATCCCCACAGAGGCAGGGGGGCTGGAGTACAGATGGTGGAGGGCGACTATTGGTCTTCGCCCCAGGGAGGGAGGACGAGGGAGGGCCAGCTCGGAGCAGGGGTGCCGGCCGGGGCCCCCAGCAGCAGGGATCCATGCCTCTTGAGGGTCCCCCGCACCCTGGCAACCTTTCAGAGGAGCCCTCGAACAGCTGCGTCCTCAGGGAGACCATGGCGCGGCCCTCTCCCAGCTGGAAGGCCCAGCAGACACCCCCAGCTCAGGACTGTGGACGAGGCAACGTCATATCCCCATCCAGGATGCTGGACAAGAGCCCCTCACCGGCCCAAAGTGCCTCTGGGCACTTTGCCCATCCTTCCTTGGCTGCCAGTCTGAAAATGGGTCCCCCCAAGAACAAGGCCGAAAAAATCAAGAGAAGGCCCGCGGACAAGGTGCTGAGGTTTGCAAAGCAGCCGCCGCTTCTACTGGAGAGGCCTGAGGGAGCCCCTGCAGCTGCCCAGCCGTCCCTGGAGTGGGACCCTGCCCACTGGTCCCCAGGGAGGGGTGGGCTCCAGCGGAGGCCGGCCCTGGCCTGGGAGGCACCCGGGCGCTCCTGTTCCGAGTCTACCCTCTACCCCATGCCTGTCCTCATCCCCCTGGCGGTGGCCCCGCAGGAGAGCCACCGGACCTCAGCCCAAGCCCTGTTCCCCTTTGAGGCCGCACTGCTCACCTCGGTGGCCAGGAGGAAGCATCGCCGCTGGCAGTCCACTGTGGAGATTTCGGCCCGGGCCCACCTGGCCAGCTGTCCCGAGTCTAACCTGGTGCCCCCCAGGCCCGTGGCCAGAAGAGCAGGTGGCCCACAGGCCCGGGGCCGGCCCTTGCTGGTCCGCCAGGACGCCCACACCTGGAGCAACTCAGAGCCCTCCAAGCACTCGACCGAGTGTGACCCACGGTTCCCCTCAGTCATCCCGGAGACCAGCGAGGGGGAGTCCAGTGACCACACTACCAACCGATTCGGTGATCAGGAGTCCAGCAGCAGCGACGAGGAGGGCAGCGCCCAGAGCAGGGACTGTGACCTGGCACTGGGCTATGTGGCGACCGGGCACACGGAGCTGGCCTGGACCCAGGAGGTCCCGGTCAGCTCGGGGCCACTCCTGTCCCCCGTGCCCAAGCTGTGCCGTATCAAGGCCTCCAAGGCCCTGAAGAAGAAGATCCGTAGGTTCCAGCCGACGGCCCTGAAGGTCATGACCATGGTGTGAGGCGCAGTGACTGCATCAGGAGAAGCCTGCTGCACACAGGGGCCCTTTCCCCGCAGCGTCCTGTGCATGTCTGGGTTTCAGTGTCATCTCGCCAAGTCGCTTTATCTTCCGAGGCCACCATTTAACAGGAGTCCCCTCCTGTTACACGCTCTGCCCGTGGAGTACGCCGTGAGTCCCCGCGCCAGCACAGACTTCCATGCAGAGCTCTGGTTTCAGATGCCGGCAGACTCCCCAGCTGACCTAACGTCTCTTTTCAACGTCTGCCCAGGATACTGCTTCCGGCAGGCGCCTTGTTGTCATCCTCCCATGGCCTTCCCCTGCCCTCCCTGCCCTCACTCCCCTCTGGCTGGGGAAGCATTTCCCAATCCTTTGACCATTCCTCCCCAGAAGCGTTTTAAAGAGGCGGTTGCAGGACTCTGTGCTGGAAATTGAATTGGAGTTTAAACTCCACGTTACGCTGTCAGCGTACACAGACACCCAAATTATGCCATGATCTCAAATAAAAGGAACTTTTTCTTTCCTCTTAACTTCCTTCTCCCTGTTTTCTTGGGTGGCACATGGTGGGGGCACCATCATCTTCATGCCTGTCCATCACAGGGCACACGCCAGCTTTGGGCAGGGAAGGCACCTTATGAGTGAGTAGAGACTAAACTCTGGTTTAGTATAAAAAGTAAAGCATAGGCCGGGCGCAGTGGCTCATGCCTGTAATCCCAGCACTTTGGGAGTCTGAGGCGGGCGGATCACAGGTCAGAAGATCAAGACCATCCTGGCCAACATGGTGAAACCCCGTCTCTACTAAAAATACAAAAAACAGAAATACAAAAAAATTAGCTGGGTTTGGTGGCACACACCTGTAATCCCACCTACTCGGGAGGCTGAGGCAGGAGAATCACTTGAACCTGGGAGGTGGAGATTGCAGTGTGCGGAGATTACACCACTGCACTCCAGCCTGGGTGACAAGAGCGAAACTGCATCTCAAAAAAAAAGAAAAAAAAAAAAAGTAGGGCATAGAAGTGTTTTGGGGAAAAAAAAAACACTTTTTTTTTGGTGTTTACTTTTCCAAACGGAATTCTCCTCAACTCTTCAAGAAGAAAGATAGCAGTGTTTTCAGGTAAGCCGCCTGGTGAGGGTCACAGCATTTTCAAATCAGAAAGCAGCTTTCTCCTGAAAGATAAAAAGAATTTGCCATGAAGGTGGAGAAGGCCATTGAAGCCCCGCCCCCCCTCCCCATGGACATCCTGGGCCCCTCAGGGCAGATGCAGCTGGGCAGGATCGTTGGAAGGAAGCCAGTCAGAAAACCAGCGGAAGACAGGAGTAGATTTGGAAGGAGGCGTGAAATATTCCTGGAACAAGGAGTTGGTTTTAGATGCCTATAGGGAACTTAACATCTAGAACAAAGCGGAGGTGAGGGGGAGGCTGCTGCTGAGCTCCCTGACAGTGAAGACAGTGGGGGCAGGGTCTGCTCTCTGTGCAAAAACACGAGAAAATGCAAGCATTTCCAGGGGCCAGAGCCGACAGATTCAAACACCCATTGAGCTCGTCTGTGTGCCGTTTCACCTGCCCTTCCTGAAATCTGCTTCCGAACAGAAGACCAGAATCTTCCTCAAGCTTTCTAAAAACCTGCATTGAAATTTCAAAGGATGATTCAAACCCACTCACGGATGGGGGTTTTACCGTAAAAGTTAATTCACAGGGTGTTTTATAAAAATGGCAACATTTTTAGAACAAAGCGTGGCTTCTCCAGGACCACTGAGCAGGTGAGGTTGTGACGACTGCCTCGTAGCCTGAGTCCCCGTCCTCACTCAGGACTGTGGGCCCAGCCTCAGTCCACACATTTTTTTGTAGCTGACCATGCTGAAGACATGGCTGGGAAGTTCATTAAGTCATACGTTCTGGTCATTCACTGGGGCTTTCCACAGGAGTTCTGAGTGCACTATCCAGAAAGAGCAAACTTCTTTTCATCCTCTATGGTGACCCAGCTTGTATCACAGCTCTTGGGAGCTCAGACTCCAGGTTGCAAGCCACGATCACAGGGAATCAGCCCAGAAGGGGAGTGAGTGCAGTGGGTCTGGGCTTCTCAGGGTCTTCTGACAGTGCCTGTCTTTTTTAGAAAGCTGGGCGTGGTTTCCTAACCATTCAGATTCCAACGTGCAGCCTGAGGGGTGCATTCCATCCGAGCCAATCCACATCCCAGCCTGCTCCACACAGCCCTGCAAGCTGACCAGGGGAACCAGGCAGACTCCAGACAGAATGCAGCCGTCACGTCGGGGGCAGGAAGGGTCCTCAGTGATCCGACAGTCCAAATCAGTCAATCCATGGTTCTCTTTCCCTTGTCTGTCCATCCTCTCTTTCTCAATAATGTGCTCTCTGGCTCTTGCTTTCTCTCTCTCTTCCTCTCTCAAGCTCTCTCTCCCCCCGCCCCCACCTACCCGCCCCTTTTTAACTGTGGAGGCCGAAACATGCATTTCAGTTTGCCCCAGGCCCAAGGCCTTGCCAGGGCTCTTCTACTCTCCAGTAGGTTTGGAGTAAATAAGTAGAATTCTCACAGATTCCATGGGGGTCCTCGGAGGGTCCCCCAGCCCTCCTGCCCCGTCTGCCCAGCACCCCGACTCCTTGACTCCGCTCAGTGCTCTGCAGGACCAGGCAGCCCAGGACTTGAGGACAGCTCTGGCTCCAGTTCCCATCCCGCCTGGCCCTGGTCATAGCCTGGCTGAGTCAGCTTCCCCCTTCATCGGATGAAGCTGATCGCTCCTCAGGGTTTGGAAGGAGGCGTAAGCTGGCAACTTGAAAAGGGACCCAAGTCTGTCTGTGCTCCCCAAAGTAGGGACAAGGGGTGAGTCGGCCCAGATTGTGGCCTCCCTGTAGTGTGCAGAGTTGGTGAGGCTCCCTGACCCCGCTGCAAACATCGCCCAGGCACCACCAGGAAGAGCGGGCGGATGCCACATGCAGGTCTAGGGCAGATAGCAGCCTGGGGAAATGCTTTAAAACACAGAGCTAACAATTAGAACGCCGGTCATAAGAAGCCCTTTTTTGAGAGGGCTGACAACAGGGTGCTGCTGGGTGTGGCAGAGTCTTAAGCACCATGAATTCAGAGAACAGGGATTTGCAAGAAGTCTGGGTGGCCGAGGCAGACGCGCAGAAAGAGGATGGATGGATTCGCCCCGTGGTGAACATTCATCTCCTGAATGTCTTATGTTCTGTGCATATTTTTCCTCTAAACAAACATAATGGAAACCACTCACACTGAAGCAGAAATGAACCAGGAAGCCACCAAGGCAGGGCGTGGCCTGTCATATGAGGAGTGTGATTGATTCGATGACGGGGGCAGCCTTCAAGTGCATTGGAAGACAGAGAGGCTGTTTCCTTCTCTCTCAAGTGATTAAAAAGTAGACAATGTAGAATTTGACTTCCGGGGCCTTTAGGACTAACTTCTAGCATGCTTACAATAAAAATATTTTAACAAAAATAAAAATAACAGGATAAAATTGCTCTTTATCCATTCTGTCCTAAAATATCCTCTTCTACAATAAAAGGATAAAGAATTAAAGTTAAGCTAAAGTAAAAGGTATGTCAGGAATTCTAAATTATAAGGATGTGTGAAAGATTAAATTATAATATTAGGGAAAATGTCCCAACCTACTTTAGCAAATCATACGTTATCACTGAAGAAAACAGAGCATATCATTACTGATTAAATTCAGGAATATAAGTGGGTGCCCTAGCAAAGCTTTCTCTCTGCATCCTCCTGCTCCAGCTTGTAGAATAATAAAAGCCTGTCTTGGTCCATTTTGTGTTGCTGTAACAGAACTGAGTAATTGAAAAAGAAAAAAGGCTTATTTGGCTCATGATATGGGTGACTGGGAAGTTTGAGACGGGCAGTTGCAACTGATAAGGCCTTTATGCTGCTTCTACCCACGGCAGAAAGCAGAAGGGGACTGGGTGTGTGCAAAGAGACACATGGCAAGAGAAGAAGCAAGAGAGAGAAGCCGAGGAAGCCGTTCTTTTAACTACCTGCTCTCTTGGGAACTAGGCCATTCCCCCAGCGCGAGAACTCACTTAGCTCTGAAGGACCGTGTCGGTCTATTAATGAGGGCTCTGCCCCCATGGCCCAGACACCTCCAGGCCCCACTTCCCAACACCACCACATTGGGGACCAAATTTCAAATTTTGGCAGAGGTTTTGGTGGCGACAAACCACATGCAAACCATAGCAGAGCCCTCTTAGGATAGAATCCGAGGTTCTGTACAGTTACTGGATCCTAAACATGAAATACATAAAGTCTGATGAAAAACAGTAGTGCATCTCGAATGGATTTAACGCAGTCCCACTTTACAGGTCAAGTATTTATTTAATATCTGTGAATAAATGAAAGATCAGTGAAAAAAGGGCAAAATTATTGTATCTACAGATTCTATGTGGCTTTAATGTGATGGTGCCTAGTTTATAAATGGTTGATAAAAAACATATTTATTTTTAAAGATTAAAGTCCGCAGGAATTTATTGACTCTCTTTTTCAATCACTTGCGTAGTTGACCCTGCTAGGCTTCGAAATGATGCTGTAAACCAGACATGTTCACACACCGCGGCCCTCAATCTTGTCACATGGGCCCCGCCACTATCCAGCAGACACAGCCCTTTTCAAAGGGGGCTTGCCCGGTGAAAGTCATACACAGGGTCTGTTCTTTCATTCACTCAGTTACCAAACGTGCTGAGCTCACTGGGTGACTGCCTGTGCAGTCACGGTTGGGAGGTGCGGACAGGAAGGGGACCCTCCCCTCCTCCCCTGAGCACCGGGGCCCTTCCCCTCCTCCCCTGAGCACCGGGGCCCCTCCTCTCCTCCCCTGAGCACCGGGGCCCTTCCCCTCCTCCCCTGAGCACCGGGGCTCCTCCTCTCCTCCCCTGAGCACCGGGGCTCCTCCCCTCCTCTCCTGAGCACCGGGGCTCCTCCCCTTCTCTCCTGAGCACTGGGGCTCCTCCCTTCCTCTCCTGAGCATTGGGACTCCTTAAGGCAGACTCATCCCTCCCTCCTGTTACAAACACTTCCCTCACATAGCCGTGGGCTCCTGAATTTCACTGAATAAAATCAAGCTATTGCATAGTTGAAATGTTTGCTGGTGCAACTGTCCAAATTATTTTTACCTCAATTGAGTTAAATGCTGCTGCAGCTTTTATGGAGTAGAAAATGCAATCACATCAAAAGGTTCCCTGGAAATGATAAAGAATGATGAAACAGCCCTGTCTGAAAACAGGTTATGTATACAGCAAGAACAGTGGCGGGTAAACGGTCCCGAAAACATGGCTAAGAGAACAGGACCACGGTTCAACATTCCTTACACATTTGGGGACGGCATTGCATTTGGGGGCCCAGCTGGAGCAGAATTTTAGCTCTCTGCTCATGGAAGTAGAGCGTGGCTGTAATACCACGGCTGCTGACTCAGCCCCTGCTGCCAACCGCTGGGAGAACAGACCCAGGAAAGGATAGACTAGCTGGCTAATCAATAACCTAAGGACTGCAGAGCCCTACCTGACACTGGGCCTTCCTAAGGAGACAGAAGGCAGTGAACCTCTGTAAAAGCTTAGAGGCAAGCAGCGGTGAAGCCCGGCAGTGAGGGGCTGGATGGGGGGCTGGGAAGAGGCAGGCGGAGGCAGTGGGGAGAGGAAGGCAGGCGAATGGAAGGAAGACAGAGAGATGGTGCAGGAGCAATCCAGGGAGGGGAGCGGGCCCAGAGCCGGGAATGAAGCTGGACCGTCACCGGGTGTGGACTTGTGGGTCCTCCTATAGCTCCCAGTTCCACCTGGGACAAGGGGAACAGCCACTGCAGGCTTTGAAGTGTGGAATAAACAAAGGCCCCCGGGTGTGGACAGGCAAAGGTTGTTTATTCAGGGCTTGCTGCAGTGAGTGGGCTGGGCAGGCAGAGATGCTCACAACAGGAAAGCTTCCCGGTGAACACACAGAGCCCCAGCTGTGCCCTGTTGGAGGCCAGGCTCTGGGGACACCAGAGCTCTAATGACAGGCAGGCATCCTGGGGGTGTATCTGGCTTTCTGGTTGGTCCTGAGTTGGAATCAGGGACAAAAATTAGGAAGCTGTCAGCACCGATCAAGTCTTGGCCCTCCGGAGCTGACTGCCACAGAGGCTACTGTTGAGCTTCCCGAGCTGTCACTAAAGATGGCAATCGGGCTCCCTGCAAGCCTGACAGGGCCACTGGCCTCCTGGGCTGGGTATTGCAGATAAAGAGTTGGCTTTCCGGTCAGGTGTGGGCCAGAGTTCTGCTTTTATATACGATCCAGCCTTCGACCCTCGCGTGTTCAATTCCTCCGAAGCAGAGGTGTTGGATGTAATTGCATTTGTGTTTTAGAAAGACCCATTCTCTGATTGGCTGAAGTTCCAGAGAAGGGGCCTGGCCCAGGGTCTGGGCATGGGGACTCCGTGCCTGGGGAGAGGCCCACGCAGGTGGCTGCCACAGGAGGATGCAGAACTCAGGGCTACTTGACCTCTGGAGGACGCGGCCGCTGACCGCTGTCACAGGCAACAGCAACACTGGGCTCCAAGAAAACCGGAGACTCTTCCACGGCGTTTCTTCATCCCCAGGAAGAAATGAGAGTTCTTTTTTTTTTGAGACAGAGTCTGACTCTGTCTCCCAGGCTGGAGTGCAGTGGCGTGATCTCGGCTCATGGCAACCTACGTCTCCTGAGTTCAAGCGATTCTCCTGCCTCAGCCTCCCAAGTAGCTGAGACTGCAGGTACATGCCACCACGCCTGGCTAATTTTTTGTATTTTTAGTAGAGACGAGGTTTCACCATGTTGGCCAGGATGGTCCCAATCTCCTGATGTCGTGATCTGCCCGCCTCAGCCTCCCAAAGTGCTGGGATTACAGGTGTGAGACACTGCTCCCAGCTGAGAGTTCTTATTGAAATCAGAATATCCTTATAGAAATAGTGCTCTAATTAGTCTTTTAATTTCTATTTTTGAATTTTTAATTCCATTTTATTCTATTTTGCTTTCGGCCACCGTCTCCTAATCAAGGGCAGGGCGCACAGCGGGACAAGACAGCAAATCATTGACTTCAGTCGCTAAAGCTTCATTCTCCTTAAGAATGACTCTCCTCCATTGCCACCCCTCACCCCACTTGAGGACATATTCTGGAATTTCCAATGTTTGTTCCTGTGATGCATTTTCCATCCTGGGTGACAGGAAGCGTCTGGTTCCACGGCGATGAAGCAGCCACAAGGCCTCTCTGTGTCAGCGCTGGAGAGAGACAGCTCCCCTCCTCCTGTCCCAGACCCTCCTGGAGGGACGCTCCCAAGGCTGACTGAGGCGACACAGTCATTTCCTGCATGCTGCCCGGCACTGAACCGCCCGTAGCACTTGTCCCAGTGCTGGTCTGCAGCAGCAGTGAGGGGGACCCCTTTGTGTGAGGGCTGCACTGGCCATCATTCAGGAAAAGGCAGGAGAGCCTCTGCAGTCTTTGAATGCCCTCAGTGCCTCCAGCGCATCGGCCTTAGGACAATGCTCCTCACGGGGGGGTCTCTGAGGTCTGCCTGGAAGACACTCTTCCAGCCCACCGGGTCCTGCCTCCAAAGTGCGTGGTGTCCCCTGGCCATGGAACGAGTCTCCGTATGACCCCGCAGGTCCCTGTAGACACAGCCACATGGCCCCTCCCTCACGGAGCCTCGCGTTCCTTGTTGCTTTTCGGCTTTCTTACCTGGCCTCCACTGAGAATCCTTGAGGTGGGCTGGTGATCTAGGGACTTCCTACAATGACGGGTGTGTGCTGGGTTTAGAAAGAAGCTATTGTAGAACTGTCCAACGATGGAGCCTTCAGGGGCCCCGTGGCCCCGGAGCACACGGTGGCACACTGGAGAAGCTGGGCAGTGCCCAGGAGTTGGCATGTGGGGACTCGGTTCACTAAGAGTTCGCTGAAAGCAAATCCATGTTTTGCATGAGCAGCCTGTGTGTCTCCCGGCTCTAAACCGTGCCTTGTTTTGTCCGGCTGTGGCCGGGATCTGTGATTCCCCGAAAGGCATTTCACCTCACTCAGAGTCACAACATTCAAGCAATGACAAGCACAGAGCCTGGAGTAGAATACCATTTACGTTTTATTTATGTTCATTTATTCACTGTCAATTGTCCTTTTTATTTCACCAAATTTCAAACTGTTAGAAACAGCGGAGGTTATGGAATCCAGAGTCAGGCCGATCCTCAGAGTTTGTCTTTATTGGCAACTGTGAGCACAGAACTCACGTATGTTCGTCTCAGAAAGATCACAGACGCACAGGTGCTCAGGAGAGCTGACACCAAGCATGTGGAAGGAATTTAACTTCTTCACGTATTGGTGCAACGGAAACGAGTCCGTGCCCAAGCTGGGGAGGCCTGCATGAGCTACTGGATTGGTTGAGGAAGATGAGATAATGTGAGACCCTATTTAATAGAAAGATTTTTTTACATATAATTCTCCACAAATAATTTAGGGCAAATAGTCGTTTATTAAAGGACTCTCAGGGACTTGTAGTTGAGAAAATGTCAATGATTTGGGTTAAGGGACATGTTCATTAACTCTTGAGATTTAGAGCATAGTTGTGAGTGGCTGACATTTACTATCTACTATTTATTTTTCACAAATATATATGATTAATAATTAACATTTACAAAGTACTTCCTCAAAAATCTTCTGGTGCTCATGACAATCCTGTGAGGTAGATATCGTGGGTATTTTACATCTACACTATATTTTAAAGCTAAAAGAACTAAAGCCGAAATGAGTAGTTGGCTTGCTCAGGGCACCCACCCAGCCAGCATGTGGAGGTGTCTGAAATTAACCTCAGGCCTCTGATTTCCAAAACCAATCTCTTGCCCAAGGTCCCAGCTCACAACTGGAGCGTAAGCCTCTTTGAACAGATCATGGCTTATGTATGTATTCACGTGTAATCTCCACAGTAGCTATGCTAGGCCGTTGCATGTACATGAAGGTACATGAAAGAATGGATGAAATTCTCTCACGTTAGGGAAGAAGCTAAGCTCCCAGCTGAATTTTGGCGTTAGCACGACACTTAGCATCTTTCTTGGCTGTTAAAATAAAGCGTAACAGGGTGGCAGGAGAGGATGACATACCACCATTAAATAAAGAAAATCAGATCCTCAAAGGTGTGTACTTGGCCTCTCTGTTTCTCTTGGTTCATTGCCTTTCTCTGATTCAAAAACATACTTAAATTTTTGAAGTACTTAAAACAAAAAAACAAATGCGAATACCACATACCCATTCCTCATGCCCTCACCAAAGGGATCTGGGGCAGATTAGAATGTTGCTCCATTTCCTTCAAATATTTAATTTTCAAACAATAAGTAATGTGTAAAAACTGCAGCTAAACCTCTCCCTCCATCACAGAGTTAGCCACAGTTCTGAAGTCAGGGCAGATGTCTGTTAAGTTTTCCTATATTTACCTATATTTACAAGTACATGCATGTACCTGTAACACCACCAAGCATCCTTTTACGTTTTCACGTTTTGAATAAACGTCATCATTTTTCCAATGTGCATATTCACTCAGTGGTGCCTCAAGATATGTGACAATTACTAGGAGAATATTTACTGAGCTCTTTGATAAGACAGACTTGGTGTCATTCACTCACGCAGGTCCTTCCACAGACATGCAAGGAGGAATCATTCCTCACCAGGGGCTGGGACACGGACCCACCGGGGCTGTGCCCACACCTCCACATGCCCGTGTCTGCCCCGTGCTGCCCTCGACCGGGCCATACCCCCACTGACCAAGCCAAAGTTCATCCGCCCATTCCTCTAATGATGGACTCTTATGTTGCCGTCTCAAGCAATGTTGCAGCAAACATCCATTTCTCTGTCTTTCTGTCCACGCAAGCAAGACTCTCTCTGCATAGATACCCCCATGTCTCTCCCAGGTGGCTGTATGTGTTTCCTCTGTCACAAACTACCACAGACTTGGGGGCTTAAAACACAGCAAATGTATCCTCTTACTGTTCTGGAGGGCGGAGGTCCACAGTCATTCTCCCTGGGCTGAGGTCCGGGTGTGGGCAGGGCTGACTCCTGGCGATTCTAGCGAAGAAGCTGTTTCCTTGCCTTTTGCAGCTTCTAGAAGCCAGTGGCTCTGGGCCTCCTCTTCCACCGTGAAAGCCGGGAACATCGGTGAGTCCTTCTCAAGCTGCACTCTCTTATCTTCTCCCTTCTGCTTCCCTCTTCCTCTCATGAGGACCCCTGTGACTCTCACACTGGGTCCACCTGGACAATCGGGGATAGTTTCCCGTCTCGGGTCAGTTGACAGCCACCTAATTCCCTCGGCAAACTTCACCCCCCTTTGCCACATCACCTAACATATCCACAAGTTCTGGGGATTAGGACACGGACATCTCTCAGGGACCATTGTTCTTCTGACCACACGCCCACCTGCCATGCCCAAGACTTCCAACTTTCTCACTTCCAAACCTTGGCATTGTCAGGCCGTTGTAATGGTGCCAAATGGAACAGATATCAAATGGTGTTTCATTATGGTTTTAATGTGCGTTTCTCGGTTTATAAGGAGGTCGAACACTTTTCATGTTTTTCTTGGCCTTCTGGTTTCCCTTGTGAATTAACCTCTACATATCCTATTCCTCCATTTTTCTCATTTTTTTCATTGATGTGTAGGAATCCTCAAAGGTGGACACTAGTTTTTGGTGAGTGGCAAGTTACAGGGTTTGCGAGTGTCCCTTCCCCAGCTGAGGCTTGTCTATAAATTTGTTGAGGGTGTTTTGGCTGAGCACAGGGTTTTGGGTCAATGTCATCAAATTTAGGGATCTTTTCATTTATGATTTGTGGGTTTTAAAAAATCATATTTGGAGAGCTCCTATACAGTCTGCTATTATACAGCTATTCCTTATTGTTATTAGCAGTTTAGCATCTTTGCCTTTTGCGTCGAGGTGCCGGTGATACTTGCCCGTGTGTGGGAGGAGAGCTCTGCTGCTGATTCCAGGTGCCTGTCCCCCATGACCATCTTCTCCCTGCTGTGGATGGGTCTGCTCTTTCCTACTGGCCTGTGCTGGCTCTGACTCTCTGGGCGTCAGGTACACGAGGTCTCCTCCTGGGGACACAGCAATTCTCCTTCACGGTTTATTTCTTCATCCTCCGTGCCATGTAAGTCAATTCTGCAGCTTTTGAAAAAAGCTTGATAATGACTCTTAGCCAAATATCGCAACTTTTCTTCTTCGATGCTGTCTCGGCCATGCCGGCTCTTTATACTTGTGTGTGAATCACAGGATCATCTTGTCCAGTGGAAAGCCTCTGCTTGGTTTCAGTGGAATTGCATTTAAATTTATGGGCCGACTTGCGGAATTACGACTGTCTTCATGACAAGTCTTCATGTCAGTTAACCTAGTTCTATTCCAGGCACCTCAGCAAATTTTTAATTTTTTTTCTTAAAATTATGCCCATATTTTTTACATGTATCCCTATATGCGTTTTCTGTATAATAAATAAAATTGGAGTTTTTTTTTTTTTTTTTGAGACGGAGTCTCGCTCTGTCACCCAGGCTGGAGTGCAGTGGCCGGATCTCAGCTCACCGCAAGCTCCGCCTCCTGGGTTTACTCCATTCTCCTGCCTCAGCCTCCCGAGTAGCTGGGACTACAGGCGCCCGCCACCTCGCCCGGCTAGTTTTTTTGTATTTTTTAATAGAGACAGGGTTTCACCGTGTTAGCCAGGATGGTCTCGATCTCCTGGCCTTGTGATTCACCCATCTCCGCCTCCCAAAGTGCTGGGATTACAGGCTTGCGCCACCGCGCCCGGCCAAAATTGGAGTTTTCAGTGAGGTGCATGCACCTGTATGTATGTTACTGTGTTTATTTTGTATCCAGCAACCTTATTAAAGCCTCTCATTAGTTTTAGGAATTTGCCTGTGGGTTCTGTTGGATTTTCAGTGCCTGCAGTCAAACCAGGCAGAGTGTCTGTTTGAACCCAGTAAATAACACTCTTCTTTCCTACCCAGGTTCTGAAGCAAAAGCAAAGTCAAAATTTAAGCAGCCAAAGGTTATACCATCAGTTCTGTTTGAGAAAATACTGGTATTATGTCTGCAGAAAAGTGGGCTACCCAATATTGAGCTGTGAATTCACAGATTTGCCCACCTGATCCTCAGAAGATCCTGCTGGGATGAGGGCCTTGTCACTCAGCTGCCCACACGGCTCAGGAGAACAGTCTGAGTGGCTCCCAACAGCAGAGGAGAAGGAAAGGGCAGGGCTGCTGCCAGGGCCCGAGCCGCTTGGGACTCAGTGCCAAAGGGAAGATGCTGAGCTCCTTGTTTCACAAGCAGGGCCCGGTGCTGTGAAAGGCACTTGAGTATAAAGCATCTTCCTTTCATTCCACGGTTTCTTCCTCAACTTGTCAGGACGTGTATTTGCTATTTAATGTCATTCAAAGTATAGAAAATTAAAATTTTAAATTATGGGCATGAATTTTGCTGTTTGTCTTTATACTGCAGGCCAGTGTTATAACATTGTAAGTTGCGTGCAGAATCGGTGAGGCTGCACGGTGTGTCTGTAGCTCTCACGCGCATTTGCATTTTGTTCTTACCAGAACCATGCAATGCTCCAGGTGAACCTGACGTGTTCGCTCCGCCCGCAAGCTGCACCTCCAGCTCCATGACAGGTAGGGAAGGACTAGGAGTGGAGGAGTGCGGTCATCCTCTTCCCCTTTCCTCTGTGTCCTCACACCCAGCCCAAGTGAAAAGGCGAGCATTAGGGGACAGATGTGCCGGGACTCCTGGCACTCATGTTTCTCAGGATGGCATTGCCTTCTCTCTGTGTTAGATGTAGGTTCTGGTTTGAGAGGAAAGTGTGGCCTCTGAGGCTGTTCTGCTCAGTGGTAAATGCTACACGCTCACTGTGTGGGTGCTTCAGGTCTGGCTGCACAGCTGCCATCGCAGGTCTGTGCTCATGGGCATCGTGGCTGCTCTGTGGGGATGGGGAGGCAAGGAGCAGTAGCAGACGTGCGTGTTGGTGAACCCCCTCTACTCACAAGCAATCTCTGTCATCCCTGGAGACACCACTTACAGAACACACGTTCAAAGACAAAATTATCAAGAATTTCAAGACAGCAATGACAGAGCACTACACTAAACTGGTGGCTGCACTGACTGACCAGTCACAGGCTGGAAGTTGGGTCCTGGCCACAGGCCCAGCTTCTTCTCCCGACGTCATCGGCCCCCTCCACCCCCCGAGTCACTCTGCTTTCCCCACAGTGAGCAGGTGGGAGCTGCAGAGAAGTGTCCAGAAAAGACTGCTGGTCAGTGGAATTTCCTTTATGTGGAAAGTCGAAGTAAGGGAGTAATGGACGTTTTGACTGGAAATTCCAATCCTTCTACTTCCTGTGCGTTTTTCTAGCACGACTGCAAGTGCTGGAGCCACCAGCACCATGTTCAGCAGCACCCAGGAAGCAAGAGCAGTTGACAGAATGTTCGTGAGCATTCCTTTTGGTTTTTATTTTTTTAAAGGCCCTTCTAATCTCATAATTTCTGTGATTTTGGGTCAATACACTATGATCATAAGGTAAGGAAAAGTTAACCTTTTTAGGTTAGGAAAAGTTCTAATTTACATGCATATATATTATTGCAAAATGGTGTGAACATTTAATATTTTTTGAGATCATGGATATTTTTCATTTACTATGTTGATAAGATGAATCCCATTAACAAAATGTCCATTGCTAAACCAATCGTGCATTCATGGGATGAACAATGTTTGGTGATGGTGTTTTTGTTTGTACTTCTAAATGGTACTTAAACGTAATAGGGAGAAGGTAAGCTCCAGAGCACCCGGCACAGTGCCAGCAGGCTTAGTCAATTGCCCGTCTTCTCATTTACCAAACCCACGTGGCCACCCCCACCTCAGATGGATTTTTTTTGCAAAGTCCAGACATTCAATTATTTATAATGTGTCTTTTTAGGACACTGCTGAAATTAGGTTGTAAACTTTTTTTAGGATTGTATCTTATGCTCATAGAAGAAATTGGCCTATGAAATTTCTTTCATATAATACTCACATCTGGTTTTCATCCCAAAGCTAAACCAGCCCATAAAAGCAGCTGTGATGGTTTTCTTCTTCTTATATTTCAATAAATGGTATGTAAAAGACAGGAATCATATGTTCACTCAAAATTTGTGGACCTGATTGTATAACCATCTGGGCCTTGGAGGGCTTTTGTGAATTTTTAAACATTTACTCTCTTAAATGCTTAAGTCTCACCGAGTTTCTCTCTTTATTTTTAAGTCGGCTTGCAAATGTATGCTTTACTAGGAAATCTTCTATTTCACCTAAATTTTTAAGTTTAGTAAAATAAAGTTGCACATGCGTTTCTCTTAAGATTTGAAACATCATTACCACAGATGCGGCTGTATTGTTTTCATCCGTAGCATTGCTTTTTTCCTGCTTTCCCCATTTTCTGCCTCTGATCAGTTTTAGCCCAGGGTGTACCAATATTATTCCTTTCACTAAAGGAATTGTTTCTGTCTTTTTCTAACTTTGTTTTTTTAGATGATCTTGCCAGCAGTGTGTTAATATTACTCATTTTTCCAAAGAACCAGGTCTCATTTGCACTGGTGTCTCTATTTTTCCTTCATAGCCTATTTCACTAATTTCTGCTCTTGTTTTCATTATCCCCTTCTTTTGGTTTTCTTTGGAGTTACTCTGTGTTTCCAAATTGTTTGCTCAGCTAATGCGTTTTCAGTCTTAGTACCATGTTAGCTAGCTCTGACAACTTTGGTATAGACTGTTTTTGTTGGTATTAATTGGTAAATTGCTTTTTGTTTTCATTATTATTTCTAATTTGACCATAAATTATTTAAAAGGTCTTTGTAGGCCGGGCGCGGTGGCTCAAGCCTGTAATCCCAGCATTTTGGGAGGCCGAGATGTGCGGATTACGAGGTCAGGAGATCGAGACCATCCTGGCTAACACGGTGAAACCCCGTCTCTACTAAAAAATACAAAAAACTAGCCGAGCGAGGTGGCGGGCGCCTGTAGTCCCAGCTACTGGGGAGGCTGAGGCAGGAGAATGGCGTAAACCCAGGAGGCGGAGTTTGCAGTGAGCTGAGATCCGGCCACTGCACTCCAGCCTGGGCAACAGAGCGAGACTCTGTCTCAAAAAAAAATAATAATAAAATAAAATAAAAATTAAAAAAAAAAAAAAGGTCTTTGTAAACTTCCCAACCGAAGAGGTTTTGGTGAATTGTCTTTTGGTTATTATTTTCTAAATTATTGTGAGGTCAAACACTCTAGACTAGATGCTGATGATTCTTGTAGTTTTGTGGCTCTTGTGTTTGTTGAGACTTCCCTTGTGATCTCCTGGGGTAAGCCTGGGCAACAGAGCGAGACTCTGTCTCAAAAAAAAAAATAATAAAATAAAATAAAAATTAAAAAAAAAAAAAAGGTCTTTGTAAACTTCCCAACCGAAGAGGTTTTGGTGAATTGTCTTTTGGTTATTATTTTCTAAATTATTGTGAGGTCAAACACTCTAGACTAGATGCTGATGATTCTTGTAGTTTTGTGGCTCTTGTGTTTGTTGAGACTTCCCTTGTGATCTCCTGGGGTAAGTTCTCAGAGATTCTCCCTGTGTGCTTGTTGCTGGCAGGGTTTCAACCGCATTGATGAAGAAGGGAGCCCTTCACTTCCTCTGTGTGATACATATTTATTATCTGCTTGCAGGTATGATGAAACATGTTGCTATGACTCTAGATTTGTGCATTTTTCTTTGAATGTTATCCCTTTGTGCTTTATATAGTTGAATACTGTCTTGTTAGGTCTGTACTGTAGAAGTGCTTTTTTTTTTTTTCCCTGAATGGCTCTTTTTATCATAACATGTTGGCGGTTTATGTCCCTAATAATGCTTCTTTCTCTAAATTCAGTCCAGCCTGTCATGTTGTTATAACGTCCTCTCTTTGGCCTTCGCATTTTCCTGTTAGCTCTGCTCATATCCTTTTACATTCTGCCTTTCCGTGATACTGTGTTTTAAGTGTGTCTCTCTCTCACACTTTAATAGCTAGTCAGATTCATTTACAATAATTTAATTTATTTAAATTTATTTCCAATACCTATTTTATGTTTGCTCATGATCATACTTTTTCTTTGTTTTGCCCACATGAGTTTGATTATAATTTCTTAAATTCTTTTTATTCTCTCTACTAGTCGGAAAAGTATGTATTTTATTTCTTTTATTTCAAGAGTTGTTTTTACATATTTTGACATGCATATTTGTCTCAAGAAAGTTTAAATTTATGACAATTTTTTTTTCTTCTTTCATGCAATGCAAATACCACAGAATGCTATCAATCCACGGACACCTTCTCCAGCCCCCTATGCTATTACTCTCTGTGCTTTAGTTCCATCATGCCTCATCACCTCCATGGACAGCATCACTCTTGGAGTGATCGTTCCGTCTTCCTTGAATCAGCCCTCCATGGAGGACATAGTTATTGGAATGATCGCTTAGTCTTCCCTGGATCAGCCCTCCATGGATGGCATCTCTCTTGGAGTGATCGCTCAGTCTTCCCTAGAATCAGCCCTCCATGGAGGATATGGTTGTTGAAGTGATCGCTCAGTCTTCCCTGGATCAGCCCTCCACGGATGACATTGCCCTTGGAGTGGTTGCTCAGTCTTCCCTAGAATCAGCTCTTTAGTTGGCTTTTGCTGATTTACTAGATGATCAAAAACAAGGATATAGGAAGTGAAAATTAGATTAAGATGAACAGGCCGGGCGCGGTGGCTCAAGCCTGTAATCCCAGCACTTTGGGAGGCCGAGACAGGCAGATCACGAGGTCAGGAGATCGAGACCATCCTGGCTAACACGGTGAAACCCCGTCTCTACTAAAAAATACAAAAAACTAGCCGAGCGAGGTGGCGGGCGCCTGTAGTCCCAGCTACTGGGGAGGCTGAGGCAGGAGAATGGCATAAACCCGGGAGGCGGAGCTTGCAGTGAGCTGAGATCTGGCCACTGCACTCCAGCCCGGACGACAGAGCGAGACTCCATCTCAAAAAAAAAAAAAAAAAAAAAGATGAACAAGCATGTTATAACTAAAATGAAGAAGAAAATAAATAACGGGAGAAAAAGAAAAACTTAGAAGCAAATTATCCTGTCCAGCTACCTGTCTGTCTATCTGTCTGTCTATCCATCTTTCTATCTATCAGCTTTGAATGGAAAGGGGAGAACTTTAATGCTTCATTTGAGACCCTTTTTGGGGTTAACAGCACCAATCCTCTCAGTTCAAAGGTGAACATCAGGGAGCTGCTGGATTCGGAAACTCCACTGCTGAGTCAGGACAATCTGTGCTTAATGCAAACACAAAGGGGCGAAGCCAGGCATCTGCAGAGCTGTGATGGCGTCACAGTGGCCAGGGAGGAGTGACAGTCCTGCTCCCAGTCCAGCCAGCAAATAACCTCCTGTCTCTGAGGAATCATAAGCCACAGTTGTGGATGGGGTTTCTAAGTCCCTTCCTTCCAGATGAGCACTCCTCTCCCTTCCCCACCCACGTCACATCATCTCCTGGCTCTGTTTGTGCCAAGAAGTCTCTCAGGGCCAAGCATGTGGTAAGGCCAGAGGATTTGGACATTCATCCGTGCTCGAGGTCATCAGGTCTCAGGCTATGGGCACAGGGCGATCCTCTCCCATTAGCTGCTGAAATACAGCCAGAGATAACGCAGGCATGAGTTTCTGCCTTCAAGAATGAATGTCCCTGGGCAGAAGTGGGCAGTCAAGGGAGAAAGGGCAGGGAGAGGAGTGGGCCACCAGGTCCCGGGAGGGACTGACCTGCTCGGGACAGAGGTTGTCAGTGTGCGGCTGCATCCTGGCCATTCTCAGGGCCTCCCACATTTCCTCCCACCCTCCACACCACCAGTGAACACCTCAAATGGCCCCAGGCTGTGCGAACAGCCAAGACATCAGAGTCCCCTGGGTGCAAGGAGGGGGACAGGCAGGTCCACGTGGGGGCAGGGAGACCACGGGCACCTCCATGCAGACGCTCTGCCCATTCCACGGGTCATCTCCTGAGTGCCACATGGGGAGACCGGGTCCTGCCATGAGGAAAGCAGAGGCATGTGTCCCCTGGGATGGCCGCCATGTGGTCAAATGTGAGTCTGCCAGGGCTGCGAGGACCGAGTCCACAGACAGCGCCTTAACACTGTTGCCGGCTGGGCATCCAATATCCAGGTACTGGCAGCACTGGCTGCTCCTGGGGCCTTTCTCTGTGGCTTGTGGTTGCTCATATATTCCCTTGCTCTGTCAGCGGAGAGGGCCTAGAACCATCGCCCTGGTAAAAGCAAGCACAGCCAACATCCACACCTTGGTCCCTAAACCACTCTCCTGCAAAGGGAAGAATGGCTGGTTCCAGGAGAGACGCAGGAAGACACAAGATGGACCTGAAACGTTTCACCTCCTTCCCTCCTCAACATCCAATAAGGACCGTGGGCATGGCTGCACAACAAGGAAATAAGTGCACTTAATGCCACTGACTGGTGCACTTAAAAAGACCCAAAACGAGATTGCAGTGAGTCGAGATTGCACCACTGCATTTCAGCCTAGGCAATAAAGTGAGACTCAGTCTAAAAAAAAAAAAGAAAAAGAGCCAAACTGCCAGTCTAGTTAAGTAGATTGCATTAGCATTCTCCAGAGAAACAGACAGCAGGATGTGAGTGTGTGAGTGTGTGAGCCTGTGTGGTGGGGGAGGGGATGTGCAGAGAGAGAGCTGGTAAGGAATCAGCTCACATGGCTGTGGAGGCTGGCAGGTCCACATTCTTATTTATGTACTTATTTTGAGACAGAGTCTAACTGCTGGAGTGCAGTGGCTTGATCTCAGCTCACTGCAACCTCAACCTCCCGAGTTCAGGTGATTCTTGTGCCTCAGCCTCCCAAGTAGCTGTGATACAGGCATGTGCCACCACACCTGGCTAATTTCTGTATTCCTATTTTTAGTAGAGATGGAGTTTCACCATGTTGGCCAGGCTGGTCTTGAACTCCTGGTCTCAAGTGATCTGCCTGCCTCGGCCTCCCAAAGTGCTGGGACAACAGATGTGAGCCACCATGCCTGGCAGTATTCTCCTGGGTGGACTGGGAGGCTGGAGGCCCAGGGCAGCATTGATGTGTCTCATCTTAAAAGGGCATCTGGAGGCAGAATGCCTCATTCCTCCTTCCTTACTCAGGAGACCGCAGTCTTTTTTTTAAGGCCATCAACTGATTGGATGAGGCCCACCTACATTACAAGGAAATCTGCTTTTCCGAGTCCACAGACCTACATGTTAATCTCATCAAACTATACCTTTCCAGAAACATTTTGAATAACATTTGACCAAGTATCTGGGGACTATGGTCTAGCTAATTGGATACATAAAATTAACCATCACATATGTTTTACCACAATAAAAAAATCAAATATATTTCCCTGATATTTTTGAATGATAGTCATCCTAATAAAACTTCTAGTCTGCTCAAGGCGGGAAAACTAAACCAGCTATACAGAGATAAGCAGCTGGTATGGACTAATTCATACTAAGATGTAAATGACTTTCTGTTCCAGTTCCAATGATTTGTCTCCCCGACACCCCCAGGGTGGCCGCCTAACTTAGTTTTGTACATCTGGGCCTTACTCTTCCATCTCTGAATTTTCTCTTCCTAAGGACATTTTCATTTTTAAAAGAGAAGCCTCTTTACTCCCCAAATAAAATTATCCTAGGAAAATTTTAGCATAAAATATACTGAGGCTGGGAAGTTGATCCAGCACTCCCCAGGAACCCCTCGGGGCCAGCCACTGGATCCACTGCATGGAAGGGTGAGCGCGGCCACCTAGTCCCTGAGCAGAGGTGCGGCCTCCTCTCACCCTCATAAACATGTACTGGTAATTCCCAGGCAGCGGGTCGGCTAGCCACCCCACAGATGGGGAAGAGCTGTCCTCCCTCTCTTTGGAGTATTTATCCCTGGACAGGAGAGCTTGTCTGTGATGAAAGGGTTATCCTAGCTGCTGGATATAGCAACTCCATATCTCCGGGGATTCCAGGAGCTTCCCACACGCCATATGTCAGGGTGGCCTATGAATATTCGGTACCTCATAAAATTCCCAACATTGAAACGCACACCTTCGAAATGCATGGCCTTTCAGGGCCCATGTCACTGCTTACCATAAATATGCATAGAGTAGCAGAAAGAAGATGATTTAAAACTTCAGAATAACTTAAATATCCCACTGCTGATAACAGAGACAGAAGACTAGAGAGCTTATCATGGCTAGTCCTTCAAATGTCACAAACAAGCTTTGTTACTTAGAGAGCTTTCACCAGCCTGTCCTCCAGGCTAGTTCAAATATGTGCAAAATGGCACTGAGGCTCTGACTTGTGTGTCAGTGCAAGGGGTGCTTAGAAACCTTCTGCTGAAGAAGTCGACGACGCTGCAGGGCACAGGCAGTTTACAAAAGACTTTAGCAAATTTCATTTGATCCAGAAGGGGTGGGAGTCATCATCTCCTCCCCACAACATGCCTCTTTGTTTGCTTTTGTTTTTGTTTTAACAGATGAGGGAATTAGGGCTTAGAAGGATGACTTATTTTTCTGGGATTGCATAGGAACCAGTGCCAGCGGAGCCCCACCTCCCGGCCTCTCGTCCCGGCCACCTCCAAGCTCCTGGAACTCAAAGACTCCTGACAACAAACTTCCCAGCCCATTTATGTTCTGCCCAACGTGCTCCGTCTGGGAAGGTCTACGTGCAATCTGAGATCTCTTTGCTATTTTCCTTTATTTGATTCCATGCAACACAAACGTTGAGGGCCGGCTGTGGGTGGCCCAGGCATGGTGATAATTTATGCAATCATGTTAAGAAGGACGGATTGCCTCCTGCGGTTCCAGCTCTTGGCTTTAGGAGGTGCTCAGGAGATGCGTGGAAACTCATTCAGGAAGGTCATGGTCCCGCACGTGCATGGCCAGTGTGGGCACCGTGGTGGTGGAGAAACGTGCGCGAATGCTACCGGCAGGTGGTTCTGGAAGCTGACTCAGTGGCCATCCCACTAATGACCTGTCCTGAAGGACAGGCAGTGTCCCCGCCCCCTGCGAGAAGGGGTTTGCGGAACTGAGTAACCAAGTTACACCCACAATCCTAAGAGCCCTTGTCTGCCCAGGTTTTCCTGCTCTGTCTAATTGGCTTGGTCAGTTACCACAGGAGGGAGCTGGGCCCCAGGGGCCCATGCTTGGCCTTCCTCCTACTTGAATCCCAGTTCCCTGACGGCAGGTTCAGAATACCTGCGGCTGAGAGACAAGGCAGCTGTGCTCAGACTGCGTTTGTGAGGGGTGTGGCCCGAGGTCTTAGGCTGGGGCTGATGCTGTGGCCCACCCCTCCTGCCTCCACCCAGGAGTAAAGGGGGGCGGGGACCAGATCCACGTGAGCTCGGATTTCTCCACACCTGCAGGGTCTCACCTGGGGCTTGGCCCAAACCCAGAAGGTGCCATTCCGCTGTGCCCAAGAGTGGGACTGACCTGCCGCTTCAGACGCAGGCTCTGCATGGCCAAAGGCCAGGGGCACAGCTTAGGATGTTCATGAGGTGGCAGAAATCCCTGGCCTTCCCGCTTCCTGGAGAAGTCCTGCAGGGTCAGGCAATATCTCCTTGGGTTCCTCTGGGTTCCTGTATTTGCTTCTCCCCACTCAGAGAGCTGTTTTCTCAAAGACCTTGTCTCTTCATTCAGCCAATTCCACAACAGGGTCACAGGTCGCCCATGTGTCAGCCAGCAAGCTGTGAGCACTCCAGTCTTTTTCTCTCTTTCTCTGCATCCTGCCGGTACCTGCGCAGATGAAGCACCGAAGCATGCAGCTCACCTTCCTCCCCACCTCCCCCGCTGCCAGCCCCCACCACATCTCACAGGCCCTGCCTCTCTGCCCCTGGGCAAGACAGGATGCGGAGCTGGCACGGTGCAAGTGTTCCCACCGCCTGCACCCCAGGGCACGTGTTAATCCCTTTCAACACCTTCCTTCTACTTAACGACTTGTAAACTGCTTACATTTGGACATGTTTCACTTTTCTTTCCCTCCCCTTGTCCTTTGCCACAACAGGAAGAAATGGCTCCCATAGGCTTCCCTTGGTGCTGTGTTCCTGCAAAGGGGAGCTCTGTCTTCTGCGGGCAGGCAGCACTTTCCTGCCTGAAAACCATGCTATCTTAAAACAGGCTTCCTGAAAAGATGGTGTGGAGATTCTGATATTTCCAGGAAGAAGAAAAATGTCACCTGGAGAGGTTTCACTGTAGGGAATTAGGATCACAAGACTAAGGACTTGGCTGCTGACTCAGAGTCACACCAAGACCCTAGACTCCTAGGACCACAGCCTTGCACTGCTGTCTCCACTGTGCTGTCTGGCAGGGTGGCAAGGACAGAGGCGTCCCTAAGGCAGGCCGTGCTCACATTCCCCTGTCCTCCGTGGGCCCCGATGCTACACTCTCCAACCCAGGGCTGTCTTTTACTACTGCCCCCAACTCACACATCTACCCCAGAGCCTCTTCCAGGCATGAAGCCAGGGACCTGCAGCTGCTGTGCCCGGAGCATCCCCATGGCAGGTGTGGATGCTTTGTGCAGGATTCAGGGGCCATGTCCAGCCCCCACAATGGCCTTAGGATTTCCTCCAAGTAGAGTAGAAAAGGGAGGTGAGGAAGACGGCGGCCAGTGCAGGGAGCTGGTGCTTGCGCAGGTTGTTGAGATGCAGCCCCCCAGACCTTCTTTGTGCTGATTGGAAACCGCAAATGGCTCAGGCGCAACTGCTTAACCATTTCTAGCAATGTCAGTGACGCTATGATAGACCATGAGATGAAAGGACAGATGGCCATCCTGGTGGCTATTGACAGATGAGAACACTGCAAGTGTGGTATCTTGGTGTGGGGTGCCCCATCCTATGTAGCTGCTGATGCCGGCTATCACAGACGCTGTGAAGCAGGAGACCACCCTGGCTGTGCATATGCTTCAAAGCATGGGTGTGGATGTGGTTTTGAGCATGGGGGACAATCGGAAGACAGCCAGAGCCATTGCCACCCAGGTTGGCATCAACAAAGTCTTTGCAGTGGTGCTGCCTTCGCACAAGGTGGCCAAGGTCCAGGAGCTCCAGAACAAAGGGAGGAAAGTCACTATGGTGGGGGATGATGGGGTCAATGACTCCCCGGCCTTGGCCCAGGCAGACATGGGCGTTGCCATTGGCACCAGCATGGATGTGGCCATCGAGGCAGCCGACATCGTCCTCAACAGAAATGATTGGCTAGACGTGGTAGCTGGCATTCATCTTTCCAAGAGGACCGTCCGGAGTATACACATCAGCCTGGTCTGGCACTGATTTATAAGTTGGCTGGGATGCCCATCATGGCAGGTACTTGGTTCCTCTCCTGAAGGAGTGAGCTTTCTGGATGAGTTGAAGATATGTGCGTGCACGGAAGATGATAGCTCACTGCAGGGCAAGGCATCATCCGTGTTGAAGGAGTGCCAGTGTTTGGGAAATGGACACAGAGCAGGTACATTTGATGGAGAGGTAAGAGGATCACCGTCTACGTGCCAGTGCTGTTCTAAGTGCCCTGGATCTTCTGGGAACGAGGTTAGCGTTTTCCAGTTGTCCATGGGACAGTTGAGAATCATGCTAGGCAGAGGTGAGCCCTTTCGTGGAAGGAGTTAATCTAAAAACCATAATCTGTCTCATTTGGGAGGAGCTAAATAAATATCTCTTCAATGAAGCAAAGGTCAATCGGAAAACTTATATTTTAGCTATAAAAATACCTACCAGAATTTACCATGGGGCATAATCTTAGTCAAGCACCCAAATTGATGATTTCAGACCACAGATACTGAAACACCAATGGGATAAGGTGGCAGGTATTTCAGTTAGCTACTGCTGCATAACAAATGACCCCAAGGCTTAGTGACTTAAAACCATGATTTGTTATTCTTTATCATTCTGTCAGCTGAGAGGTTCTTCTGCTGGCCTCATGCACAAGGCTACATTTAGCTAGGGTGTCAGCTTGTGGATGGGCATAGCTGGGATGCTGGGTCACCTGAGCCTTTCTCCCCATGTGGTATTGTTTTAAAATACAGGTTTTAGTGCTGCCTCAGGATGTAAAGTGTAACGAGGGGGCCGGGGTGGGCCGCATGGGCCTGCGAGGCCTGTGGGTGCCTGCGTCCCCAGCTCCCCCCGCAGCTGGCTCTGCAGTGGTCCGCTCCGCTTGCCAGGTGGGGATCCGGGTTCCAGATGGAATGCTGCGCGTTCTCCACCGTTTGTTGTGGCTGCGGTTACTGCAGCAACCGTCAGAGCAGCCTTGGTGCTGCAGAGGAGCCAGGGGCTACCCCTCAGCCGTACTTGGAGCTGATCCTGGAGTGCGGAGGAACCAGGGGCTACCCCTCAGCGGTACCTGGGACTGATCCTGGAG
>NW_012114488.1:8471173-8554334 GCF_000951035.1 Colobus angolensis palliatus
GCGGAGGAACCAGGGGCTACCCCTCAGCGGTACCTGGGACTGATCCTGGAGGGCGGAGGAACCAGGGGCTACCCCTCAGCCGTACTTGGGACTGATCCTGGAGGGCGGAGGCGCCAGGGGCTACCCCTCAGCCGTACTTGGGGCTGATCCTGGAGTTGCCACACAGGGTTGTGGCAGCACTGACTGAAGATATGAGAACAGATTCTCATCCTTATGGTTTTCCATGGGAGTTGGTGGTACATGCAGCTGTTGTTGGATTTTTTGCTGTTCTCCTTTTTCTGTGGAGAACTTTTAGATCGGTTAGGAGTCGGCTTTATGTGAGAAGAGAGAAAAAACTTGCTGTGGCGCTTTCTGGACTAATTGAAGAAAAATGTAAACTACTCGAAAAATTTAGCCTTGTTGAAAAAGAGTATGAAGACTATGAAGTAGAGTCATCTTTAGAGGATGCCAGCTTTGAGAAGGTGGCAGCAGAAGCACGAAGTTTGGAGGCAACCTGTGAAAAGCTGAACGGGGCAAATTCTGAGCTTGAGCATGAAATACTCTGTCTAGAAAAAGAGTTAAAAGAAGAGAAATCTAAGCATTCTGAACGAGATGAATTGATGGCGGATATTTCCAAAAGCATACAGTCGCTGGAATATGAGTCAAAATCCCTCAAATCACAAGTAGCTGAAGCCAAAATGACCTTCACGACATGTCAAATGAATGAAGAACGACTGAAGATAGCAACAGAAGATGCTTTGAATGAAAATTCTCAACTTCAACAAAGCCAGAAACAGCTTTTGCAAGAAGCTGAAGTATGGAAAGAACAAGTGAGTGAACTTAATAAACAGAAAATAACATTTGAAGACTCCAAAGTACATGCAGAACAAGTTCTAAATGATAAAGCAAATCACATCAAGACTCTGACTGAACGCTTGCTAAAGATGAAAGATTGGGCTGGGAGGCTTGGAGAAGACATAACGGATGATGATAGCTTAGAAGTGAACAGTGAATCGGAAGATGGTGCTCACTTAGATGATCCTTCAAAAGGAGCTTTGAAGAAGCTGATTCATGCTACTAAGTTAAATGCTTCTTTAAAAACCTTAGAAGGAGAAAGAAACCAAATTTATATTCAGTTATCTGAAGTTGATAAAACAAAGGAAGAGCTTACAGAGCATATTAAACATCTTCAGACTGAACAAGCATCTCTGCAGTCAGAAAACACATATTTTGAAAGTGAGAATCAGAAGCTTCAACAGCATCTTAAAGTAATGACTGAATTATATCAAGAAAACGAAAAGAGCCTCTACAGGAAATTGATAGTAGAGGAAAATTACAGGTTAGAGAAAGAAGAGAAACTTTCTAAAGTAGACGAAATGATCAGCCATGCCACTAAAGAGCTGGAGACCTATAGACAGCGAGCCAAAGATCTTAAAGAATTTGAGAAAACTCTTCATTTTTATCAAAGGAAGGCTATTTCCTATGAGGAAAAAGCACGTCATAATTGGTTGGCAGCTCGGGCTGCTAAAAGAAACCTCAACTATTTAAGGAAAGTAAATGCCCACAACAGACAAAAATTAGCTGAAACAGAGTATAAAATAAAGCTTCTAGAAGAGGATCCGTATGCACTTGATGTGCCAAATACGGCATTTGGCAGTCAGCGTTCCCCATATGGTCCCTCACCATTGGGTCGGCCTTTACCTGAAACGAGAGCTTTTCTCTATCCTCCAACTCTGTGGGAGGGTCCACTGAGACCCTCACCTCTGCCTCCAGGGGAAGAAAGAAGAGGCTCAAGAGGCCCAGGGAATCCTCTGGACCATCAGATTGCCAATGAAAGAGGAGAATCAAGCTGTGAGAGGTTAACCCATCCTCACAGGGCTCCTTCTGACACTGGGCCCCTGCCATCTCCGTGTGAACAGGACCGTAGGATGATGTTTCCTCCACCAGGACAATCATATCCCGGTTCAGCTCTTCCTCCCCGAAGGGAAGACAGATTTTATTCTAACTCTGCTAGACGCTCTGGACCAGCAGAACTCAGAAGTATGGATATGCCTTCTTTGGATAAAATGGATGGGTCAATGCCTTCAGAAATGGAATCCAGTAGAAATGACACCAAAGATGATCCTGGGAATTTAAATGTGCCTGATTCATCTCTGCCCACTGAAAAAGAAGCAACTGGCCCTGGCTTTATTCCTCCACCTCTTGCTCCAATCAGAGGTCCATTGTTTCCAGTGGATGTGAGGGGCCCGTTCATGAGAAGAGGACCTCCTTTCCCCCCACCTCCTCCGGGAACCAGGTTTGGAGCTTCTCGAGCTTATTTTCCACCAAGGTATTTCCCAGGTCCACGACCTGCTCCATTTGCAATGAGAAACGTCTATCCACTGAGGAGTTTTCCTCCTCACCTTCCCCCAAGACCTGGATTTTTCCCTCCACCCCCACATTCTGAAGGTTGAAGTGAGTTCCCTTCAGGGCTGAGTCTGCCTTCAAATGAGCCTGCTACTGAACATCCAGAACCACAGCAAGAAACCTGACAATAGTTTTGCTCTCTTCAAAAGTCATTTTGACTGACCTCATTTTCAGTTTTAAGTAACTGCTGTTACTTAAGTGATTACACTTCTGCTCAAATTGAAACTTAATGGAATTATAATTCTCAGGATAGTATTTTGTAAATAAGGATGATTTAAATATGAATCTTATGAATAAATTGTTTTCATTTTATTTTATTCTAGATAGTGTAATTATTTTAATTTGACTAATCTACTATTACATAAAAATAGTGGGAGTTTTATATATGTTATCTTGCAGGTGGGGAGGCTTTAAATTCTAAAGGCCTTGTCTTTATGCCAAGAACTGTATTTACTGTGACTGTAGACAAGTGTGTAAGTAACTTTATACTTACTTAAATAAATTTTAGTTGATTTAATAAATAAAAAGGAAAGAAAGAAAGAAAAGGGAGGTGAGAAGACAGAGGCCAAGCACCGTGTGGACTTAGGTGCTGGACGCATAGCGTGCTCATGCTCAGGGCTGGGGTCACTCTCTCATTCTTGTGCCCTGGGTTGAAGCACACAGCAAGGACAGACCCAGACACCAGGCATTGAGTCAGTTCATGGGAGGGGCCGACCGTTCCGAGCTCAGGCTGTGCTGAAGGTCCCCAGAGTCCCGGGCCCTTCTGTCCGCGGCCGCATCAGTGTGAGCTCTTGGCTTCCGTTCCCACACAAGCATAGATGCCGACAGCACGTTGTGTGGGATCCCGGAAAACGGGCCCAGCTTGCGGATCTGTAGGTGAAGACTCACCAAATTCTGAGTTGTTGCAGCTTAGAATATAGTGCAGACATCAGGATAATCGTTTGGATCTCTCAACAGGAAAGGGATTTTATAAGATGGCAAATACTATAAAATGTGTTAAATAGCAGAAGGCTGAATAGAGAATAGGAGATTGAGATTAGAGAAGAACGGGGCATAGCCGTTATAGGAGGCTCCAGTCATATAAAAATGCGAGCACGTGAGAAGCCGTCATAACTTGGTTCTTTTAATCACTGAGGGGAAGTGGTTTTTGTCCAATTTTCCTATCAAGTTTTCATACCACTTTTATAACCGAACAGCGTTTTCCAGTAATGGAAGGAAACATTTCCCACGCCAGTCCCAGGCAGTGGCGTCTTGCGTGGTTAATCCTGAGTGGGGTGGCTTGGCTGGATCCCGGTTTTAGGCTGACGTTCTGCATGAATCCAGATGACCTCCTGGCTCCTGGCAGTCAGGCCTGCTCAGTGTGAATTGGGGGTGTCCTTTCCTGGCCTGCGGAGGGATGTGATAATGCCGAGGTGTCTGCACGAGCGGAGGCAGAGGGCATGCTCCATAAACGGTCACTAAGGTCATGAACACGATCAGGGGCTGGGGTTGCTGGCAGCATTAGCTCCATGGGTGTACTCCTTATCTGAGGCGCATCATTTTTTTGTTAAGTTAAAATATATTGTCTTTGTATAAGTTTTCGAGGGCTGCCGTTAAGAACCACAGCCTGGGTGACCTAAACAGCAGGAGTTTGTTGTCTCCGTGGCCTGGATGTCCGACGTCCGAGATCAAGGTGCTGCAGGGCTGTGAGTTCTCTGAAGAAGCTGGGAAAGGGTGTGCTCCAGACCTCTCTCCGTAGCCTGCAGACGGCCGTCTTCCCCTCTGTGCCTGTCTGTCTCTACGTCCAGATTGCTCCTTCTTAGGAGAACACCAGTCATATCGGTTTAGGGCCACCCTAATGATGAGTCTCTAACACAATCACCACTGTAGAAACCCTATTTTCAAATCGAGTCACATTCCAAGATGCTGGGGGTTAGGACGCCAACATATCCTTTTTGGGGGCAGACACAGTTCAGCCCATAACAGGTCAAAGACTTTGAAGATGCTTGCGAATTAGGAAAAGGTCCATCCAGTTCCCCATTGTAATATACATTTGGCATGAGGAAGGCAGCAGGCAAGAATGGAAAATGGGTACTGGTTGGGAGGCTACTGCACCAGTCCAAGCACAAGGTGATGACGGTGTCCATGAGGGCGTCAGAGGCAGAGGTACAGCACGTGGCCTAAGTTAGGGTATATTTTGCAGGTGGGCAGAGCCCATGAGACTCGTGATGGGGTATGAAGCAGCAACTCAAAGAGGACTCCAAGACTTTGTCCTGCGTGTTTGGAAGGATGGATTTGCTGCCTCCTGAAATGGGGAAGGGGAATGGGAATGTTTAGGAGGGAGAGCAGGCGTCCATTTTCAGGCTCGTTTTGAGGAGCCAGACATGCATGTGAGGGTTCCAGGACACACAGGGACAGGAGACGCCCTTCCATCCAAGTCAACCCCTCCTCTTCTCTACAAAGGCATATTCACAGGCAGTGGGTTGGGCAAATTGGTGGCCAGAGTGGGAGCACGGGGGAGGAAACAGCTGGCAAGGGAGATGGAGTTCATGATGGCTGTCATCCAGGAAGCCTTGGAATTGTGCCTCAAGGAATGTGAGTCAAAGGCAGAGACATACAGAGAATGAGTTGGGCGGGACCAGAGGGAGAAGGAGGAGCGTGAGCTGGAAAGGAAGGTGCCGGAGGCACCTGCCTGGGAGGCTGTGGCTCTGCGAGGAAGAAAGGCTGGCAGCATCTGCATGATTCTAGACCTCACCCCTGCTCTCCCCAGCCGTGCCCCTTGGGTGAACATGGAGCACCCTGCACCCAGCACACACTCCTCCTATCCATGCTCAGGCTTGCTGCTCAGGTGTCTATATGCACACCACTGGCTCCATCAGGATCTGGGATTGCCGAGCGGCTGGGTGAGCTGATGGGTCTCCCTGGTGACTGGTTCATCTGGCACTGCTGTCTCCTCCATGTAGGCTTGCAGGTGTATCTTCCAAACCCCAACCAAGCATCAGGCCATAGCCAATCGACATGAGTAGCCAAGGGTCTAGCAAGCATCTGTGGGTTCCTCTCTCCATGCATGCTAGGTGCACCTCCACCAGCACCTGCAGAGGAGGGCCCCTCACCGCAGCCTTGCAGGAGCCCCCACTCCCGGGGCTGTGTGGGCCTGTCTGTCTTTCAGAACGTGTGTGTTCCCAGCTGTGTGTCCTGGGCTGCTGCAGAGGACACAACCTGGGGCTTCAAGCAGGAGACTCATTGCCCGCAGCGCTGGAGCTAGAAGCTCAGAACCCAGGTGGCAGCAGAGCTTTCTCTCTCACTCTCATCTTCTGGGGTACAATACACTGAGAGTTTGTGTCCCTCCAAATTACTGTGTGGAAGTCCTCCCCACTGACAAGGTGACGGCATTAGGAGGGGCCTTCGGGAGGGGCTGGTTTCTTGAGGGTGGAGCCTCATGGACAGGGTGAGTGCCCTTATGTAATGTCCTGCAGGAGGCCAGAGGGCTCCTCTCCCCTTCTACCACGTTAGGGCACTGCGGGAAGATGACACCAGGAAGCAGCCCTCCCCACACACTGAACCTGTCCTGACCTTGGGCTGCCAACCTCCACAACCGTGGGGGATAAATGTCTGCTGCTGATCGGCCACAGAGTCTATTCTCAGAGCCATCTGAGCAGACTGAGACGTGGTGGTCTCTGGCTCTTCGTGGCATTTCTGGCTTCTATGGAGACAGGCCCTGCAGTCTCTGCCCCCATCAGGACCTGGCTGTCCTCCCTCTGCGTGTCCCACAGTGTTCCCCCTCGGGTCTGTCCTCTTAGTATAAGGACACTCTCATATTGCACTAAGAGCCACCTACCTCACTGTGACCTCATCTTAAATCTTTTTTTTTTTTTTTTTTTGAGACAGAGTCTTGCTCTGTCACCCAGGCTGATGTTCAGTGGCACAATCTCGGCTCACTGCAACCTCCACTTCCCGGGTTCAAGCGATCAATTCTCCTGCCTCAGCCTCCTGAGTAGCTGGGATCATAGGTGCCCACCACCATGCCTGGCTAATTTTTGGATTTTTAGTAGCAACAGGGTTTCACCATGTTGGCCAGGCTGGTCTCAAACTCCTGACCTCAGGTGATCCACCCACCTCGGCCTCCCAAAGTGCTGGGATTACAGGTG
The DNA here is from genome assembly GCF_000951035.1 of Colobus angolensis palliatus. Lineage (NCBI taxonomy): Eukaryota > Metazoa > Chordata > Mammalia > Primates > Cercopithecidae > Colobus > Colobus angolensis. The sequence continues at coordinate 8,477,686 of NW_012114488.1, forward strand.
TGAGCCACCATGCTGGACCTAATTTGCATCTTAATTGTAATTGCAATGACCATATTTACAAATGAGAACACATTGACAGGTCTCGGGGGCTAGGAATTCAGCATATGGATGGTATGAGGAACAATTCATTCTACAGCAATAGGCAAGGTTTTCTGACCCCCTGGGCTGGACAGGCCTGCAGTCCTTGCCACCTCTGCCCTTCTCATTTCCGATGTCACACCGTCCATGGATAAACCTCCCCGTAGGCCGCAAGCACCTGTCATTTAAGAGTGTACAAATAAGAGGGAGTTCTACGTAGGGCATTGAAGTACTGGGCCTTGTTTCCAGGGGAATGCCAGTGAAGACACGTTCTGAAACTTTCTGAGCACTTAGGATTTGCAGTCAAATGAGCGCCTCATAGTGTTTTCATGTAGAGAAGAGAAAACCAATGCTAAGAAAGTATTGATCTTAAATGCACAGCCACACAAAGAACCCTGCTGGATGCAATGGACTGGTTTCCATGAATGTGCCCCGTGCCCCGTGTGGTCTGACTCATGCCTGGGCACACTGACGTCCACATCCCGACCACAGCACATGCTGATCCACAGAGCCCTTCAAATGAGCCTCACTGAAGGTACCTCCAGAGAAGAGAACACCACAGTCATGAATTATGTTAGCAGGAGAAAAATAAAGTGCAAAGTTGAGGCCAACACATTAAGTTAAAAAGTAGATTAGAAAACAGATTTTTCTGAGCCCGGTGTGTGATGTATTCAGAAAAACGTTGGCGGTGGTGACGATGTGATGTGGGAAGATGATTGGTGTCCCACCTGCTTTCACATTTCCCAGCACAGGGAGGTGTTTCTCAGAGAGATGAATGTGCTTTTCCTTTTCAAACTTCCCTTAGGACCAGCTGCAACCTAGCCTGAGGCATTCCCTGAAATTTCCAAAATAGGATAGTAAAACTTACAGAGAAACAATGATATTGCAAGTCAGGCTTTGCTAAGGAAGAAAAGTGACTTCTAAACCCCAGAAGGCCCAGAGGAATGGAAGCCGGGACTCAGGCCCCAGGACACAGCTCTGGCTTGGCAGGGGATGGTTAGGGAGCTCTTGCTGCTAAGAGAAAGCTTTGGAACGACTGAGTGAGGGTTGACCAGGCTTTGTAGTGGGAGAACATCATTTCCCATAAGACTGCCTTCCGTCCGCACCTGTAGATGACAGAGAGGCACAGAAGTGGGCGCCCACGGAGCGGGTGGAAAGGTGTGGCTGCTGGGCTCAACCTGCTGGGCTGGACGGGACCACGTGCAGCCAATGGACCCTGCATTGACCCTCCCTGACACCTGTGTTCCTGGTTCGTAAATGAGGGCAATGGTCATGTTCATGTGACTTGAAGAGGAAACTTGGGGATCCAGCGTTGTGCCTGCTGCTCTGAAAATGAGGCACTGCTGTTTGGAGGTTTGGTCTCCGTGTGCAACCCCTTGAGTTTCCAGCTCTGAATATAGACTTGCTTCGCCTGTTTCTCATGTATACACCAAATGATGAAATGCTTGCAACTGGTTTACCCTTCAGAAGAAAGATTTTCCCAACGCTGAGTCAACGATGTTGATGAGGTTTCCAGAAACTCCACATTGACCATCGACATCAAACGACAAGATGGTGCTCATGTTTTTAGTGCCAGGTTCCCCTGTGTGTCTTGTGCTGAGCTTGGTGTCGCTTGTGTGCCAGTGTCAAAGGCATCAGTCGGCAGCTGCGAGGCGTCTGTTCCGCTTTTACAGTTAGTGCTGAGAATCTTTGAAGCTGCAGAAGATGCCTCCAAGGGCTTCTCTGAAAGGCCCAGTTGTACTCAGGTGGCCATTTTTGGAGCTGGCTGGAAGAAGGATCTGTATAGATACAGTGCCTAGAAATCGGCGTACATCACGGCTCCCGCTTCTTCATTAATTCCAAATGAATTAATTCACATTTCCGTCATCATGAGGCGCTGAGTGAAGGATGATTGACGTTCAGTCCCAGCTCCAGCCACCACAGGAGCACACAGCGGCTTTGAGGATGCCCTTCCCATCTCCTGACCTCTGTGGGAGGGATGTGGACAGGACAGGGCTAGGCCGGGGGCCGAGGACTCTGAGGGGAGGACGGGAGTGACACTGGATGCTGGCAGAGTCTCTACATCCTGGGGCTGCCCCACAGCTGGGCCTCACTCTCTGTGACATCCCCCACCCCAAGCACCCAGCCTGGGAGGAGAGAAGGAGAGAGCCCAGGGACCCTCTGACCCTACCTGAGCCCCTGGTGCCACTTTTCGCTATTGCCCTGACAAGGGAGCCCAGTTCTCAAGCTTCCTTCTCTGTGGCAGTAGAATAAGGGGCCAAGTGTGACGGATGAGATTGAGGCTAGGGGAGCCCAGCCTGGGACCTGTGGGGCATAGAGACTCCACCTAGTGCAAACCTCGGCTGTGTGTACAACAGACAGTGCAGCCCAGATTCCGAGGCTCATTCAGCACGATGGGTCAAGGACTGTAGACCCTGCTCAGCCTAGGAGGCAGGAGGCCAGCAGGTGAGTTTGCACAACCCCAGCAGGTGGTGAGCTCTTGGGGTGAGAGGCTGCCCCGTGGGGAGAATCCTGTTCTCACAAGTGGACACCCGGGGGGCTCATGGCACCATCCTCTATCTCCTTAGTGGCTGTGGCAACACCACGAGGGCTGCTGAGCTGTTCCTGACACTGCCCTTTCCATCTCCATGGGTGGCACCTGCTTTCGAGGTGGCAGAGGAGATTCGCCACCACACAAACGTAACTTTCCTGACAAGTGATGCTTCCTGCCTTCTGCAAATGTCTTGTGGTCCCTGGGAAAGCCCAGGAAAGGGATTCCACTGTTGGCATTTCTGGGTCCCACGAATGGAGACTCAAAACTTGGACATTTCTAACTATGCTCTGTCGTGGGCAAGCCAAAATCTATCCACTCACACGAGGAGGCCTCTGAGATGTTGGGAACCTCCCTCTCATTCCATTTCCGGCCCTCACAAGCTCTTACTCCCTGCAGTGAGCTCAGAAGCAGACACGCACCCTTCTCCTCCTTCCCATTCTCTCTGGGTAGTACACAGGAGGGTGTGGTCTGGACGGGCGGTGCCCGTGTGCCACTTGCGGAGAGCGGAAACTCACAGGTGACCTGGGCTTGCTAATTAGATGCTCCTCGCCAGGACAGAAGCAAGGGCCCCAAGAGACATGAAATCACATCAATGTTTGTGGTGACTGGAGAGACCCCGTGCAGGAGAGGAGCAGGGCCGCTTAGTGGCTCACCCTGTTTTAGATAAACCACGGTGGTGCCTGGACAGACCTCCTGCAGGAGCGGAGCAGGGCCGCTCAGTGGTTCACCCTGTCTTAGATAAACCATGGTTGCTCTGCCTCCACTTCTGGGCTAATGAACAACAAACGAATAAAACAGACAAGGATATTTGGTCACAATAAGTGTTACTGAGATTTAAAATGAGGTGGGATGACAGCAAGTGACCAGACACCTGGCCTCTCCTGCTGGAGAGGAGTGTGGGGTCCCCCACTCCTGCCTGGTTCACAATGCAGCTGCGGGAGCAGCACCCCTGGAGTTGTCATCTGTCACCTGCACAGCCTCAGTCCTGCACAGCCTCAGTCCTGCACAGCGCTGTATCATGCGGTTTTGCAAGATGGTGGTAGGGGTTTGGTTTTATTCTAAGTGTGTTGATCAATCAATGGACAGATTTTGAGCAGAGAGAGGCATCATCTAATTTAATTTTGCTTTTCAGATGCTCCTATTTTCTGTATACAGGACAGATTATCATTGAGAAGAGTGGAATCAGGGAAACCAAGATGCAGCCGAGGCTATGGCCATGGTCTGGGTGACAGGTGATGGAGACGTGGGCCAGAGGGGAAGGAGCAGGGACAAGAGAGCTGGATGGGCATGGTGCACGTGATGCCATAGAATAAGGTGGTGCATACAATGCAGAATAACATAGAACATGTGATGATAAAGTAGAATGAGCATGGTCCATGGGTGTTGACAGAGAAGAGCATGGTGCATGTGACATGGGGTGAAAGTGGCCAATGTGATGTTGTAGAATAGCATGGCTCACATGGTGTAGAATAGCGTGGCTCAGTGGTATAGAATAGCGTGGCCCATGTCGTGTAGAATAGCATGGCTCACCTGGTGTAGAATAGCGTGGCTCACGTGGTGTAGAATAACGCGACTCACGTGTAGAAAAGCGTGGCCCATGTGATGTAGAATAACATGTATTTTTTGGAATCACATTAAGTTTACATTGCCTGTAAGTCTATCCATTGGAAATGCTGAGTAGGCAGTTGGAATTCTTAATTGGAAGCTCCTTGGAGTAGGAAGCACTAGAGAGAAAGTTTGGGGAGTCACAGGCACTTGGGTAGAACATCTCACCCAGGGCGATGGCATAAAGAGGGGAAACGGGGACCCAGGACTGAGCCCTGAGTCACTCCACTCTCTGTGGGTTTAACAGAGGAGGAAATGCCGCTAAGGAGCGTGACCAGTCGAGAGTGAAGGGGTGGGAACCCTGGACACTGCTGTCCCAGACAGGAGAAAGATGCTGCTCTCAGGAAGGCAGCTGCCGCTGGTGAAATGCTGCTGGAAGACAGCCCAATTAAGGAGACTCATGGACTCCTGAGGAAGGGTGCCTGCTAGACGGGATGGAGGAGGAAGTGGGACCGTCACTCCTGCCAGCTCTCCCAGGAGCTGCTGCTGCTCAGGGCTGGGGGGAAGGGAACATGGTGTGGCCTGCGGTTTGGAGGCCAGCTACCGTCCTGTTCTTGCAGGTGCAGCTCCTGGGGCCAACACGTGCTGGTGGGCGTCATCATCCAGCCCCACCGGGAACACTGAGAAGACAGGCCAGGTCCGCGGAGCAGCGTCTGCTTTGAGGACGCCGTACAGCAGCCGCAGAGCTACCTTGACGGGGCCTCGCCCTCATCCAGCGAGGAAGAGACGAGGAGCTCCCCTCCGGCGGCTCTGCTGGTGGAGACGTGCGGGGTTAGCGCATCAGCTAAAAGTGAGGCGGGGAAAGGTGTGTGTCTGAGGGCAGAGGAGAGCGGTGCATGGATCCTCCTGGGAAGGGAAGACGCCCGCGGAGCTGTGCGGCTTTCTCGGCAGGTGCACTGCCGGGACCGAGTGCAAGGCTTGCTCCTCTTGGATGGGTGGAGACTTAGAACGGAATGTCTCCAAATGGCAACCAGCACACATTGTAGCTAAAATTACGAGATATTAGAAGTCTGAATTCATAAATGGAAGACAATAAAACGTTCTGCGGATGGTCCTGTGTCAGGCACATGCTAACAGGCTCGGCCTCGCGGGCCCTGGAGCCCCCTGCACTCTGCTGGGATATTGCAAACCGATCCACGGAGGGAGCAAAGGACCCGGGGCAGACGTGGGCGGTCACAGGGAAGTAACAGTCACGCATCACGGAGCATGAACTGCCGCTTCCTGTGTCCCCAGCGCATGTCAACCTTGAGTCTTCCTCATGGTTTTAAAAGCAAATTTAATAATCATCTTAAAGACTTTGGTGGGATATACGGGAGTCGAAGCGTTGGCAGTTCTTTTGTTCAAAAGCAGAGAAAAATTGGAGCGAATAATTCAAATACAGCAGGAATTCAATTCTCCACGGGAATTATTTTTCATCCTTTCAGTGAGAATTAATCCTGATTACATAATCTTTCAGAATTAGGATTCAGTCTATTGTGATACAAGAAGGCTTTGGAATCGCTCCGAGCATCCTGCCACTGGACACGGGAGAGCCAGCCTTCAGCTTGGTCCACCTCCTCCAGCTCACATCTCACCCAGTCACGTCTCCCTCCTCCTGTCCCCTCAGCCCTGGGCCTCTCTGAGCTAAAGAAAAATGTCCCTCGCTGTTTTTCCTGTGGTGTGACTCTCAGACCTCGCAGAGAACAAGGAGGAGTCCCATTATTTTTCCTCTGGTGTGACTCTCAGGCCTTGCAGAGAACAAGACGGAGTCCTGTGCATGATGGAGGAATCTGGGACCTGTAGGGGATCCTGGGGACAGTCATGCACACCAGAAACTTTAGGGGACCCTGTGGGCTGTAGGGGACCCAGTGACTATACGGGACTCCCAGACTTTAGGGAACCCCAGGGACTGTATGTAGGGGGCCCTGCAGACTACATGGGTCCCCCAGACTGTAGGGACATTGGAGACTGGAGCAGCCAAGAGGGGCCCCTTCTTCCTGGGACTCATGCTGTCACAGAGTTGCTCCTTCCAGGCTTGGGAGCGTGGCAGGGCCAGGTCCCAGCACACAGACAAGCCCTGGCTCTCAGAGGGAGTCTGATTAGTACCGTCGTGGCATCTCTAGAAGAAGGAATCAGGCAGGAGTGCAGAGACGAGAGGAAGGACAGTGTTCAGGAAATGCTCTGAAGGAAAGAGACTCTGAACATCAGAGAGAAGCTCTTACTCTAACAGGAACTGCAGTTACACAGAGAACAGACACTCCTCCGCCCCAAGCTGAAACGCTGCCTGCACTTCCCAACACCACCTAGAGAAAGTTACCCATCCCTGGAAACGCATGTGTCCCTCTGTGAGTCCAACTGAAGCTGCCTTGGCTCACTGAGGACCAGGCTGAGATGGGAGGACGCTGGCCCAGGCGGCCCTGCAGGCAGCACCTCTGGAGTCTGAAGCCCTGAGTTTAAATCCACACTTCCGCCTGCTTGTCTTGGGCAAGGGATGTTAGCCTCTCCACCTCCAGTTCCTTCTCTGAAACAGGATGTTCACCATGTCTCGAAAACAGGCCTTTCAAGAGGAGGGAGGGAAGGCCAGCGTCGGTGGGATGCAGAGTTCCTGGCACGCAGGATGCCCTCAGAAAGCAGTTATAGGACCAGGCAGCCCGGCTGCTAATTCTGATGCAAGCTCCCTTTGCCTTAGTTTCTCTGTGCACAAAGTGGGGAATCTGGACAAGTGGATCCATGCAATCCTCCCCGCTGTGGGGAGGTCCCTAAGCTGTGCAGCTCAGGCCTGGGGCATGTACTTAATGAGAAAATACAACTGAAGCAACACAACTATGCACAAGAAAGAGAAAGAAGAAAGAAAGACAGGGAAGAAAGAAGGGAGGGAAGGAGGGAGGGAGGATTAGAAAGAAAAAAAGTTTGTTAATGAAATCAGCAATTGCCATCCTGCAGTGGCAATTTGCAGTGCCTGCCTCTCTGCAAACCATCTGCGGCCTCGGCCTTGCCTTTCCTGTTCCAGCTGCACCGCTCCCTCCTGCTCCCCCGTTGCCTGGGGTGCAAGGGATGTGGGAAGCTAAGACTCATGCTTTCCCGTTGTCTCTGAGGTGCAAATGCTGCTGAGCTCCTGCAGGCTTCAGGCTGGAGAGGCCATGCAGAGGCCATTGCAGGGAGAGAAGGGGCATGTGTCCCTGGGAGGGGCAGGTGCAAAGGGCAGCTTCAGCTTCAGGTGCCAGAACCTAACTTTTCGCCCCTGTTTGCAGACCTGTCCGAGTCAGATCCTTGCTGAGATTGAGATTTCTCAAGTTAAACAGTCAATTAAACAGGATTGCATTCAGCCAGTCCTGTGTGTTAAACATTAAGCCAGACCAGAGGCAAAGCAATCCACAATGAGACATTCTTCCCCCGTCAGGACCTGCCCCCGCTGTACCATGTCCTGTGGGAGCTGTGGACACATTTACAGAGAAGACAGAGACCTGGTGGCCGTCCTGTCCATCCAGACAGAGAAGACAGAGACCTGGTGGCCATCCTGTCCATCCAGACAGAGAAGACAGAGACCTGGTGGCCGTCCTGTCCATCCAGACAGAGAAGACAGAGACCTGGTGGCCGTCCTGTCCATCCAGACTGGGACAATGGGACAGGGATGGGGGGTTCCTTGCACTGACTTAGGGAGAGCAGCCAGGTGCTCTCTGAGGACGGCCATCTCGTTTCCCTGCCTTCCTGTCCTCGTGTCCCAGGGCAAGGCAGCAGCAGAGGTGGGGGCAGGGCAGGGATGGGACCTGTTGTTGTGCCAGGATGGGGGGCTCTTTGATCCACCCCTGGGCACTGTAAATGGTGGGAGGGGAGTCTCTGGGCTTGGGTAAGAATACCCCGGTGGGGGGTCTGTGCCGGGTTTTCAGGAGACTGGTGGCAGCTCGGGTGGGGACCGGGGCGCTGTGTGCTGTGAAGGGAACCCAGCCCGCCCCTGCACCCAGCGGCTGTAACTGTGGTACTTCCCATGGTGCTGGGCTAGGGTGGAACCAAGACCGCCAACGGTGTGGAGAGAATGGAGAGGCTCCCTTAGCAAGCCCGGGTTTCTCCTTTCCTTAGGCTCTCGGGGGCACTAGGACAGTTGACGTTGAAACACAATGCCAGGGTGTGTCTCCCCAGGCAGTCTGGTGGCCGCCTGCTCTTCTCAGGGTGGCAACTTCTGCTGAGTCCCGTGTCCCACCCCACACCCCCACCCAGGGCCCTGGCCCGGGGACACAGCCAGTGTGGACAGCGACACGGGTGAGGACCCTGCATGCTGGCCCAGTTACCTCTCATTCTGATGCAGCATAAAAGGAAACTCTTGTTCCTGCTTTTGGATGGGAGAAGCAAAAGCAGTTGCCACCGTCCCCAAGAAACGTGAACGAGAAGCATGAACACGAACATGAAACATGCAGCAATCACCACCGTCCCCATGAAACATGAACTTGACTCTGAGCTGCAGGAGAGCGCTCCGTGGAGACTTTCCTTCTCCCAGAAGCCAGGGGGTCCCCAGTGCCCAGGCCTAGTTCCTCAGGCATCAGCCCAAAGGCAGCTGTGGGAGTGGTGCCTCACACGGAAGTCCAGGCCCCTCCTTCTGTGGGCTGCAGAAATCTTTAAAGAACCCATTTCAGTGTAGGGCTCATTCACACAAAGGGCCGGGGGTGTTGGCTCAGGCGTTTTGGTGGAAGAGGAGAACTGGAGCAAACGCCTTGCAAATCACACCACAGTTCATCACTTACACAAAGTCCTTGAAGAAGAAACGATGTCCCTGCAGGAATGTCAAAACTGTTGTTATATAAATAAGAGACTTAGTGGAAATATCTTCCTCCTCTTAAGCCACTGCACAGACTTGCTAATTTGACAGACAAGCCAAGCGTAAGGACTTCCTGGATGCTTAGTAGAGAGTCACAGCTCTCCCGGAAATGGAACAGGAAACTTCTCGGCACCATATTCTATTTTGACGTGTAATATGCCACTTAAATCTCCTGTGCAGTGCTGTGAGACGAATTTCTGTAAGCTTTTTGTGTAAGGAGGGTTTCCTACATCACTTTTCTTTTTAAAAACACATTTACTATATATGTGAGATTTTGGTACTAAAGAAAACAGGATTTACTGTGCTTTGTCCATTCCCAAACTAATTTTGTGTCTTTGCTCCAGCAGCCAAGCAGTTAAGTTGCCCCATGAAAGGGAGCAAGATGCACCTGCTGGCGTTTATCTCTTATCGGCTTCAACAGGGCGGCACGGACATGAATAAGCTGGTTTCTGCAGCTTTTAAACTGAGACGACTATGAAAAATTCTCTAGAATGGCAAAGAGTTGCAGGAGACAATTGGCTGGACTTTCAGTCAAAGGTTTTCCAGCCTCTAAAAGAAAGCAGAGACTAGTTTTCAGCTTGTAGAATAGTGCCTTTGTAGGGCTACTCCCAGTCAAACTGCATCACATGCCTTCCCAGCACTTCCTGTCAACCAGGGATCACCTCCAGCAGGAGTGGTGGGTGCCCACAGGCAGAGAGCCAGGAGCCCTCAGAGCATCTCTCAGGGATTTCCTCTAGGGCTTTTCCTGCGGTTGTGTGTTTTGTTTTAGGGGCGAGGCATTTAATGTTTCAGAATGCTTGGGGAGGCAAGTGCACAGGCTGGGGTTGGAGTGTGCAGTAAAAATGCGCATGCAGGCCTCATGTGTGTGAAGTCCAGCATTTTATTCCATTCAGCAAACAATAAAGTAAGAGACTTGCTCTGTCTGCTAGAGCGGTGGCTCCATTGAGAGGCATCGATATGAACAGACATCAATGGCATGTCAATAAAAGGGGCAGAGCACGTCCTTTTACTGCCTTCGCCTTCAGCCCACCCGAGCCAGCCCAGGCCTGCCTGCATTCGCCACACCCCGGTGGAGCTGGGTCACGGCCGCTGGGGCTGTTGCTGTGCCGCTTCCGTGTTGCTGCTGTGAGTGTCTAGACACTGTGGGATTCTGAGCGCTGGCGTTGGGCTCTGCTGGGCCTGTGAATGAAATTCCTCCTGGGCCAGCTGGGACCCCATCCCAGGGGGCGGGCAGTTCCCAGCTTTGTTTAGATGGGTGATAGGACAGCATTTCCACATTATGTGGATGTGCTCGGATTGTCTCTCACTTCTGGCGTCCCAGGGCGAGGTGCCTGAAGGGAGGGTGAATTCCTCCGCAAGACACTATCCTCCGGGGTTCCCACAGCCTGGCTCCCTCTGCCTGCACAGGAAGCGTGTGGCCGCCCAGGCAGATTTCAGCGGGAATGAGGATTCCAGCATGTGTGCTTGGCCCTGTGTACATACCTGGTCAGGAACTGTGTGGCCGCCCTGGGATTTCCAAGGAAACAAAGATTCCAGCATGTGTGCATGGCCCTGTGTGCATACCTGGTCCTCCAACACTTGAGTGTCACCTGCTTTGTCTGGCTGCTTGGTCAGCCCAACCAGAGCACAGGCCCTCTCAGTGGAAGGACTGGGAAGGTGAGGGCAGACATGGACAAAGCTGTCTGACTGACCTCCCTGGCCCTCACCCTCCATCTGTCCCGTGGACACCAGGATTGGCTCTCCTCTGAGAGCCATTAAGGTAGCTAAAAATAATGACAGAGCTCATCGGAAATGCACACTGTTATGTAAACAGTGCAGGAAATCCCCCATTGAGCAAACAAAACACTAAGATAGTCTTTATGAGCCAGTGATGGGTGAGAAACAGAGCTCAGGTTTTCTAGCATCGGGCCTTTACTTCAAAACTAAGTTGTAATACCGACAACTCTAATAAAAGTTATTCTTGTTTTGATCATTCTCACCTCATTCATCAATGAAAAAATAGAGAGTTGGCACGATTCGGTGTATATAACTGGAACTGTGCTTTTCAGAACAGCACTGCATTTCACAAGTTAATAGCTTTCCCAAAGACTCTTAAATTCAATAGAATGTTCGGCTCTTAAGCAACATCTCTCCAGTCCGTGAATTATAGAATCTTAAGATAAAGTAACTTTATATTAGGACTTTCTGTATGGAATGTCTTACTCTGAATACTTATCAAAAATATTTTTACAGCATCAATTACTCCTCACACACCGCCCAGGGCTGAGGACACAATGTGTGCATATTTTACAGGAGTCTTTTTCACAGATAGAGTGGAGTGCAAATTTACACACACCCAGTGTATATGCACTGCTTTCCCTATGCATCTCTTAGATGTGTCACTATAACGATGCAACGTGAAAAACTCTGACGCTTGGACATGAGAATTACCAACTCCCTAGAAGTAATTCTGATTTAATCGGAAGCAACATGGTCTACTAAAACTTAACACAGACTTTGGAGACATCCAGTTCTGGATTCAGTTCTCTGTCACCCTTTGAGCCTGTGTTTTCTCCTCCGTGAAATGGGGCTCGCCCTCCTCCACCTCTGTGTTTCTGGCTGAAGGTTGGATTCAAGGTTGTATTTGAGGTGCAGGCTCAGGGAGCCTGGGAGTCTAAGCCCATGATATGCAAGTTGCATTTCTGCTTTTATGGTTTACAGATACTAATGGAAACGTTAGGTGTAGTGCTCGTGCTGTGCGTGTCTTAAGTGGTCACAGCTGCCATACAAATGAAGAAGTGGTGTGTTCCTGTGATTCTGGGCATCTGAGAGCTGAGGAGTGACGTCCTCAATCCACACAGCTCCTCAGATTCAAAAGAAATCCACCTTCTTGCCCCAACCCTCCCACACTGCCTTGGTTGTAGGAAAATCACTCAGTGGCCATTCAAGGCTACAAGTTGCATTCAACTGCTTAAGTGAATGTTGGATTACATCTTTGATAAACTGTTTTTCCTACCTCTCAAATACACAGTGTGCTTTAAATAGAAGAACAGTGTGTAGCAGATTAGATTCAGCTCATGAAAGGAGTCATAAAAATTCAGTTCACTCCCAACTGTGTAGTTTTTAAAAATCGTTCGATAACTGCCACTTTGGGAGTTGTTTCTGATGATTGAAAATTCCTGAAAGTTGCTTTGAACATCCCACAGAAGGCTGCTCTAGCCTGAAATTTTGGGTGCAGGTTCAAACACCCCAAAGATGGTTACTCTATCCAGAAATTTTGGGTGTAGTTTCAAACACTCCAAAGACGGCTACTGTATCCACAAATTTTGGGTGCAGGTTAGAACACCCCAAAAACGGCTACTGTATCCAGAAATTTCAGGTGCAGGTTAATCTGACAGCTGGCTGCCCCTGGGCTTTCTTGTTTTTGGGTGACTTGGCTTCAGGTTCTTTTTTTCTGAGCCATGTACTTTTGCTGAAAGCCGTGCAGCTTTGAAGGGCTCAGAGTTTACTCCGCGCTGGAACCAGCGTTGTTTGAACTTGGTGTGGACATGGTAACAGACAAGGTTTTGTTTTCAAGCTGCACTGAATTTTTCAAGTGGTGTAAACCAACTTCAGTCCATCAGCTGTTATTTCCATTTCAGTAACAGCACACACAGCCAGGCCTAGGGAGAGCATCCTGTGAACTAAGGTCAAAGCTCAACTGTGAAACTGTGAACTGAGTCCACGCTAAGGGGCCTTAAACAGTAAGCGGTTGTACAGTGGCAAGAGTGGGGAGGGGCCGCATGATTGGATCCTTCCGCTTTTGGGGATGGCCCAGAGGAGAGGGGGTAAATAATTGAGAAACCATGAAATATTGGCACTGCTCTGTTTCTATATGGAGGGTATCATCCCCCCACAACTCAGGCATTGTCCTGGTGAGGCGGGCACTCCTGGCCCTGTGAGCCCTTCGACCACGAGTGAGTCAGCAGCGTTGGCTGCTGCACTTGGCGTCCCTGAGCTGGACACAGTCTCCTTGAGAATCTCTGGAGAACTACTCCGGGAAAATGGAGTTTATGTTGAAGGCGTAAAGCATTTGTACTGACTTTCTGGGGATGTAAGTGTATAAAACTGTAGCATTTCAACCTCTTCAATATAGAAAAATACCACCTCTTCCTTTAAGAACTAATCTTTTCTTGAAAATCAGAAAAATAATAGGCAAATCTGTCTCACCATGCAGAAAGTCGTAGAATCTATTAACACTATCCCCACTCACTTTTTTTTCATAAATTCCTCCAACCCTGGGATTAACTAAGGCTTTCTCACAATCTTACAAAGCTAGGAAATGTCAGCTTTTGTCCAAAGTGAAGCTCAGCTGAGATAGGACCATCCTAGTAATGGAAGCGTGTGCATGTGTGTTCAGAATAGACAGGGCCATCCCAGTAATGGAAACATTTGTGTGTATGTTCAGAATAGACGGGACCATCCCAATAATGGAAGGGTTCACATGTATGTTCAGAATAGATGGGACCATCCCAGTAATGGAAGCATTCACGTGTATGGTCGGAATAGAAACGGTAGTTTACAGACACTGAAAAGGTGCCTGTGTTGTGTTCATATGAGTGAGAATGAAAAAGAAAACCTCTGATGGTGCAGCAGGTGCCCCCCCTTCCCCACGAGGGCCTGTGCTTCCAGGAACCCCCCTTCCCACGGAGGGTGAGATGACAAGGACCCTGTGCTTCCAGGAACCTCACCTTCAACTACAGAAAAGGGGCCCTCTCCATGACAATGGTTACACTTTCATCTTCACTTGCAAAGGCTCAGGTCAAGCAGATTCAGAAGGTTAAAAATCTACCCAAAGCATTAATTATTCACAGCAAAACTGGTGTAGGAGGTGAGGTGGGGGACAGAGTGAATATTTTGTGCAATCTTTAATGAGTTTGATTCCTTTCGTTAGTGCCATTGTTTGCTGCTGTGCGCTATTTCTGGTTGGGATGGAGAGGAAGGCTAGGCAGAAAAAGGGAGAATGAGAGAATGGAGAGGAAGGCTAGGCAGAGAGGGAGAGAGAGAGAATGGAGAGGAAGGCGGGTCAGAGAGAGGGAGAGACAGAGGATGGAGAGGAAGGCGGGTCAGAGAGAGGGAGAGAGAGAATTGTTTCTTGATGAGAACTGATGCACAGGCAAGCAAAGGGGTAAAAGGTGCCCGTGTTGCACATTTTCAGAGGAGCCTGTATGTTTGATCATAAATAAAAGATTTTTTCCTCCATCTCCTTACCTAAGCCGAACTTGCTCCTCTTTTCCTTTTTATTTTTGTTGATGTGTTTTTTCTCGAGAGCACAGTTTTCTTTGTGATCCTCAGGGTTTCTTTTATGTTTCTTGGGATTCGCATTTTCCAGAGCTGGTGCTGCTGGGAGACTTCAGGTTGGGGCGGTAGCTGGGCCACCCAGGCTACCTCTGGGCTCTGCCCTCTGCCCTCTGCCCTCTGCTCTGCCCCAGGTAGCCTCATGGAGCTGGATCCTGAGACCCAGCTGTGAGCGCTCAGTGCAGTTCTCAACTCTCACCGGGCCTGAGGTGGCCAGGAAGGCATGAGTGAGAGGCAGAAGCCCACCCTTGCAGGTCCTGTCGGGGGGTGGCCCTGAGCTCCACGTGGAGGGTATCCTCCAAGCCACTCGCCCTGTGAGAGCCCCGAGGGTAGGACGGCCGTGGCCTCCTGCCTTGCTGGTCACGGAGCCAACTACACTCCAAGGCAGGGTTCCTGGGAGCCGAGGCCTGCGCAGGAACCTGGGGCGATGCTGGGGTTGAAGAGGAATGGCCAGGGCTTGGTGGGTGAAGGGCGAAGGCCTGAGAGGAGAGGAAGGTCTCACCATAATTAGAATAATTAATTAGAATGCTGACTCCAGAGTCTGAGGAAGTGAACTCAGCCCGAGCCCTGTTTTTGAGCAGGCTCTAGGGAATGTCACCACGAGGCCACAGTTCTTCAGCAGAGCATGTTTCAGACCTGCTTGTTGAGGAAACCTGGAATCCGAGGAAAGGGAAGCCGGCCTGAGAACTGAGGTATCGATGCAGTAACCACACATGTATACAGTGGATTTGTGTTTCGTTTTTGTCCTCCACAAAACCTCACATCCTCCTCAGGAAGTTGCCTTGGGAACACCAGCCATGGCTGTTGGGGGAAAGCCGGGCTTCCTGCAGAACTGGCCCCTTTGAACGTGTGTGTACGCTGGAGTTCCACACAGGTCTCCTTTGCAGAAGCCGAGCGATGAAAGCCGCCTGCCCAGGCCTCATTTTACAGTGGGAGACCCGGGACCCGGTACAAGCAGGGACTTGGTGACCTCCTGAAACCCCCACCGCTACATCACCACACGGAGGGCCTTGCCCGGGTGCTGCACTGTGGGGGCCCAGCCTGGAGCCCTCTGGCTGCTGCCCTCTCCATGGGCACAGGCTCCACAGGGCAGAGGGACGGACCACCCACCCAGCCCCATGCCCACTCTCTAGGCCAAGCCAACAGCTAGGACCTGGAATTCCTGCCCCGTGTCTTGGGCTGGCAGCGTCTGTGCCAGCCTACCCCTGCTTAGACAGCCAAGGCCCACCCGTGCTGCCAGCGTGCACCCCAAGTCCCAACAGAAGGCTCTGGTGGAGGGGTGCTTGGAAGTGAGAGTGGGGGTGTTGACATGCACACATGCATTCAAGACCCTCTGCAGCATCACTGGAGGAAGGGGAAACTGAATGCAGAAATGGACAACAGGGCCGTGTGCAAAGACAGAACTCTGACCCGCAGAGTTTTCTTTCTGTGTCAGTCCTTGTGAAAGCAAACAGAGAAAGTCGTGAACTTGGATCTTCCTTTCTACAAATAAGCTCAGTAGCTGGAAAATCTCTGGCTCAAGCTTATCATTTCTCCCAGAGCCACAGGCAGACACATCACACCAGGGAGAAACCACTCACAGTTGACACAAGACACTTCCAAGCCCTCACTCAGTAAAGGGCTCCTGTAGTTGCTTTGTACACAGCGAATTCATAGCCTCGATCATCTCTAGAAAGTCAACAGTTCTCTGTCACGCAGCGATCTCAGGCCGGGGTCCGCATAAGCTCCCCTAGGCAAGGATGGAGCAGGAGGGCACGGCACTGAGGAAACACTCACCCACAAGCAAATCTCGTCTCCCCCCGGGGATAAAGTTCAGAAACAGGTTCTGCTCAGATGGGTCACGATTCGGCTCTGATCCAAATTGGATCCTGAACAATCCCGTCTCCTCAGGAATGGGGATGTGTATCAGTTAGGATTCAACTGTCAGTGACAGAAAACCGAAAATGCCAGTGCCTTACACAAGATAGACATTAATCTGTCTCTCTCATGGTATTAAGTCTGGGGGTTGACAGTTCTGCACCTGGCCAGCAGCACCATGGGCACCTGGGGCCATCTCCTTCCATATAGCTCCACCATTTGGAACAAATGGTCCATCTGCCCATCCATGTGTCCATCTGTCTGCCCATCCATCTATCCTTCCACCTACCCATCCACCTATCCATCCACTGCCCATACATCTGCCCATCTCTCTGTCCATCTGTCTGCTCATCCATCTGCCCATCCATCTATCCAACTATCTATCCATCCATCTATCCAACCATCCACCTACCCATCCACTGCCCATCCACCTGCCCATCTGTAAGTCCGTCTATCTGCCCATCTCTCTGCCCATTCATCTATCCATCCACCTATCCATCCACTTGCCCATTCATCTTTCCATTCATCTGTCCATCCATCTTTGCATTAGTCTGTTCATCCATCTGTCCATCTGTCTGTCCATCATGCATGTTGATGCATTTATCGTTGGTTGAGTGCCCATGATGTGCTGGCACCTGCCAGGAGCTGGGTTATTTCCCGGTCATCCAATCAGGGCTGGAATAGTAAGGAACAGCCCACCTCTCCACTAAGGGACACTCTGTGGCGTCACCAACATATCTCCCACATCGTCACATTTGCCAGACTCACCATGTCACCATGCTTAGATGCACGGGAGTCTGGGGAATGAGATCTTTGCTCCTGGGGATCATATAACCAACTAAAATTTAGGGTAGCCATCTAGGGCATGAGCTCCTCTTCCCCTACCTGCTAGCAGGGGAAGCCACAGGTGCTGCGAAGGGGAGCCACTCCTGCTCTAAACCCAAACCCCTGCTTGGGTTGGGGCTCTTGCTTCAAGAGCAGAGGCAAGTATCAAGCAGAAGGCCCCTGCCTCGGCGCCTCTGCCTCTCCTCTGTGGTGCGATGCTACTGTGTGCCGCTGCAGCACGATGCTGTTTTTACCCGCTAGGCAATTCTCCATAGCATAACAAGGACCCCACTTGGCCTGGAAACACCTCAAAGAGCCTCCTGGGGTCGTGTCATGGTTACAGGTTACATGTGTACGTGGCTGTGCCGCAGTGCCCAGCTGTTTGATCAAACCCCAGTGTAGATGTTGCTGAGAGGTATATTTTAGATGGGATTAACATTTAAATCATTCGACTTTGAGTAAAGCAGGTGACCCTCCACAGTGAGGCGGGTCTCATTCAATCAGCTGAGGGTCTCCTAGACAGAGGCCTCCCAAAGAGGAAGACATTCTGCCTCAAAATCGCAACATGGAAACTTGCCTGGGCCTCTAGCCTGCTGGCCTGCCCTATAGTTCTCAGGTGTGTGGGCCCCACAGTCACATAAGCCAGCTCCTTAAAGGGAAAGTCTTAACGTACATATATCCTGTGAATTTTGCTTCTTTGGGAATCTGACTGGTACAGCCCTTATCTTTAACGGCACTAACTCTCTGTTTTCTAAATTTTTATTTAAGAAAGACAAAGTTTTGGAGGGCCTAGGGATGCCAATTTAAAATAAAAGGATGCTGAGGCCGGGCGCGGTGGCTCAAGCCTATAATCCCAGCACTTTGGGAGGCCGAGGCGGGCGGATCACGAGGTCAGAAGATTGAGACCATCCTGGTTAACACAGTGAAACCCCGTCTCTACTAAAAATACAAACAAAACAAAACAAAAACAATAGCCGGGCATGTTGGTGTGCCTGTAGGTGGGACCTATAGTCCCAGCTACTCGGGAGGCTGAGGCAGGAGAATCGCTTGAACCTGGGAGGCAGAGGTTGCAGTGAGCAGAGATTGTGCCAAGACTCCATCTCAAAAAAAGAAAAAATAATAATAAATAAAAAATAAAAATAAATAAAAGGATACTAAAGTATAGTCGGTCCTCTGGCATTGATTTGGGGCCCAGAGCCCTGAGTACAAATATTTATTACTTTTAGTCCATGAAGGGGAAGGGCGTGGCTTCACAGCTTATCTTAGTTTTAATGTAAGCTTTGAGTTCGAGGAGAAGAAAAGAACAAGTTGCCTGATTTATTCAGACCCCAAGCTTAGAGCTCAGGAAAACCACTGGAACTATCAGGAAAATATCCAAGCACCAAAAAGATGCCGTTTTCTTTAACCCAGCTATCTTCTGAATCTAATACACTTGAAAAGAAGGATTTAAAAATGCATTATATACTTCAGGTCCTGGGCCAGATTTTATGTGTGATGTTCTTAAGCTCAGTTACCAAAGTGGGGACCGACTAGCTGAGAGAGCTTTAGAAATTTCAATGGACACGCTTCCTACAGAAAAAGCAAAATAAGAAATTTGAAGAGAATCTGGGAGTTGATTGAGGAAGCTATTGAAACACAGTTGACCCTTACACAATGTGGATTTGGACTGCATGGGTCCACTTATTCAGCCCTTTTTTCAACCAAACATAAATGAATATACAGTGTTCATGGAACTTGAAACCGGCATGTACAGACGGCACAGTTTTTGTATATTCAGGTTCCTCAGGGCTGATTTTGGGATGCGTGTGCAGATTCGGTTCTACGAAGGGGTCCTGCCGCCAATGCCCCGTCCCCTCCAGAAGATGACTGCCCTTCAAACTGAGCTACACTGTGCCCAGCACCTGCAGGGCAGCTGCAGAGGAAGCTTCACGATGTCTCCACAGAATCCCTGCGCTTCCCGCACAGCCGTCCTGCAATGGTGCCTTCCGATGGCTGCCAACGGAACGTGCAGCTGGGGCTAGAACCATGCTTGTCCTCAGACGCCGTGTGCAGCCTGACACAGGGGTATCCTCTGTCTAAATGCCTTATCATCCACATTCTGAAAAGAACCCATCATGTTACCTGTTTTAGAGACAATTGCACCACACAGCTATCAGTGACATTATTAAGGGCTTTGATAATTTTTTCAAAAATCCGACCACAGCTGCAAACCTTTGTCAGTGGCCCTGCAGACTGGGTCTCGTTTTCCCTTGGTGATGATGGTTTGACGTATGTTTGCAACGTGAAAAACAGCCCAGGCTCCTGAGGCGTCCGGATGGAGTTGAGGGAGCCACACCCATGCGCTGGCCTCAACACCAACCCTGGCAAAAGGGTCCCCAGAGGCAGCCGGTGCAGCCCTGAGAAGCATGCCCTCCACAGCCCTCCGCCTCCTACTCAGAAGCAGGGCCTCAGGCCGCATTCCCTGCTGAGCCCCCTTTGTGGTGAGGACTTTTCCGCCTCAAACTCTGCTTCCAGCCGTTCCTTCATCACTTTGCACCTGGGGAGACCTTCAAGGTAATGCTTCAGCTGAAGAAGCACCAGGAGGACTGGCTTCCTGATTGTGGGCTCCGGGGTGGAGTCCAGGGCCCGCTGGGCACAAACCCAGCTTTCCTGAGATCTGTTCCAGCGTCGATCACAGGAGACACCCTCCTGACCCCCACCACTGTCGTCCTGTCCCAAACCGGCCTCCCCACCTTGCCCACTGCAGCCCTCAGCCCCAAGGCATCTGTTTTATTCCTGAACCAAGGCTGTTGGAGAAGCACCTGTTTCCCAACAGACCCAATGCGAGGCGGAGGGTGCTGGCCACGCCTCACCCACCCTTCGACCTGAATGTCCAAGGAGATGTGTCTGTATTTCGACTGAGCTGACTTGGGAGGAGGGGTTCCTGGCTGATCATTAGTCCATGGCGATTTAAAAACCAGTCTACCCCGGCCGGGCGCAGTGGCTCACACCTGTAATCCCAGCACTTTGGGAGGCCGAGGGGGATGGATCATGAGGTCAGGAGATCAAGGCTATCCTGGCCAACACAGTGAAACCCCGTCTCTACTAAAAATACAAAACAATTAGCCAGGCGTGGTGGCGGGCACCTGTCGTCCCAGCTACTCGGGAGGCTGAGGCAGGAGAATGGCATGAACCCAGGAGGCGGAGCTTGCAGTGAGCCTAGATCGCGCCACTGCACTCCAGCCTGAGTGACAGAGAGAGACTCCATCTCAAAAAAAAGAATACAATAAAATAAATAAATAAATAAATACCCAGGCAACCAGTAATGCGGTCCTCCATTTGGTGGTGCTCAGCCCTCAGGTGAGCTGACCGCAGGCCCCTCTGCTGACCACAGATTCTCGGTTCTTATCATAGACCCTCCTCAATTCACAGGCCCCTCTGCTGACCACAGGCCCCTGGCTCTTCAAGGCCCTGCCTCAGGCCACTCACTCAGTGCTCTCCTTTCCTTGCCACACAGGCTAAGGGCACGACGGCTCACTCTCCCCTCCGCCTTCAGGCCGCTGAGGCCTGGAGAAGGTGGTGGAGAGCCCATGCAGACCCCTTCAAGCCCGCCCAGACTTCACAGCCTGCTGCCAGCCGAGTCTGCAGATGGGAGCAGGGCTGCCCTGACCAGCCTTCCCCTCAGCCCCTGCCCTGATGATTTCCTCTCAATGGGGCAGCCGGGCCCTGCCTTCTCCCCCGTGTCTCTATCCCTTCCTTTACCGGTGACTCCCTGAAATGCGAAGATGGGCTTCCCTGCCCAGCCCCTCTCTCCTCACTGCCAGCACCTCCGTGATAGGGACCGCACAGCCTTTCCACCGAGCTGGCCTCGATGCTAACACAGGCGGTGAAATCATTGTGTGTTCTCCCTCTCAGGGTTCCCTGACTAGCATCGTTGCATTTACCTGGTTTGCATGTCTGAAGGGACTGTCCACTCTGACTCTTTGCATTTACCTGGCTTGCGTGTCTGAAGGGACTGTCCACTCTGTCACTCTATATTATTTTGTAATGATCTTCATTCCACCAAGGCTGCTATTTGCTAAGCAGGTTGTATATAGAAAATGCAAAATAGAAATGCTCATTAATATTTCTAAAAAATATCAGCCTTGTCATAAAAAGTAGAGAAGAAATAGGACCTGCCCCTGAGTCTCAAGGCTCCCTATGAAGTAGGTGGAGAGGGTTGTGGGGGTGACCCCTGAGGCCTTGGAAGGGACTTCAACCTCACTCCCTCATCTCAACAGCACACCCCAAATTTCTTTCTATGGAACAAAGTTTTATTCCAGTAAGAGACAAAACACAAATGTCCCACAGAGACATAAGGCAACATTTAAATACATCCTGAAACGCTTCTTTCTGTCAACCACAAGAGGTAGCTTTGACTCACTCTGGGAAGTCCTCAAACGTGGCATTTCGGAGTTTCCCAAAAGATGCTGCATGTGTATAAAAGATACTATTCCCTTTATATACCCTTCACCTCCCGCCAGTGCTTCTGTTTCTAATGCTAAGTACATCTTTGTTGTTAAGATTTTAAAGTCTAATTCAGCCTATGGACTTCATGAAAGCAATATTGTTCATATGATTCAGTCCTTCGAGCATGGAAATGGTTCCACATTGGTAAGAATCACTAAAATTTCCGTCAAAGATCTCCACCCAGTGCCATGCCAAGATGTTAGACACTGATGGTAAATTCTGAGTAAGTCAGGCCCGTTGGCATCAGCCACAGGGTGTCAGGTTGTGACTTGTCCTAGTAAACACACTTACCTTTCAAAGATTATGCTTGGCTGGATTTTAGTGACATTAACGTGCACGTAAAATGACTGGTTTTGCAGGGATGATTCCATAGGCTCAACCCCCAACCAGGTCCAAGGGAAAAAATACACCAAAGAAGGTGTAAAGGAGAAAATGAGACTTAAACCCTCTCCATACAGAGAATCCGTTGTATAAACTCACTCAGTTCCTCAACTCTCCTGATACTTGAAACCAATACACATTTTGTCAAAAAGATAACAGAAATTTGGAAAAGTTAAGTCATTCATCTAGATGCTGCTTGTAAAATCTCCAACTCCTGGAATCCTTGCTCCTCCTCCCCTAGTTACCTCGCTGAAAGCTGGTGTTGGCCTTCAGAGGCCCTTGCATGCCAGCCCGTGTGGGTGGCTGTTCTCAATGGGAAAGACAAGGAACTGAACTATTTTTCCTCAGGGTACAATTGGAGACAACTAAGGGGTGGTGGGTGTCCTCGCTGTAAGTCCCCCAGGGGAGCCCCCCAGGGCCCCCAGGTCTGGCCCATGCAAGAAGGCACTTCTTCCTCAGGGTCCTGCCCCAAGAAGGCCTCAGCCAGCTTAGAGAGACGCCTGTCATTGGAACTGAGGACCGAATTAGTTTCCACGCTGAGCATGCATGGGTGTTTTCTTATTTCTTACATCTGCCTGCAATGACAGTGATGCTTTTTAGGTGCCTGGAAGCTTGGTGAGGGTGAAGCATCAGTGAGAAATAACTTCATCACAACAGAGCTCCCTGCGTGAATTTAACATCTGAAAAAGCAATTGTTTCTCAACTTACGGTAACCTGTGTCTCAACAGGAGCGTTGAAAGATGTGAATTTCCACAGAGACGTGATAATACAATAATATTTCAGGTATGAAGTCGTGACAAAATTCACACAGAGGATTGTGACTGCACTTGTGCTCAGGTGACAGCAACAGGCTGTGGCACTGTGTGCTGCCGCCTGAAAGTCAAAATGAAGATGACGGTGCTGCAGCCCTGTGACAGACGCAGTCGGCGACAAGGGAGGCAGGGGCAGCCCCAGGGAGCCAGTTCTGGTTTCGCCACTTTCTGCACGTGCGTCCAGTGCTCGCCACATCTTATCCAGCCTCTCCGTTCCAGTGTTCACAATATCCAGCCTCTCTGTTCCATTGTTAACAAATAATGGAGTTATTATTGCTATTTTAAAATATTTAAAATTTTTCTGTTTTAATTCCTAATATGGGTAAATCTTGACATACATAATTTACGTATATAAATTTTTCTTGGAGAAATCTTTCAAAACCAAACAATTAAATGGGGGTTGGAGCTGAGAGAAGGCTGGGTGCGCTCGCCTCCCTTTGTGCCCTGAAGGTCGGGCTGGACAGCCGATGCTCTGCTGAGGAAGTGGCTCTGACAGCATCAGGAACTGTGGATTCATGGATTTGGGGCCTTGGTTTGTCTCCTGGAGCTGCCTTTGTGGCTGGAACAGGACAGCCTCTCCTAAGCAACGCCCCTGCGGGAGCTCCCTCAGGCTGTTTTCCCTGCAGGACTTTTGAGCTCAAGGACAAAAACCGAATTTAAGTAGCAATGCCTAATTTCCCCATTTATAGGTTTTATTAGAATGCCAGATGAACTAAGAATCTCCTCTTGGAACTCAATACATTAATGATAAACCCCTGTATGTTCTGAAATCCGAGATGGCCTGTGAGTATTCCCAAGTAATTCAGATATTGCAATTTATTTTTATTTTTATTATTATACTTTAAATTCTAGGGTACATGTGCACAACGTGCAGGTTTAAATGCGGACTCTCAAGAGCGTTAGAAATTCCTCTCTTCGTGGTACTAAATGCAGATGAATTGGCCTTATGTTTGGGTTGCCTGGGTGGAGAGGCTCTGAATTCCTCCTCCCAGACAATGTGTGTTTTGACGGATTTCTGTGGCGCGTTTTCTTGCTTTCTTTTTAACTGTACAGGTTGAAACCCAGGTTTCCCAATTGACTCAACTGCTGACAGTGTCTTGTCTATGAAAGTCTATTAAATTATTCATCTGAACCAAAACAAGATTGTGTGAACAACAGCAGGGACTTGCTGGGCAGATAAATAGGAGTAAAAGCATACAAAGACAAGCAAATGGGTTTGGTGACTAAGGAGCTCACAGGTTCCTAGAACTAGGTACTCTGGACCTCCCTGAGCCATCAGAATAACTCAGATGCTTCAGGCAGGGAAAGTGTTGGCCAAACGTTTAATAACTTTTGTTCAGCTTCACTGGGAGAGCTGCCATGGGGCCATGGGACTTCTCCTCCCTCCCTCCCCCAGTGCAAGAGGCCATATTCAAGCCCATGCTGGGTAAAATGGTGCTAGCACACAGCGAAACCAAGCCGGACTCCGGACGTCTTACTGCGACACCAGCCTGCACATCCCCAGGAGCCAGACCCGGGCACAGCCTCGGAGCACAGGGCTGCTGGTTCCCCTCCCAGGCTGAAGCGCGCACTGCTCCATCGCCTGCACCATCGCCCTCCTCTCTTCTGAACCTCACACTTTCCTACTTTCCTATGCCTGTCAGTGGTTTGCTGTGACCAGGGAAGAAGAAGGAAACACGTTCAAGTCCTTGTCCTGCAAGGCCTGAGTCTGGAAAACTGTCTCAGCAAAGCAAGAGCCAGTGGTGAGATCACTTGGCATTTTCCTGGTTCTCCTCACCGACGTCAGAGTGAACGCAGGTGGTCTGAAGCCCCTGCACATTCTGTGTGTGTGTGTGCATCTGTGATGCTCTACATGCTCAACTGAAAATAACAGAAGAGTATATTATTTTGTTTGCTTTATATGTGAGGAGTTGGAAACTTTGGAATTTAGAATTCAAATGTATGCCAAAATATGATGGAAATAAATGCATTGGGCCAAAAGTCTTGCAAGAGGTGGAAGGGGAGGGAAAAGGAGGAGGAGGAGGAGGAGGGGGAGGAGGCGGAGGAGGAGGAGGAGGAGGAGGAGGAAATTCTTTGCTAAGGCTGCTCAGGGAGGAGTAGGAGGGTGGATGAGGTAAGAAGCCGTGAGCAATATAACATCTAATGCTCATACATTAGTTGTCCGGCCCATTCTGCAGGACAGAGGCTGACAGCTCTTGCACCTGGGCCAGAGTAAGTGCACACAGATGCTGTGATGGGAATGGCAAGCCTCGCTCCCCTTCCTGAGAGAGGTCACGTCCCAGTCCCAGCACCTTCAACAACAGAAGTGGGGCCTGGAGCTGATGCAATGAAACGGTGTCACGCTGGGCGGAGGTGTCTATTTGATAGTTGTGAGTTGCTATAGCAATAACAAACATGTCTCTCTTATTTTTAACAGAAGGGACACATCGTGAAGAGCAGGAATTCTTCCGTCAGGATCCACAGTCTCTGTTGGGTTGCAGTAGTCATCGTGATGCTCATAAACTGAGAAAAGATATATATGTCTTTTTCACTTTATTGGCAAATATTACACAAGTCTATAAACTTCACTTTTTACAGCTAAGGGCTGCATAACCATAACTTCTGAGCAATTTATTAAGGTTAAATAAAATTGATGTAAGGAATCATTTTATAAAATAAAATATTGTGCAAGTGTGTATGTTTTTATAAAGTGCACAGCGAGTAAATCTATATCTGCCCCACACATCGCTCTCTCATTCCTTGTTATTCCAGCACACACATGCACCAACATACACGTCCACACATGTGCCCAAACACATACCTATACATATGCGTGTTCACACATACACACACGAGTGCACAGCACACCGTACCTCACTACTGGGCAATGAGGTTAGGTAATTCCAACTCCTATGAGGTTCTAAACAGACCGCACTGGACTTTCTGTACCATCTTATGTGTTAGCCCAAAGACCTAGAGGCCACTGAAACACAGCAAAGTGCCATTGTTTTTATTGCATATGAGAGTCTGTTTTTCCAGATGCAAACGCTGCCCCCTTTGATTGGATTATCGTGTTTATCACTCAGCTTCGGCCACATTTGGGCAGTCTGTCACCCTTTTTAAGTTGTATTCTTGATGTAGATATTTGGAAAGATGGAGTCTATGATGATAGGTTTTAGTGAATCAGCTGAAAAAAGTTTGATATACCATTAAATAAGAACACAATTCAGGAAACCTAACTCCAAATACACCAATTGCTGAGATCCAAGGACAGTCATTACTATGCTGGCCTCAAAGTTGCAGGATGAAAATCAGTCAGGTTAAAATAAAAGGAAATGTCTCAGGAGTTGGAGACAAACAGAACGGTTAGAAGAACAATCTTTGCATTGTGCCAAGTGACCTGGCTGCCGGCTGGGTCACCGTGTGCTTTTCATTCAGGTGAGTCGCATCAAACTGTGGTGCCGGTTATGGAGCTGGACCCAGCCGCCCTCCCCAGACCTCGGGGGACTCAGGGTGAGGAAGCTTCCTTGGAACGTGGCGTCTGGGCTTGATGAGGGGTTCCCACATGCTTGCCCTGCCTCGGTCCTCATATCTGTGGGTGACCGTACCCTTATTTCTGCCCCATGCCATTCCAAGCACACCCTGGGGGCCTCTGTCGGCTATAATCAGAGCCTTTGTGGACCACTCTGCTCCATTGCCCATGATTCTAGTGGGGCTGCCCATCAATCCCACTGTCCCCGGGCACAGCCTGGCTGTCTGGAGAACACCATACCCCTGAACGCAGCAACCGGGCCAAAATGCAGTGCACGTCCCAAGCAAGCCAACTTCCTTTTTCTAGAATTGATACAAACACTGGAACAAATAGAACCCTTCTGCTTCTGAGATTGTCAGGTGTACACATTATGTCAGCCTGGAGTGGTAGGCGGGACATAGAAACAGCCTTCTAAAAAATGAAGCCAGTGCAAAGAAGAACAAAGGCAAGAGATAAAAGCAGGGATATGCCTGGTTTGAGCACCTAGATCCAACCATGCCTGAAGTCCATCTTCTTAGAATTCTCAGTTACATGAGACAGTAAATTAGTATTTTTGCTTGAGCTAGTTTGAATTGAGTTTTTCTCACATGCACAAGAAGAATTCTTACACTTTTCCTTAATGTTCCCCAGACATCACTTGCAGGAGGCATTATTTACAGGAGAGTTTTACTCCAAGTTCAAGGGCTTATCACACAGCATCAGAACTAAGAGCTTAAATTTTAGGAAGACTTATCTTACCAAGCCGTTTGGCTATTTCTACTTCTCCAGCCAGCTCCTCTCTGTTCCCTTTTCATGCCCCCAGAATAGCCAGGCCATAGCCATTCCTATTTTTAATGTGAGGACCTCTTTAACAGAGATTAAAAGCTAAAGTCACATCTCCCGTATGACTCTGCAGCTATGATTGCAGGTAGCATTTAGGTTCTCTCCATCAGAGGCACCTGTGCCAGACTTGCAAAGTGGGATGGGATAGAGGCTGCTGCAAGAACAGTTCCGAAGGACACGAAGGAAGTTCTGGGGCCCAGGCATTGGCTGCATGAGGCTGTGTAATTCCAAAGTTGAAAGCTGCAGCAACAGCCTCCTGGGGACCTAGTTCTAAGAGGGTGACAGCCCCCAATGCACCAGGCTCCTGAGTGAGGAAGAGGTAGCTGCTTTCTTGGGACCCAGTTCTAGGGCAAAGCTCTGGGAACTATTTCTAAAAGCTCAATATGAATTCTACTTATTTAACTTCTCCAGTGCCTCTGTAAGCCATTGAGTGCCCCAAAATCAATACCCTTCTGCTTAGAAGTGCAGATGCTTATTCTGTCATGTGAGCCTCAACCCCAACCAGCAATTCCGACAACTCAGGTAGCTCAGGACCCTCTCCGCACTCCAACATCCTCCACTCCCCTATAGCTCCCGCACTAGCCCCTGCTTATTCCTTGTATGGGTTATTTAACCCTCTCTGCCTACCTCGATGAGGCCCTGGCGGTCACCTTCACAAAGCCAGTCTCAGTCCTGGAGAAGTTTTGTTGGATCAAGTTCCTGGAGTCCCAAAAGCTGTGCCGCCAGGTCCGGAGCTCCCCACACTGGCTTCCTGCCCCACAGCAGAGGCCTCTGGCATCAGTGAGGAAGGCCAGATGGAAGATCTGAGGCCCTTTCCCCCACCACCATCTCACCTTTCCCACCCCTTCCTGCCACCACTCACCGACTCTACCCTTTGCTAAGCACTGAGTGGGCATTATTTTCCTTACCTGTCAGCCCGAAGAGGCAAATATTCTGTCAGTGTTCCAACAGATGGTGTCTATTCAGAGTCACCTGTAACAGTTCCCCCTGTTACCTTCACGCCTTCCACCCTCTGTGGCTGCCCGCTGGTGGGGGTCCCTCACCGCACACTCAGAAGCAGGAGCTCTGGGGGAAGCCTGAGCCTGAAGGGGAATGATGTGAGGAGACTGGAGAGCATCGGGTAGATGCTGGGCCCAGAGAGGCATGAAAGACAAAGTCGGGTGAGCTAAGGGCCGGGAAGGGCACCATTTGCTGATGGCCACCACGGCCACACTGATCCTGATTCCGGCCGCCTCCACCAGCCAGCCAGATGCTAAACCAGGGCGTCTCTGGCTTCCCTCTTGGCCAGACACTGAATAGTAGTAGGGATGAAGGATTTCAAAGGAAAATAAGGACCTAAGCCCAGCCATATGCTTTGTGTTACTTGATTTTCAGAAGGGATGCATTGACAAACAGAGGTACAGAACCCAAGAAGAAAGGAAAAGATTGGTTTAAGGCAACAAATATTGACAGCAGGAGGAAACTTGCCAAGAGTGAGCCAGTGAGCAAAACGCTGAACAAAACCTGAAGCCACAGAGTCCAACATTCACCAAGCACAGGCCCTAGAGGAGGCAGCATCGGGGTCCTGACCGAATGTGCTCTGTGGGCCTCTGGACAGCACTTCCTTTCTCTTCCCACCCTTCTGGAAACTTCCCATCTCCCACCCATCCCTGGCACCCATGGCCTGTGGCAATGCCAGCTGGGCCCCCTGCCCGGATGCATGAGTGCACTGCAGGGCCCTTTGGCCTCCAGGTCCACGCTCTTTCCATGGCTCCTGCCAGCTGCCCTCATTAACCTGGGGCTCACTCCGCAGTGCACTCTACCCTCAGAAGGAAGATCCACTGAGGGACTTATGCAGACTCCCAAGAGGCTCAGGGCTCTGTGAGTAGGGAATTCCTGGGCCCGGGATGCCTGGCCAAATCTACAGAGTGGAGCAGGCTCCGGGGCTCCCAGGGACGCACTGTGGGGTGGGGCTTGGTGGCCGAGAAAGGCCAGGGTGAGGTCCTCCCAAAAGCAGGCCCAGAGCCTAACCTTCTTGGTTAGATCTGAGGGCAGAACTGAGAGGCCTGTCCTGATGGGGCCGTTCTTTGGCAGCCTGTGAATACTGGAGGAGAAATTAGGTTCAAATATAAGGAGCTAGAAACAATCTATAAAGAATTCTTCCAATCCTCAAGAGTGTGAAACTGTACACGGTGGACTTGCGTCGCACTGCCTACCGAAAATAAAAACGCATTCCTCCAGGACTGCTACTGATAACACAGCATCTACAATGAAGAGCACATTAGGTTTGTTTTTCTTTACTGACATGAACCGTGCCAGATAGAGTTTATCAGAATTCCTGTGTGTGTGGTGCAAAACTATAGCTGGGTTACACACAGCAGGTGCCTCTGTGTGTGTGGTTTATGCTCTATGCATCTCTGCAAATCAGACCATGTCTCAGGATGTGTTACATTTTGTCCTCACAATGTCTGCAAGCACCTTGCAATCATACACACTCAGACTATGCATAAGAAAGAATGCATAAAAGAAAGAGGAATTGCCGGTAGAAGAAATCCACGGACTCCTGAGCTAGCTGGTAATCCAAGTGATACAGAACAGTTACTCATGGGAACGCGATGGACAATGTTGACATTGAGTTTCATACATAATAAAAATGAGGACAATAAAAGCAAATTCATTCATGGATATGGCCAATTCAAAAGGGGTCAGAGCAGAGGAAGACTTGAACAGCTCTGAAATCGTATCATTAAGGACAAAAGCAACTTGGTAGAGGTTTTCTCAAAAGAAACAAAAAAATTATAAAAAGTTGCATGCTATTACAACGACATTTTCTATATAAAATATTTTCTAAACTCAGTAATAAAAATCAATTCTGGTCATGCATGCTAGATTGTTGAGTTAACTTTTAGTTGTCTCTATACAAGATTTGGCACGTGAAGAGTCAACCAAAGAATACACAGACAACAGTTACAGGGGGAAGGTATTTTAGAGGTGTATCAGCAGCCAATTAGTCAAAATATGTTATTTTTCTGGAAGTTTCATATGATTAACTTTTCATTAATTGGATTATCAAATAGTCCATGAGCCCATTTATTTCTTCTACTTGTAATTATAGGAAGGAGATGGACTGGAAACATGGCACCACTACCTGTCCTGGGGGCCCAGGCTGTGTACCTGCCTCTGGGGAGCCCCAGGAGCTTCAGATGCTTCCTAGGAGGAGAGGCTGGGAGGAGGAAGTAGCAAAGCTCTTGAGAGTGATTGACAGTGGGGACACCCCATCTCTACACCAAGTCACATTGATTCTATGAAGGCCTTAACATAAATTGAAAGTCAGAAAACACTAGAATGCGAGCATCTTATTTACTGAACATTATATTTCTTAGGATCTTGGGTCATTTGTATTTTTTATCACATGGTGGACCATAACAACTATTTCCTAAGTGATGCTGTTGATTTTTCTAATCTAAAAGCATTAGCTCATAAATAACTGGTATGACTTTCCACAGAACTCCAGCTGTGCTGCTTCTGATATCTGGGTGTCTCTGAAAATCCAGGGTCCACGGGAACAAGTGTCTTTACATTGGCTCAAAAACCCACAGTGAAAAGCCAGAGTACTTCAGCCCTCTGCTTCATCCGACAACACGCCCAATGGGAACAGATGCAGAGACTGGGGAGAGACAAAGGGGACTCTGCCTGTTTCCAAAGGTCCCACCGGGCACACTCTGTGTTTTCTGTGGACACCGTGGCTCATGCTGTGGTCAGGATACATTTTCTGAAATGTGTATGATGCATCCAGCACAGTGCCGGGCTCTGTGCAGAAACTGTTCCATTTACTCTTCACAAATGAGCAGCTGAGATGCAGAGGCCAGAGCACCCACCAGGCTCACAGTTCAGGTGACTTCTGGTCTTGTCCATTGGAAGCAGGGATGGCTCACGGCATTCCTTGTACATAGACTTTCTCCCTGGCAGGCACCCAGCTCTGTTCCATGTCACCTGGGTCCCTCTGGCCATTGTCTTTCAAAGGGCAGTTGAGATGGGAAATTCTGGCTCTGAAACCACCAATCACAGCCCCACCAAAATCAACATTTCAGGTCCGAGAAGCAGGAGGCCTCTGGGAAAGGGCATGGGGTGAGGGAGGGACCAAATGGAGGGCTGAGCCCAGCAGTGGGAGGCTTCAATCCAAGAAACTGGAGGCTATTTCCGGATTCTGCCTCCAGGACTGACCAGGCAGAAAGACTCCAGGTCCCCAGACTGTATTTGGTGAAATTCCTAAAACCCATGGGGGAATTGCATGAAGCAACTCTGACATTCACTTGTTTTTTTAAGCATTATATCAGAAGACATTCTTACAAGATGAATATGCTGAAATCATTTCCAGAAAAGTTTGATTTCCTTCTGCTAACCACTCCTCATCCCTAGAGAAAGTGAATATTTCTCTTAGGATGAAGAGCAAGCATGTTAATGCTGCCTCAATTAGGAGCTGCTTCAGGCCTCCCAATGCTTAGCATGGAAAAACTCAGGTTTAAGTTGAGTTTGGCATTTGAGTAAATCGTTGCCTATGCGACACACTTCATGAACGTCATACTTACCAGTCCTTTTCCCAGGGGTAGGGTAAGATAGATGAAAAAGTCTGCAGTAACGGTGTCTTATGAGCAAGCTAGTAGATTTATAAGTAGTAAGCTGCACACACTGTTGCGTGCCATCTGTGCAGGCTGTGCAGTGAGCTGGTGAAATCTGACAAATCAAACTAGGGCAGGTGAGGGTTGTGCTACCATCATGGTGCTTGGAAAACATCCCAAAATACAGACAGAAATTTCTGCAGTTTCTAAAACAATATCATGTTGCATAGACTTCCAGACTCACGCTTTCATGTTTCTAGAGAGAAAGAGAAGCCTGAAGCTTGCTTTCTTTGGTCTCTGTACAGGTGATGAACAAGGCACATCTTCGCCGTGGATTCTGCCTGCACAGAAGACCTCAGATGTGCAATATCAGGCCAGTCCCTAACAGGAGGAACTCTCTCCATGTAGCCTTCATTTAGGATTTTTTTAAAATTATAGTAAGTATAATAAAAAGAAAAACAGCTGATTTGACTCCATCCTCTCCCAAGTGAACTATTTCTGTATATCTTTTGCTTTGGTGCTTAATTGGAAGTGAAATTGTTCATGGCATTGAAAGGAAAACTAAACTACACCTCATGGAAGGTGCCCTCCAGTGGGCACTGGCTGGTCCACTTTCCCTGAAGAAGGTGGTACTTTTGTTCAGAATCATAAGAGACAAAGGACTCTCAATTGGATTTGCATGGTGCCTCGTGGCAGGTTCCCAGACTTTCTAAGAAGCGGTTTGACGTCAGAATACATTGTGCTGGCTGCCCACGGGTAGCACTGGCATTCTTACTGTCCGCTAATTGAAATGACCAACAAAAATGACAAAAAGCGAATGTGAAATCAAGAGTAGTCTGAAAACACATCTCTACTTTGGCAATCTCCTGTGTATCTACAAATGTTGACATCAGAGTGCTGTGTCTGCATGAGGTATTGTTTCCTCTGCAAGTTGTGATGTGCACTTGGCTCCCGGGACTCTTGAGAACCCTGGACCCTGGCACCATCAGCTCAGGGAGAGGCCTGTATTGTAAATATCTTACGTCAGGTGTTTTGCACAACTTACTTAGCTGTGCATTTTATAAAAGTAAATCTTTCCGAGGCCGAGAATAGTTACAGGTATTGTACTGTACTTCCTAAATAGGCTAATTTCAGAAGAATAAAAATTTAAAAAGAAGATATGAAGATCACTAAAATAGGTGATGAGAAAGGCAGCCTGAGGCCCTCGAAGACCTCATCCCCAGGAGACATTTGTAGGTGTCTGGAGCCACTCCGGACCCTCTTCTCCCTATCTTGAAGCCACAGCAGCTCTCTCTGCCTTGCTCCATTGTGGCTTGGTGAGGTATGAATGAAGGAGGCCACGTGAAGTTACTGACAAAAGGATCTGGGGAGCCCAGGCATCCCACACCCCACAGTTACCCCATCAGCCTGATGTTTTAAAGCTCTTCTAGTCCACTCCCAGGCACCCCGTTTTCATCAGGACTTCCTCCCAGTTTCCCAAACAAGCATGAGCAACAGCTTTTATCCACCGAGCTTCCTGGGCACATGTGCTCGTGTTCTGATCAGCAGGAGACCTGGGAGGGAAGTGGCCATGTCCCGCCCATGATGCGCGGCCTGGCTCTCCCTGTGCCTTCCCTCGCCCTCCTTATTCTGCTGAACCTATGAAGAGTCCCCCACCCCCGTCACCCACCCAAATCCCAGGCTCCACATGAGCTCCGTGTCTACCTTCGACAGGGCAGGTGTGATTTCCGTCCTGTGAAGCCTCAGATTCTGGAAAGCGAGGGTCATCGGATGAGGGTTCCTGACCCTTCCCCTCCAAAAGCCAATCCACATGCAACCAAACAACTCACTTCAGAGACTAAGCGGAGACGCAGACACACTGGGAGGAGGCCGGGTGGGCACTCCACGCTGCCCTGAGCTCACTTTCAACTCTATCGGGAAGAGATTTGGGGCAAACATGCTAGAAGTTGTGAAAATTGTCCTAGTCGATCATGACAAACCTCCACCAAAGTCAACACAGTGATGAGGAAGGGGCATTCAGTGCCTCTCCACCTCATCACACAGGCGAGCTTGCTGCAGAGTGCTTCTTGCTGCTAATTGTTCTGCCCATTGTCGACAGGAAAAACAGCAGCCTCTTGGAATGAAAAACACATTCCCCAGCCTATCGCAGTAAGTGTGGCCATGTGTGTAATTTCTAGACAAAGGATGGGAAAGAAATGGGGGCACGGTTCTGGGCGCCCTGCCCGAGGCTGCGTCCTGGCCCACAAATTCCCAGAGCAGTCTGGACCCTGTGACCAGCCCCGAAGTCTCTGCACCTGGCCTTCTAGAGAGACAGAAATAAACTTCTACCCTGTTTAAACTCCTGCCATTTTGAATATCTGCAACCAGAGCCAAACGTAATGTTTAACGAATGCAAACTCCATCTGATGGTGAGATGAGTAAAAAGGAAAATTTATTTATTCAACAAATATTTGTGTATCCGGCACCTGAAGCATTGCTCTTGAGTGTAATTATATACGGTGATAAACTAAGCAGACAAATGTCCCTGTCCTCATGGTTCTCATGCTCTGGAAGGAAGGAAAGATGATAGGAAAATGAAAGCAGAGGATCGAGTGGTTGCAAATGATGGGGCTGCCGTGGGGAGAGACAGCAGGGCAAGGTGTTCAGGGTCTGGACGCAGACAGCCCCGAGCCGATAAGAGGTTCCCATGCTGCTCCGAAAGAAGGGAGGTCCCTCAGTGACCACATGGGGCCAGGAATTCCTAAAGAATTCTCATTTACTCTGTTACAAATTAGGCAGTTCATTTAAACTGTGCTTGAAGTCACATATGTTATTATTGAAAAAATGTGATCACGGAGAAAAGACTGGGGGTGGTTAATACAATAGGATAATATGACATCTAAGAGGCAGAGCATGGAAGGAGAGAGCTTTGTTTCTCTCAAAAACTAAGGCGAATGCTTTGAAAAGATAGAAAATCCATCTGTTTTACAAAAACTGCTGTTGACTTAGGAGCAGATGGAGAAATCCTCAGTCCCAAAGCGTTTGGCAGCCAGCGTTTGTCTCTGCCGGCTTGTGAAGTCCTCGCCCTACTTTGCGGAAATGAGCAGAAAATTGTCAGAGAGTCATTTGACGTTGTTCATGCAGGAAAGACACAAACCCTAGTGAGTTCCTGCCAGAAAAAAAAGCCTGAGCCCCCAACAAAATACTGTGTCTAAGTGGCCATTGAAATATTTAGTTTCTCTCGGTATTTCTCTAATGATTTCCTATTTAATCGATGATGAGCCATTTGGAAGATACCGAAAGGGAGAGCCCCATGGTGTCAGATGTAGCTTTGTCCAGTGGGCTCCCTGTCCGTGATGGGTGGGGGTGTACCTTCTCTGACACGGGCAGGCTGGGGTGCGACAGTGGCGGGTGGTTGGTGGGGGTCTCACCCCACACAGGGTGTCACGGAAGCTTCCAGAGGAGAGGGACGGGGAGCTGCATCATGAAGGACACTGGGGTTGTCCGCAGTAATGTGTGCACAGACGGAGAACATGAAAGAACTCGGAATCTTCTTAGGACCCTCATGTGTTCTGTGAAATGGAGCCCAGGGCTTCCCTGGAGGGGCAGGAATGGTGAGTGACTGGGCTGGGGAGGTGAACGGGTGGATGTGGTCAGATCAGCAAGGCCCTCGCCTGCCCACGCCTCCGACCTTCCCCGCCAGGCCTGGAGGATGTTTGGCAAGGCTTGTGCAGCTCAGGCGTGCTCCAGGGAAGGTCATGTGGTCGAACTTGTGCTTGGGAGTTTCCGGTGCACAGGTGATAACTGGAGCCATGGAAATGAGAGGGAGTGGGAGAGGTCAGATGCAGGAACAGAGCCCAAAGAGCACCTGCATTTAAGGGACAGAGGCCCCACGGAGAGGAGGAGAAAGACCAGTTCCACCAACGTCATGAAGCCTAGGAAGCTGGGATTTCCATGGTTAGTAGTATCGAGTGCTGTAGAGACACTGAGCACGGGGGTGGTTACGCGACTGGGGAAGGATGAAAGGCACCGCCAGGGACCTCGGTGAGAGCAGTGTCAATGGGAGGCAGTGTGGAGACACAGGAGCCAGCAGCTTCCAGGCAGGTGCCGGGAAAGGGTCGCCTGGCAGAGTGGCTGTGCAGAGCTGCACCTGTGCACATTGCAAACATGGACGAGAGTGTGAACAGCTCCTCTGGGGCCTGACCACGTGCGTGTCCGCCACGGCACCATCCTGAGTAGACTCGCTGTGAAGGGAAGGCAAGAATTAGAGAAAGAAGGGAACCCAGTGTTGAGGAATAATTTTCTAACCACATACGAGACATGAATATTTCTATGCACCCAAGAAAAGGCCCATCACAGAAGCACACGTGGAAACTGAGGGAGGAATCACTGGTGGAGAGCGAGCCCGAGGAGGCCTGAGCCAGCGCTCAGGCAGAAACATCCTTAAATCAACAAGCATCAATCAAACCTGTGAGTGACCCGTGGAGGCCTAAGGCCACATCTGCTGACCACATCAGACCAACACTCTTTCAGCTCTCATTTGAGCTTGCTGAGCTGAGGCTGGACAAGAACAACTACATGGAAAAGTGTTAGAAGGATGAGGATTTTCAATCTTAGACATGACTGGCTATTAGAAAGTTTAGCCTTGTGTTTTAGATCTATTTTCAAAACCTGACCGGCATGACTCCTTATTTCTTTTTTGTGACTACGGCTTCAGAAATGTTGGGAAATTGTTTATGAAGCGATGTGAGCGCAGGGATGGATGTTGAGTCAAATTGACATCATGGTGTGAATGCCGCGGCTGACTTCAGGCAGGGTCACTCATCCGTTTTCTTCAGCTTCTATCAAATGGAATAAGTAGAGCAAAATATGTCACAGGTTGTACTTGGAGACTTTGCTGCGTGCCTTTCCTTTTATTCTTTTTTGAGAGGGAGTCTCTCTCTGTCCCCCAGGCTGGAGTGCAGTGGTGCCATCTTGGCTCACTGCAAGCTCCGTCTCCAGGGTTCACGCCATTCTCCTGCCTCAGCCTCCCAAGTAGCTGGAACGACAGGCGTCCACCACCACGCCTGGCTAATTTTTTGTATTTTTAGTAGAGACGGGGTTTCACCGTGTTAGCCAGGATGGTCTCGATCTCCTGACCTCGTGATCCGCCCGTCTCGGCCTCCCAAAGTGCTGGGATTACAGGCTTGAGCCACCGCGCCCGGCCCCCATTTTTTTTTAACATTAATGTAAAGTGAAGATACAACACGGCTGTGAGAGGGGGCAAAGTCGCAGTTCAAATGATGGGTGTCCCGTTTTCCAAACCACCGGGGTGGGGAAGTCAATGAGGCAGCTCAGCTGGTGCCCTGGGGAGAAGAACTGACTGGTGTGGCTCCGTCGGGGGTCCTCAGGGATTTGGACTTTGCAGTGGCATCTCCCATGGGGGAGGCCAACGCGATCCCACTCACAATGGGCCTGAGGCCGCACTGCCGGTCACGGATTCATCTGTCCTCCAGGGCCGGGAAGGGGCTCTCAGCGCTTTCATCCTCAGATCCTGGGATCCAGGCGGTGGCTCTGTCTGGGGAGGGGCTGACTGCAGAAAGAACCCCCCACCACAGGGGTGACAGACAAAATGACTGATGAAATTGCCGGAGCATGAGCACGCAGTAGGCGCTCAGCATCGTGTGCACTGCTGTATCCCAGCTTAATTTTGTTTCTTTTTTCTGAAGCTCCACCCTATCTCCGCCTCCTGCTCCAAGTCGCCACTCTGGCCTGTCAATTTCATCTCAGAAACTGCAGATTTCTCAGATCCACTCATTTTTCTCTGTTTAAGCTGCAGCCTCCAAGATCCGGGCCCTCACCCAGCCCAGCTCCAGGCTGATCCTCGGTGCCCCTGGGCATGAGGACCCACATCAAGTCACCAGCCACTCCAGGACTATAAGGATACCGCCAGAATCCCAGCAGGAGGGTGGATTCTACCCCTTCAGGATGAAGTCGGGAGAAGCCTCCCTGACCCTCCAGATGCCCACGCAAGTGTGGACCCCACCCATGCCCCACACAAGTGTGGACCCTCCTGCTCCTTGCTCTCTGCCCCCACGCACACTGTGCTACTTTCCAAAGTGTCTCCAGACTGGGGATCCTGCAGCGCCTCTGCCCCTCTCACACCCTCCAGCCCTGCCCGCTGCCCCCTGCCCCCCTGGCTAGCCAGTGAGCACCAATGTCCTCCGTCTGTTGTTCTGTATTCTCGATGGCATAGGCACAAACACACGTTTACACACTGCAACGAGGCAGTAACCAATACCCTTGCCCCGCCACCCAGCTTAAGAAAAACAACTTTGGATCCAAGGCGGGGGTCCCAGCTCTGCTCTACCCTCAGAGCTGAGCCCTGCCCTGAATTTGTGATTGTGACAGCCTTGCTTTGTTATAGTTTATAGCAATCGACTGTGCCCCAAATATATTCGTAGTGGGTCTTGTGGAATCAACTCCGCTAATAAAGAGACATTCATTACAGAGTGGCTTGATAATCTAACAGTTCTCATACCAGTGAACAAGGAATAAAAATTACATTGATTTGCTGATTATTCTCCTGTGAAGATTTGGTTGAAGTCAAGGAAAGACGACAAACTTGCGGAGACACTGAGATATGCTTCTGCTTCTCGCTTTGGTTGTGCGGGAAAGGCCTGGCGGATTCCTGGAGACCTGAGGTTTCCGAGGCCACGCCCCTGATCTCTGATGAATTCAGGGTGACAGGACTAGGTCACACTTCATTAGAATCGTGAATTCACGTGGCCACGTTATTCTTTGTAAAATAAAGACAGCTTGAATTCTTGATGTAAAATATGATGTTTTATTTTTAATTTTCCTTTTTTATTTCAAAATTCAATTATGTCTAAAGATACAAGCAGCAAAAACAATAATCATGGGCCCACTGATCTGAGGGTCTCTAGCGAAGTCAAACCACAGAGACAGGAAGGAGGGTGAAGGCTGCAAGGAGCTGGGGAGAGGGAAGGGGAGTGAGTGTTTAATGGGGAGTTTCCATTTGGGAAAATGAAAGGTTCTGGAGGCCGGGCAACGTGACTCACACCTGTAATCCCAGTACTTTGGGAGGCAGAGGTGGGTGAATTGCTTGAGTCCAGGACTTGGAAACCAGCCTGGGCAACATAGTGAAACCCTGTCCCTACAAAACATACAAAAATTAGCCGGGTGTGGAGGCGCATGCCTGTCGTCCCAGCTACTTAACAACAGAAATTGTTTTCTCACAGTTCTGGAGGCTGGAGTCCAAGGTGAAGACGTGGACAGGGCTGGCTCCTGGGGAGGGCTGCCTGCCGGCTTGCAGAGGGCTGCCTCCCTGCTGTGCTCACACAGGTCTTTCCTTCTTCTGTGCACAGAGAGAGAGAAAGAAAGAGCTCTCCCGTGTCCCTTCCTCCAAGGACACTAATCCCATGGGGTCAGGGCCCACCCCCATGACCTCATCTAACCTTAATGACCTGCCTCAAGGTCCCATCTCCAAAGCAGCCACACTGGGGCTCAGGTCAGCCTACAGGTTCTGGGCACAGAGTCACTCAGGGCACAAGGGAACAACGAGGCAAGCTGTCACTGCACCCTCTGCTGGCAGGAAGCACAGTGCCAGGCAGGACCCAGCAACGCTGGAAGGTGGGATCTGTGGGGCATCTTTGGGGCTGCAAGTGCACACCCAGCTGGTGGCCAGGGCCCTCGTGAGGAAGAGACCCCAGGCTCGGGCACACCCTCCCATGGCCACAGGTTTTTAGGGCCCCACCCTCACTGGCCTGGTCACCTCCAGGGGCCTGAGAGCAGCACGTGGAGGGGCCTGTCTCCAGTCTCCACCCAGCACCCATTCTGAGAGGATGCTTCCTGCAGAAAAACCACAGCAAGGAGAGGCCCTGCTCCGGGCACAGGATGCAGAGCTCAGCTTTCAACTGTGGGTCCGGGCAGCATGAAGGCAACTCAGTGGGAACCCTTGATCAACAGGACCCTGCAGAGACGCCTTCCTAGGGAGCTACCCCATGTGGCAAACAAAGCAACGTCTCACATGAACACATGCAACCTGCACAGACACACACAGAATGTACAGACACACAGGCACACACACACATGCACAGACACATGCACACACACATGCACACACACAGCATACAGACACACACAGAGTATACACACATGCACACATGCAGCCTGCACAGACACACACAGCATGTACAGACACACGCACAGACACACACACACATAGTATACACACATGCACACATGCAACCTGCACAGACACACATAGCATGTACAGACACACACATGCACATACACGTGCACATACACATAGCATGCAGACACACACAGAGTATACACACATGCACACATGCAACCTGCACAGATACACACAGCATGAACAAAGCAAGGTCACACATGCACACATGCAGCCTGCACAGACACACACAGCACGTACAGACACACACATGCACACACACGCACACACACAGCATACAGACACAGAGTATACACACATGCACACATGCAGCCTGCACACACACACACACAGCATACACAGACACACACAGCATGCACAGACACACATGCACAGACACACACATGCACACACACATAGCATGCAGACACACACAGAGTATACACACATGCACAGACACATACCTGCATACACACACAGCATACAGACACACATGTACACAGACAAACTGAGCACACACACACACACACAGCAGATACAGGCATACACACACACAAGAACATAGAGACACATGCACAGGCACACACATGCACAGATACACACGGAGCGTACAGACACACACATGCACAAACACACACATGCACAGATACAGAGAGTACAGACCCACACATGGACAGACATACCACAAACACATAAAATACAACATACACATACACACAAACATGCAGCACACAAACACACACGGGGACACACAGCACACACATTAACAGACACGTGCCCATATCACAGACACTGAAGATGGAGCACAATGTAACCCCCAGAGGTGGAAGCTGTGACCCAAGCACAGCCTCATCTGTGGGGAGCAGGAGGCCGGGAAGCAACGTGCTCAGCCCCCTGAAAACACGGAAGGATGAACACAAACTCCAAGCTTGCACCAGAGGGTTTTGAGGCCGTGGATGTCAGTGCTGATTTAGTAAGAGTTGCAGAGCCGGAGCATGGTGAGCCAAGACCTCTCCCCACAGGCCGCCTCTGCTCCCGCTCAGGCCCAGCTGCCCCTAGCCAGGCCCTATGGTGGCAGGGGCCCTCCAGCGTCCTGACTGTCACGGCAGAATCTGTAGTGGCCTGTTCCATGGAGCCGTCACAGGCACACCCGCAGCTGGTTCTGCAGGGGCAGGGCTGAACAGGACGGCTCTTTCATATGCCAGACCCCTGCCCCGTCTCCACTGGCCGTAGTGAAGACTTGAGGCAGCGTCTCCCATGCCCCCAAGAGCAGTGGGGCCAGGGAGGCAGGGCAGGCTGGGCTCTGTATCCTCTGCTTAGTGATTGGATCCCCCCGACCTCACAGGCCTGGCCCACCATCCCCAGGAGGCCAGGCTGCCTCCGAACATGTGGATGAGAGAGAGACAGAGACAAAGACACAGAGAGACAAAGAGACATCGAGGCTGTTTACTGGTCACTCGGGTCCAGGCCCCTTCAGCCGCTGAGCCACTGGCAGGGGCAGCAGGCCCAGTGCAAAAAGTTGAATAGGCAAGAAAGCAGGAAGGAAGAAGAAAGCAGCTCCCCTGCCCACCACCCCGTACAGAGCAGAGGGAGGGGGATTCAAAGAAAGAGAAAACCCTCCTGTGGGGCAGAAAAGGGGCTGTTTCTATTGGGATGCTGGAGGAGGCGGTGTCTGGTTTGCATAACGCCAGGGGGATTGGCTTGACCAGGTGTGTCATTTACATAGCCTGAGAAAAACCTGGCCCTCCCACCTTAGTTCTTTAATATGCAAATGCGGGTCTCCATGATGTTCCCAACACATGGTGTTATCTGGAGGTGGCCATGAACTTGGTACACGTGCTGGCAAGGAGAAGACCGCGGGAACTGCCATATTGAGTGACCCAGTTTCTAATGGCTGACATTTGCATAACAAAGCTTTCCAGTCTGGCCCTTCAAGCTGCCTTTTCTGTTAGAAAAGAGATGGTTCCGGTGTTTTTTATTACAGGGAAATTTACACCGAGAACCTTTACCTTTACTATCTGCCTAAAGATTATTTCTGAATAACTCCTGTATCACAGGGTCTTGGCCTCTGGAGCCAGCAGGGCTGAGGTTCCATGGAGCTGGGAGTGAGGCCTAGCCTGGGACCCTCACCTGGGCTCTATGCCTGGTCCCCGCTCACTTTTCTGGAGCCCTTCACTGGGGCATTGGGAGATGCAGTCATCAATCCTTTAAATTCCCATTTTCCTGCGTGTGTCCCTCCTTGGCAATGGACCCTCAGGGGCAGGAGAAACAATCCCACGTTGGAACCTGGCCCTTTGCCTCCTTGCATGGAATATGAGCATTGCTCCAGAATCCACGGTGACCAAAGGTGGGTACCATGTTTATTTTACCGTAAATGATCTTTTTCGCTAATAAGCAGCATTCCCTTCAAGTTAGTCTGAGTTAACAGAGCTTTACTGTAATGTATTTGTTCAAGCTTATAGAGTAGATTTATGCTTTCATTTTTCTCTAGAGATGTCTGTTTCCTAGAAAGGGTTTAAATCCTGAATTAAAACAAAAAATGCTATCTACCAGATGAAGAAATGACGCAGACTACCTCCAGCCTGGAATTGAATAAATGATATTTTTGTTCAACCTCCAGTGACAGTGCAAACTCATGAGCAAGTTGCCCGCAGGGACACAGCAGCTGCCACGTGGGTTCCGCCCCGAAGAGGCATCACTGCGGTGAGTGACATTTATATAAAACAACCCTCAGTGCCGAGCAATGAACAGAGCATTCTCCTGGGAGCGCTCAGAGTGGTTGAGCGGGGACAGTTGGGTAGATGAGATGAGGGGAGTCAGGTCTGGGACGTGAGGGAGGGTCCGCCATGCTAGACCTCAGCAGAAGCCAGGCAGAAAGGTCTGGAGCGTGAGGCTTGCCGTGGCCACAGTTCATGGCAAGCCAGAGGACATAAGCCAAGGACAGGGGAGGGAGCTCCAGGAAGGAGGAAGG
The DNA here is from genome assembly GCF_000951035.1 of Colobus angolensis palliatus. Taxonomy (NCBI): domain Eukaryota; kingdom Metazoa; phylum Chordata; class Mammalia; order Primates; family Cercopithecidae; genus Colobus; species Colobus angolensis. Next base: position 8,520,427 of record NW_012114488.1, read on the forward strand.
GACTGTATTTCTCTCCCATAGGCGCCGAGTCAAACGGCACTGACTGGCGGCCTTAACCAACAGATCAACCCGCTCACAGAACTGCAGCCAGAGACCCGTGATCTTGGTTCCAGGTGCAGGCAGAGTGAGCTCCCCTGAAGGTCCAGGAAGGCTCCTTCCAGTCTCCTGATGCTCTGGGGGGCTCTAGGCCTCCCCTGGCTGCAGCTGCACCCCCCGGCTCCATCTCCACACTGCCCTCTCTGTGTCTGTGATCAAACTCCCTCTGCCTTTCTCTCACCTGGAGGCCTCTGATTGCATTTAGGGCCCACCAGGCAAATCCAGGATCAGCTCCTCCTCAAGAGCTCCCTCACCTAATCCCATCTCTATCCATATAAGACATTTGTCACAGGTTCTGAAGATTAGGAAGTAAAAATATATTGGGAGGGGTCATTGTTCAGGGCTCCACAGTGAGAAAATGAAAGAATTGGGCTTCTGCCCCCTCTCCCTTGCTTAGAAAGATCAAATACAGGAGACCACGGTAAATGGTCCCTGAGCAGGTAGAGTTCTAACCCTCCTGTTCATGAGTGAGCACAGGACTTACGTTGGTTCAGAGCCTGTGCAAATCACCCGACAGGTAGAGGGAAGGGCTTACTGGTTCCACGTCAGAGCAGCCGTTCCTGATGAGCTCTGCAGGGAAATGAAAGGGCTGTGGCCAGCGGCCCTGGCTCACCCGTCATCCGTCACGCCTGCTTAGTAGGACCCCGCAGAGGGCCCTGGCAACCGTGCAGAATTGAAAGACTTGTTACATAAATGCTGCTTGTGTTTTTTTAACTCAAAGAACCAAAACGAGTCACTGGACATTATCCCAACTCATTCTAAACGTAAACCCGCATCATCCTGACCCAGCTCCTGAGGTCCTCCGAGGACGTGGCCGCCTTTGACCGGAGTCTCTGTCTTTCCTGTGCCATCAGGTTGGTCTTTGCCAGCTGGGCTTTGTGTGCTTTGATGGTTTTTCATGCATAACTCATGAGGTGCCTGTGTGGTGATCCTCGGATCAAACGCTTTCTTCCGAGCAGCACTGGGGAAGGGTGGTCTTCCCAGGCCTCAATGGGGTCACAGAAGGCAGCTCCTGAGTTACAGGTAAAACCCCCAGAGGCACTAGATTAATTGCTCTGGAAATTGAATCCTTCATTGCGTTTTTCCAAAAGAAGGTGAGTTTCTCCACTCCTGGTAATCATCCCCCTGCTCTCCAAGCAGGAGAGAAACTGAATCATCCTTTCAGCGCCTGGATGCTGCCAAGACACTGGCCACAGCCATCTCCAGCTAGGAGCTGACCTTGGCCTTCCCAAGAGCTCTTAAAGCCACGCCACCATCCCAGGCTTCTGAAAGTGCAGCCAGGGTGGGGACAGGGTGTGACCTGCTGGTTGCACTCGGCTTTCAGCAACAGACAACCTGGAGGTCAGCCCCACCCCGTCCCTGCCCAGCCTGACTTTGTGCTTGAATCGATGTCTGAGTCACTCGATGCTCAGGCTCAGACATAGAGGCCTTAGGTCACTGACTTGCCAACACCATGATTGAGCTTGTGGAATTAATTATTTAACCGGTGTTAACATCTGCTAGAAACCGTTTGCTCTTCCGATCCAAATCACTTAAACGGAGAGATCAGGTTGGGAGAGACTATCCATTTTTCCTCTCCTGACACGTTCTTCCACCTTCAATGATTTCTTTTGTTGTTACTACCAAAGTATCCTCAGTATTTACACTGAAGACACAATCAAAGCTTCGGGGGTTAGAAACGGACTGAACTGGCTTAAAGCAGAAGGAAACACTGATAAATTCTCTCCAAATGCTTTTCTCACCTCACAAGCACCTAGAAGGTGCAGCTCTATGCTGGTCCCAGAGCTGCCAGTCCTTGGCGGGGTCTGATCTTGGTACCATGAGGAGGAACTCACACTTACCGCCAGGGATTTCAACCCGCGAACATGCATAGCAACTCTATTTTAAAACATTATTTTTACCCCATTTCGCACATAAGGAACTGGAGACTCAGAAAGGTTATTACAAGTTCCCCAAGGTCACACAGCAGGTCCGAGGTGGAACTGAGATTTCAACAAAGCGCACTGGACTTGGAACCTGGTTCCTGGACCACACCGCACCCATGTGTGTGCATGAGTGTGTGCTGGCATGGGTATGGATGTGGTCTGTGTGTGAAAGTAGATACTAGGAAATGTACTGTCCTGGCTTCCTATTGGAGGGAAGTAGGCATATTTGAGGAAGTGATAAACCATGTTTAAAAACAATAAATTCATATATCTCAATGTTTTTTGTCTTCACCAAAATCAAAGAAAATAAAGGCAAACACTCTTAATGGTTGTTCAGAATCCAGTAGTTTGTATCTCTATGGTCAAGAAGGGTGATTTATCTGCAATGGATCATGTCATCCTCAAGAGCCTCCACCCCCAGATCACAGCGAGAAGCATGTTTGTTTGGTCCACTCACTCAGCTCACTGCAGCCAAATCATCTTCACCTGCTCGGGTAGCACGGGGTCCTCAGGTAGATGCTCACCGTGTTCAGTTCCATCTGATGCATGGGAAGGCTTCCTAAAGGCAGAGGAGTGGCATGGGCTTGCCGGGGTCTGGTGTCTCTGGTCTCCTGGCAACATCTTGGCAGCCCTTAAGCTCACCTGGGCATTCATGGCCAAGCATACCTGGATGGCCAAGCATACCTGGATGGCCAAGCATTCCCTGGTCCAGCCTGGGCCTGAGCCCACGGAGTCGCTGGCTACAACTCCATTCCACTCAGACCCTTGCCTCTCTTGCTCCTCCCTGGCATCTTTTCTTCTCGCAGCAGCTTTTCCTCCCCACGCCACCGCCATGTGGCACCGAACCAGGTGGGAGAGTTCCCAGCATCGCTCTATGCTTGTCTAAAGTCCTCTTAGTTTTGAATTTCAAATTCTGAATCTGGAGTTACTACGTGTTTGGTTGCCAACTGGCCCAGGGCAGGGGAATGTGTTCACGTGTTCCGGGGAGGAGACGGGGCCGCTGCACTCAGCCACCTTATGCAGAGTTCATCTGGGGAAGGAGACAACTTTCTCCTCAGTCTGGGAGTTTTCTGGGGGAAAAAAAGTTTTGTATGTATTGTTCTTTGTATATACAACAGAAAGTCTAATAGTTTTTTAACAACGTGAAAATGTCCATCACGATACTGCAGGTTGATCTCTTGCCCTCTTTCTGCCTTTTGTTTGGGATGGCTCTCAGGAAGTCACGGCCAGCTTTATATCTTTGCGCTGGGTAAACACACGGGCTATTTATGTTGGCACCAGCAACCGTACCTGCCACAACCTCAAGTGATCTAAAGCCCTCTGGGCCTTCTGGGCACAATGCACTATTGACTCGAAATTCTACCTAACAGCACATCCTGCCTAGGTAGAAAACAAAGCTCTAAAAGCCAAATTCACAAGCACGGATTGCTCAACTTCACGGGCTGTTATCTGGCCTGTACATTAAAGAAAAGCTGGTGCCCTTAAGCAATAGCAAGAACTTGATCCATTTAAAAATCAAACTGAAGAGTTTCAGTCAATAAATATGCCTTTAAACTAAAAATTTAGTAATAAAGCTTTTATAAGAAGGTGCCCTTCACATCACCACACTTTTTTATCTGCCAGCAATTTAACATCTATGGCAGAACCAGGAAAACAATTAAAATAGTCAGGAGACATGGATTAAAATCTCAGCTTTGACTCTACCAAGCATTTGATCCTGGCCTTTCAGTTTCTGTAAAAGGGGGTGATGGTGCCCACTTCTAGGCAGATGTGAGGACTTGAAGAGATGGAAGATGCCAGCCCCCGACCCAGGGCTCAGAATCTAGAAGGTGCCCAATCCGGTCTCCTTTTTAAGGTCTTAGCAGACAGAAGCTGTGGTCCCTGAGGAATCTGCATAGCCCCAGCAGAAATCAGCCTCCAATTCTCACTCACAGAGGAAGACGGGGACCTCGGGGTGACCAGCAGACATGATCCTGGGCTCGCGGGAGCCACAGAATCGCAGTTCTTATGCTTCTTTGGGAGCCAGAATCCCTTGAGAATTTGATGAAAGTACCAGGCTCTGTTCCCAGAAAACAATAACAATAGTTACGATGATCCACACACACAGAATGGGGGGGCCTTAGAGACCACTCCCCACACGAAGGTTCACCCCTGGAAGAAGCTCCAAGCCCTATGTTAGGGGGTTCACAGACAGGTTCCAGAGACCACGTGGCCCGCCCCACCTCATTTACAGGGTGCAGCTGGAAGTGTGTTCAGGGCTAGAGAAATATCACGGCAGAGTCAAGACGAGATTCCGGCTTCCTGAGCTTCATCTACGGAGCAGGAGGAGGAGGAGGGAGGAAAACCACAAGAGAATGCTGTCGGCAAAGCCAAAGAGAGCCTGTTTCTGTTACTGGAAGGAGTGAGGGCTGCCATAGCAAGGCTGCTGGGAGCACTTGCTGAGCCCAAGGTCCACCCTGAGCCTGGCACTGCCCTCACCTGGAGGCAGGGGAACCACTCAGACACTGCCTGGCCCATGTGGAGCAGAGACTGCAGCAAAGACGGGACACATTGCCATTTACTAAGTGACTCATTACGCTAGCCGTTTAACAAGTGACATCAAGGAAAAGTTGCGGGAGCTATGAGTGTCTAACAGGAGATTCTGACTCCAGGGGGGTTTAGGGCTGGAATCCCCCTTACGTTAACCAACCCTTGGGAGGTCGCTGAGGACCTGGGGGGAGCAGCACTAGAGGGCTGCAGGGATACTGCATGGCAGGGTGGGGTCATGGTGGATTTGCAGACACTGCAGGACAGGGCCCAGGGTGAGGCCATCGTGGAGTCGAAAGCCACCAAACATCCCAGGTGCAAACACGCTGTGAGGTGTCAGGGGCACAGCTGGGAAGAGGCCCCAGGGTGACTGGCCCTGTGGTTTACAGGTGGGTGTCAGGGGTGGATGTGCCAGGCAACCAAGGAGGAGGCCCAGGAAGGGGGTAGTGAGGAAGGCAGTGTGAGCCAACTGCTTACTCAAGTCGGCTTCCAGGGAAAAGCAGAGGCTGTGCTGGCAAGGGGGACTCATCGGCAGGGACCCTTCCCATCCTGAGGATGCCATGGCGAGTGGGAACTGGGCACCGAGGTGTGGGAAGCTCCTCTGAGGCTCTCAAGCCCCCAGAAGCTGCACCCTCGTTTCTCTGCCTCACATGCTTGTACCTGGCTGCTGCGGTTCGAATGGGTCCCCTCCAAAACCCAGGCATTGCCAATGTGATAGTGTTGGAAGGTGACTTGGCTCCAGGTCTCCTCCCAGTGAATGGGATCAAGGCCGTCACACAAGAGGCTTCCTGCAGCCTCTAGCACCCTCCAGCCTGCAAGAACACAGCCAGGAGGCCCAGGGGACGCTGGCACCTTGACCTTGCACTCCCAGCCTCCAGAAATGCGGGGAGGAAATTTCCACTCTTCAGCCTCACCCAGGCTGAGGATTCCGCTGCAGCCACACAGCAGACTTGGCCACCAGGGCTCCCCTCCGACCCACTCAACCTGAGGTTTCCCGGCTACAGACTGCCCAGGGCTGCTGCAGAGAACCGCGGCCTCTGAGGACACCACTCACGGAAGGGGCGTCCAGCCTGGCAGGTCCTCAGCCCGGCACACACACACGGCAGCACGTCCCCAGCCGCCAGGCCTGCTGGCTTCTCACACTCTGAGGAGTCAGCCTCCGATTCTAATTCACAGAGGACACCAGGGACCCCTCCCTGCAGGGCGACTGGAGCTGATGGTGGCAGGGTTTTGGAGTTGCGGGACGCAGGTCACATTTGAACTTGTGGGAACTGCACGGCCTTGGGAAAACGACCTGTCCAGGAGACTCGCTCTCCTTACCCGTCAAATCACAACACCCCCTGTGGTGACTGGAAGAAGAAAATGGGCAGCCCCTGGGCAGTGCCTGGGGGAAACAGCAGTCACCGTGGTGTACGCTCCAACTCCGGCCTCCCCTCTCTCCTCCCTCCAGGGCTCCGGCCCGGCTCCAGGTCCTTCCTTCCTGAACTTTGCTCATCGTCCTCCTCTCACAGCACTGGCCCTCCCTCTTCCCAGCAGCTCTGCCCCCTGGTTCCAGGATGCCCTCCTGCTCACCAGGCCCGTATCTTCTGCCGGAGTCCCCTAATTCCGCCTTTCTCTTCAACACCAGCTCCCTGAACCACAGGGATTCCCCTCTTCTCCCGCCACAAACTCTCCCTGGGAAATGCCTGACCATTTACTGCCCGGGTTCCCAAATCCTGTCTCCAGCCCAGTCTGTCTGCTGGGTTCCGTCCCAGGGTGTCCCCTGGTTGCAGCCCGGCCCCTCTCACCCACCTGGGGTGCTCGTCTAGGCCACAGCTGAGCTCCCCGCTCCCTTGGCTCTGCTAAGGTCCTTGTCTGGTCCGTGACTTCAGAATCACTGCTCTGTTAAAAGTGGGGTCCCCCCTCCTTTCTGCTTCATATGGAAGGAGGAGCTGGTCTGCGCTTCCTGCCTTTGTGTCCTGAGGGCCACTCACGGAGACCTTCCTCCCCCACTTGCCAGCCCATGTCCTGCCACACAGGACTCGCCGAAGTTGGAGGCTGCCATGTGATTTCCTTATTTTTAAACTTTCAGTGGCTCCCATTTTTCCGACTGAGTGGGGCCTCGCTCTCCGACAGGGCATCTCATCTCAGATGCCTGCAGCCCCACTGCCCGCCCCACCCATCCTCTCTCCCACCCCACAGCCAGGCCAGGCACTCATCCCTCCAGCTGTCCTTCCCTTCCCACTCCCGCCGCCTCTGGGAAGCCCCCATACGCCCCCATGCGGCGCCCTTGGGAGCTTTCCTATGGCTCTGGACCCACCACCTGCAGAATGTGTGTGTGCATCGGTTTTCCCAGCGCTGCTGCGAGCACCCAGCATTACACTGTCACAGGGCAGGAGCTCCTTGACATCTTCTATGACGTGTTGTTAACTAGCATATTTCCCATGACATTAATTAGAGATTTAAACACGCAACAGGTATGAGTCATCTAACTTTTTAAATTAATGCCGAACTCCTAGATAAACTGCGTTGGAATCCATCACTGCTGTGGCTTTCCAGGGTTCCCCTTGTTTCCTGGGAGTAAGACACGGTTTAGAGATGCGTGGACACCGCGGGGGGCTGCGCCCTGGGCTTTCTGGAAACAGCCAGGTGACACCTCCCTCACATAGCACGGGGCAGAGGCTCCCATTGTTTCCATGTGACGTTTCCAGTACAAATCTGCTCTTGTGGCTTAGCCTGAGGAAATTAAGTTTGCTCTTGTTAAGAGGAAAATACGCTGTTAGAGTGTTGGTATCTTTTTCCGTAGCCTATAATTAGTCTTAGGCGAATGCAGCACGCCCAGTGAGAGAGAAGCACCGGCTTTAGAGACCTGGGCTCTTAAAAACAAATTTCCGGTGGGATGATCATCTGAGCACTGCTAACAAAAGGCTCATTCTTAGTGGAAGGGAGCGGAGCGGGAAGAGTAAACTGTAATTAACAATGCCCACGGTGGGGAGGGCGGGGTCCCAAAGAACGGCTTCTTCATGCCCGCAGCTGCTGAACTCCAGTGGTACCGAGCGAGTAACAGAAACTCTGGAAAATTAAGTACACATGTTAATGTTTTAAAGAGAATTAAAAAAAAAAAAAAGTCACATAGCACTTCAGCCCCAGAAGTCCTCCAAGGACCAAAAGGTCATCTTTAGGAGTCGGAAGAGGTGCAGCGGCCCCCGAAATCACCAGCCCCAGGCACTCTTCCCAGGGGTCACAGCGCTTCCCTCCCAACCTGGGACTGCACAAAACCCCAACTTAGGGTGGGGGTGGGAAGGAGGGGGAGTTTGCTTTTTATTCCCAATGGGGAAGAAAAAGTTAGTATGTATTCTAATTTTCTATAATGAAGGGACTATATCCTTCTGAGCAGTATTTAATCATATGGTGTGCCTGGGAAACATCAAAAGGCAGATTTCTCACCAGCCAAATGCTGGTATGGGGGTGTCACTGTGGCCCACACTCAGGACACGGCCACGGCCTGTCCACTTTCAGTTCACAGGACACCTGCTGGGCAGAAACCCTTCTCCTCAGGGCTGTGAGTCCTGAACACTTTACGCCCTCCCCAAGAAGCCTCCCCCGGCACTAAGTCAACCCAATTAAAGGAGGCTATTCATTATGTGAATAAATTATTCAAATGTATCCTATCGTTCCTATTTTTTTCTCTCTCTCATACACAGGCATGCACACGCACAGACACACACGCACTCACCGTAGTTTTGGTATCTGAAGGGGCAGAATGCTTGGACCATGCACACCTTGTAATAATCCTCCAGTTAAAAAGAAAAAAGTGAACCCTCCCCTTCCTCTCCACAAGCCCAGTGATTTTAAACGGAAAAGAGTTCAGGGCTCCGGAGTCCGTCTCAGGCAGTTGCTTGAGCCCAGTATGGAGCCTGACCCTGGAGCTCTGCTGAGGACCTGCCCAGAGGTGAGGGGCGGGGCAGAAAACCAACTCAGTATGTTTACACGAAGTTTTAAAGCCAGCACCTTAAACACAAACCATTTACAATGTAGTGGCTCCTTTCACTTCATCCTAACAGTTACCCCCCTCAAGCAGGCACAGGGGTAACCACGTGCCTTCTGGAGTCACACAGGTGCCGCTGACATCCAGCCCCACCTCCTGCGAGCTGCCTGCGTGCCCCCAAGCCACCATGTCTTCCTCTGTCAGGGGGACTGAGGAGATTATCTCCCCTCCCCGAACCAGCATGAGCCCCCCACGAGAAAGTGACAGTGCCAGGCAAATGCCATGCTCTCGCTAAGTGTTGGCAGCCTTACTCTTGGCATGTACTGAGCACTTACCGCTAACAACATACTGAATGTCTCAAGGCCTGCCTCAAATATCACCTCCTCCAGGGAGCCAGCTGTGCCCTGACCTCAAGGTCCGCCTGCCCCCTGCCTCCACCCCATCGGTCTCCCTCCTGGATGGTCGTGACCGCCAGCCTGCCAGATTCCTGAATTCCAACCCTTCCTGCCTGCACCTGGCCCAGTCCCCGTGCCATGGGACTGGCACGGATTGAACACCTACGATGTGCCTCCCAACACTTGCGGTCAAACGTGCAAAGTTGAACAGAGTTCAGGACGCGTGCGGAGGCAGACCCTTGCAGGCAGGGACATGAGATGGGCCATGCAGGGCACGTCGGGCGGCCGACCCTCGCAGGAGGGACGTCAGGTGCATAGCGCAGGATGTGTGTGGGGGCTGAGCCTCGCAGGAGGGACGTCAGGTGCGCCGTGCAGGGCACGTCAGGCGGCCAACCCTCGCAGGTGGGACGTGAGGTGCACAGCGCAGAGGCACGACCCCCAGGAGGGAGTGAGGGCTGAGCGAGGTGCTGGAACCAGCTATGTAGTGTAACCACAGCCTCAGGGGCTCAGGGAGAAGGTCTAGAAAAGCCAGCATGAAGTCGGGGCGAACGCCAACCCGCAGCACCCTTGCAAAGCTTCTGTCATACCTTGGTCCATGGGAAGGAGCTTCTGCCCTGGTTTCATGAAGTGTGTCCAGCTCCATCCTGAGCCCCTAATGCCAGGACAAATGCACCTGCCCGGTTTCCTGTCTCCCACCTTCTCAGCAAGTAGCTGGATTCCATGCCCATCCAGACAGCCATGAAGCACCACACACATACTCACCATGGGTCCCCACGGCCCGAAACTCCTGCCTGTGACAGCACATGCCCTCCAAGGCAGTGCTGGCCCAGGTCAAGATCAAGCCAAGGTTGCATGACCTTTGGACATGGCTTCCCTCACCCTGGATGGGCACGCTGGGCCCAGGGCCACCTAGCTTCGCTGTCCTGCTGAGGTCCCTGGCCACAAGGCGTGGCCTTCGGGGGGACGTCTGCTGAGTATCCATGCCTGTGTGTGCTCCACACTGCCCTGTCCACTCCGCACTCTCCAGCTACTTTCTGTCTGCAGCGCCCACTCGTGGGCAGCTGAAAGTGGGGAGGATCTGACCTGTCTCTGGTCCCTGATGCCTGGCAAGCAGCAAGTCAAGGGTGCACCCCACCTGTGTGTCAGCAATGTTGTGAGACTGTCAGCCTGACGTCATTTTGTACCCCCTAGACTAGGACACCCTGGTGCTCCCACCTGTGAACTCAGGAGGCACCAGTGCCTGGGTAAAGGGAGGGGGCACCGCTCAGCTGGGGAAGTCAAACTGAACTGTGGTGCTGAGTGCGGGCACAGAACTCCAGGGTGGGCTTCCTGACGAGGGAAAGTGACTTCTCCCCTGGAAATGGCTCCCTTACACCAGAAGGACATCCGGCTACTGGGACAGACAGGGAGCACCAGAAATGCCAGGGAACTCTGTACCCAGTGAGAGGGCAGAGGAGAAGGGACAGAGAGGATAGACTGAGGGGCTGCATCCCCCAGGGCCGAGGCCTCCTTGCCAGGAGCGAGCTGGCATGGACCTTTCTGAGCCGTCTTTTTCTACAAGATGCTGCTCACAGGTGTCTGGAAACCTAAACGCCATGCAGGACATTTCCATCTCACACATCTACATCAAAGAAATCACTTTATTTGGGATGACTTCTAGAATTATATAAGCCTGGTGTGTAAACAATTTGAGCTTTTCCAATGATCCTCAAATTATATCATTTACTCCTTCAATTCATGAGGTCATCCTCCATCCTCCCACTGAGGACACTGCTGACATTTTTCCAGCGGATACTAATTATATCATAGGTGACCCAGTCCTGTGCTTTCCACATCAGTGACTGGAAAGTAACAGCCTGGGGCGTCCACTCCATGCCTCTTCCCAGCAGTCTCCGAGTCTGTTCCTGCAGCTTTTAACATAATCTGACCTTCAACTGCTCCCCCACCCATCCCCGCTTGCTGGCCATGCCCCGTGGAGGGCGGAGCGGACTTGAGCACGTCATGTCTGTCACCAGCCTGAGATGTACAGGATTCTTCAGAATTGAACCTGCATTTCTAGCTCCTTATTAATCTCCCTTCACCTAAAACGGCTTCCCCAGCTTAGCCCCTTCTTCACCAGAACACCTCACACCGCGAACCTGGGCTCATTCTTCAGACCAGCCCAGACAATGTGCCTGCCCCCACCCCAGCTCTCATCCCCTAACAACAGCGAGCACAGCCACCTGATGGCCCAGGAGTCCTGCCAGGCATGAACCAGAGTAACGGGCTTTTCTCAGGACATTTCTGCAGCTGCAGGGCCCAGGCATAACACCCAGCTCCTAGCAGTCAATCAGCAAGAGTTGCTGAATGCATTTTTAAATTTCTAAATGTAACATAACATCTCATAAATCTTGAAAATAGATCATTCACAATAACCAATAACGTGGTCACTTAAACACAGCTAATATTTCTATAGGTTACTTTAGAATCATAATCTTTAATTATATTAACGAAGATAATTATATATTATCTTATTACATAATTATTATCCTTTTGCACATGAAGTCTAGGGATAGATAGGTTTTTACGGGAAGTTGAACAAGAAACGAAAGACATTTCTTTAAAGATTGTCACTCAAGAAAGAAAACAAAGTAGTGAATGAAATAATGAAACTGCCTCAAAAAGCTAAAAAGAATGACTAATAGAAATTCTTGATTTTATAGGATGACAGATTAAAAAAAAAAACAAAAATCTTGAGAAACACAAGCACTCCCTCCACTCATGAGATGAAGGAGCTGGTGAAAATGGGCTGAGCCCAAATGGCCACTGGAGTCTGAGGAGAATGTGTGTGCTGACATCACAGTCTGAATTTCCGCCACGGGTTTCATGCTCACTCCTGTGAATGTGCACAGGTGACCGAGGAGGTGGCATCAAGAGGTAACTGCCTGATATGGCTAGGCTTTGTGTCCCCACCCAAATCCCATCATGAATTCAGTCCCCATAATCTCCAGAACCCCCACGTGTCAAGGGAGAGACCAGGTGGAGGTAATTCAATCATGGGGGCAATTTTTCCCAAGCTAATCTCGTGACAGTAAGTGAGTTTTCATGAGACCTGAGGGTTTTACAAGTGACTCTTCCCACTTTGCTCAGCACTTCTCCTACCTGCCACCTTGTGAAGAAGGTGCCTGCTTCTTCTTTGACTTTCACCATGATCGTAAATTTCCTGAGGCCTCCCCAGCCGTGCGGAACTGTGAGTCAATTAATCCTCTTTCCTTTATAAATCACGCAGTCTCAGGAAGTTCTTTATAGCAGTGTGAGAACACACTAACATAGTAAATTGGTACTGGGAGTGGGGTGCTGCTGTTAAGATACCTGAAAATGTGGAAGTGACTTTGAAACTGCGTAATGGGCAGAGGTTGGAACAGTTTGGAGGGCTCAGAAGAAGACAGGAAAACGTGGGAAAGTTTGGAGCTTCCTAGAGACTTCTTGAATGGTTTGACCAAAATGCTGATAGTGATATGGACAATGAAGTCCAGGCTGAGGTGGTCTCAGATAGAGACGAGGAACCTATTGGGAACTGGAATAAAGGTGACTCTTGCTATGCTTTAACAAAGAGATGGGCAGCATTTTGCCCCGCCCTAGGGGAACTTTGAACTTGAGAGAGATGGTTTGGGATTGGAACTCATGTTTAAAAGGTAAGCACAGCATAAAAGTCTAGAAAACTTGCAGTTTGATGATGGGATAGAAAGTAAAAAAACATTGTTCTGAGAAGAAATTCAAGCCGGCTATGAAATTTACATAAGTAACAAGGAGCCAAAAGTTAATTGCCAAGACAACGGGAAAAATGTCTCCAAGACATGTCAGAGGTCTTCATGGCAACCCCTCCCGTCACAGGCTGGGGGGCCTAGGAGGAAAGAATGATTTTGGGGGTCAGGCCCAGGGCCTTGCTGCTTTGTGCAGTCTTGGGACTTGGTGTCCTATATCCCAGCTGTGCCTAAAAGGGGCCAACATACAGCTGAGGCCATTGCTTCAGAGGGTGCAAGTCCCAAGCCTTGGAGGTGTACATGTGGTATTGGGCCTGTGGGCACACAGAAGTCAAGAACTGAGGTTTGGGAACCTCTACCTAGATTTCAGAGGACGTATGGAAAGGCCTGAATGTCCAGGCAGAACTTTACTGCAGGGGCGGGGCTTTCATAGAGAACCTCTGCTAGGGCAGTGTGGAAGGGAAATGTGGGGTCAGAGTTCTCACACAGACTCCCTACTGGGGCACTGCCGAGTGGAGCTGTGAGAAGGGGGCCACCTTCCTCCAGACCCCAGAATGGTAGGTCCACTGATAGCTGCACCATGTGCCTGGAAAAGCCACAGAAACTCAATGCCATCCCATGAAAGCAGCTGGGAGGAGGACTGTACCATACACAGCCACAGGGGCAGAGCTGCTAGCACATCGTGCAATGAGACCCTTTTACTAGATACCAATAGTAGGAAATTTATAGAAAGCAAAAGAGCCAATTTCATGGCCCAAAATTACATGAAATAATTTGTCACCTAATTCAGTTTGTTTTGTATACAACAAAATGAAAAGGTCTTTTCCCTCTGACAATCTCACTTGGAAATCCTGTCTTGTACCATATAGGAAACGTGAGACTGACATCAAGAAACACAAACCCACCACAAGGTGATGTCAGAAACGCACCTGCCAGGAGACAGGAGGCCATGTTCACATGAATGAAGGGAGTCAAGGCTGGGCTCACTCTTCCTGCCACGGAGGGTGGAAGTGTGGACAAACTGGCTCTGCAGGAACAGGCCACCTTGACCAGAGGTACTGTAGAACAGCTAGTTAGGGAAACGTTCACTTTAATGGAGCATTAATATTAATAGACAGGCTGGGCATCGTGGCTCACACCTGTAATTCCAGCACTTCGGGAGGCCGAGGCAGGTGGTTCACTTGAGATTAAGACTTCGAGACCAGCCTGGCCAACACGGTGAAACTCCTATCTCTACTAAAAATACAAAAATTAGCTGGATGTGGTGGTGCACACCTGTAATCCCAGCCACTTGGGAGGCTGAGGCAGAAGAATCGTTTGAGCCCAGGAGGCAGAGGTTGCAGTGAGCCGAGATTGCGCCACTGCACTACAACCTGGGCAACAGAGCGAGACTCCATCTCAAAAAAAGTAACATATGACAGAAATATTCTCTAGAGAAGTGAATTCCTCCCCTGCAGAATGGGAGGGGGGAAGTGGCAGCAGTAGCTTTCACGTTTTATCCTGAATGAGTTCATTAACAACTCCTCAGTGCTGACTGATCCAAACACCCACTTCATTATCCAGGGGTGGACAGAGACAACTTGGTCAATAGCCACCACTTCAACCAAGGTGCTAAAACCAGAACATTCTCTCGCATTTCTAGGAGAGGCTGAATGAACTCTGGACAAGGTGTGGCCCAGCAGCCGGGGTGAGCCCCCTGGGTGGTGAGTTCCCCCAGGTCCAGGGCCAGACCTTCATCCTTCTGGTTCCAGAGCCTGAAAAATGGAATGGATTTGCCCCTCAAAGGCAGACTGGCATTAGCCCAACACAGAAGCCTGGTGTGAAGAACTGAATTCCAGAGGAATCCTTTGCACTTGGAGAAATAAAGCAGCCACTCTTCACGGAAGGCGGCTGTCAGAGCACATGGGGCTAGGACACTGCTGGCTGTGCAATGAATCAGAGCTATGTGGAAAGTTCCATGATTTAAACATTTAGGAAAAAGAAAAACAATTCTCTCAAACTAAGCAAAAGGCAGTGAGAAGAGAATGTAGTGCTTGATCCAACCCATCTCTCCACACCCAGTGCAGCTGCCTGCTGCCGCCCTGGGCATCCCTGGCAATCGACTGTGGCTGGAAGTTCTTTTTTTGTGCTTATTCTGACAACGTCATCCTGCCACATCCTCCCCCAAGTCTCTCCCAAAAGACAAAAACAAATACTCTTCCAAAAAGAAACATCTTTAACCATTAAAAAAAAATTATCAGCAAGTTGGCCGTCAAATGTTGGCACATACTTGCAATTGATTTGCCTGAGGGTTGAGAGACAGTGATGTCAGGCTGGGCAGCATCGACCTTCACAGCAGGGCTGTGCCTGGGTGGTGCCCCTGCCAGGGCAGGCTCAGAAGAGCCCCCTCACCCCCACCCTTTCCGTCCTTCCCTGAGTCCTTCCCTCCAGGTGCACCTGCGCTCCGGGGTCACTCGCTCCGGGGTTACTCCAGAGCTCTCGGTAGGTGACGGCCTGGCCTGGACTTCACACATCCCGGAGCCCATGTGCCTCTTAGGTTGACGCGGCCTAAAGCTTTTCAGGCCCAGTGTCAGTACGTCCTTGAGTCTGACTTTCAAAGGCCATCCATTTGAAACCCTGCCCCCAAAGAGTTAAAGAAACCAATGCCTAAAAGGACTCCTTGAGTTGATGGGACGGCAGATAAAAAAAGAAACAACCTACCGAAATGCTGCCACTCCCTCCATGCATGCGATGAAAGAAGTAGCCAAAATCAACTAGAACCAAACGGTCCACTGGAAGCCACAGAGAATGCGCTTGCTGATGTCACAGCCTGAATTCCCACCGCAGGCTTCATGCTCACTCCCTCGAGTTTGCACATGCCAGCCTTGAGGCAGCGTGAAGAGGTACTGCCCAGGCCCAGGGACTTTCCACCGGTCACCTGCCAATCCCAGGATCCAGACCCCGAGCCTTTTCTAATAAAATCACTGCCGTGAAGCCAGCACAGGAAGACGGATCTGAGTGGACTCGTGCCTCCCTGGGAGTCGACTTTCAACAGCAAACTTTTCTTTTCTCAAAACTCCAGTGTCATAGTATTGGCTTCCAGTACCTCGGAGAGGGAGTCCCGTTTGCTCTACAAGGTCCTTGATTTCAGGACTTTCAAAGGAGGCTCATCTACAGGGATATGGGGCCATGTTCCCCTGAGTTCCCCCACAGTCTAGGTACTGATGGCAACCACCCGGGGGGATTTTGGGAGCTGGTGGAAAATGTTTCTGTGTTCAATCTCCACACGAGGATGGAAGCATTACTCTACTAACGAGATGAATTTGCTCTCCTGCTGCTCTTTTGTTCCCTTTTCGTCTGTTTCCCCCAAGCACACAGCGTTGGTGGTTTGCAGAAACACCCCTGCACCAGCCTCACTGCACCTGGTTCCAGTTCCAGCTCCGCCATTCGTGTTAGGGCCTGAGGCAAGCTCCTCCGCCTCTGTAAGCCTCGTTTCCTCAACACAAAGTGAGAAACAACAGGAGTTTGGTTCTAACACGATTCTGAGGAGTCAACGGAAAATTTGCACGTGACCCACTGTGGACTGCCACCCTTGAGGCAACGTGAAGCACTGGCCACTGTGGACTGGAAAAGTCACAGAATCTATGCATTTAGAAGACAGAGCTTTACTTCTAAAGGAGGGTAGCTCAGCCTGTGGGCCAGAAGCAAGGCCTCCGACCAAAACCAAAAAGCAAGCACTTCAGGACAGGGAAGGAGGCAGGAATTCGTGCTGAGCAGGCTGGCTGGGCGCACACACTCACCAGGCTGCAGGAAGAGCCATGGATACTCACAAAGGGGGCGGGTTGCAAACGCGTGCAGTTGGCTAACACGTATGTTACATGAGACCCATGCTCATGTGGGTGTGGAGACTTAACATTTAACTGTATTTCAGTCAGACTTTGTCCATTAAAAGGTGAAGCAGGGACAGGAAGATACTCAGCACGCAGCCTCCGTAGAGGGACAGAGCCACCCTGAGGTCGGTGGTCTCTCATCGGGAAGGGATGCTGGTGGGATGTGTAAGTCCGCAGTCGGGGAGGTTTTCCAAGGGGCCAGTTTTTGTGCAGTCCTTAAGAAGTCTGATGGTTTTAGAGAGTGGGGCAGGGAGGGGGCATAGTGAGGCATTTCTTAGAAGGTTTCTCAGGGATCCCCCTGGCCAAGGGCGGTTCATTTAGTCAGCTGTGGAGCTTAGAACTTTATTTTTATTCCTCACCACCTGTGCAGGCGCTCAGTAAGTGCCGGCTTTACCTGGCGTGAGTTCCCCCAGGTATGAAGGACCAGCCTTGGACTTCAGCAGTTAACAGAAAGGTTTCTGGTTGTAGAAAAGAGGCCCTAGGGGCCTGAGGTGGGAGCCCCAGGAGCACAGACCTGAGGCCACTCCTCTCTCCAGGGTCTGCTGCCCCTGCTGTCCTGAGCCCACACAGGGGCCTTGCTGTTCACTCACTGTGGATCATCTGTGCTGCTGCCCTACAGCCACACGTGTGCCACGTCTTTGACATATGTTCCTTCGATCCCAGGATTTAATAAGCAGGGAAGTGGAGCCGGGGGGAAAGGAGTAGCTAAGGACATCACATCGCTGGGTTCCACAGCACGGGTCCCCTTGGCCCGAGGTCTGAGAACCCTGCTCCCATGGGACTTCCCCACCCCAGGACATAGAGAGATACAGGGAAAACCCAGGCTTCAAAGCCCAAAAATCTCTAAGTCATAGCTTGGCCCCTCGTATCTGTGTGATCACAGGCAAGTTAGTCAACCTCTCTGGACCAGTTTTCTTAGCTGTAAAATCCGGGTGATACTAGCATCGTAGGCTGGTAATCAGGATTTAGATAAAGTGGATAAATACACAGATAAATAAATAAATGGGCACTCAACAAACTGTAGCTGGTCATACTATCAGCCAGAGAAAAGTGTGGGGCTTGCAGGAAAGCTGGCCCCGCAGACTGTGAGCACAGAGGCATCTTAGAAGCCATGATCCCAGCACATTCTCCACAGCATGACTATGGATCGCCTCCCACAAAGGCGTGCCTCTAACCATCCTGCTACAGCGAGACCCCCTTTGTCCCAGGCACAGGCTAGAGGCCTAAGGTACGTCTCAGTGGAGGGACTTCTCTGGACTTGGGCCGGGGGCGTGTGTGGCTCAGGCTCTGATGCCTGTAGGATTTATGTGAAGCCAGCTCAAGTCCAGAAATGACTCATCTGTTTGCTGAGCAAATTCTGATTCTGTCCATGGGGTCTCAGCCCTGACTGCAAGATACCAGTTTAAATCTGCACCTGCCAGTTGAACAGAGCTTCAGCAAGGAGCTATTGTAGGATATTAGCCGGGACCCACAGCCCACTGAAACCTGGGTCTCTCTGGAGGCGGGAGACAGCCCCATTTGTAGGAATTCTTTTGTGAATAGTTCCTCAGCAGGCATTCTGATTAAGAAAGAAATCCCTTTAAAAGCAGAAAAATCACACGCTAGAATTTCTAGGTGTTCTCATCAACTCTTCTGGAGCAAATAGTTACAATAATTTATATATATTTGAATAGATTTAAATTAAATACAGTTTAACAATTTTTAGGATGAGATTGGCCAACTCAGCTTAAAAGGCTGAAGAGACGGAAACTATTAACAGTTGAAAATATTCTTAAATAATCCCTTAGCCGCTGTTGGGACTCAGAAGACAATCCCCCAAAATGCAGGCCTCAGCAGCGGCCTCAGAAGCAAAAGGTTTCCCCCGACCTTCTCCTGCCCTCCCTGCCTCTCAGCCCCATTCTCCCCTGAGGCACTACAGAAACAAAAATCCCCGTTCCTCCAGGAGAGTCAGAGGAACCAGGACCCTTCTCCCCAAAGCCAGCCACAAAACCTGGAAATAGACTCACTTTCCTCCGCCTTTCTCTGTAAACACTGGCCGTGAGGAAATTATCGACCTACCTTGTTTGACTGCAGGTCATGAGACCCCCGTTCCAGAGAGGGCCCCGCCCCACAGAGGGAAGGGAGGCTCCCCAGAGAGGCCAGGAGGAACCTGGACAGCTAGGCCCTGCCGCCCCCTCCGCCCATCCGCCTTAGGTCAGGCCCTTTCTGTCCAGGCACATTCCTGCACAGCCGTCCACACTGCCTTGAGCCCAAGCCTAAAGATGGCCAGTTCCCCTCCAACTCCCCGGTGTCTTTGGGTCTTCAGTCCCAAGGCCTCTGTGTTCATCCATTTGTTTGCCTCTTCTCCAGCTCACCTGCCTTTTGACAGTTGACTTCCCAGTGAACCTTCAGAGGGTGAAGGGAGAGCTTTCCTTTCACTCCACACCTCAAAAGCTCCTTGTTTCCCCCAGGCCTGTTCTCTAGCCTGATGCTGGGACTGGCAGCTGGGACTCAGAAGGCTCTTTGTTTGACCCAGCGGGGTACGTTCCTCCCAGAGGAGAGAAGCTTGCACTGCACCGTCTCCCTGGCCAGGTGGCCCCGCAGGTGGTCCCTGCCTCGGCTGTGACTCCTGTCGAGGGTCCCGCCCCCGCAGGTGGTCCCCGCCTGGGCTGTGACTCCTATGGAGGGCCCCGACCCCGCAGGTGGTCCCCGCCTGGGCTGTGACTCCTGTCGAGAGCCCCGACCCCGCAGGTGGTCCCCGCCTCGGCTGTGACTCCTATGGAGGGTCCTGCCCCTGTCAGTTCAGCGGCGGTGGAGGGGTGCCTTCTCCCACCGTCAGGGGAAACTGCTCATGAGAATTCCCTCTGGCGTCAACCACAGGATATTTACCCACCAGAAGGGAACAGAAGTCAACCCGGGAACCAGCTACTGCGGAGGCCCAGGACGGCGCGACAGAGCTTCCGTGTGGAGGAAGAATAGGGCAAAGCCCAGAAAAGTTCATAGGTAGATTTCACATTCGTTGGTGATTAATTGGATGTAAAAGTTAAGAAGAGGAGAAGGTCCAAGCCAATTTTCAAATTGAGACTTTGGGCAAAGGGGAGAATTGTTCTGTGACCAAGGGATAAGCTATAGAAAGAAGTGAGTTTAGATGGACAGCAGGCGAGGGAGAGGAGAGAAGGGTGATTTCCGTTTGTAGGCAACACTGGTTTTGAGCTGCTTAAGGAACATCTGGATGAAGATGCACTGGAAGCCATTGGATTTGTGGGTATTGAGGAGTTCCCACAGGAATGCGGCTGACCCGGAAATACTGCAAAGCTGCACCTACCCACAGGAATGCGGCTGACCCGGAAATACTGCAAAGCTGCTGCACAAATATTCACTACGCCGCAGGCGGGTATTGCGTTAGAAACACAAGAGCAGGCAAGGGTAAGTTACTCTATGGGTCAGGTGGCAAAGAATAACAACCACAACCATTCCATTTACGGGGCGCTTATAATCTTCCCCAATGGGCTGAGTGCCTCATTATTTCACGGAGTCCTCCCACGAACCAGCTGAGGTCCAGGACTGCTTCACAGTCAAGGAGCAGAGGATTGGAGTCATCTGCCCAGCAGCACACAGTGAATTAAGTGGTAGAATGGGAAGCAGATTCCCGACGGTCTGACCCCAGAGATGCCCACAGTGCTTGTGGTCAGCACCATTGGATGCTCCAGAGGAGTCTAAGGAGACAGAGACCAAAACTTGCTGAGCTTGGCCACGTGGATCTGCTGTGGCCCCCAGGGAGGGTGGGGGGAGAACTACTTACAGTGTGAAACCATCAGCTTCTCCTGGTTTGCGATTTGAATGGGTGCACAGGTCAGGGCACACTTAGAAAAAGTTGGGCTGGCACAGTGGCTCATGCCTGTAATCCCAGCACTTTGGGAGGCCAAGGTGGGCAGATCACTTAAGGTTAGGAGTTCGAGACCAGCCTGGCTAACATGGCAAAACCCTGTCTCTACTAAAACAATTAGCCAGGCATGGTGGTATGCACCTGCAGTCCCAGCTACTTGGGAGGCTGAGGCACAAGAATGACTTGAACCCTTAAGGCAAAGGTTGTAATGAGCCGAGGTCACATCACTGCACTCCATCCTGGGCAACAGAGCAAGACTGTCTCAAAAACAAAAAAGAAAAAGAAAAAGTTTGACTGTAAGAAAAGAAGAGTTTGGGGCAGCACAGATCATAATGCTGGGTCCCAGGGAGAAGGTTTCTTTCTTTCTTTTGGAGGAAGAGATGCAAGCAGGTGAGAAGAGAAGCGATGGGAAGAGTGAGTGTAGAGACACAGAGGACATTTGACGAAGACAGCCTGAGAAACTGGGCTCCAGGTGCAGAAGAGAAGGAAGAGCCTGCCTGGGGAAGGTAGCAGGAGCATGCAGGTGCACCAAGGACAGCAGCCAGATGGGGCAGCCAGGCAGGGCTCTGGTCAATGGGGTTATCTTGCTGCCCTCAGTGTATCAAATAGCACTCAGGTTCCTCTAATGACAAAGGACAGATCAACCTAAAAAGTATGTCAACCTAAAAAGCACACAGAGAGAAGCCCTCTAAAAGCAAATAATATTTATTCGGGGATAGGGCACTGCAATGGGAATAGCATGCCATAGTAAACTATGTGTGTATTCAGAAGGGTGAAGGAAGACGAAGTTATTAAAGGAAAAATGAGAAGGTTTATGTCATTGTTTTGAGAAAATTCTCTTTGGCTACTGGGACCAATAAAAAGAGTGGGGCCAGTCCAGGACTAAATAGGCACTTGCTGGGCAGATGTGCCTTTTGTGTAGGGTGCAATGGGCCTTTGTGCAAGCTCACATCGTTCACAGAGTCTATCGTGATTGTTTTCATGCTTAGGAACCCTCCCTTCGTGGCCTTTTCTTGTATTATTTGTCAGGGTTTTCAGCACAAGTGACTCCATTTTGATTCTGGTAACTTTCACATTCCTCTTTTGATCAAGATCTTTCTCTGATCAACCATCCTGCAGTTAGGTTTTGATTTCCCTCAGTGCCAGGATGGACCTGTCTTGATTTGTTCTGGTCTGCTTCTACATTGGAGGGAGTGACTGGTGACAAGGAGTCAGTGTTGAAATCCATTCAGCCACATTTGAGCAAGAAGGGAGGCCTGGAGGGAGTGGTCCTCAGACTAAGCCTGCTTGGAGTTCAATTTTGTTAACTTGTTATTAAGCTCAATTTCATCTGTTCTGTAGGTGTTTGCTGTCAACTCAAAGTGCTGGGCCAGCATCCTTCTGTTAGGAAGTGTACTTCTGCAGAAATTTGACAAGCAACAGATACAAAATGTAAAAAGGACAATAGAAAGTAAAATTAAGAGTAATCTCTCAAACCCAGGTTATGTCATAGTTTTGAGACATGAACGTAGGCTGAGAGGCCACCAATTAAATACATTAGATGACCACCATTCTGTCAAGTTTAAAAGGTAGGCATTAAGAGAAGTAAGAGTGTCACTGCAACATAGAGTGCTGTTTCCATAACCTTAGGAAAGGCTATCTGTGGTGTGAAAGCATCAGCTTCTGCTGGTTTGCAATTTGAATGTCTCTGGTTATGACATCAGGAGGTTTGGTGAATTTTTTGTTTGACTTATACATTGGGTATCAGACTTGTTCCTTAAAATTAATCTAGGTTCAGCTTATAGGACTTCAGGAATGGTTTCCATTTTTAGTATATTTATGGAAAAAAATTGGATTGGAGGAACCTAGAATTTAGGAGTTACTCTAGTCTTTAGGTAGAAACAAGAACTCTAAAACAATGCACAGAGCTATAATCTAATAACAGGTGTATTGGCAGGTTTTCTCAGAAATGTAACTTCTTCTCTCTATATTAATCACACAGGAATCTCAGATTTTAAAATATCTTGAGGCTAGAAAATCAAACTAATACTGACTATAGATTCCACCTACTGTCTCAAGGTTCCTGGGCCTGCCAGAAAGTGACAATTTTCGTGACTATGAGATCCTACTAACCCTTACAAACAGGCATTCTATGCGTATCCCCAAATGTGATATTTCAGACAAAACCTTGGAAATATAACCAATGTTTTCAATTGTATCCTCTTATCAAGGGAGAGCGAAATCATATTGAACTTATGCGAATAGCCATATTGCCAAAAGGTAATGAGAATAAAAATACATCCTGACAGTTTCTAATCCTGGCAGAATCAATTAGGGAATAAAAGGAAATACTTCCACCTTTGTTCACAAAAGTATACTTCACCAAGTTACTATAAACTGTAGATAACATAAGAGAAAATTCCCTTAAGTCTGGAAAACAAAAAAAATCCCAACAATGTCCCAGATGAAAGTAATGGAAATATTATCTCCATCAGTTATTCAGCTTATGTGATTAATTTTTGTTCTGCTTGATCTCCATTAGCAGCTTCATGAACCTATCCATTTGCTCATTAACGTTCTAAAAATCTTTAGTCTATTGATCTTAAAGTTATAAGAAAACTGTAATTAAGAGTACTGTTAGAGTCTTTTCATGAATCTGACTGCAAAAGCTTTCAGACAATAGTCAAAACAGTAACTGTGAATGACAGAGACTTAGAATAGCCACGGTTATAACTCTGAATGAAAATTTACCATTATCAGAAATTGACAAGAAAACTTGGTTATTTTGTGGCATACAGCATAAAAAAAAACAGAATTAGGACTTGATGATGTACTAGACTTCTCAGAGTTTTGTGCAATTTTGGAACATTCATATCAATAACACACCCATCAATGTAACTGAAGGAGTCTCTAGCATCTCTCACCATCTGACAGTGCTTACCATCAATTTACCAAAAAAGCCTAATATTTAATATTTCTACAAGATGACAGAGACATCTTTTAGACTCCTTAAGGGCCAACAGAGACATCTTTTTAGACTCCTTAAGGGCCTGAATTTTCCATTATATTCTATAATTTTAGGTCAAAACTACTTAATTTAGAATTTTGATATTGGGGACGCCCATCAAAGATACCAAAAGTTGGTAATGCTGATTATACCAGATTTTACCATGTAGACATAATATATAACATCATACACATGCATACATGTAAGTACACCTAAATGCACATATGTACACACAAAGATCTTACAGTTTGCATTTTAGGATTTTAGTCATAAGACAGTAAACATACCAACCCATCAGTATAGAAAAGATAGTTAGATCTAAATTATGTTTCCGACAAATTGGGACACCTTCACGTGGCCAAACTTGTTCTTTCCCTGACAGATAATCTAATGAAGGTGATGGACCAATGTAAAGCAGTTTCCATAGCAGTTTGATTTTTAAAGAAAACTTTGTTCTTTTTTACCCTTTGTTCAGTTTCAAATGAGTTCAGGGTTAAATTTTCAGTGTTTACATTTCTGCCAGGGCTGGCTGAATTACATACAATAAATTCTCCAAGTGGTCTTGGACTAGCAACAAATCTATCTTGTTTTATCGGTCTGGTTTGGTTGACTAGTCTATGCCAGCAGGGAACCATTTTAGCAGAGTTTTTTTTACTTTTCTGTCCCGTCATGGCAAGACAAAAGAACTTTTATGCCAGACAGAAGTATTTTTATATTTTTTCTGTGAACTCAGGATTTTGACCAGTTTGATCTCAGGGCCTAACTTTCATAAACATTTTCTACTACTTTTTCTTTTGTAATATCATTCCTTCAATTAACTGTTCCATTACTCTAAGCAATTGTTCGTCAGACAAATCTAAATGTACATTTGTAGAAGGTGTCTCGTTGTTGGTTGCCATGGAGCTGTGGTAATTTGTAAAGTCAGTAATTTGAAAGCCCTTTAATACTTTTTAAAAACCTTGTCTGGCATGTCATGAGCAATGAATTTTATCTCAACATCTGCAGAAGAATTAGCAAATGCAAAGTAGGAAGAAAAAAATGTGTATGTATCCATAGAGAGAGAAAAGTTAGAAGACTCTACAAGTTAACTCTAAAGCTGTAGCCTGAAGGAAAAATGAGCTTGGGGAGTTCAAAATATCCCCATGGCCAGTGTGGTAGCTCACGCCTGTAATCGCAGCACTTTGGGAGGCCGAGGCAGGCAGATCACAAGGTCAGGAGTTCAAGACCAGCCTGGCCAACATGGTGAAACTCCGTCTCTACTAAAAATAGAAAAATGAGCTGGACATGATGGCACACACCTGTAATCCCAGCTACTCAGGAGGCTGAGGCAGGCAAATCACTTGAATCTCGGGGGCAGAGGTTGCAGTGAGCCAAGATCGTGGGCACTGCACTCCAGCCTGGGCAATAGAGCGAGACCCCATCTCAAAAAAAAAAAAGGAAAGGTCCCCATGATGACCAACGATTTAAACACGTGCGCCTGGAAACACTTGTAACCATTTGGACTCCCAGAAAGCTTGGTGGGCCTTAGTATTTGAGAATTCCATTTCGTTTCTTCAGGAGCAAAGAAAAGCCCATAGGTCCTATGGAGCCGTGTGAGGAGCCTGGGTCAGTGTCTTAGACGGTGGCGACTGCCGAGTGGCTTCTAGTTAGCCGTCCCACACGCACCATGAAGAATGTCTGTGTTTGCTCTGGGAAGATTTTTTAGAAACAATCAAGGGAAAAAAGAGCCAAATTATTTAAAGATGCACAAAACTAAACCAAAATGAGCCAATGTCAGAGTGCTCACAAAATTCTAACCAGACACTCCGATCCAACGAAACATTACATTGGACAGAAAGAGCCCAAAGTCAATCCACCCAAGAAGACAAGAGCCTCGGAGGCAGCAGGTAAAATCCACAGGAAGCATTGGTACTCAAACCAGAGGGGCCCTGGCCTTTGTACCCCAGAGAACTTGCCAAGAAAGCAAAAAGTCCCCCATTATCCCAGAAGGGGCATGAGCTCTTTTATTTCAGGTGGTCCTATAACCCAACCAAATCCCAGACAAGGTAAAAAAGCTTCTACCGAAATGAGGGCGGCTCAGCCTGAGAGAGGACTCACCCAGGCAGGAGAGGTGATGGAGTCCCCATGGAAGCAGAGAGCTCAATGGAGTCCAGTGAGAAATGCACACAGGTCCGAGAACCGCCCTTCCTTCCAATCGCGATGTTTCTTCAGCTCCTGCACGCACACCATCTTTGTCAGCCTAAAGAACAAACAGAGACAGGCTCTCTAAAAGAAAATGACATGGATTTGGGAATAGGCATTGCAATGAGAATACGTGTGCCATAGTAAACTATGTGCATATTCAGGGAGGTAAAGGAAGATGGAAGTTTTTAAAGGAAAAATGAGGATGGAGGTCACATCATTGTTTTGAGGTGATTATTCTTAGCTACAAGAATTAATAATAACAAGGGTGGTGCCAGTCCTGGGCTGGACAGGCAGTTGCTGGGCAGATGTCTGTACTTCTGCGTAAGGCCGAGGTGCCTTTTTATGAAGCTGTGGGTTTTGCAGAGTCTTTTGTGACAGTTGCTATTGTCAGGCATTCATACCTAAGAACTCTCCCTTTACAGCCTTTCCTGGCTCTGTTTCTCAGGGTTTTAATGTAAGTGACTCCATTTTGATTCTGACAACTTTCACAGGCGAACTGTTTCTGAAGACACAACTTAGTGAACAGGTCACTGCCCTTTGTCTGTTTAAATCTAAGCAGAACCTCGTGGGTGATTGGGAGAAACCTTGGGAGTGAAGCCAGCTCCGGACCATCACATCAGAGAAGCGCAAGAGGAAACCCTGTCCAAAGAAGGAGGGACCAGGGTGCCTAGGCCTCCCCTGCCACACCCCAGGGATTCTGCAGAAAAATCGCAGGCCACAAACACCTCCAAAACATGCGAGAATCACCAACACACCACTCAAGCCACGTGGAATTCATTTTCCTGAGACAGAGTGGTTCATGGGAACGGAGGACACACTGGCCCTGCCAAAGCTTTATTTTTAGGTCAGTGAATCTTAACGTTCATCTGAAGAAAACTTAGGCTTTTCCAAAATGAGGATCTTTGGCTTAGCATACATTTCCTCCACCAAGGCGAATATTTTGTAAGTGCACCACACTCTGCCCTCCTGTTTTTCTTCCTCCCAGGCCGTAATGCAAGCACAGAGCAATCTCACATTCATGGCTCAGTGTCGAAAGGTCTGCCAAGTCTCTCTGCAGTTAAAGGTATCTGACCAGCTCCTCTCAAGGCCGAGTCTTTCGGTGTATTTCTCAGCATGGAACACACTGTATTTTTTCATTCCTGTACCAGACAAACCTTGAACACCTGCCATGCACCGGACCAGGAGGCTGAGAGACGTCACAGGCCAGCTTCCGTCAGGAACTTAGAATTTTGCCAGTGACATCAGATGCACCCTCAAATGTGGGCCAGAGACAGGGCGCATTGGCTCACACCTGTAATCCCAGCACTTTGGGAAGTGGAGGCAGGTGGATCACCTGAGGTCAGGAGTTCAAGACCAGCCTGACCAACATGGTGAAACCCTGTCTCTACTAAACACAAAAAATTAGCTGAGTGTGGTGGTGGGCACCTGTAATCCTGGCTACTCGGGGGCTGAGGCAGGAGAATTGCTTGAACCAGGGAGGTGGAGGTTGCAGTGAGCTGAGATTTCGCCACTGCACTCCAGCCTGGGCAACAGAGCCACACTCCATTTCAAAAAAAATGTGGACCAGATAAAGCAAAGTGTGACTGCCACCACAGGAGTAACGTGGAGCAGTGTCCTGAGATCCAAGCTACAAAAGGCTACATCGACCTAGGGTGTAGGGAACTCTGCATGGAGAAGCGGTGTCTATGCCAGACTTGGCTCTAGGAAGTCTCTGCTAGAACTCCTTGCTCCATAATGTAACGGACAATGCCCCATGTGGATCGAGTTTCCCATTTCAGTCCTCGTTCTGTGCCGTCTGCCTCAGCGGGTGACACAGCCATGCACCAGTGGTGCAGGCTAAAGCCTGAGCATCACCCTTGATGAACGATTCAGGAAGTCCCTCGCTTAATGACTGTGTTCAGCACTTCCTATGAGCAACCCTTATACAAGCTTTGCAAATACAACAGCTAAGAACGTCGACAAAATCATCGTCTTTGTGGAGCTTACATTTTCTCACCCCCATGACTCATCGGTCCCCAGGTCCTCTGGACTTTCCTTAATCTGCCCCCACTCTCCAGCTCCAGGGCCACCCTGCAGCCTCTGCAGCAGCTCCCCAGGCCCCAAGGTCCCAGCTGTACCCTCTCGAATCCATTTCCCATGTTGTAGGAAGAGTAAACTTTCTGGCCAGGGGCTTGTTCATGGCCCCCCAATGCCTACTTGATGACAAATCAGCCCTTCAGTGAACCCCCTGGGTCCCCTGAGGCTGGTCTCCTGCCTACAGCTCTGGTGGCATGTCCTACCCCTGGCTGTCCCACCCCTGGCTGCTTCACTGGCCTCGTCTCTGTTCCTCAGTCCCTCTGTCTCTTCCCATCCCAGGATGACCCAGCCCAGCCCATCTTCCTGCACCCCCACATAGCAACCTCCTATCCCTCGCACAGAGTCCCCGTCACCCCTAGAGGGAGGTTGCCCCTGTTATTCACCCTCTATGTACTGAGCTTTGACAATTTGTCTAGAATGTCTCCTCCCATTGGACTGCACGCCCACAGCAGCCAGGATGTCCCCATTGCTTCCCTGGGGCTCAGCCTCGGGTTCCCCAGAAGGGCTCCCTTAATATGTGGGTTATCATTCTGCTCCTACAATTGTTGGGGTGGTCCTCATGCCCCTCATCGCTGCCTTTAGAAGCCGTGCAAGAGAGAAGGGACATGCTAACGTGACTCCATCTGGGACCTGCATGGTCCATCTGACAGGTGAAGGCTGGGTGGAATGTCCCTGGAAATGCTTTCTAACTCGCTTCCAGAGCACTAACCCCCAGCGCGCTCACCTCCCCTGCACCTGCCCCCAGCGCATCGCATGTATCTCATCCTGACTCTGATTCCCTCTGGCTCGGCTACTCTATGACTCCTCTGTCCTGAGACATCCTAGCTGAGTTTATGGAGAAAGGTCTCTGTGAGGTGGCCTCTCCCTTCCTCTCCACAAGGCTGGACAATTCACTTGACTGTTTGATTAAAATGGTGATATGGTGGTATGGTTCGGCTCTGTGTCCCCACGCAAATCTCATCTTGAATTGTAATCACCATGTGTCAAAGGAGGGCCCTGGGGGATGGTGATTGGATCATGTGAACGGTTTTTCCCTGTCTTTTCTCGTGATAGTGAGGGAGTTCTCATGAGATCTGGTTGTTTGATAAGTGTCTGGCATTTCCCTGCACACTCTCTCCTCTGCCAGCTTGTGAAGAGGGGCCTTCTGCCATGATTGTAAGTTTCCTGAGGCCTCCCCAGCCATTCAGAACTGTGAGTCTTGTGTTTATAAATTACCCAGTCTCAGGTAGTATCTTGATAGCAGTGGCAGGAGGGACTAATACAAATGGTTTTATCAGTTGTTTTCACATTATGAAGACACAATCTTGGGATGAGTCAAGGCAAAGACTCCATTGAGTAAAAAGCAACTTTATGTCCTCATGTGCAGATTCCCCCTGCAGGTTGAGGTCACAGGCAGTGGTGCTCTGGGCCTCTGGCTTCACCCGTGCAGCGTAGGGGACAGGGCCACGTGCCTCACATTGGGATTCACAAAGGCATAATCCTAAGAAAGCCACCCAGTACGACAGACGCCTGTGTGGGGCACTGAAGCCTGTTTCCCTGAGTTTGCCAGGGCTGTCCTCACACAAGATCACACACCGGATGTCTTAAACCATAGAGAGCCATTGCCTCACCGTCCTGGCCACTGGCAATCTCAGGTCGGCGTGTTGGCAGGATTGGCCCCTTCTGAGCCCAGATGGAGTATCTCTTCCAGGCCTCTCTCCTTGGCGTGTAGACGGCATCTTCTCCTGCGTCTCTTTCCTGCTTGTGTCCAAATATCCCCTTTTTATCAGGGCAGCAGTCGTACTGGGTTAAGGTCTATCCTAGTGACCTCACTTTCACTCTGTGGAGACCCTATTTCAAATAAAGTCACATTCAGAGATCCTGGGGGTTAGGATTGCAGCATATGAATTCTGGGGACACAGTTCAACCCACCACAAGGTTGGCTTAATAACAGTAATGATACCTCAGTGCAGGAGGGCCTGGATTTCAGCTCCGAGCTCAGTACCTCTGTCTCAGTTTCTTCTATCTAAAACAGGCCTAAATATATCTATTATACGCGACTGGAAAGACAGAGTCATAAATGTTGCAAAAATGTTCTGAGCTGTTGGAAACCCTGTACAGCTGTACAATTCACAGCATACCTGGCTGCCTTGTGTGGTCCCGTTGGCAGTCCTGGGTCTGCCTTGGACTTGGAATACAGAAGACACACAGCCACCATGAGCCACAACCTCTGGTTGAAGTGAGACCGCTGCCTGCAGCCACCGAGGCTGAGTGGGTGCCAGCGTCCAAGCAGTGCTGTCCAATCACGGAGCCCCTGCATGGCGGATGGTCTGCCATGTTTCTTCACTTCTGCTTTTTTAACGAGAATTGAATCGCAATGAAAGGAAATTAATTGCATGGTTGCAGCAACAAACTATCAAACAATCTTCAGCAGACTTTGGCTGTTGATTTATTTTTAGATAATTATTGTTATGGGGACAGATAAAAAGACACATTTATCAGAAGGAGCCAACATTAGGAGCAACACCAAACTCAGGCAAAGTGATCACAGTGTAGTGAGAGCGGTGGCTCTTAGAGCACACTTTGTTTTCTGTGCACGCTTCATCCCACGTGCCACACCACGCCCTCCGTATGGTGACCTCCGTATGGTGACCGCATGCTGTGGAGATCTGTGCACCCCACCCAGGGAGTGGGCAGGAAAGTCTAGCATGAAGTCAGTTCTTGGGTCCGGGATGATGACGAGGCCCAGAGGAGGGGCAGGAGGAGTTTCAACATATGATGCTAACGAAAAAACATCCCTCATAAAATAAAAATGACAGAACAGAATGATGTGGTCCCGGTGGCTGAAGGGAGTTACTCTCTTTCCAAACACTCTTCCATGCTCTCAGGAACCATTAGTCATGGCCCATCATCTCCTGCAGTCCACCCTTTAATTAATTTGCTCTGCTGATGGCTTTGTTGGCAAACATGACAGCAGGTTAAAAGAGGAAAAATAATTATTAGAGAATCAATGCTTTCACAGTAACCCAAATAAGAGCTTATATTTGACAGATAACCTTTCACCAAATAGACAAGATCCACCTGACCACAGAAAGAGACGCGCAGTATCGTTTCACCTCCCTGGAGTCTGAAAAAATAAGACCAAATCCACAAAATGCCAAATCCTATTTAGTATTCCAAAAGCAAAGGTGCTTAATTGCTACCTCTGCTGTCAAAACATGCTCTGCTCTTAGTTTTCCAAGCTGTATTGTCACACACGTCATTTCAAACTCTGGAAATCCTCTATGACATGCACCAAGAGGACCTACCCTCCTTCAGGTAAATCGATGTTCATTCAGCTAATATTTCTGTGTAGCTTCTACGTGCCAGGCCCTGGGCCAGACCCTAGAAACACCAGGTGAGAAGACAACACAGCCCCAGACCTCAGGGTGATACTTGAGTTGCAAACGTCTCATCTTTAAGGAGGGAGCTGGGAGTGTAGCGCCGAAGGCTCAAAGCCTGACTTCTACCCCCAGCTCTGCCGCATTCCGGCTCTGCAGCTGTGGGCAAGATTCGATCTCACTACCTCAGCTTCTTGGTCTGTAAAATGGGGATAATAGTCCCTGCCTCACAGAGTTACTGAGGCAATGAACACGTTCATACATATGAGGCACTTGGAATGATGCCTGACGCTTGCCAAGTAATGAATAAATATCAGTTTTTCTTCATCATCATCAGCATCATCATGATGTTTGTCGCCAGTGTTGGCTTTCTAGCATCGTAACTCTTTTCATAATATCCAGGGGAGTCCTGACGGCAAAGAAAATCTAGAAAGAAAAGCTGTACTAATATGGCTGAAGGGAAATAATTTCAACACTTCATTTTAAAAAGCCAAGTGCTTTTTTAAAATATCAGGCTTTATTTACCTGTCAAATGATTTGTAATTGAATGTGATTACTCATTTTTCCCATGAATGAGATAAACAATGCTTATGTAGAAAGCAATCTTAAAAATATTTGTTTAAAAATCTAAATTTCATCCAATAACCCTGGAAGTAACTCTCAACATAAAATAAATTTCCAGAAACTTGTTACCATCCATGCAGAACTAAAGAAAGGATTCTCTCAGTTATGCCAATTACGTGTGATAAGTAAATGGCAAGAAACTCCGTGAAAATGTGGAATGCTTTTCTGACGTCTGCATAAAAAACGACGAAGGGCGCTCTTGGAGTAAATAAATCAGCTTCTAGTTCCCCTAAGTAATAACGACAAGAGGCAGACAATCCTAGAATCAAGAACTTAGAATCACTGACCCCTGAAGAATTCACTGTCGAGCCCAGCCCATTTACCATGTTAGTCTCCAAAGCCCCGACGTGACTTCTCTGAGGTCAGGGCAGCAGCCAGTGGACCTCCCTGGGCTGTTCGGAGTTTTGCAGACAGTCCTGCAGGTCTTTCTAAAGCTCAAAATTATTCTACCCTCCTCAGTAGTGAGCCCAGTCACAGTCTCAAAGTTTACAGTTGTTTGTTTTGATCATATTTCTGGTGCTTACAGGAAATTAATTTTAAAAGTACTGGAAAGTAACCCACAAATTTAGGTTTCCAAAGAACTGTACAGAAACTATTATATTTCAGTCAACAAATCACTGGAAGTTGGGAGTTTTACGAAGCACTTTTTGTTTTCGGCGCCGGCCTCTCTCCCGCCTCCCCCCGAGGGCACTGCCACAGGGTAGCTTCCTCAGTGCTTTGACCTCAGCTTGTTTGTGCAGCCCGGCAGCAAGCCTTTATCTGGGGAATCTCCAGCTGTCAGAGCGCCAGCCCTGGACACAGCGAATGTGCACCACGAGAAGCAGCTGACCTACATATCTAAAAGCAATGTAAGGGTTCTGATGTGTCAAGCCATTCAAAAGCCCTGTTTTCCATAACTTCATCACCTTTCCCAGTCCTCACCATGGACTGTTGAAATCTCTTCCTGCTCCAAACACCAACAGCCACGTTTGCCTCTCCCGTCACTCCAGGAGAATCTGCTGTGGGTAGTAAGTTGTTAGACATTCTCCTCCCACCGCCAGTCAGCGAGCCCCTCAGTGCAGCAGTGAGATTCTGTTTGCCTCTCGACACCTTTCTGTGTCAAATATGAGGCTGTGAGTCAACAAATACCAACTGACATGAATTTTACTTAAAACAAGCAGGCCGGATGTGGTGGCTCACATCTATAATCCCAGCACTTTTGGGAGGCCTCCTGAGGTCAGGAGTTCAAGACCAGCCTGGCCAATATGGCGAAATTCCGTCTTGAGAATCGCTTGAACCCAGGAGGCGGAGGTTGCCGTGAGCTGAAATGGTGCCATTGCACTCCAGCCTGGGCAACAAGAGTGAAACTCCACCTCAATCAATCAAGCAAGCAATAAAAAACAGGCCAACTCTTGACTGACCCAAGGTGAACCCACTCATTCCTTTTCCACTCTCAATATCTTCCCTAACTCCCAACATTCCGTGCTCCTCAGTTCTGGAACAGAGACACAAAGAAAAACTCAACCTTAGGAATAAGCAGAGGTGCCTCTGAGCTTAGAGGTCTAAAAAGAAAGTCACAAAAATGTGTAATACATCCAAGTAGAAAAGAGTCACTTTCATTCTCTGTGTTGAACATACAAACATATAAACACACGCTTGAATTTATCTTGTGTTAGACAATTCGGAAGTGCACACAGATCAGTGTTGGTGAACACGTCAACCTCACTAGGTCTGAGACTTGAGCCAAGAATTCAGCGTCACAGCTGCACCTGAGGGAACCACCAGACTGCTCACCTCCATCGAAATGTGTGTCCCGCTAACCAGCAGGGATGGAGCCATTTCAACCTGGCTCAGATTTTCAGTTCAATCTGCACCAGCCATACCATCAAATCATCACACTTTCCTCTTGAGAATGTTGAACGGTGGCCAAGTAGTCTCACCTGGAGAATATATTTTAATGTCTCTTATGTTTAAGTGATCAAAAGAGGTAAAGAATAGGGTGATTCTAACGGTGAGGGCAAGGATGATTGCCTGTTGCATTCAGTAGCTTGTTCCTTTTATTCTTATTTGAAGGGAGCTTTTTAGATGGAGCAATTAACATATTTCCCATTGCCTTTTCAAGTTTCCATCCCGATTGATGAATTCAAGGTGTTAAAAAAAAAATTCTCAGCTGGGAATGGTGGTTCATGCCTGTGATCCCCGCACTTTGTGAGGCCGAGGCAGGCGGATCACCTGAGGTCGGAAGTTTGAGACCAGCCTGACCAACATGGAGAAACCCCGTCTCTACTAAAAATACAAAAATTAGCTGGGCATG
>NW_012114488.1:8554384-8557828 GCF_000951035.1 Colobus angolensis palliatus
TTAAATGGCCCAAATTTACAGAGGCGCTAAGTGGTGGAGCTGGAATTTAAACTTAAATCCATCTTGGCAAAGCCCAAATCTTTACATCACATCAGTGGTCTTCAGCCAGGGTCTTCAAACATAGCACTCAGAGTGATGAGTGAGAAGATAATCACGTGGCTTGGCACGGTGACTCACACCTGTAATCCCAGCACTCTGGGAGGCCGAAGCGGGTGGATCACCTGAGGTCAGGAGTTCAAGACCAGCCTGACCAACATGGTGAAACCCCGTCTCTACTAAAAATACAAAAATTAGCTGGGCATGGTGGCGCATGCCTGTAACCCCAGCTACTCAGGAGGCTGAGGCAGGAGAATCTCTCGAACCTGGGAGGTAGAAGTTGCAGTGAGCCAAGATTGCGCCACTGCACTCCAGACTGGGCCACAAGAATGAAACTCCGTCGAAAAAAATTATCTAATGGTTAAAACATCACCAAAATCAGAGCACAAACTACCACTTCACTTCTACCTGAATGGGTTTGCTGCATTTAACCTGTAAGCCTTCAGTCCTCACCAAAAGGTGGGGCAGATAGACCCTCAGAGGGAGGAAAACCGCAGTCATAATTGAGAACATGGCACATACCCATGCGGCAGGAGGATGCCCTGTTCTTGGGATTGGCATTGCCTGAGACACAAAGAACCTCCTCGTTCATATTCTCACGACATTCACGGAAAATCAGAAGCAAAGTTGCCAGGCTGAGGAAGACTCGTGGTGCAGGACTCAAAGAGAACTTCAAAACTATCTTGAAAAAAAAATAATTCCTCATCATTGCTCAAATAATTGATATGCTCTACACTTCGGCTGTCAGTGTTCAACATGGGAAAGCAGCAGGCACCAAAGGCAGTCTTGACAGAGACAAATATCCAGCCCGTGATTCCAAAATGAAGACCGTGACCACAGTGTCAGTGCAGAGCTGAGGCGGGCAAGGGTCGCTGGGGAGCCTGGCAGGGACCGCTCCTCCCACCCCACAACCAGATAAGGGCCTGCCAGGCTGGGGGGTAGGGGGGGCACTAGGGACACTGTGGGGAGGAACAGCATGGGGAGGGGAGAGGCGCAGCCCACCGAGGAAGCTGCCCCGTCAGGAGATGGGAGGACGGCCAGGGTGACAGTGAGGCTCCTCACAGACCAGGTGGAGTTGCCATGTGTCATTGATTATTAAACACACTGCATTCCCGACATTCTAGCCTCTCTAGAGTTGGGGTGCTTGTTATGGACGATGGGGAGGCGGTCGTGACTGGACATCCTTGCCTCCTCACGAGTGACCTTGGCCATGCTGCCGTTACCGCCACTGAGCCATGGGCTTCGCCTGGCAGGAGCCTCAGCCCGCAGGGGAAAGGGCCTCTCAGGCACTCGGCCCCTCGAAGATCAAAAAGAAAAGCCACGGGGTGGGGCCCAGCGCAGGCCCCTGGGCCGGAGCCTCTGGGATGAAGACTTCTGCCCTCCAGGCACTCCAAGGTCTTGGCCCCAAGTTAAGAACAGGTGACATGGTTGTTACCCCATAACTTCATTGCCAGACAGCCACGCCCCCCAGTGCTTCCACCCACAAACCACACCAGGCAACTACGCCCCCCAGTGCTTCCACCCGTAAACTGCATAAGGTTCAGGAAACAAAATGTAAGTCCTGGTTGTTGGCTGAACACATTTGGTGGACGCCACCAGGTAAGATTGAAGAAAGTGAACATCAGCGCCTGCGAAACTGTTGTCAGGGCGGGAAGGAAGCCCTGGAGGCCAGGCAGGTGCTCTGTTAAGAAGTGCGTGTTGACCAAGACTTCAGGGACACAGAGGACGGTGTGCAGAAACCACCCCTCACCCAAGATGATCCAGACTCCGAGCTCCCCACACTGTCCCTGTTTTAGCACCGAAAGCTCCTCTGTCCCAGGCAATCCAGAGGGCTGCTCACTCCATCATCAGTGACTTTAAGAAACGAGGACAGGGTCTCCCATCATGCTTCAGGGAACCCTTCCTTTCCCACCACTACGGTTTCCTTTTTATGCATTCACAAGGATGACATCTGACAACCTGGGCCCAAATTAGCCCTTACTCCTTCTGTAAGAAAAACATTTTAAAAGTCTGAATGGTAAGAAGATTTGACTCAATTTAATTGGCACCATTTTTGTCATGAAATAGGAAACTGGTATCCATCTCCCCGTCGACAGCTCTTAGACACAGTCATATGTAGGACTCACTCCAATTATCAAAGTAATTAGGGGCCGAGGAAGAAAAGACTCCTCCTTCAGAGCTTTCAAACTACGTTACTTTAACTGAATATTCTCCTTTAGTCCGGGAAAGGGGGCACAATAAAAATAACAGAGGTAGAAGAGAGGAAGAAAAGTGAAGAGACTGAACAAAAGAAGGTCGAGGAGGAAAATGCATTGTCCTGTAATAGCAACCGTGACTAACATTAATACAGCCCTCTAAGGAAGGCACTGTTACCCTCCTCATTTTATAGATAGGGAAACTGAGGCACGGAGGAAATAAGCCATTTGCATA
Organism: Colobus angolensis palliatus; assembly: GCF_000951035.1. Taxonomy (NCBI): domain Eukaryota; kingdom Metazoa; phylum Chordata; class Mammalia; order Primates; family Cercopithecidae; genus Colobus; species Colobus angolensis. Next base: position 8,556,911 of record NW_012114488.1, read on the forward strand.
AAGTCCCAGGTCTGAACGAGATTGGTGTCACACACAGGCTGCCTAGAGCCAACGCTCTCACCCCAGGAGTTCACTCCAAATGGCCCAGAAGAAAGTGTTGTTCCCCACGCCACTGGCTTTGTCCTGGGGGAGCCCCTGAGCTCACCTCAAAAGGGAACCTTCTCCCTGCTAATGGAGTTTCCAAATCAATATTCAACCAATTCAATCAATACTTGTTACAGGAGAAAGCAGAGCAAAGCTTGCAATTGTCTCTCTCTTGTGGACCAGATGCTCTCCTGACACTCCGTGCAGGCCTCACAGCCACTGTGGAGCAGATGATGTTTGCTCTCATTGTGTATAAACAGACACTGGAGAGATTAAATGGCCCAAATTTACAGAGGCGCTAAGTGGTGGAGCTGGAATTTAAACTTAAATCCATCTTGGCAAAGCCCAAATCTTTACATCACATCAGTGGTCTTCAGCCAGGGTCTTCAAACATAGCACTCAGAGTGATGAGTGAGAAGATAATCACGTGGCTTGGCACGGTGACTCACACCTGTAATCCCAGCACTCTGGGAGGCCGAAGCGGGTGGATCACCTGAGGTCAGGAGTTCAAGACCAGCCTGACCAACATGGTGAAACCCCGTCTCTACTAAAAATACAAAAATTAGCTGGGCATGGTGGCGCATGCCTGTAACCCCAGCTACTCAGGAGGCTGAGGCAGGAGAATCTCTCGAACCTGGGAGGTAGAAGTTGCAGTGAGCCAAGATTGCGCCACTGCACTCCAGACTGGGCCACAAGAATGAAACTCCGTCGAAAAAAATTATCTAATGGTTAAAACATCACCAAAATCAGAGCACAAACTACCACTTCACTTCTACCTGAATGGGTTTGCTGCATTTAACCTGTAAGCCTTCAGTCCTCACCAAAAGGTGGGGC
>NW_012114488.1:8558248-8601313 GCF_000951035.1 Colobus angolensis palliatus
GGACCTCCACCTCTTCGCCTCGTGGAACACTTCATTTGGAGAATCCATAAAATCCAGCATTTTGCACCTGCTTCCTTCACCAAGCCCATGCTCTGGCAATGATGGGAGAGGATTAGCTGCTTTTGTGGAAAACTGTTCGCTTAATCAAGAACAAAAAAACAACTAGATTACTAAATCACTTCGCGTCTTGCTGGGCAGCAGACTCTGTCACGTCAACGCCAATTTATTTTTTCCAGAGGGCAGACATGTCCATTTCAGAAGCGCTGGGATTTGGTTTTGTCGCTTTCTTCTACCCTCAACATGGAGAGCGGCTACTGCCCTGTGGGGGCTTTTGCTTTAGCTGCAGAAGCTGGAAGTGAGTCTAACCCATCCCCGTGGTCACGTAGCGGCCTGCAGAGTCTCGGCTCCATGGGACCCTCTGCTTGGTGACCAACTCATCCCCTTCCGGCCGGAGGGAAGAGGACCAAATTAGGAGCAGCTGCTTCCACTTCCAATATAACAACGTGGGAACATTTCGGCCCACTGTGTTTCACGGGCTTGCAAATGTCTGCCTTTGTTAGCGGAGACGGAGGGGGTCAGCCCCCTAGAGAAGTGACGTTACAGTGATGAGCTTTATGCAGTTTAACCAAATGGAAGGATGACCAGGTGAGGTGTGTTGACTTAGAAATCAAACCATTTCTCCAGGTGTACCAAGGCTCCTGAAAATGTGAGTGTTTAGCAACTATAGACATCTATTCTCTAAAAGGCACGCTTCACTGCTTTTAAAAGAGACCTCTCTTTTGAAGTCTCTGCAGCTTTTACTCTAGGTCGTCATGCAACACTGTTGACAAGTCCTCAGGCAGGTGCGAAGGACCTGCATTGAAGACCAGAGTTGAACTCTGGGAGCCCGGGGCAGTGGGGACCCGGAGTCCTTCTCTGGGGGAGTGGAGAGCGGCAGCCTGTGCTGTGCTGGCTATGCACTAGTCAGTACAATCCCATAAATGAGAGATTAGCCATCTGACAGCAAAGCTGAAGAATAAATCTCTGGTGTTTATGAGGACGTTTTAGAACAGTGAGTAATGCAGAAGTGTCTGCTCTTGTGAGTCAGGAAGACTGATCTGCAGGGAGCCACAGCTTACAGACACGAAAGCAAAGGACCATTAGCAAGCACCGATCAATAATACTGCCAGATGGGCAGCTTGTCCCCAGGTGGGGTATTTTTTTTTTTTTTTTTTGGCAATGCCTGGCAAGAGCTTAAAGCAGTCACAAGAGAAGATGGCCTCATTTCTGCAAGTGCCAGAAAAAGTGCATCAAGTAAGTCAAGTTTAAAATCACACCTAAGGTATGTTTCAGGAAGTGACTGTTGTACTCTGTAGGATATTAGCCTCTTCTCAATTTTCTAAACCCTTCCTCATCAGGCCACACCCCAGCCGTGTGGGCTGCAGTCAGACCTTGTTTTAGCCTGGGAATGAGAGTGGACTACCAGATGCTCTGGTAACTCCACCTGCCAGGGGCCACCGAAATGTGGAATTGTTGCTACTAATTCAGGATGTTTTCAGTAATTTGAGTCTGACTTCTCCTACTGTACAACATTTTCCCCTGGAACTGCCATTTTACACTGAAGAGGCTGAGGCTTAACAAGGAAATGACTATGGAATTCCTACCTGAAGCGAGGAGCGTAATTGAAAGTAAAGCCCAGGACTCTTGGGGGACAACATTTTCCTGGAACTCATCTCATCTGGGCAGATTCTGGGGCACTGAGGCTGTTGGAGGGAGGATGAATCTCCACGACTGTTCTTCAGGCTTCACAGTGACGTATGTGTTGTTAGGCCCAAGGGCTCTCTTTGCACATGGCTTAGAATGTCTGGACGGTAAATGCATCAAGCATCTGGGCTCCTGAGCAAGCCATGCCTCCTGGTCACAGGTGGCTGCAGCCTGCTGACCACCGCGTCCGCAGCCACCCTTCCCCGTCACCTTTGCCACTGCCCTGCCCTGTGCCTTCGGCCTTGCTTTTCCTCTACCCAGATGTCCTTCAATGCAATTGCAGATGCTGAATATAGACTGGAATTGCTCCACGAAATCTCGTGACTTCACTTTGCCAAAAGGAGACAGAGGTGGAGATTGCAACATCACTTCTCTAGGGAGGCTGAACCCTCTGCCTCCTCCTAGAAGAAAGTCAGACATTTGCAAGCTCATGAAAGCTATTTAATTCATTTTGAGAAGTTGAATTGCTTCCTGAAGTCTCGTGACTTTACTTTGCCAAAAGGCAACAGAGGTGGGCAAAAGATAAATCATTTCTGTGTATTCAGCTGGGGCAGGACAGAGGAGGAGTCCTGATGTGAAGCATTTGTCAACTTTCAGGGTGCAAATTTTTTTCTCATGACCACTTCAAGCTACCTTAACATCAGCCTCTCAAACTTCCTGAATGTTTAGCTGATAGGAGCCTCCTCCAGTGCACCTGACTTTGCACTGACCCAGGAATGTGGTGCTCAAAAGGCAGGCTGCTGCACCTGCCAGCTGTCATGGACAGCTCCTACCAGGCAAGAATTGCAACACAGCGTGTGTGCCGGGGGAATGTGAGATGCAGCCTGGGTGGAGCCCTGGAACCCAGGACAGGTCCAGAGATCGGTCTGACCACAGGAGCATTTGATACACAAAGTCACACTCAGCTTTACAGTGAGCGTGGGCTGTTTGACCAACACAATCAGTGTCTTGTTTTCCCGTGAATTATCATTGAATTCTGATGACATAATTATTTTGCAATCTTTTTTTTCTAAAAATGATGTTCGTCTTCAAAGAAAGCAAAATGAGATCACAAAAACATGGAAAACACCTTCTTTATGCTGAATATCACTAAATAAAAAGTGTGCTTGGCCTTTGTTTTAAACCACAAGGAGTACATGTCCAAATACTGAAGGATGTTTTCACTCTGCTGTATGAATTCTTCAGGAGCCGACAATGAAATTAGATCACTCCACTTCAATTAAAACATCTTTCACAGACAACAAAGCAACCACACCAATTGTTTTTTTTTTCTTAATGGAATGTATTATAGGTTTTGTTAAAAATCAATTGAAAACATCTATGTTTGTAACATATGACAAGATGACACGTGTTCAAAACACATGTCAAGGTGTCCTTCCTCCTGCAGTGGAGCTTTCTAACCAGGCTTCTCACCAGACACCTGAGTGGGGAAGGACCTTGAGGATGAGCATGAGTCACTGTGACTCTCCGGTGAACGTGTGAGGCTGGAAGAATGTTTTGGGAGTCCTGGGATCCATCTCTTGTCCAAACACTGAGTCATTGTGAGGCTCTGGAAAAGGGGGCATGCACGCCCCTCTCTCTAGTTTCTCCATCTTCCAATGGGGCATGGTCATCTCTGTTCACCCAGGTTAAGGAGCAGAAGGTGTTGTGCTACAGAAAATCCCAAAGCTCCCTGAAACTGGAGGCCCCGCTACACATGACTGTTGTCAGGGGCCTGGACAAGGGAAGCTATTAAGGTGAGGACAGAGCACACTCTGCGCCTGATTCCCAAAGGGGCTTGGCTTCTGTAGGACTTAATCACTGGAGGGAGTAACACAGTGGCAGCCGTACCCCAGACCTGTGAGAAAGAAAAGAAAATGCCTCTGTCTGTGGCTTCCCCAACTTCCCACAGAGGTTGCAGTCATACAGATGAACAGCTCAGCATGTCAGTACCTGCTCTGAAGAAATAGGAAGAGTTCTTGCACCTGAAAATCACCCAGTCCCCCGGTTACCATTGCACTGGCCCGCCATGCAAACCCTGCTGTTACCATCAAACTGGCCGGCTGTGAAAAATCCCCAGTTACCATCGCGCTGGCCCTCTGTGCAAATCCCCCAGATACCATCCAGCTGGCCCACCATGCAAATCCCCCAGATACCATGCACTGGTCTGCCATGCAAATCCACCAGATACCATGCACTGGCCCTCCATGCAACTCCCCCAGATACCATGCACTGCTCTGCCATGCAAATCCGCCAGATACCATGCGCTGGCCCTTCATGCAAATCCCCCAGATACCACGCACTGACCAGCCATGTAAATCCTCCAGATACCATCCAGCTGGCCCACCATGCAAATCCCCCAGATATCACGCACTGGCCCGCCATGCAAATCCCCTAGATACCATGCACTGGCCCGCCATGCAAACCCCCCGGTGACCATGCACTGGCCCGCCATGCTGGCCCATCCTTCTGCCTTGTGCATGCCCACGCTCGCCTGCTGTGACTTTTTCAGCCACAGGTGCTGCACACACACAGTCACACACTATAACTTCCTCATTCATGGATGCTGCCTACACACTCTGCACTGTGTTGAATTAAGTTTAGCCTAAAGCTGCCTTTATGTTTGTCCTGAAGGTTTCTGTGTGCACAGTGAACTGTCACCTAACTGGACGTGGAAACAGACCTAACCCACTCTTGTACCAATCACCGAGTTTCAGCCAATCACAGGCAACAAACTGTTCAAACTGTGTTCAAAAAGGCAGACGCTGAACTGTAACCGCCCAGCTGTTTCTGTCCTTCCTCTCTGTTTTCTGTGCCTCAGTTTCCTTTTTTGTCCATAATTTTTTTTCCACCCCAAGGCAGTGCCAGTCTCTCTGAGCCTATTCTTGCTCAGGGGCTGCCTGATTGGAGAAGCATTTTTGTTCAATTACTCCCTTAAATTTAATTTGTCTATGAGTTTTCTTTTCTTTTCTTTCTTTCTTTTTTTTTTTTTTTGAGACCAAGTCTCACTCCATTGCCCAGGCTGGAGTGCAGTGGTGCTAATCACAGCTCACTGCAGCCTCGACTTCCCTGGCTCAGGTGATTCTCCCACCTCAGCCTCCCAAGTAGCTGGGACTACAGGCGTGTACCACCACACCAGGATAATGTTTTTTGTTTGTTTGTTTGTTTTTCATTTTTGGAGAGACAGGGTTTTGCCATGTTGCCAAGCTGTGCTCAAACTCCTGGGCTCAAGCAATCCTCCTGCCTCAGCCTCCCAAAGTGCTGGGATTGCAGGCATGAGCCACTGTGCCTGGCCTTGTCCAAGGTTTTCCTTTTAACAGTTGTGTCACAGACATAACACCCGTAATTAGGAACATCATTCTGAAGCACAAAATCCAATTATATGAAATGGAACTTAATTGGAAATAAGACGTTCATTATAATCTCAATGGGATATTCTGGGCTTTTTTTACAACGTGGGGTTTATGTGCTTAGGAGGCCAGATTTTTTTTTCTTTTTCTTTATACACAATCTGCTCATCAGTAACAGAAGGGACCAGAACCGCTGTGGTGAGAATCATGTCACGAGAAGAGATGCTTCATTTTTCCACTAGAATGAAGTTCTCAAGAGAAACCATATTCAATGCTGTCTGATCCACGAGTCCACGTGTGTCATTTCGCTGTCGTAGGTTCACCTCTGCAGATGACCAGCTTAGCACTTTGCGAAAGGTCCTGTTTTATGTACATATCAATGGTGCCTCTATGGAAACAAGTCTACAATATTTGTAAGGATTTAAAATACACTGCATTGCACTAGCAAAGCCTAGTGATCTTGGCAGCGACTTTTGTTCTGACAAGCAAAGAGACTTAGACATCCAAGTGTGAAATGAATCCTACCTAATACGCTCCCTTTAGCTGAGAGCAGGAGCTACACACTGTCCATTCACTAGAATCGCTGCCTTCAAGGTCGGCCCTAAAAGCTGGTCACCGGCAGAGGTTCATAGAGCATCCATTCCAAAGCCCAAGATCAGGCACTCACTTCTTCAAAGCTGAAATGCTCTGTCTAGTGCTGTGTGGTCTTCGGGTTATTCATTAGCAAGCTTGCACTGTTCTGTGGGGGCCAGGAGTAGGCGTTTCCTCTTCAGTGTCATTTAACCCTGCTGGGTTTCAAGATCCTCACCTAGAAAATGAAGGAGTCATTTTACCTGGTCTCTAGGATTCCTCCTACCACAATTTGATGAAGTTAAAATTCTATCTGAGAAAATGCAACTGATGGTATCTGAGACAGGCAGCAGGTCATGATCATGGAGCTGGGGTGACACATGAACACCAGCAGTGTTTTCTGGCATGGAGTGGGCCTCGGTAAGCAGGCTGAGGATGGGGAGAAAAGAAACAAAACCTCGAGAAGCTCCTGTCACTGGTGCTTCTGCCAGCTGAAGAGAGGACATTGCCTGTATGTCAGGGATGCTCCTGAAAAAATAACCCCAAGAACCTCATCAAGTAATCCAAGCAACTCTGCCAGGAAAATGGCAAAGAGAAAGCAGCCCACAGGACAGCCGTGGAGCCGGAAGACCCTCCAACATGGGTTAGAAGCTTTTCAGCCTGGGGTCTCCACATAGCTGCAGACTCTCAGCTTGTCGTGCTTCCCATCTGAGGTCATAAAATCCCAGGATGAAAGCCAGAGCTTTGATTGATTGCCGAGCTGAGATGAGGTGGAATTCAGCAAGAGAGCAAACATTCCTTTCCTTGCCCTCAACGTCCAGGGCAGGACAAATATTTATAAGTTTTAGCACTTAGCCCATTTCCATGGCTCAAGATGCATTACGTCTGTCCCAAGCAAGACCACACGTGGCTTTGTGACGTTAGTAATTCGTGGGAGCCCTATGACTGAAGCTTAAGGAGAGACGATGGCCCCTGTCACTGGTGTGAAATGATGTGACGCACTATTGTGTTGTGTGGTCTAGACCCCAAATCCAAGGCCTAACTCACCATCCACCTCCGTTCTGGTTTGCTTGGAAGCTCTCTGCCAAGCACAGAGCAGGAACGAGGCAGCGTTCCCTGCCTCCACTTCCCAGTCTGTAGAGAAGGAGCCACAGGTTATAATAGCCCACCTGCCTTTGGGTCTCTGCACTGTGTGTTGTTATTTCAAACAAATTCTGCAATAAACATCTCTGTGCAAATGGACTGAGTTGCTGAGTCAAAGAGCAAAAGTGTCCATCATTCTAAAAGGTGCTGCCAATTGAGATCCAAAAATGAGGCCAATTTACCCTCCCCCAATGGTAAATGAGAGTCGCTGCTTGCACCTGCCCTCGCCAGTTATGGGAAGCGTTTACCTCTCTACCGATGGATGCGTGAAGACTGACTTGACGTCATTTGAACAAACTATCCTTAATCCTGTGAGGTTCAGGACATTTTTAAATATTTAATGCCTCGTGGTCTCTTTCTCTGCAACTCTGGCCATGTTTCAATATTTCATTCCTTATTAACATGTATGTGTATTAGAATCGTAAGTCTTTTATTTTTCATATTTGTTAAAATATCTTTTGCTAGTGGAATGTTTGTGTTTGACTTTGTTTACACACTTCTTCCTGTCAGAAATGTTTTTATTTTTATATGGCAAATGTTGTCAACTTTTTTTATGGTTTTTGGGATTTGGGTCATACCTTCTCTACCCCAATATTAATCGTATATTTTTTGTTTCCCTTCTAGGATTTTATGGTTTCATTGTTAAAAGTTACACCATGATCCAGTCGGACTTAGTTTTGGTGCAAGGAATGAAGTATGCTGAGGAGTTATTGAAGCTATCACATTCACTTCCTACAGTTGTAAGATTGTCAAGAAAGCTGTGAATTTTTGAAAGGAAAATAACCAAGAAACTACAGATTTTCTATGATAGATTTTCCCCCTTTTAACCAACTCAGAGAACTCAATGAACAATACCCTCCTGCTAAGAAAACTCCTATCTACACGATACCCTAGGAGGTGCAGGTCACCCTTGTCACAGGACTCGGGGCTGTGCCTGGGCAGGGATTTGCACCCACATGGCACCCAGGACACGACAGAGGCTTCAAGAAGCCCCTTCCTCAGCCCGACGTCCAGCCTCACCTCAGGGTGCCATTTGCAGGCTCAGGCTGCCACCTGCTGTGTGCACAGGCAAAAACAAGCCGAACCAAAACAGGTTTTGCCTAGAACAGCTTTGACTATAGACAGCAATCGTCACTACCTCTAAGGTTTTGTTCTGCTTTGTTTTCATTTTTTTTTTTTTTTTTTGCAGTAAGAACACTTAGCATGGGCCCAGCCCTCTTCACATAACTGTAAGTGTTGACATCACAGTGCTGTTCGCTCTGGGGACAACGTTGCACAACAGATCTCAGAGCGTCTGCACTCGCACCCCTAATGCTCACTCCCACGGAACAGCAGCCCCGCTCCACCCTGCCCCTGCCTGGCTCCCGCCGTTCCACGGCTGCCTCTGTGGCTCCAGCGACTCTAGGGGCCTCATGCAAGAGGAATCACACAGGGTTGGTCTGTTTGTGATTGGCGCATTTCACCAAGCAGGATGTCCTCAAGGTTCACCTCTGCAGGTGACATGGGTCAGAACAGCCTTCCCTTTTAAGGTCGAAGCATATTGCATTCTCTGTCTGCACGTTTTCTTTATCTCTTCATCTGTTGACACTCACAGGTTGGCCACTGTGAACAGTCCCACATTGCACATGGGAGTGCAGACGTCTTTCTGAGATCCTGATTCCCATTTTTTGGATAAATTGGAACCTTTGCACACTGTTGATGAAGCCACTGTGGGGAGGGCAATATGGAGGTTCCTCAAAAAATTAAAAATACAACTAACAAACGATCCAGCAACCCCATTTTTTTGTATTTTGAAACCTACAATGTGCCAGGCACTGTGGTAAAAACTCTCCCAGCCCCACAGCAACCTCTGTAGGTAGGTTCATTGGGGACCCAGCTCAGAGTCCTCAGACACTTTCTGTGATGCCACAAAACCCTGTATTTTAACATTCAACACCATGTCAAAGGACACAGAGATCCCATTCCGAAATGGAAATGCTGAGGAGAAAATCGATGTTTGCTTGAATCTTGTCACCAGGTGGATATCACCCTGAGTCAGAGGAGCATGTGCCCCACCCAAGTGTAAGGACAATGCACAGGTATTAATTCTCCCAACAATTCCTCATCGCTCAACTCAGTGTCTGATCTGCTGTAAGACTGAGATGTTTTAAATATCGTTAGAGAGAGGCTCACAATCCTGTAATCTGCTAAAACCCCAGCAAGCCTTCCCTCCTCACACTGCGATTAAGTGCACGGTGGTGGTGATGACCATGGAAATGATGCTAGCGACGAAGACGGCTTCTGTTCATTGAGTGATCTCACAACCAGCCGACATGTATTGTGTCATTTAAACCTCATCATGTCACTATGCAGGAGGTGGCCCTGTGATTCTCTTCATTTTGCCAATGAGGAATCTGCTGTAAAGAAATTAAGACCTTTACCCTGAGATACACGCATCTAGGAGTGACCGCAAAAGCTAGCCATTTTAATCTTTCTTCCACCAAATTTAATCCTGGACATCTTATACTTTCCATAGATGTGTAGCTCAGAGAACAATGAGGCTTTGAATATTAAACCAATGAACACATTATGGAAGATATTTTTTCAAAGCAAGACAAAAATTACAGAATGCACCTCAAAGCCAAATGTGAGAGGCATTTACACTTCTATTACTCAGGGTGATTCACACATTGTTCTCCTTCAGAAAAGGTATGTGGAATTTCATTCTAGAATGCTTCCCTAGTCTTCTCCCCATTTCAAAGCACAGCACATAACACGTTTCTTAGTTCCACACCCCCTTCACTGTGAAAGGCTTGTAGTACTGTGTCTCATCTACATCAGCCACTCCATCTGGTCAGGAGAAGCCACTGCGTTTGAGGTGATTTGTTTCAACAGCCATGGGAAATGCATCCAGCAGGGCCACGTCTGGGTGGGGCTGGGGCCAGCCCCTGCTCCATGCTCCCCCAGTGATTCTGAGATTCCACATGGAGACTCCAGGGGTCTTTCGTCTTAAACTCGTATGATCCTTGTGATTTGGAAAGGAACATGATACTCTCGACTTGGAGATGAAAAAAGCACCCATGACAGGAACCTGTTTTTGGAATCTGTATTTCTATCACGTCCCTTTTTTTTTTCATTTTGAAATGGAGTCTCGTTCTATCACCCAGGATGGAGTGCAGTGGTGCGATCTTGGCTCACTGAAACCTCTGCCTCCCGGGTTCAAGTGATTCTCCTGACTCAACCTCCTGAGTAGCTGGGACTACAGGCATGCACCACCACACCCAGCTCATTTTTGTATTTTTCTATTTTTAGTAGAGACGGGGTTTCTCCGTGTTGACCAGGCTGGTCTCGAACTCCTGACCTCATACCACGTCACTTTTGACTTATGTTCTTTGTGTTTCTCTCACCTCTTGCTAGACTTTAGGCTCCTGAAGTCTAAAGTCGGCAAGACTTCACATGTGGTCTGTGCATGTGCTTCAGATGCAATCGACACTCACCACACATGTGTTCAACACGACAAATATTAGTTTAGTGTCTACCACAGGCTGAGCATCCTGAAAATCTGAAATGTTCAAAATCCAAAAACCTTTAAGCACAGATACAATGCCACAAGCAAAGAATTCTACATTGTCTCCATGTGACAGGTCACAGTCAAAACACAGGTTTGACGAAATACACCTTTTTTTCAGCAAGGGGGGTCCAGCGTACTGTCACCTTATAACCAAGCCCAGCACCATTGGTGGATACTGAAGATGCTGCTGTTCGCTGCGGCTGCTGTTTGATGGCTGATGCTACCGTGCTGCCTACTGACCCTGGACTCGTTACTCGTCACTGTTTTAGTGGGATGGAGTGTTCCTTACTGTTATGTAGTCTGTGTGAGTGAGCATAAGAAAATGACTGCTTATTGGTAGCAGATAAATTCAGAGCCAGGAGTGATGGTGACGTGAAACACTCCCAGCTTATCCATACGTGGGGCTGAGTTTGCCACCTTTGCTTCCTGATGGTTTGATGTACATGAATTTTGTTTTATGTCTCAAATGATGTAAAATGTTGTGTAAATTTACCTCTAGGCTATGTGTATAAGGTGTACATGAAGCATGCATTTAGGCTGTGATACACAGCATGCATGAATTTCATGTTTAGACTTGTGCTGGACGCGCAAGATATTTTACCATGTATACACAAATATGTCAAAGTCTGAGAAAACTCTGAAATCTGAAACACTTCTCATCCCAAGCATTTTGAATTAGAGGTTCTCAGCCTGTGTGAGGCAGGATTGGAAGAATGAGCCCTGGATATTCTGCACACCATTTGGGAAACCTGATCTTCCACGATAAAAACCACTCCCTAAGTTTGTGTGAACCTGTGGTAGGAAATGTATAGAGGAAGAAAAATAGCAGTGCTTTTCGCATGTGGTTATCAAAGCTTCCATCCAGTCCACCCAGGGAAAGTGGGCAGTCCTGCCTAGGAGCGCCCATCACATCCACTCCAGATGAGCTCACTTGCCTACTGCCCACATGTTCCCAAGGGCCAATGTTGTCCAACCCCAAGAATCTTTAATGAGGCACTCTAGATTGCCACAGGAAGAGTGATTAGTGGAGCCACCTCCCAAAAGATTCCCAGTTCTCAGTGGGAATCCAGTACCGTATATTTACATTTGGGGTGGGAAGGAGATTAGGTTAACCTCTTTTGATATTTTCACTTAATCTTCAAAGCAATCACAATATTATTAGATCGTTCTCAAGATCACTGCTTTGCTGTTCTATTTAATCCAAGCAATTTGATTAATGGAAGGGTTTAGGATGGTTTAGGGCCTGCTGTGAGCCAAGCTGTTCATTTAGCGAGCGGAGCCATAATGGATATGCCTGCCAGGGCCGCAGCACTGGGGACGCTTCCTCTCTTCTCATTTCCAAAGCAGGACTTCTCAATCCTGTTTGGATTATGAACTAGACACGAGTCTTCTACGGAGTTGATATTTTTTGCATATTCAGAAAAAACGGATCACCCTTGGGGGCTGCATTGTGGTCAGGAAGGTGCAGAATGAGGCCACTCAGGCGTCCTCAGGCATCTTTCCTTGGCACTGAGGTGAACCTGCCCATGAATAGACCCACATCTGAGATCAAAGCTGCTCCGGCTCAGCCTGATCATGTTGTGCGAAAGCGCCAGCCCAGTTGGAAACTCCACACTCTCCAGAACTGTCTCAGCACAAGAGCTCTGCCCTGAGGCAGGAGAATTGCTTGAACCTGGGAGGCACAGGTTGTAGTGAGCCAAGATCAAGCCACTGCACTCCAGCCTGGGCGACAGAGCAAGACCCTGTCTCAGGATAAAAAACAAAAAACAACAAAAAAAAAGCAAGTGCCCTGTTGAAGGACATGGTCCAAGTAGGAGCCATTACCTACTGACTGAGGAGCCCTTGGGCCCTGAAGGAGCAGCAGAGATATCCAGTAGTTTCAGGCCTTGGGTGAGACTCAGAGACATGCTGGCTTCAGGTGTGAACTGGCACATTCCCAGCTCTGGTGGCTACAGGGCAAGACTCTTTCTGCCTAAGAAAAGTGGAGAAAAAACTAAAGGGGACTTTGTCTTGCACCTTAGGTCCCAGCTCAGCCACAGTGGACCCTTGGGGTCTCAGTTCCAGGCCTTGGCTCTCAGGCAGCGTTTCTGGACCTGTCCTGGGCCAGAGGGGAGCCCCCTGCCTGGAAGGGTGAGTGCCAGGCCAGGCAGCATTCACCACAAGCTGACTGAAGAGCTCCTGGGCTTGAAGGGGGCAGTGGCAGTGGCCTGGCAGTATTCCCGTGGGCCTGTGGTGGTAGTGGCCATAGAATGCAGCTTCTCTCCCTGCAGAAAGGAGAGACAAGGAGGGAAGAACTGTATCTTGTGTTCTGAGTGTCAGCTCAGCCACAGCAGAATACAACACCAGGTAGACTTCTAAGGTTTTTTGTTCCAATCCCTGGCTCCTGGACAGCATCTCTGGATCTGCCTGGGCCCTGGGGGAACTCATTGCCCTGAAGAGAAGGACACAAGCCTGTCTGGCTTCACCACTTGCAGATTGCAGAGCCCTAAGACCTTGAGCAAACATAGGCAGTAGCCAGATAGTGGTTACAACAGGCCTTGGGCAAAACCCAGTGCTGTGCTGGCTTAAGGTCTGACCCAGTGCTGTCCCAGTGGTGGTAGCCACAGGGGTGCTTGTGTCACCCCACTCCCAGTTCCAGGTGCCTCAGCACAGAGACAGAGAGACTCCATTTGTTTGGGAGAAAGTAAGAGAAGAGAATAAGAGTCTTTACCCTGGTAACCAGGAAGTTCTTCCAGATCTTATTCAAGACCACAAAGGCAGTACCTTTGTTGTCTCTAGACAACAAAGTCCATAATAAATACCTATCTCTTCGATGCCCAGACACCAATGAACATTCACAAGCATCAAGACCATCCAAGAAAACATGACCTCACCAAACAAACTAAATAAGCCACCAGAGACCAATTCTGGAGACACAGATATGTGACCTTTTAGAGAAAAAATTCAAAATAGTTGTTTTGAAGAAACTCAAAGAAATTTGAGATAACACAGAGAACGAACTCGTAATTCTATCAGGTAAATTTCACAAAGATATTGAAATAATTAAAAATTATTAAAAAGATTCAAGCAGAAATTCTGGAGTTGAAAAATTCAATTGATATACTGAAGAATGTGTCAGAGTCAATAGCAGAATCAATCAACCAGAAGAAAGAATTAGTGAGCTTGAAGCCAGGCTATTTGAAAATACACAGTCAGAGGAAACCAAATAAAAGAACAAAGAAGAATGAAGCACACCTACAAGATTTAGAAAATAGCCTCAAAAAAGAAAATCTAAGAGTTGTTGGCCTTAAAGAGGAGGTAAAGAAGGAGACAGGAGTAGAAAGTTTATTCGAAGAGATAACAACAGAGAAGTTCCTAGACCTAGAGGAAGATATCAGTGTCCAAGTACAAGAAAGTTATAGAACACTAACCAGATTTAACCTAAAGACTACCTCAAGGCATTTAAGAATCAAACTCCCCAACATCAAGGATAAAGAAAGGATCCTAAAAGCAGCAGAGAAAAGAAACAAATAACAAACAGTAGAGCTCCAGTGCATCTGGCACCAGACTTTTTAGTGGAAACCTTATAAGCCAGGAGAGAGTGGCATGACATATTTAAAATGCTGAAAAAAAAAATTTTTTCTACCTTAGAATAGTCTATCCAGCAAAAACATCCCTTAAACGTGAAGGAGAAATAAAGACTTCCCCAGACAAACAAAAGCTGAGGGATTTCATTAATATCAGACCTGTCCTACAAGAAATACTAAAGAGAATAATTCAATCAGAAAGAAAAGGATTTAATGAGCAATAAGAAATCATCTGAAGGTACAAAACTTAGTGGTAATAGTAAGTAAACAGAAAAACGCAGAATATTATAACATTGTAACTGTGATGGTAACCTACTCTCATCTTAAGTAGAAAGGCTAAAAAATAGATCAACGAAAAATCGTAACTACAACAACTTTCTAAGACATAAACCATACAGTAAGATATAAATAGAAACAATAAAAAGTTAAAAAGTGGGGAACAAGGTTAAAGTGTAGAGTTCTTATTAACTTTCTTTTTGCTTGTTAGTTTGTTTGTTAATGCAAGCAGTGCTAAGTCGTTATCAGCTTAAAATAATGGGTTATAAGATATCAAGCCTCATGGTAACCACAAATCAAAAAACATACCACAGATGCACAAAAAATAAAAAGAAAGAAATTAAATTATACCACCAGAGAAATTCACCGTCATTAAAAGGAAGACAGGAAGGAAGGAAAGAAGAAAAAGAAAACTACAGAAGAGAAAACAAGAAAGAAATGAAACAGAAAACAACAAAATGGCAGGAGTAAGCTCTTTCTTGTCAAAATAACATTGAATGTAAATGGACTAAACTCTGCAATCAAAAGACATAGAGTGGCTGAATGGATAACAAAAACAAGACCCAATGATCTGTGGCCCAAAAAAAAAAACCCACTTCACATATACAGAACACACACAGACTTAAAACAAATGGATGGGAAAAGATATTCCATGCCAATGCAAACCAAAAAAAGAGCAAGAGTAGTTATACTTACATGAAATACCAAGTAGATTTTGAGACAAAAACTATCAAAAGAGACAAAGGAGGTCATTACATAATGATAAAGGAGTCAATTCAGCAAGAAAATATAATAATTTTAAATATATAGGCACCCAACACTGGAGTACCCAGATATAGAAAGCAAATACCATTAGAGATGAAGAGAGAGATAGACCCCAATACCATAACACCTAGAGACTTCAACACCTCACATCCATCATTGGACAGATCTTCCTGACAGAAAATCAGTAAAGAAAACATTGGACTTAATCTGCACTAAAGACTAAATAGATCTAAGGCCGGGCG
Organism: Colobus angolensis palliatus; assembly: GCF_000951035.1. Lineage (NCBI taxonomy): Eukaryota > Metazoa > Chordata > Mammalia > Primates > Cercopithecidae > Colobus > Colobus angolensis. The sequence goes on from NW_012114488.1 coordinate 8,573,433, forward strand.
CGGTGGCTCAAGCCTGTAATCCCAGTACTTTGGGAGGCCGAGACGGGCGGATCACGAGGTCAGGAGATCGAGACCATTCTGGCTAACACGGTGAAACCCCGTCTCTACTAAAAATACAAAAAACTAGCCGGGCGAGGTGGCCGGCGCCTGTAGTCCCAGCTACTCCGGAGGCTGAGACAGGAGAATGGTGTAAACCCGGGAGGCGGAGCTTGCAGTGAGCTGAGATCCGGCCATTGCACTCCAGCCCGGGCGACAGAGCAAGACTCCTTCTCCAAAAAAAAAACAAAACAAGACTAAATAGATCTAATAGATATTAACAGAACATTTCATCCAAAGGCTGCAGAATACAGATTATTTTCTTCAACATATGGATCAGTCTCAAGGATAGATCATATGTTAGGTCACAAAACAAGTCTTAAAACATTAATAAAAAAGGAAATAATATCAAGCATCTTCTCTCTGATGACAATGGAAAAAAAAACCAGAAATCAGTAAAGAGGAACTTGGGAAACTATACAAACACATAGAAATTATACAAACATAATATGGTTCTGAATGACCAGGGGGTCAATAAAGAGGTTAAGAAGGAAATTCAATAATTCATTCCTTGAAACTAATGATAATGGAAATCCAACATGCCAAAACCTTTGGGAAACAGCAAAAGCAACACTAACAGGGACGTTTATAGCTATAAGTGCCTACATCAAAAAAGAAGAAAACTTTCATATAAATAACCTAACAATGCATCTTAAAAACTAGAGACGCAAGAGCAGACCAAACCCAGAATTAATAGAAAAGAAATAATGAAGATCAGAGCAGAAATAAATGAAATTCAAATGAAAAAACAATGCAAAAGATCAATGAAACTAAAAGTTGGGTTTTGAAAAGATAAACAAATTGACAAACCTTTAGCCACACTAAGAAAAAAAGAGAGAAGACCCAAATAAGTAAAATCAAAGATGAAAAATGAGACATTACAATTGATACCATGGAAATTCAAAGTATCATTAACAACTACTTTGAGCAACTATATGCCAATAAATTGGAAAATCTAGAAGAAATAGATAAACTCCTAGATACATACAACCTACCAATTCTGAACCATGAGGAAATCCAAAAGCTCAACTAACCAATAACAAGTAATGAGATTGAAGCCATAATAAAAAGTCTCCCAGAAAAGAAAAGCCCGAGATCTGATTATTTCATTCCTGAATTCTACCGAACATTTAGAGACGAACTAAAACCAATCCTTCTCAAACTATTTCAAAAAGGCAGAGAAGGAGGAAATACTTCCAAACTCATTATATGAGGCCAATATTACCCTGATATCAAAACCACACAGACAGATTTTAAAAAAAATCTACAGGCCAATATCACTGATGAATATTGATGCAAAAATCCTCAACTAAATATTAGCAAACCAAATTCAACAACACATTAAAAAGATCATTCATCATGACCAATGGGGATGTATCCCAGGGATGCAAGGATGGTTTAGCATTTGCATATCAATCAATGTGATACATCAGATCAATAGAATGAAGGACAAAAACCATTTGATTATTTCAATTGATGCTGAAAAAGAATTCGATAAAATTCAACTTCTCATCATGAGAAATACCCTTAAGAAATTAGGTATAGAAGAAACATACCTCAGCATAACAAAAACCGTATAAAACAGATACACAGGTAGTATCACACTGACTGGGGAAAAACTGAAAGCCTTTCCTGTAAGATCCAGGACACAGAAAGGATGCTCACTTTCACCCTTTGTTATTCCACATAGTACTGTAAGTCTTAGCTGGAGCAATCGGACAAGAGAAAAAAACAAAGAACATCAAAACTGGAAAGGAAGAAGTCAAATTATCCTTGTTTGTAGATGATATGACCTTATATTTGTAAAAACAAGCAAACAAACAAAAAAAACCACTAAAGACTCTACCCAAAAACTATTAGAACTGATCAAACAATTCAGTAAAGTTGCAGAATACAAAATCAACATACAAAAATCAGTAGCATTTCTATATGCTAACAGAGAATAATCTGAAATAGAAATCAAGAAAGCAATCCTGCTTATAATAGCTACAAATAAAATTTAAATCTCAGGGATTAACTTAACTAAAGAAGTGAAAGATCTCTACAATGAAAACTATAAAACATTGATGGAAGAAACTGAAGAGAACACCAAAAATTGAAGGCCATTTCATGTTCATGGGTTGGAAGAATCAATATGGTTAAAATGTGTATACTCCCCAAGGCAATCTACGGGTTCAATGCAATCCCTATGAAAGTATCAATGACATTCTTCACAGAAAAAAAAAAACCTAAAACGCATATGGAACCACAAGAGACCCAGAATAGCCTGAGCTATCCTAAGTAAAAAGAACAAAACTGAAGGAATTACATTACCTGACTTCAAATTATATGATAGTACTGTGGTAATCAAAAGGGTACTGGCATAAAAATAGACACATAGACGATCAGAACAGAATAGAGAACCCAGAAACAAATCCACACACCTACAGGGAACTCATTTTTGACAAAGGTGCCAAGAACATACATTGGAGAAAAGACAGTCTCTTCAATAAATGGTGCTGGGAAACCTGGATATCCATATGCAGAAGAATGAAACTAGACCCCTGTCTCTCACCATATACAAAAAAAATTCAAAATGAATTAAAGCCTTAAATCTAAGACCTCAAACTATGAAACTACTAAAATAAAACCCTGGGGAAATTCTCCAGGACATTGGTCTGGGCAAAAAATTCTTGAGTACTACCCCACAGCACGGGGAACCAAAGCAAAAATGGACAAATGGGATCACATCAAGTTAAAAAGCTTCTACGCAGCAAAGGAAACAATCAACAGAGAGACAACCCACAGAATGGGAGAAAATATTTTCAAACTACCCACCTGATGAGGGATTAATAGCTAGAATGTATAAGGAGCTCAAACAACTCTATAGGAAATAATCTAAAAATTCGATTAAAAAGTGGGCTGAAGATCTGAGAAGACATAGAAAAGAAGACATACGAATGACAAACAGGTATATGAAAAGGTGCTCAGTCAACACCATTGATCATCAGAGGAAGTGCAGATAAAGACTATAATAAGATGCCGTCTCACCCCAATTAAAATGGCTTTTATCCAAAAGACTGGTAACAACAAATGCTGACGCACATGCGGAGAAAATGGAACCCTTTTACACTGTTGGTGGGAATGTAAATTAGTACAACCACTATGGAGAATAATTTGGAAGTTCCTCAAAAAGCTAAACATAGAGGTGCCATAGGATCCAGCAATCCCACTTCTAGGTATATACCCCCCCAAAAATAGGAAATCTGCATATCGAAAAGATATCTGCGCTCCCATGTTTATGGCAGCACTATTCACAATAGCCAACATTGAGAAGCAATCAAGTTGTCCATCAGCAAAGGAATGAATAAAGAAAACATGGTATGTATACACTATGGAGTACTATTCAGCCTTAAATATAAAAAGAATGAGATCCTGTCATTTGCAACAATGGGTGGAACCGCAAGTCATTTTGTTAAGTGAAATAAGCCAGGCACAGAAACACAAACCTCACATGTTTTCACTTACCTGTGGGAGCTAAAAATTAAAGCAATTGAACTCATGGAGATAGAGAGTAGAAGGATGGTTACCAGGGGCTGAGAACAGTAGTGAGAGGGTGGGGTGGTGGGGCAGGGGGACTTGGGATGGTTAATTGGTACAAAAAATAGGAAGAGTGAATAAGGCCTAGTATTTGCTAGCACAACTATATTGAGTATAGTCAATAATAATTTAATTGTACATTTAAAAATAACTAAAGGAGGCTGGGCGCAGTGGCTCACGCCTGTAATCCTAGCACTTTGGGAGGCTGAGGCTAGTGGATCACAAGGACAGGAGATCAAGACCATCCTGGCTAACAGGATGAAACCCCATCTCTACTAAAAATACAAAAAAAAAAAAAAAACCGGGTGTGGTGGTGGGCGCCTGCAGTCCCAGCTGCTCAGGAGGCTGAGGCAGGAGAATGGCATGAACCCGGGAGGCAGAGCTTACAGTGAGCCAAGATCATGCCACTGCACTCCAGCCTAGGCAACAGAGTTAGACTCTGTCTCAAAATAAATAAATAAATAATAAAATAAAATAACTAAAGGAGTATAATTGGATTGTCTGTAATACAAAGGATAAATGCTTGAGAGGATGGATATTCCCATTTACCCTGATGTGATTATTACACATTGCATGCCTGTATCAAAATATTTCATGTTTTGGGCACCCTCCCGAAACTCTGCCAGTCATTTTTCACAGTGAGGGCAGGGTCCTGCTGAGGCCTCCTGGGAGCCGCAGACTGCAGAGGGCACCAGCCGCCTTCTGGTGATGTTGGCTCAGCTGAGTGCCTGGTGGAGGACACAGAACCTCTGGAATCTGGGGCCGGCCCCTGCGCCACTCCCTGCACCGCTCCCTGGGGGTTCACGGCCTGGTTACTTGATCCCTCCATGTCTCAGAAAGACAAGAGGTGGATGAACTGACCTCTAGGTTCCCTCCCCGTGTTAGGTTTCTACCATGGGTGTCAGGCCCTCCTCACTACTGACAGAGAGCCTTTGCTTGGGCGCACTTTAGTTGGGCTCCTGAACTTTCTAGGCCCGCCACCGTCCACCTCCTTGCAAGGTCCAGTTTTAGTAAGAACCCTGCAAAGCCAGTTTGGCAAGAGCCCCCACCCCTGATATCTGATCACCTTCAATATCCAATCTGTTTCCTCATCATACACCTTCTCCCAAGTGGCATCTGATCACCCTGACCGGACTTCAGCAAGAATCCTGCTGGGTCAATTTAGCCAGAATCCCCTGACCCCTAATGTCTCCTCTCAGTCACTGTCTATCCCGGGACCACCCGCCTGCCTTTTGGCTGTAAGTTCCCACTTGTCCATGCTGTGTTCTGAGTGCAGCCCAATCTCTCTCCTGACTGCAATTCCTGCTGCCGTGGTCCGCGTACCTACGGCATTGGTCCTGAGTGAAGCCTTCCTCAGCACGCTTTAACAAAAACAGTTTGCTCAACACTACTAAGATTCTCTTTGAAGAAAATACAGAATTCATTTCCAGATCTTTTACGCAGGAATATGCCTTCAATCTTACAATGTTCTCATTTCCTGACTACTTCTGATTTTTCCCCTCTTCCTTCTTAGACGTCCTGGTCTGACAGTGAATTCTGCCGATGGTGAGGGTTAATGCCTCCATGCACATAACTGTTTCATCTCCAAATGCAAAGGTTTTGCAACGAATCGTATACTCAAATGGAGCAAGGAAAAGCAATAACATCTTTTAAATGTTTTAAAGTGGGAGTTTAAAAGTCATTTCTGACACTTATTAAGAATACACAAACTTTGTCTGAATAAATGACAAACTCAGCAAAATTGCATCCCAAAGTGTAATCCTTACGAAGCCACCATTCAACACAGTTTATGTGTGGTTTTCTGTAGTGTGTGTGGTCTTCCGTGGTGTGTGTGGTCTTCTGGGGTAGGTGTGGTCTTCTGTGGTACGTGAGGTCTTCTGTGGTAGGTGCTGGGTGTCCAATAGCAAAAGAAATGGACATGATCCCCCAGCTACAGGAGGTGTGAGGAGAACGTGGTTTGAAACAAGGAAGAAATGGTAAGAAGGTGCCTGACCAGCAAATGGGCACATTACAGAGTTTGGGTGCCAGGCCAGCAAACTGGCACATCACGGAGCTCAGGCGCCCGGCCAGCAAATGGGCACATCATGGAGCTCAGGCGCCCGGCCAGCAAACGGGCACATCACAGAGCTCAGGTGCAATCCTGAAGTTGGGAAGACATCGAAATATGTGTTACAAGGGAGTAAGCACCCACGCTCTGTGTTGAAAGGCTCAGTCCGGCTGCATGAAGGGTTAGGAGGGGCGTGTCTCAGACAAGGGTTCTGTAAGGTCACATGCCACAGCTGTAAAGAGATAGAGATATGGAAAGAAAAGCAAACGAGCCGCACTCTCTCCTTTTAAAATCTTGACAGGTGAACCTCTATAATAACAAATTTTTTAAAATGTGTTTAAAGATATAGGTTTCATAAAATTAAAACATTGACAAAATATCAAAAATGACTGAATTTAGTTATTATAGCACAAATCTGAACATTTTGTTGAGCAGTTGGTGATATTTGGATAAACATGGGGACAGATAAACATAATAATTATATATTTATTCTATATTCTTTCTTGCCTTTCTTTCAACAAATACTAATTCAGTTGCTGTAATTAGGATGCTCACACAATCTATGTTCCATTGAGAGTAATAACAAATCAGACAACATTTATGGCACCATTGTAATTCTAGATAGATTTTGCTAATTATCACAGAGAACTGGTGCTCTGTTGAAGCAGTAGCAACTGGAACTGTCAGTAAAATTATTAAAGCAATATAGTCACGTGCCACATCCTGTTTTAGTGGCGTATGGACTGCATCTAAAATGGCGGTCCCATAAGTTGATATGCCACATTTTACTGTCCCTTCCCTATGTTCAGATGTGTTTAGATACACAAGTACTTACCATTGTGTTACAGTTGTCTACAGTGTCGTGCAGTCACACACTACACAAGTGTGTGGCCTGGAAGCAATGGGCTGCTCCGGACAGCCTAGGTGTGTAGTGGGGAGCTGGGCCTCCCAGGTTTGTGTAAGCGCACCCCATAATCTTCCCACAAAGACAAAATTGCCTAATGATTCATTTCTCAGAGCATATCCCCATTATGAAGTGACTCCTGGCTGTATTTAGATGGAGAGATACACAACTTTTTAATTTTTAAGATAATTGACATAATGATTGTGCATATTTATGGGATACAACATATTTTGGGATATGTGTACGTTGTACAACGATCAAATCAGGGAAATTAGCATACCCATTATCTTAAACATGTATCGTTTCTTTATGATGAGAACATTCAAAACCCTCTCTTCTATATTGAAATGTACACTGTTGTTATCTCTAGCCACCCCACCCTGTGATTCCAGAACTTATTCCCCCAACCGTAGCTCTGTGCCCGTGCCAATCTCACCATCCCCACTCCCCGCGACCCTCCCCACCACTGTCCCCACTCCCCACTCCCCTCAACCCTCCTCACCACCATCCCCGCTCCCTTCAACTCACCCCACCATCGTCCCCACTCCCCGCGACCCTCCCCACCACCGTCCCCATTCCCCACGACCCTCCCCACCACCCTCCCCACTCCCCGCGACCCTGCCCACGCTCTGGCAACCACTCTTCTACTCTCCACTTCTGTGAGAACAACCTTTTAGCTTTTGCACATGTGAGTCAGATCATGTGGTATTTGTCTTTCTGTGCCTGGCTTATTTCACGTGATGCGATGCCCTCCTGGTTCACAGTGCTGCCTCAGATGACAGGAGTGGAGTCTTTTTACAGCTGAGTAGTATTCTCTTGTCTACACATACCCACCACGTTTTCTCTGCCTGGTCCTCCAGTGTTGGACATTTGGGTTGATTTCGTGTCCTGGCCTTTGTGAGTGGTGCTGCGGTGAACAGGGGAGTGCAGGTGTCTCTTTGACGTGCTGACTTGAGTGGTGCCCAGGCTGTGGCCTTGTGTGGGAGAGACTGGTCTGTGAAGGACAAGTGCGTCACTCAGTCCAGATCGCCAGGCTGTACCGAGTGCCTGCCACCTGCTCTCCAGGGTCATGAACCTCCCCTAAAATAAAGTTGTGACACGCCAGGGATTTCAAGGGAAGCTTGGGTCCTCCTTGCTCACACACTGCTATGGGTGGAGCATATGTGTCCCTCCAAAACGTAGATGTTGGAACTTAAGCCCCAAGGTGATGGCATTAGAGGATGGGCCCCCAGAAGGGGGTTAGGTCTTGGGGGCTCTGCCCTCCCGGATGGGATCCGTGCCATCGTAGGAGGGCCTGAGGGAGAGGGTTCGCCCCCCCCACGCCCCTCCAGCTGCTGTGACGGCAGAACACAACCACAGGTGCCGGCTCGGAAGCAAAGAGGAGCCCTCACCCCACACTGAACCTGTTGGCACCTTCATCCCGGACTTCTCGGCATCCAGAACTGTGAGAAATCAATTTCTGTTGTTTAAAAATTACCCAGTCTAAGGTATTAGGAGTGGGAATGGATGGAGACATACACACCACTTATTTCACTTCCCTCACACCCCACCCTGTATGACTCTCACCCCTGCACCCCCGAGTCCCGTGCATACACCCAGGCTGGGTCGGGCTTGACCCCCTTACCCCTGCACCCCCAAGTCCCGTACATACACCTAGGCTGGGTCAGGGTTGACCCCCCTCACCCCTGCACCCCCGAGTCCCGTACATACACGCAGGCTGTGTCGGGCTTGACCCCTTCACCCTTGCACCCCCAAGTCCTATGCATACACCCAGGCTGGGTCAGGCTTGACCCCCTCACCGTTCTGGCCCAGAGTCGGAGAAGCAGGGACTCTCAGGCTCCAGCCCTGAGACCAGCCCAGCAGTGGGGCTGCACGGTCATTACAGGGACTGACGGGGCCTGCCTGACCACCGAGTGGCTGCATCTGACGGCTGGACGTCCGCGCTAGACCACGCGTGCCTCCACCTCCTTCAGATCACGGGCCACAGGGCTCCTCTTCTGCGCCAGGCCTGCTGCCCACCCCCGCCTCCCCTGCTGTCCTTTCTGCAGGGATTTCACTTGCCTCACCGGGAGGTGAGGAATGGAGGATGTGACCATTCCTGCAGGGACTGCCCCTAGCAGGAGTGAGCACAGCTGCGGGACCTCACACCAAGGCCACAGCTGGCCTCAGGTTAAAAACAGTCTGTAAATCAATGTGGGTTCTTGCCTAACCCAAATTTCTCCAGGCTTTGCCAGTGTTTAGGAACAAACAAGGTCGTGTGAACAGCAATCATTGGAAATGCACCTGCCCTATCCCCAGCGGCTGCAAAGCCCTCCCCTGGGTGCTCCTGGGTCCTGGGATGTGTGGAGAGAGCACATGCAGGTCGGTCCTGCAGGTGCAGACACTTCTCCGATCCCTGTGGCCTCAGCCCAGCGGCTGCAGTGTCCACCCCTCACTCGGCCCACGGCCCACGTCCCAGAGCCTCGTGGGGCCTCGTGGGCTTCGTGGGGCCGCAGCTGCACATTGGCCTCTGTCCAGAGTGTGCAGAAGGAGAGGAGAGGGGCCGGTTGGGGGGCTCGGCCCCTGTGACACCCTAGGAGAGGTAACTGAGGCTGTGCTCCATGCTCTCCAGGGTTCAGGGCATTTTCTAGGATGGGACTTTGTGTCACCTTCACCCCTCTGTGCTTATCATGCCAGCCATGTGTCCAGAGGCAGACGGGGGCTGGATTTCCACCCAGTGCCTACCGGTTCAGGGGCATCTGGTCTGAGACCTCAGTGTGTCACTGAATTCTCCAGACACCTGACACTCAGCGGCTAGCAAGGGCTCCACGGACCAAGGGACAGTCAGCAGGGGTGCGACACCGGGAGGAGGCCATACCCGCAGGGCCACCAGCTCTGCGTAGCCAGGAGGAACCTGCAGTGGACTCCTTCATGGATGCTGGTGCAGGAAGCGGAGCTGAGAACCAGCCGGTCAGCAGGGGGCAGCTCTGACTGCACAGTGAACACGTGAAAGAGAGAGTCCCCATTGCAGGTTCATCCGCTCTGCCTGAGGATGTGAGCAAGTGGCCCCAGCAATAATGTCCGTTGGAGCCCTAGACACGCTTTCCCAGTATTCATTACCAGATGAGAGTTTGCCAACAGAAGCTGTTCTATACAGTTGAGATTTAGTTCTTTTTTTTTAGCCAGGGTCTCACTCTGTCACCCAGCCGATTATTATTGGATAATTACTCTTCCTGCAGAAAATGAAACTGCAGCTTGAGTTCCACAGCCTTCTTCCCCCATGCCTCCAGGTCTGGGTATCTGAGTCAGAGGAACAGCTTGGCCTGCAGACCTGACTGACCTCCTCTGTGCCTGGGGCTTCAGTTGCATGTAAGCATCTGCAGGCTTACCCAGGGGGCCTGGGGGACCCTGAGCCTTGGGCTTCCTAGCCAGCTCCGGACGGTGGTTCTGCAGGCGGGCCCAGCGGGCTGCTCTTTCCTGACTCAGCTGCTGGATGGTGGCCTGCAGTCTGTGAGCAGCGCTGGATTGATGACCCTGACAGTGAGCTCCATCTGACCCCACAGCTGCTTCTTTCTCTTTAGCTCCTCCTTCTTCAGTGACCATGCAGTATTTACAAGTCACGTTCAGAGTTTATCGCTGAGATCAATTGCAAATCACAGCGATTATACTTTTAATGTTTTAATTAATTCTTCCAAAGTCCCTTTTCCTGAGTTACTGTCAGTATCAAGGCAGAAAGGGACCCCTTGCTCTCCTGGAATCTCAGACATCAGACGATGATGGTTCCGGGAAAACCCTGGAAACCCAGTAAGTGGAGAAGCACCAAGCAGCCACCAGATGGCAATGTTGAGTCGACGAACAGGACCGGCTCAGGGGCCGCCAGACAGGCGACGTGCCCGGCACCCTGATGTGCACCGCATTGCACCTCGCATCCCACCAGTAGTCTTATCACCAGGCGGCTGCAATGTCTCTGAAGCAGGCAAGGGGTGATTCATATTGTGCAGCTTTCAGCAAACCCTCCCAGCTTGTTCCCAAGCCCTGAGCCCCAGAGCTGAAGTTTGAGAAACAGTCGTAAAGCAGAATGAACCCATGGGCTGGATGCGCTGATCTCAACAGGGATCAGCCACGACTGGAAAACACAGACCTGCTGTTTCTCCTCAACAGGAAGCCTGATTCTGGGGAGTGCGTACAGCCCCAAGTGGGGACAGCAGTTCCAGGCGGAAGGTGGGAAGTCGCCCTCTGTGATGCAAAAGCACTGAGGCGAAACCTTAGGGTCCCAGTGCAACTTGAGGTGAGGGTCCCTGTTCCCTTCCAGCCTTGAAAGGAGAAATTCCGAGGAAGACGCAGGAAACAAGTTTGCATCTTACAGGAAAAGAAGCTGAGCCACCAACGGACAACTCCCGTTAAAGAATCCTGTATCCCTCATGCATCTTTATTGAGTGCCTGCTGTATGCCAGGCAGCTTTGGCGATGGGGTTGCAGCGAACAGAACAGCCCTGGTGCCCATCACTGGGGAAGGTGAGACAGCCAACAGGTAACTGCAGGTGTGGTCAGTTCTAGGGGACAGGATGCAGGGTCAAAGACACTGACTGGGCTCTCCTTTGACAGCCAGGTGACCCGAAGTGCAGACTTGGGGACTCAGATCAGGTGGCTGAGAAGGAGGCAGGAAGAAGGTTTTCCAGGTGTGGAGAGGGAGAGAGCCAGACAGAGGCCAGTGTGGTCAGAGCTTAGCGGGCAGGGAGGAGAGCAGCAGGAGCCAGGCGGGCAGAGAGACAGGGCAGACAACTATCCCTTCCTCGGACACAGGAATCTCCTAACTTCTCTCCTCCGAACTCTTCCCCAGCGCGCTCCTGGCCTCAGTCCCCCACTCACCTGAACCTGCTGTTATCAAGGTCACAGTGACCTTCTCACTACAGCAGAAGCCTCTCCGTCCGCATCTATGTGACCTCTGGCTACCCTCCCACTTGCTGACCATCGGCTCCTCCCCAAAACACACCTGTCTCAGCTGCCCCAGAAGACCCCACACTCCTGGTACTGACCAGCTTTGGGTCCAGCCTCCTGCTTGCAGAAAGAACCGAGCTTTGCCTCCACCTGGAGACCTAGAGTTCCTCCCCGCTTGGCCCTGACACCTGCACTCACTGAGCCACTTCCATGAGCCTCCTTTCCATGTAAATGCCTTTGCTGTAAAATGGCAGGGGGAGCGTTGAATATGAGCCAGGCACAGTGCAAGATCTCGGTCCTGACCTGGGAGCTTATGATCACAGGAGGCCGGCAATCAGCAGAGCAGCTCCCAGGCAGCCTGACAGGCCCGGAGCACAGGTGGGGAAGCAGGGCAGGAAGGTTCACAGAAGGGGATGTTTGGGCTGGGTTTCAAAGGATGTGTAGGAGTTCGTTGCTCACAGGAGGGGTAGTGAAGATAAAGAAGTGGCAGGGACAGACCCAGGGGTGTGAGGCAGTGGGGGTTAGGGAGGGTGCCTTAGGAGCAACTGGGAAGATTGGGTGAAAGGCACATGGGGTCGACCTGGAGATGAGCTTTGGAGCCAGGACAGGTGCTGAGCTGGGCTCTGGCCTCCTGTGAGAGCTGCCTCCTGTGCTCCCTCCAGCCACAAGTCCTCAGCAGATCTCCTTTGAGGAGGGTGGGGATACGGTTAGACAGGGGTGCATGTCACCCACGGACAAGGCGTGATGCTGTGTCTATAGAGTGCATGGCACAGCTGCTGGCACCCCGTCAGGTGCTGCTCTTCCCATAGGCACAGCCCTGCTAGCTCCCACTGCTGCTCCGCACCTCCCCTGCACCCTGGAGTTCCTCCGACACCACCCTGCTGCTGAGATGAACTCCCCACAGGACAGAACCAAGCGGGAATCACCTTCGCTTCCCTGGAACAGGGGAGCACTGCAGGTGCCGTTCACTGCCTGATGAATGAATGAAGGACGGCAGGAAGCCCTGGGGAGGCCCAAGGTGCAGTGCGAGGCCCAATGTGGGGAAGCTCCCACCAACCCCCTGCTGCCCCAGCACAGGCAGGACAGGCCCCCGCCCGCCTCTCCCACAGCTCAGATGCTGACCTGGGGGTCAAACCCCCACCTGCCTCTCCCGCAGCTCAGATGCTGACCTGGGGGTTAATTGTTTCGAGTCTTTGAAGTCTTTGAAGTTGAAACACCTGAGCCGGCTGTGGAGCCCAGTTAATCATGACCCTTGTCACTAACTGCTGTGAGCACACAGATGGCCAGATAAGAACTGGGAAGAAATGCCAGGGTCTGGGGGCTGCACACACCCCCACCTCACAGGCCTTGGCAGGTGCCGGTGGACAGTTTCCTTCAGGGAAGGCTGATCGCAGCCACGTCTCCAGATGGTCCCAGCCACGATGGCCCACGGTGTCCACGCTGTCAGGGTTGCCAACCAGTGGGCTTCTCGTGGCCGACCGTTCACACCCCACACTCAGCCACCAACACATCCACATTCCCTGAGTCAGGTGCTTTGGGAGAGGTCATCTCCTGGGTCTCTGGCCTTGCAAGGTTCTGGGGCAAACCCTCACATGCGTCCCGTCCCATCTCGTTGGTCAGCCCAGGCACACCTGCCTGGGTCAGGTTTGTGTGTGGTGTGAGGAGGAAAAGAGGATTTCGGCACAGAGACGTCAACCCAAAGACAGGAGTCAAAAAAAAACACACGGGACAGCTCTGCATGCGACCAACAGAGGGCGCCATGAGCCCACCCAGCTTAGTGGCTCTCAGGTAATTTGCAAAATTAAAATATAATTTCTGGGTGCAACAGGGCACTGATAATTGAGTTGTTCGGACCTCAGTGATACAATCTTGTCTCAAAATCCCATAATTCCATGAAAAACTGATTATTTTTGAAAAACATACCTTTGTAACCCTAGAATAAAATGCACTTTTTAATTTGTGATTTTTTTATTCAATTGCAATCTGTATTTTATTGTCAGTCACTCAGACTCTCAAACTGCTTTCATTTCAATTTCCAGATCACTCTACTCAACCTCAGAATAAAACATGTTTTAGCTCCAACTGTTGCCCTCAGAAGCCTTCCCATGTGCTGGGAGTTTCGTGTCTTGCCCAGCGTGGTCTGTGGTCCCAGGAGTCCCAGGTGCCTGGCTGAGTCGGAACGGTGGTGGAGGAGTTGCCCCCTGCCCTGCTCATGATGGGGACAGTCCTTGGCTGAATCTGCTCTCTTCTGGAAGAGAACCTGGTTTTGTCTTCTGCTGTCCTGGATCCATGGGAAAACAGGACACAAAACTGTCAATAGTCGCTAGACACGGTGGGCAGGCTGGAACCCAGTGCCCTCTGGCCCCGCGGCAGCTCTCCTAAGCTCCTATCACATCGCAGATGGAGCTGGGGACACTGTGGAGTTACCACAGGCAGCCAGCCCCTCCCACACCACCATCAGATCCGAGGCTGACAGCCAGGGAGAGAAACACAGGCCTCCTTCAACATGCGGAAAGCACAGGGAACACATGAAGCCCAGCCCTAGACAGGCCACCGGAAAACAACGTGGGAATACGTAACTTGTCCTATTAACTTAATGTGCGTGCACACTTGAAAAACAGGGTATTTCCTGTGCCTTGGAGGCTGACAGGTACCCGGGCTCACTTGTGGACTCTGCCCATCTGCCACTGCTGCTCACGGCTGACTCATTCTGAAGAGCGGACCTTTGACATCTCACTGGGAGGCTGATCAGATTCCTCACCCGCGGGTCCTTTTGTTTGCTCCCAATGTGAAGGTGGTTTCAGCCTCACGGTTTCACAGCACACACTCGGCCTGTGGAGAGAGCATGGCACGGCAGGAAAATCCCGCTCTGCATCTCAGGGTACCGTGAGCTCCAGCCCTAAACCTTGGTTCTGTCATCCACAAAGTGAAAACTGCAGAACAACCACCAGAATTCATGCTTGGAGTAAGTGTGACTGGCTATTCATGAGCTCTGAGCATCATGGAATGGCAGCAAATCACCTGCTCTGCCTCTGTCCCACCATCTCAGTGGCCAGAGGCCATGAACAATGTCTCCTCTTCTCAGCTCTGCTCCGCGAGCTGCCAGGCCCAGCGTGCACAGAGACCATGAACAACGCCTCCTCTTCTCAGCTCTGTGGGCTGCCGGGCCCAGCTGGGGGTTGCCCGCAGCGGGTGATGAATGTCCAAGACAGTGCCTTCCTCGAGTGGCCTGGACTCCAGGAGGCAGATGTTGAAGCCATGGGCTTGGCCTTACCAGGGAGCACAGTGCTTGGGGACACCACCAGTATCCCCCTTGAAGATAGGACCAGTATCAGGACCTGGTGGGTCTCCCACCAGAAGAGAGAGGCTGATATCACTCCAGTGGAAGCCCTGTCTGGGTCAAGAGGGACTTGGTCATTTGTAGCAAGAGCGAAGCCTGGGCTTCCCTGAGAGAGATGTATCCGGCTTGGGAGGGAGGTGATGCCCCTGCCTGCTTGAGCAAATGTCCCATGACCACAGGGAAGAGGACACTGGACAGAAGACCCCGACTTTCTCCCTCACAAGATTGGGGGTGTCCATGACCCAGGCTAGCAGCACAGGTCCCCTGGCTCCATCCCCTCCTGAATCACACCTGTCCTTCCCTTCAGTCTCCAAGACATTTCGAGACCCACATGAACTCCAGAATCCTGTGGATTACATTAGATCCAAAGGGATAGATCCTACATGAATTCCCAGACAAAGAAACACATGCTAGATAGACAGATGGTGTATGATAGACAGATGGCATATGATAGACAGATGGCATATGATAGACAGATGGTGTATGATAGACAGATGCCATATGATAGACAGATGGTGTATGATAGATGGCATATGATAGACAGATGGTGTATGATAGACAGATGGTGTATGATAGACAGATGGTGTATGATAGATGGCATATGATAGACAGATGGTGTATGATAGACACATGGCAAATGATAGACAGATGGTATATGATAGGCAGATGGCATATGATAGATGGCATATGATAGACAGATGGTATACGACAGATAGATTTTTAAAATGTTATATGATAGGTGGCATTTGATAGATAGAAAAATGGCATATGATAGATGGTTACACAAACAGACAGGTGGCATATAAGAGACTGATGATAAATGACATATGATATAGATGAAAAAAGGCATAGGATACATAGATGCATAGATACATGACATATGATAGATGGATAGGTGACTAGATGAACAGATGATATATGATAGATGGATAGGTGAGATAATAGCATATGATAGATTGATGCATAGATTACATATGATAGATGACATAAAATGGATGGATGGATAGGTGGATGGATGGGGGGGTGGGTAGATAGATGGGTGGATGGATGGGTGGGTGGATAGATGAGTGCCTAGATGGGTAGATGAGTGAATAGGTGGGCGGATGGATGGATGGATGGCAGGTGGGTGGATGGGTGGATAGATGGATGGGTAGATGGGTGGATGGGCCCTGCAGGCTGCCCATCAGTCTTTGTCTCTCACTCTCTTTTCCTGACCTGGTCTCCTGGACCACAAGGTGGCAAACAGGAAGACAAATACAACACTTCCAGAGAACAGTTATTCCTGGTACCATCACCAGGTTAGACGTCTTGAAATGATTCCCCATCCCGTTCTCCGGGAGTGCAGTGGTACCTGTCCTTCCCCAGAATGCAGTGCCTGCCAGCCGGCTTCCTTCACTGGAGACGTGGCCTCTCTCTTACAGAGGGGAATTCTTCCTGTTTTGGAGATGATATGAAACTGACGCGAAACTGTCCAAATGGCACCGGGACACTCGCTGCTGGGGCACTCGCTGCCGGGGCATTGTGACCATGCACTCTACGTTTCTCTCATCTGGTTTTTGTATCAATGTTATGAGGTCTTGGTTTAGGGTTGGTTCTTGTTGTTTTGCTCTGTTTCACCCTTAACAGATCTCTGTATCTTCTAACCAACTCACTTTTGTTCAGGGTGAAAAAAGATAAAACATAGAAGGCCTCAGCGAA
This sequence comes from Colobus angolensis palliatus, assembly GCF_000951035.1. NCBI lineage: Eukaryota > Metazoa > Chordata > Mammalia > Primates > Cercopithecidae > Colobus > Colobus angolensis. The sequence goes on from NW_012114488.1 coordinate 8,590,013, forward strand.
GGTTGAGAATGATGTGTGTGTCTCTGCACTCCTCCAACACACCCCACGTTGTGGGTCTGCAGGCTCCCGTTCCTGCCACAATGAACAGAAGTCGTTCTGGGATCCAAACAGATCCCACAGTTTATGCAAAGGTGTAAATACATCACATCTGCATAAATACAAAATGTTGAGAGATGGAAAATCTCTATTGGTAAATAAGAATCACTCTCCAGTGTTGCTGCTGATGAGGCTAAACACTGCACTCCTCACAAGCTCGGGCAACCCTCTGTTGGTTACTTACAGGCAAAAACTGGCAGAGCACGCATCCCAGAGCCACAGCAGGGCCGTGGCAGGTGCCCTGGTTGTCGGGATCAGGTGCTGCCCAATTTCCGAGCCGAGTCTCGGCACAGCGACGCGCACACAGTTGTCACAGGTTTGCTGTAGCCACGGTTTGGCAGAAATCACATAGAAAGGTCTCTAAGTCAGTATCCACATTCCCATTTGACAGCAATTTGTTTGGTCCACACACACGTAGAGAATTCTAGATCCAAGGCCGTCAGGCATCCATTTAAGCCCCAAAGGAAGCTTTGCCTCAACACCTTCACAGGAAGGAGGCCGACTTGACTTCTGGACTTTCCTCTGTTACAAAAGTAACACAGAAAACAAAATTCTATGTTCTGATCATGACTGCTAACACTTTAATGTATTTCTTTCCACTTATGAAACATAAAATTTGGGTTATACGATACTTTTATATCCTGTACTTTCATAAAATAAAAGTTTCCCTTGTGAAAGCAATGTTATAAAATACAGTTTTTACTATCTACAGAAATATTCTATCATCTTGATGCGAAGTACTTTAAAACCAAGTCTCCATTGTTGGTTGTCAATATTTTCTCTACTTCTGTAATCATAAAAACAGCAAGGCAAGAAACATTCTATGGAAATATCTGGGTGAATGCATGTTAAGGCCTTGAACAATGTCTAGTGCTCCTAACTACTTTTTATTGTTTTGTGGCTTACTTTTTACATCTTTAACTCTTTGACTATGATGGGAATTATTTTAGTGTATAGCATGAAGTAAGAGTCTAAGTTTTTCTTATGTTCAGTGGTCTTCCTGGCACTGCCTGTTGCACGACCCTCCCTCTTCTGACCGCTTTGCCCGTCATGACGTTCCACTCAGTGGATTCATTGACCTCAGGACCTGCGCCTTCTGCCCATCAGCCGATGCCCTGCCCATCCTCTGCTGATGCTGTGCCCTGTCCACCACCTCCAGCATTTCCTTGGCTATTTTCATCTATGTGTTCATTGTTAAATGTTTCGACTGGATATTTTAGTTAGAAATTCAGTATATCTATGAATTATTTTTTTAAGAATTGAACTCCTTACCATATTTAGGTTTTTACTTAAATAAATTATTATATCACCTGCAATCAGTTATATGTTTGTGTCTTCCTTGTTAACAGTGGTGCCAATAACTTCTTTTTCATATTTTATGGTGTTTCTAGAAGTTCCAGAACAATGTAATATACCAGTAAGAGTCAGAGGCACCCTGTTTTCACTTTAATGGGTCTATGGCCAGTGTCTTGCTGTCAAGAATGATGCTCACTGGTTGAAAGAATCTTCTATTTAGGAAAGAATTATTCTATTCCAACTCTGTCAAATATTTCTATCATGAAAATATTGGGAACTCTTACAAGTAATTTTAGAGCAACTGTCAGAACACCCCTATAACTTTAATCCTTTGCTCTGTTGAGAAACTGTGTTCGATTAAGGGATTTCCCAATATTAAGCCACATAGATAATCCGAGAGTAGGCCTAGTTAGTGATTCTTTTCAGGTACTGCAGGGTTTCACAGACACTTCATTGAGGGCGGTTGCATCTCGGTCTCACAGGAGGACAGTCTGTAGCAGGTGTGTGTGTGTGTGCGCGTACGTACACGCACACGGTTGTCATGTGTACACATGGGTGTGCTTATGTGCTCATATGCATATATGTGTGTGCACTTGTGTGCGTGTGGTCCAAACCTCCTCTATTATAATTGTATAGGATTATTCATTATAAACTATATAGTGTTTTATAATGTGCAATAGTCATTGGGTTAGGACCCAGCTGAAGGACCTCATTTCCCCTTAGTCAAGTCACCTTGTTAAAGGCCCTGTTGCCAAACAAGGCCACATCCTGAGGTCCCAGGGGTTAGGACAGTTCAGCCACAGCAGGACAGCACTGACTGCTCCCTCCACCACCTCGCATGCCTCTTTATCATCTGTCACAACTGGAGGTTTAAACCAGAGCTTTTCTCTTTCAATCACATCCAGTCAAACCCCCTTCATTTTGAAGGCGGGTTTAGGGAAAGGTCCATAAACCCCAGGAACTGAACAGACCCCTCCCTCTCTGACTGCACAGGGCTCCTCTCGAGACACCAGCCATGGGACTCCCACGTTGTAAACCACTGTCCCCCTCACTCCCCCGAGACCTGGCGATTCCCGCTCACCCTGAGAGCCTAAGTCCTCTCCTTCCGGAAGCTTCCCTGCCTCTTCTGCCCCCTTTGATAGCTCCTCAGGGAACACCTGAGGGGTAGCAGCCACCTCCACTGCTGTATTGGCCACATGGAGGGAACAGTCGTAGCATGATGAGGCCTCCCCAGCCAGGCCCTTACTACCAACCTTCTGCCATCAAAATGTATGTGGTCCGGGGGTCCACACAGAACACTGCACGCTGCCTCTAGTTGAGTTATTGGATATCTCACAAATGTCTTAAAAGTAACATAAACCAAGGTGAACTCCAACCTTGGACCAGGTGGTCCTCCTCACGTGTTCCTCACATCAGCAAACGGCAGCCTACTGGTTGCTCCGTCACCGAATTCAGAAAACTGACTCATCCTGGCTTCTTCCCTGTTGGCCCCCATGGATTGAGCCCCTCGGCAGGTCCTGGTGACCAGCCTTTCCTGGGGCTGCACTGATGTCTGCTGGAGGCCCGCAGGAAACTGGACTCTTGGGTCTGTGGTCCTCTAGAGAGGGGTCTACATGATTTTACATTGATTAGATCCAGGGTCTGTGGTCCTCTATGAGAGCAGTCTACACAATTTCACATTCATTAGACTCCGGGATCTGTGGTCTTGTATGAGAGTAGTCTACACAATTTCATATTGATTAGACTGGTGAACTCATTCACAGCCACAGTCAAACGCCCATTTTCTACAACAAATCTAAGTTCCACAGTTACTTTCCATCATAACTTTCTACCAATTTCCCTTCCAACATCACAATTTATCAACAATACATTCGCTAGTTCATCTGTGCCAATCTTCTGTCATTCAAATGTGTATGGTCTGGGGTTGAGACATTACCCCCTTTGCTGGGGACACGGTGGCAAACAGTGAGTACTCAGTAAATAACTGTTGATTGAATTGGATGAATCTTCAATTTGACACAGAATTTGGGTGGGAAAATGCTTAACCTCACCCAAAATTACATTCTCTTTTCCCTTTCTGCTGGTACCGAACACGCCTTCCTAAGTATGATGACATTTGAGTATGACACTTAGTCATGCTGTATAAAGTTTACAGAGTTATCAAATAGAAAACAATATAAAATTTTAATTTTTAACCACAGTAACTAGGAACTCTAAGTCACTAGGATATAATAATCTGTTATAAAAATGTCTGGCTTTTACTGAGACAACACTCTTTGAATTCATTTTATTGCTCACTTGCTTCCATCCTGCATTTCATAACAGGTTGGATTTGAGTCTTTTTTGAGACACTGCAGATGACATGTATCCTGTCTGAAAGTCCCTTCTTAGAGAAGCTCAGCTGTCCATAACACAACAAAGAATTAAGTGGGCTGAAAATATATCTCTGAATAATTTTTCTAAGGCCCCAAAGTTCATGTACAAAGGTCATTCATTTTACTCAGCTAGGAATGACTGGCCATTTACACAGAGCCAACTGACCATTACCTAAGGTTCTATTCTTATAGCCTTTCTTGAGCTGGTTTGCCGCGGCAGACTGGAAAAAGGAAATTAAGGGGGCAAGAGAAGAAATATTGATCATGTCAAGAAGTGATAACTGATGGGCTGATACTGAAGGGGGAGGAAAGTTAAAATGAAAGATAATAGGAATTTTTGTTCATGTAACAGCATCTGGAGCCCTTAGGGTGGGAGCATTCAGTGACAGGTACCTTATTCATTCTGAAGGCATCACTGTGCGACATAGCACATCTTAAAAACTTAGCTCCATCAATTAAAAAAAATAAAATATAGTCATTATACCAGAAGTAGCCAGAAAGGCACAGTGCATATACTACGGAGGTGCCCGTCTATCGTGGACAGTGTTCTTAAAGCTTTGCGGTTCAGTGACTGTCTATCTGTTACCTGGGCACCTGCTGACTTTCCAAGGCTGCCTTACTGAAATCTCCCCACTCTATCTCTCAGCGTAGAGAAGAATTCCATCTGGCTTGATTCCAAGCTCAGTGAAACCTCAGACACTGGTTCCCACTTGCTGCTATTCTTTATTTGATAAGAAGACAGTTCAGTGGGGTCTCCATGCTTCCCAGGCACCCCACCCTGGGCATGTGGAAAGCTTGGCCTCATCTCCCTAATGCGGTGCTTAAATTTCACTTAGAGCTCTTTCGGTTGGAATAAGAGCGCTTACCAGTATTTGGTGGCATTGATAATGTCACTTTGCTGCTAAGCTGGAACTGTCACCCTATGCGGCTGGTGAGGCCCATATAAAAGGTAAAGTGAGGCGTCCCTCATCACCGATGCAGGGCTAGCTGCCAGCGTAGCTGCCTGTTAGGCCTGAGTGCCATCGGCTGGCAGCGGAGTCTTCTTACAGTGAATCTCTTGGCTCAGGTGGGTCAGAAGGCAGGTGTGTTCCTAGAAAACATGGCCAGAAAGTCGATCTGGTCTGGGAGAAACCAGGTCCCTCCACCCATGGATCAGTGCTGCCAACTCCTGCATTTACCCTAGAAACAGGCAGCACGCATCGCATTAGCTTGGAAAATGGCCTTTCCTCTCTCCCTCGGCTCTGCCCTTCCTCCCTTTGACCCTGGTCCTGGTGACAGCAGTCCCAACCTTGAAATAAAGAATCATGTCCTAGGGATGTATCATACGGGCTGAACTGTGTCTTCTCCCAAAAGAGCTGATGTCCTAACCCCCAGGACTTCAGGATGTGCCTGCTTGGAAATCAGGTCATTTCAGAGATGTAATTAGTGAAGGCGAGGCCACCTGGAATAGAGTGGATCCTTAATTCAATATGATGGTGTCCTCCTTAGAGAGAAAACGAGACAGAAACTCACAGAGAGGACCGCCCGTGATGGGAAGGCAGAGCTTGGACCAGTGTGTCTGCAAGTCAGAGAGGACCAGGCATCGCCAGCAATGCCAGGAACCAGGAAGAGGCAAGCAGGATAATCCCGGAGACTTAAGGGAGCACAGCCCTACCTATACTGTGGTTTTGGGCTACAGCCTCCAGAGCCGTGGGACAGTAGAGGTCCATTGTTGTAAGCTGCCGGGTTTGTGGCCCTTTGTCACTGCAGCCCTTAAGAAACTGATTTCATGGGCAACTGGCTGCGGCTTGTGTCTGTGAGGCAAAAAGCCGAGCCCTCCACACAAGGTCAGGTGTACCCTGGAAAACTCAAGAATGGGGCATTGTTTACTGACTCTTTGGAATTAGAAGTGTAACCCCCCTCTCTCCAGTTTAAGCCACGCCCTCACTGTCTACTGGAGGCTGGCCAAGGCACCTACTCCCACCATGAGCACTCCTCTCTGGGGTTCTTGGACACATGAGGAGGGCACGGTCTCCTGAAGCTCATGGCTCCAGACAAAGCAGACCATCGCTGAGCCTGGCCCATGTCTCACAGAGCTCCCCTATTCCTCTTTCCCTCCCTCCCCGTCGCTCTTTCCCTGGAACACAGGTGCAAATGCGAGAGCCTCTTCAAAGCTGGGTCACTACGAAAACTGTCTTCATGAAATGTTCTAGAGTCATGCCGCTACCTTTCGAGACAGTATTTGCAAAGACTCAGAAGGTTGCTGTAGTTAATAAAAACATGTTTTGCTTTACTAATCAAAATTGAGTTTGCAAAATCTTGCCTCGTTTAAGATTTAAAATCTTAATCTTAAGTTTGATTTGCTTAAATGTTAATTTTTATTTGTTTAAGCGTGCTAGTCAGTTAAATTTTGAGGTGAGATTAACAAATTAGCAATTAGAAAGAAAACACTGCTCATATTCTGTTACTAAATGTTAAACTCACACAAAATTTTTAATCTTCCAGACCTAGTGCAATGAAGAAATGGTGAAAACACTGTTACATATTTCCTGGGAACAGAAATACGTGACTGGATGTTTTCCAAATATTCAAAGCTTCTCAGTCACGAAGGGAACCGGCCTATGCTGACAGCATTTGGGACAAGCTGCAGGTGGGTAATATAAATATAAGCAGGCGGATATCACCAGGACACTCCACATCCCAACTGTGTCAACCTGACCCAACACTGGGAAGAGAGCTCTCTCAAACCCCTACCAGCTTCCACATTTATTTTTAAGAAAGGTCAGCATGAAATGTTCTCAGAGATTTTTATTAGGCAAATAATTGGATTTTGTCATACAGAAGCCTTATTGTGTCGGGGTGAGAGGATGCCTGACTCAGAACACAAAAATTCAAAATTGTTGGTAAGTGGGTTCTTGTTGGCCTCAATTTACAAATGTTCCCTGAGGGGATGCTCAGATCAGAGTGGGCGCCTTGCGCATCCTGCCAGCAGCTATTTGGGCGCAGGTGGCATCAGTCTAGCATGGCCAGGCCTCAGGGGACTGCAGAGTCCCTTCTCATGGTCCTCCCACCTCCTCCCCAGTTACTTTGTTTTTTTGTGTTTTAGACTGAGTCTTGCCCTATCGCCCAGGCTGGAGTGCAGTGATGCAATCTCAGCTCACTGCAACCTCTGCCTCCCGGGTTCAAGCGATTCCCCTGCCTCAGCCTCCCGCGTAGCTAGAATTACAGGCACCCACCACCATGCCCGGCTAATTTTTGTATTTGTAGTAGGGATGGGGTTTCAACATGTTGGCCAGGCTGGTCTCAAACTCCTCACCTCAAGTGATCCACCTGCCTCGGCCTCCCAAAATGCTGGTATTACAGGCATGAGCTACTGCGCCCAGCCCCTTGTTTTTCAAATTCTGCTAAAACACAGCTCATAGGGTGGTGTCATGTTACTTGCCTGTCACCCAGCAAAAACATCCCACAAATGACAAGGAAGAAAACTTTTGTTATCAAAGGAATGACAAAGAAATAATAATTCTGACCTTTGCAAATTGTTGAGGAAATAACTCACAATTTTTCAAATTACTGGATTCTTAGTGCTATGCAGTGAGAAAGGTTTGTGAAAATTCCAGCCATCAGGAATGACTTCAGGACCTGCTCCATTTCACAACAGATGAGCTTGTTAGGGATGCATGAGAGGAACATGTTTCCTTCATATGTTTCTCCTTGTAGCATGGCCTTCAGTGGTGAGTGCAGGGAACTGTGTTTGGAAAGACTTTAAGTTGTTTTGATGTCGTCTTTTGAAAATGAAAGGGGGAAATTTTCTCCCAGGAGCCACCAGACCTGACCCAGCCCCCACATGGAGGGTCTGGCACAGTCCCACCCTGGTCCCTCCTCCGTCCTCCATTCCTCCCCCTCCTTCCTTCACATGTCCTCCCTCCCGCAGAGATCAGCCCTGGCCAAGGAACGGCAGCCTCTGCCATTCACAGCTCCTTCCACCCCTGGAGCAAGGGTGCCACCTGCCCACAGGCTCCCTCCGCCTGGCTAGAACCTGCCCACAGCCCAGGGAGCAACCATCGGGCAAAACCCTCAGACAGCCCCATCACTGTCTATTAACTCATCTTCAAGTCTTCAAAATGCTCCCCTCTCTACTCACCCCACCCTTTTTTTTTTTTTTTTTTTTTTTTTTTTTTTTTGAGACAAAGTCTTGCTCTTGAGGAGAGCAAAAGGTCACCTGGTGAGCATCAAGCAGGCCATCCAGAGACAGCACTCCTTATCTCCTTATGTGAGAAATTCAGAAGCCGTTGGGCTTCCCTATTATCTAAAGCTGGCATCTGGTTCCAGGCCTCTGTACAAGAATTCATCAGTAACTAGGATTTCTATGCATCTCTGGAATGCATGCACATTGAAACGCACTGGGCAACCCTTGCTGACTCAGGGCACAAAAACATCCACAGATGTAGTCATTTATCATGACCTCCATGGCTAGTGTGGCCCAATTTACCCTCAGCTCCTGCTTTAAGGTCCATAAATGCCCCTAAGAAACATCCACTGTTGCACACTCCGTCCCCTCACTGAGATGCTCACTGCCCTCCTCTGCAGCGTTCTTTCTCCTAAAACTTTCCTTTTTCAAACCTATGCCGTTGTCTGTAGATTCTTCTTACTACCTACCACCCACGAGCTGACCATTTTTCTGATGCTGGGGCTCTGACACCTCTCCTGGCAGCTCTGTCCTCCAGCCTGGAGTGCAGTGACGCCTCAGCCTCCTGAGTAGCTGGGAATACAGGCATGAGCCACCACGCCCTGCTAATTTGTGTGTGTGTGTGTTTTGTAGATATGAGGTCTCACCATGTTTCCCAGGCTGGTCTCAAACTCCTGGGCTCAAGCTATCCACCCGCCTCGGCCTCCCAAGTGCTGAGATTACAGGCATGAGCCTCCACACCCAGCCAATGCCTCCCTCCCTAACACTTATTTACAGGGACACACACCCTTGGTAGCTAAAAGTACATCCTACTCCCACTTTTCTAATAGGCTTTATTTTTTTTGAGTAGTTTTAGGTTCACAGAAAAAATTGTGCAGAAAGTACAGAGTTCCCATGTACCCCCCCATCTGCACCCCAATTTCCCTTATTCTTGACATCCTGTGTGGCCCTAGCACAGCTGTCCTCACTGGTGAGCTGACGTTGGGACGCGGTTGCTGACCGAAGTCCTCGGTGCACACCGGGGATCAGTCTCCATGTGCGCATCCCTGGGTTCCAACAAACAGGCAATGGCACGTCTCTACCATAATCATGTCATACTCAAGAGTTCCACTGCCCTAAAATCCTCTCTTCTCCACCTGTTTATCCTTTCCTCTCCCCGAGTCCCTGGCAACCACTGATCTTTTCCCCATTTCCATGTGTCTGCTTTTTCTAGAATGTCACGTCCTTGGAATTATGCTGTTGGAAGCATTTTCAGGCCGGCTTCCTTCACAGAGCGGGCCCTGCCTGGAAGGCTCCTCCACACCTGCCCGTGCTCTGTGGCTCAGCCCCTTCCGTGCCCCCTTCCGCGCCCCTTCCGCTGCTGCACAGCACCCCCTTGTTTGGGGGTCCTACGATTGATTCAGTCACTTCCTGAAGGGTATCGTGGTTGCTTGCAAGCTTGGCAATAATGCATAAAGCTGCTATAAACAGGCACATGAAGGTTTTTCTGGATCTAAGTGTTCATTTCCTTTGGGCAAATACCAAGCAGTGTGATTGCTGGATCCCACGGTCAGAGCATGTTTAGTCTCCTGAGATGTTGCCAAACTGTCTTCCAAAGTGGCTGTGCCATTTTGCATTCCCACCAGCAATGAGTGAGAGTTCCTGTAGCTGCCCTTTAAAAAGTAAGACACCAAAAACAAAGAAAAAAAATCTCTTCACAACTGTTCTATTAAAGAGAAAAATCACGTGGTGATGTGTGGCAGCCAAGGCCAGAGTCAGGAATATGGATTTCAGGTGGGTGTGGTCCGAAGACAAAGCTGACGTTCAGAGAAGGGCAACGGGGAGCCTTTTAAAGCCACAAAATACAACACACCTGAGGCCAAATTTTACTGCAGACGCTCTCACCCAGGAGAAACTGACACAGGTGATTTGGGGCGAGTTACTCAAGAAGCTGCTAGAGACCAGATGATTGACAGTAAGAGGCTGCACCTCTCCCGGCCGCAGCAGGTGTGAAGAGCCAGGCTGCTGGCTCCTGGTCCTAAAGCTCTGCTCCATTTGCAGCCAGAAATCGAACACAGGGAAACCCGCCTTGTTTTCTAGAGTTAAAGCATTTACTCTTCAGCAAGGCTGTTTTCATTCTTTTTGTTAATTCTTATTATACAAATAACTATTCGTTTTTAAAATCAACAAGCAAAAAAAAAAAAAAATCCTGGACACCTTACTCCTTTTGATGTATTTTAATGTCTGCTTCCCCAGACATAAAAGTTTTTGTCTTTTTCTAAGGAGAATCATTAAACTCCCAATCGGAACAGCCAAGAGTTATTTGCTGTTTTATTATGCAAATGTCACATAAGACGTCCCCTCACACCAGGGAATTCTATCTCCAGGTGGGTGGCAGCACGGCAGCACCAGCAGCTGTTATTCTAGCACCTTCTGCACACATGAGGATTGACACGTTATGTGTCCTGTAAGTTAGACCAGGCAGGGCCACTGCTGCCGAGTCGTTGTGGCACTGAAGAGGCTCCCAAGTTAAATCCCAGTTCGCTCTCTCCATCATGTCGCTGCTGCTATGTGTGATAACTCTGCATCCACTGACGCACTTACATACTGGGCATCAGCAATACCTGGCATTTCACCACCTTTTTCACAAAGTAACTTCGTCATTCTCACATGCGGGTCATTTTGTGGCAATGCAGAGAATAAAGAGATCTACAAGGGAAGGAGGCAACGCTGAGATGTGACTCAAAGATGAGATCACAGCCAGCTCCAAACAGCGGGCGGGCTGTCATCGGGGGCTATGTGGAGGACTCAGTCCACTCTGTCCCGTCTCCACAGAGGACAGGACCAGATGCAACGACTGAGCGAGGGCCCCACAGAGATCATGGACCAAGAGTGGGCTCACTCCCTGGGTGAAAGGTGTGACGAAGAGGCTGCTTCCAGACGACCAGGGCAGGTGAATACGGAAGTCGTCACCTGTCTGCTACCAGCTTATCAATAAACACAAAAAGCAAAAATCACCCAGGGCAGATACACAGCTCCCAGGCACCACGACATCAGGCCCATCTTAGTTTCTGGCTCCTGCTGGTCTGTGACCTCCTGACTCAGCCCTCCAGCTCTTTGCCACCCAGTTGTCCTTATTGTGCAAGTGTGTGGATGGCATGAACCACCTTCATTTAAATGGTTCATTGCCCTGTTCCTTCTAGAGCGCAGAAGGAAGAGGAGGAGAAGGGAATTAAATCCACGCAGGAGCTACTTCCCCTAAAGCAAGGTGCCAAGTTCGCTGAACCTGACTGAACGGAGTGGGAGGACTCTACCTGAGCTGCTGTATTTGATCTGGGCCCTGATACATGAATTATTCATTCCACCAGGAACTCTCCAGTGCCAGAAGCT
>NW_012114488.1:8602838-8609245 GCF_000951035.1 Colobus angolensis palliatus
CCCATCCCTCCCCAACTCTCCCCCAGTCCAACACTCTCCCTTTCCCCTGTCCCCTCCCCCAGCCTCCTGTCTGCCCTCCCCAGGGCTCTGCACTCAGAAGCTGGAGCTGGCCAAGGGAACCGGAAGCTCTGCCTGCCTTTACCCGCCTCCCCGCCCCACCCTCACCCTGGTGTGGGCTGGAATTTGCTTTTTGGAGCGTGTTTCTAGAGGGCTTTGGACCCTGAAAGGTGCCCACACAAGCCTGGAGGATCCTGGAGTCAGGCTCTGCTCCTGCCTTCTACAAACCAAGTTTTCTCCTCTAGAAACGCAGCTGTGGCTGCTTCCAGAGCCAAAAGGCCGGCACCTGAGATGAGGTACCGCCAGTGCTCAGAGCAGGAGGTGCAGACCCTGGCGAGGGTGCAGGTTTGAGTGATTTGTGTGCTGCAGGGGCGGGAACAGACATCAGGTCACAAAATGACATCTAAGCATTTAATTACCGAGGTGAGGACATCCTCGCCTTTCTTCCATGAGATCGTCCAAAGCTCCCCCTTTCTCCCCTCTTTGAAAGTAAGGCTGGAGTGGGAGATGAGTGAACGTGGGAGCGGGACCGCCAGAAGGGTCTAGAAGGGCCTGGAAGGGTCTGGAAGGGCCTAGGTGGTGGTGTTTCCTGAGTAGACTGGGCAGGGGTGCTGGGGAAGGGGAGCCGTCTCTGGGCAGCCCTAAATACCGCCTCTCCCACCCGTGCCACTTCAGAACTTCAGCCCTTCTCTGTGAGACCTCCCCCCCAGCCCCCACCCCCACCCCATTAAGCATTAACGAAAAGATGACTGAAGACCAAAGTGGGCTGCACCTTCACCTCTCCCACCTGCTTCCGCGGACCAGGGCAGGTGCAGTCTGTCTTTCTGGAGAAAGAGGCAGGCAGAACAGGAGCTGGGGAGGAGCCGTCCCCAGCACCAGGCGCTCCAGGTGGGGCAGGGACACAGGGGTCTCTGTCAGGCGTCCCCCACTCAACATCATTTATGTCTCCTTTTTCCCCCGTGGGCTTTGGAAGGATTCTGCGGTGCCCAGGAATGCAGCACAAGAGGTCACCAGGGACCCTGGGCTTTGTCACGCAATGGGGAGGCCTCTTGAGACTCGGGGGGATTATAGGGCCCCTTCCAGTCTCTGGGCATGGCTGGAATGGCCTGGGGGGCTTGTATGAGCTCCACAGTTGGGAACATATACCCCGGAGTTGAGCAGGGGGTCCAGACCCATGGAGAAGTTTCCAGAGACAGCTTACTTGTCATCGGGGTGCCAGTTCTCCAGGACTCTGGCCTGGCCCCTGTCAGACCCCTTCAGATATGAACTTGACATTGAACTCTGGAAACCCTAGGTCCCGAGAAGACTAAGGAAGTCGGGAACCTGAGGACTGCAGGGTGTTCTCTGCAGGACACAGCAGGAAATGTCTCCCCGAAAGCCAGGCCAGGCAGGGCTGCCTGTCACCAAGACCCAGTTTAGCCAGGACGCATCGGCTCTGCATTGACTGTCTTTGGTGCAGTTCCTCTGCTGAGACCCCACAGCTCCTCCTAAGCAACCGGAGAGGGGGATTCCCAGACTCAGCCTCATGGAACACTGCTTCCTTTCCGAGGAGCTCTGTTTGGCCCCTGCTAATGGAGGGGCTTCGGCTTTGCAGGGGTTCACTCACTTCCTGCAGGTACAGTGACCGCCTCCCATAGCTAAGGAGGTGCTGGAGCTGGTCCACTTATCCACGCTATCACTAGGGGCCTCTAAGCTTTTAAAGTCCGTGTTGGCAGGGGTGGCAGGGCAAGGTTGTTTACGACAGAGATTTTGTCTGATGTTTCACAATTTTGTTTGTTGTTTTAGAAGCAGTCGGGTCATTTTCTTGACATCTACAAGGTGTCTGTTTGGAAGGCTCAGTATTCTGAAAGGACAGTGGCTTCCCAAGGCACACCAGCTTCCCCACCCTGCCTTCAGCTTTGTCCGAAGCGTCTTCACTAAGATGCAAACCAGGGCTTTGGATTTGACAGGAATTTTGCCTTCAGTTTTGAAAACGGCTGTATTTTGAACAGGCTCAAGTCTCCCCTCCTCATAGGTGGACCCCAAGCCTGTCTTGCCCAGGACAATCTCAGGTGCTGCCTGTCCCAGTGCGGCCATCACTGCAGCCACGGTCACCCTGCCGGGGCTGCTCTCCCATCCTCTTGAGCATGTGGGCAAGGCACTAGGCCAGGGCCAGTGGAGGCTCTTGCTGTTGCTGCTGCCAGGGGTCAGTGAGACCTCACCTTTCCTAGGGTCCCTCCCAGAACATTTGGAGGAGCACCAGGTGACAATGGCCATGGCCCCAGGTGGAATGGTGCTGGGGGTCCCATCAAACATCAGGAGTCTTTTCGGTGTTGCCTGAGCCAGAAGCACCCATGAGTTCAGCACAGGATCTGCCTGGGCCCCGGTCACCAGGGCTGGTGGGGGGTCATTATCCATGGGAGAGGCGTTGCCAGCCCTACACTCATCACCCAGGGTGCCAGAAGCTGAGGGCCCACAAGGCTGAGGGCTGGGCCAGGTGGGCTCCTTCAGTCCATGTGGCCCACAGCGTGCAGCCCCCGCCCTGGGCAGGCATTCCTGCTGCTCCTAGCCATGACTAGAGCCTGTAACTCACCCAGACCCTGTCTCTCTTCCATCCCTGCGCCACCCAGGGAGGGAGAGCAGGCGTAGGGTCGGTGGGGGGAGTGCCACTTGAAAGGTACCACTGAGGCTGGAAGGTCACTTCTTTCTTTGAACAAATATTTATAGAGCCAGGGCGGGCAGTGAGCAGGAGCACGCCATCTCTGCTTGCGTCTCCTGCCACCTGCTGCCCGGCGGGCAGGCAGCCTGCAGCAGATTATCGCGGGCGTGAGTGACACGGCACAGCGCCAGGTGCTCTGGGAGCCATGTGGAACCATTTGCCTTTCAAGGTCAGATATTCAAATGACAATGGGGCCTTCTGATAAACTCCTCCTAAGCCAAACATATTGTAAGTGCAGAAATGCATTTGATTCCCTGATAAACCCATTGGCAAGTCCAAAACTCCTAATGAAGCAATTAGTCAGAGTCCATCTGTGTTTATGGAGTGGCGGCTGCCTGCCGGGGTGTCCTGGGCCCTGGACGGTGAGCACAGCACACAGTGGCAGACGGACTGGGGGTGGACAGCGGAGCGGCCTGGGCCCAGTGGAGACTTCCCAGAAGGTCGTCGCCTTTCATGATATGTTTGAGACCCCTGGGGCAGCCAGATGGGGGGAGGGCACAGTCAAGAGAGGGAGAAGCTGCTGCGTCTGCAGCCCAGCAGGAGAGCCGGGGATAGCAGAGACCCAGGGTGGACAGTGGAACTGGCCAAGGAGGGCTTTGCTGCAAGGGAGGGCGGGCTCACCCCTGCTGGGCTCCATGTTCTGGAGAGGGCAGAGGCGCAGGCACCTCCCACATGCTCTCCACCAGGTGCCCCCAGCCAAGCCTCGGGAGCCTACCTGGCCCCACCTGTCCAGTCAGCAGGGCTGGGGCTGCCTGGTGCCGGCCTGTGTGCCCCACCAATGACCCACAGCCATCGGTGCATCATGGAGCTGTGCACTGGTCAGCACTGGCTGCCAGAATGTCACATCCCAAGCCAGGACGTGTAGGGTGTCCTGCAGGGAGGGTGGCCTGGCAGCCTCGCACTTCCTACTATAGACACACTGGGGCATGGTGTGCCAGTCGCAGTGTGAACTGTGTTCTAATGGTGGTGATCAAACACACGGGGCAGCCGGTGGAGTGTGGCCAGGTGCTCTGGGCTCGGCTCAGAGAGGTGTTGGGACGCTAGGCAGTGTGCAAGAACCTTACAGGTTACAGCAGGAATTAGGAAGAGGTGACAGTAAAGCACCTGTCCCAGCTCTGCTCCACATAGGAAATGCAAAATACATGGAAATGGAGCCTCTTACGGGGGCCTTACCTGTGTGGGACCCCCCCAACCCCCACTCTCCAGGGAGCTTCCCCATCCCCTGTGCATGTGCCAAGGCGATGGTCACTGGCACTGAACTCACAGGATGAATCTTCCTCTTGGTGCCTTTGTGCCCCTAGGCCTGGAGACTTCTGTGTCCCAGAGTCGGTGCACAATTTTGTGAGTGAACAAGTCAGAGATCGGCTAGGTCCTGGCCTCCGCCCGGCAGCACGCACTCAAAGGCCGTTCCCCCTCCGTCCCTCGATCAGCCTCCATGGCCAGAGCCACCGGCCCACTGCTCTGATGCCACCTAGGAAGGGAAACACATCCTAACAGAGGCTTCAGAGCATCTGGCCGGCATTCCTGATAAGACTAAGGAGCCCTGAAGGCAGCAGCCGCCGCCGCTCCCCTGCCTGGGAGCCAGGCTCAGAGCGCCCACCCCAGTTCCTGGTGGGCCAGTCCTGTGTGGCCTGGGCATCCCCTAGGGTCACGTCAGCGCCCATCTGCAGGGTGCCCAGCGATGACCCAGGCATCTGAATGTGGGCAGCACACTGGCCCAGGCCCCACGGTCAGGGTCAGCCTGTGGCCTTGTCTGTCTGCCCAGTGGCTGCTGCACACCAGAGGTCTTGCCAGGGGCCTGGCTTGTTCATCTGATGAACCAACGGTCCTGCTAAGAGGTGCAGGCAGCCCAGGCTTCCTGAGTGGGAGGTGGGAGCAAGGAGCTGGCCTTGTTCCACCTGAAAGCAGCCAGCGGTCCTCCCTTTCCACCGTCCTTGTCTCAGGCCTAGAATTACCAGCGTGGCCAGCTCCAAGCTGATGACTTCCCCTTCATTCCGGTGCACGTGTTGAAGTTACTTTGTCTTAGAACTCTTCCATTTGGGCTCTTGTAGAAAGAGGATGCTGGCTTCTCAGTGCTGGTGCCTGAGACGGGAGCTCTTGGGGCCGGGCTATCCTCACAGTGTTCCGTGTGCTGCCAGACGCATAGTTCTCGGTAAACTTCAAGGACCTGGAGAAACCACCTCTGTGCCTGGAAACCGGACCAGGCCTGTGGACTTCAGATAAAGGGAAGGTACTGGCCCCCACTGGCCCCCAACCCAAACAGCTGTGTTGTCCTTAAATGTAGCAAAATTAAACAGACGGTGGTGTGTGGGGTTTTAAAACTTAACCGGAGAGCGCTGATTGGAGGTTCACATATTTTTAATTGTCTTGGTGCCTTTCCATGAACACCACAATTTGGGTCAATGGTTTCCTTCAAGACTCTGGAACCGTACAGGGCACCTTCCCGGCTGCTCTTCTGGGTTTTCGGAGGGAGACCAGGCACAAGGCCCATTTCTCTGTCGACATCACTGAGTATTTGTGTCTGAACCCCGGACCCTGGGCCTGCTGCCCAGCAACAGGTGCCGGGTCCTGGAGACTCTGGTAGGGAGCAGTTCAGGGCTGTGACAAAGACCTGTCTGGGGTTCTGGCTGAGTGCACAGACAGAAGGACAGTTGGAGGACCCGGCCCAAAGCCAGGGGCTGCCAGGGGTCTGGCAGGGGCTGGGTGGCCGCGTTCGCCCTGTGGTGGGTGTAGAGGCTGAGAGGCGACTTGCTTTGTCCACGACAACAGGAAGGCCGAGGTCAGACTTGCATTTCACTGACCTCTGAGCAACTAACAGGTCAGCTTCATGCTCCTGCTGCCTGGGAGGGAGGGAGCACTATGGTCCGTTGTGCCCGTCGGGGGAACATGCCTCTTTTGGGCATCGAAAACTGCCACAGAACCTGGGACGGGCAAGTGCTGTCCCTGCCATCCGGCCAGGTAGGCTCCGTACTCTGTCCCTGGCGGCTCAGGCACCACATTACTGTGGTCACTCGGTGTCCCTTCTACAGTTTGATTCCTGATTTTTAAATTCATGATGTGAAGTACAGAAAAAACAGTCACTCTCCCTTCTGTTAGAGGAGGCTTTGTCAAGTCTCTCTAAACGCGCAGGGGTAACTCCACTCTCTGTTGAGGGTCCAGGATGCCTCTGACCCCTTGCACCCCTTGTGCAGGCACTAGGGCATCCTTAGGCCCAGAGCCTGCTGTGGGCCCTGGGGACCCTGGACCTGCCCTGGGGCTCCAGTCCCTGATGAGTTACAGACGGGTTGTGGCGAGGGAGGGGCCAGTAGACGTAGCACCTGGCCGGGTACTTTGGTTCTGGTTTCTGTAATTGTTTCTTGGGCAATTTTTTGTTTTGTTTTGTTTTGTTTTGTTTTTTGAGACAGAGTTTTACCCTTGTTGCCCAGGCTAGAGTGCAATAGCGCTATCTCGGCTCACTGCAACCTCCTCCTCCCGGGTTCAAGCGATTCTCCTGCCTCAGCCTCCAGAGTAGCTGGGATTACAGGCACCTGGGCAATTTTTTATTCCTCTCGGGCCTTGGTTTCCTCCAACTGTGAAATGGGGATAATGTAAACCCTTTGCTCGATGTGTCTCTGTGGGTGAACACATCTGGAAAAGGTGTAAGCACCTTCAC
>NW_012114488.1:8610339-8618295 GCF_000951035.1 Colobus angolensis palliatus
AGACCATGTGTGGGTGGGGGTTGCCATGTGTGGGTAGGGGAGACCATGTGTTGGTTGGGGGAGACCATGTGTGGGTTGGGGGAGGCCATATGTGGGTGGGGGCTGCCATGTGTAGGTGGGGGCTGCCATGTGTGGGTGGGGGTTGCATGCACATGGGAGCTGTCTGCACCTTCCTCTCAATCTTGCTGTGAACCTAAAACTATTCTAAAAAATAAAATCTATTTTTGAAAACACACAGCTTGCCTGGGAAGAGGGGCAGGTGGACAGAACAGAGTGGGCTAGGCCTTGCTGAGCAGGGAGGGTCTCCTGAACTGGCCAACCTAGAGAGAGGGATAAGTGCCGGGTCATCTGCTAGGGAGAGTCTGGAGAAGCACAGGGGTCAGCCGAGGGCGCGGGTTCCTTACAGGCATCCCAAACTGAACCCCAAGCCCTGCGGGCTGCTGTTTAGAACCACCCCAAACCAACCACAGAACAAAGAAACCAAAAAATCCCTAGATCTCATTTCACCTCGAACAAAAGAGGTTGCTCCCTGCCGGAGTCCACCTGGCCAGAACCCACCTTGCTTCCTGAGGAGGAGGCAGTGCTAATCACGCCTGGGGAGCCGCTGGCCCTCCGCTGCTTGGAGGGTCTAACCATAAAGGTCATGTTTATCCTGCTCTGCACATGTGCCCAGTGGACAGTCTCCGAATAGTTCCAGAGGCTTTCTGGCCTCTGATCCCCATGGTCTGCCTACACAAAAATCTAAGAGCCTCATTCGAGGTTCCGTGCAAAGACTGAGTTTGCCTTGATTTAAATTCCTAGGATGCTGCCGGGCCTCAGGCAAGCGGGCGCCCCGGGTTTGGTCCGGGCAGCCTGAGCCTCCTGTGAAAGTTCAGTGAATGTCTACACTGCAGGCTGCTTGTCAGGTCTGTGGCGACATTTCCATAGGGCTGGCGTGGCCAAGTGTGAGGTGGGGCCGGTCAGCTCACAGCCATCGGTGGGGCTTGCCAACAGGCCGGGCTGTGGACGTTTGATGAACGATGACCGTGACCTTGAGTTCTGAGAGCTCTGGATCCCAGGACCTGTTTTCAGTGACCTAACTGATATGGCTGAGCCATGTCCCCACCCGAGGTTATTACCTTGAACGGTAATCATCCCTCTGTGTGGTGGGAGGAACCTGGAGGGAGGTCACTGAATTGCAGAGATGGGTTTTTCCTGTGCTGTTCTCATGACGGTGAATAGGCCTGACAAGAGCTGATGGTTTTATAAAGAGGAGTTCCCCTACACACGCCCTCTTGCCTGCGGCCATGGAAGACATCCCTTTGCTCCTTCTTGCCTTCCGCCATGGTTGTGAGGCCTCCCCAGCCATGTGGAACTGTGAATGCTCTAAACCTCTTTTCTTTATAAAGTACCCATTCCCGGGCATGTCTTTATGAGCATGTGAGAACTGACCGATACACCGACGTTGTCTGCACATCCGGGGTCAAGGCTGCCTCTGTCCTCTCGTCCTTGGCCAGGCCTGCTCACAGGGTGGCTGCCGCAGAGGTCACCCTGGTGGTGACTGGATTGGGACAGTGTCTTAGTCCTTTCAGGATGCTGTAGCAAAATCCCACAGACCAGGAGCTTAAACAGCAGACACTCAGTCCTGGCAGTCTGGAGGCTTGAAGCCTGAGATCAAGGCACCAGGCAATTTGGTGTGTGGTGAGGGCCGCTTCCTTGCAGACGGCACCTTCTTGCAGTGCCCTCACAGGACAAAGGGGCGGACGGTCTCTCTGGGTCTCTCTTACAAAGGGATCATCCCATTCCTGAGGCCCCACCCCATGACTGCATCGCCTCCCAAAGGCCCCACCTCCTAACAGCATCCCCCTTGGGTAAAGGTTTCCACGTGGTGAATGTGGGGGACACAGACCTTCAGTCCAGAACAGCCCGGTGTGCATTTGTTCAGTGAGTCTTTATCGAGAACATTTTGCAAAGTCCTGGAGATGCGCAAGGACTGTGGGGTGGAGGAGCTGCTGTGACACTGAGCAGGACACGTAATAGACAAGGAAGACCATCCTGGTCCCATCAAACCTCGGAGCAGCCAGGGCACGGCGGCACACGGGTGCATCCTTGGCTGGGTGGTTGGCAGTGCTATGTCCACAGAGATGACGTTTGAGCCGACAGATGGGCCAGTGGCAGCCCAGCAGAGGGCCAGGAAGTGCAGCGCTATGGAGGCCGGACAGAGCCTGGCTCGTTCAAGAACCTCACGGGGAAGCCGCCTGGCTCGTGCTGGACACCTGAACACTGCGCTGCTGGTCACTGGCCACTCTTGACCATTTCTTCCTAGCGACACACCTGCTCTGGAGTGAGCAGAATGAAGGCAGAGCTGAGCCCATGGCACTGAGTCTGTTAGTCTGGGTCCTGGGGACGCAGAACAGAGGCCGTTTTGTCTCTGGTTGACTGTGTTTCGCTTCTGCAGAGTAGCCTCCCAGCCCCTCTGTCTGAGGAGCTGCAATTCAGTTCCAGCCCGTGGGCCTCTACTGGGCCCATGTGTCACTCGGAGGCCGTGTTCTCAGGGTCGTGGACCGGCAGCACCACACTTGCTAGATACGTAGATGCTGGGGCCCCGCAAATGCAGTTGCCAGCCCGCTCCCAGAGTTTCTGCATCCAGATCCACCCACCAGCTCCAGAGACACTGCTCTGTAGGGCAAGGACGCACAGTGGAGATCCGACCTGAGCCATCCTGCTGACACCTGACCGAGGCCACGGAGTCGCCAGGAGCCTGACCCTGAGACAAGAGGAGGGGCGAGGACCGGAGGAGGACTCTGCTGGGAGCCTGGAGGGACAGAGAAGGCTCTGGGCAGAGACACAGGTAGAAAGGACATTCCAGGCAGAAAAACCAACCGGAGCAGTTTTGGGGTGCAGAGAGCAGAGTCCGTGGAAGAGGATTCAGAGAAGGGGCCTCTGCACCTGCAGCCTGGCCCTCTGTCGGGAAGGCGCACACCGCGGGGTCTCCAGCCCTGTGGCTCTTTGGCCTTTTATTATCGGCTGGCACTACCCATTCTAGTTACCAGGAAGTTGTCTGGAACCAGGAAGAAGGTGTGGGCTATCTTTTGTCTTTTTGCACTAAGCTCTGAAAAGTTTGCGGTTCACGTTCAAGATCATAACCCCCCATAGTTTACAGGCACCTTCTCCCCACGGAGCCCAAGGCAGGGAGCGGAGCTGGGAGTCCACTCGGGCGGCCAGCGAGGGCTTCCGGCGGACCCGAGGTCTCCAGCAAATGGCCTGGAATCGGTGGGCAAGCCTTGACTGGAAACCAGGAGACCTGAATTTTGGAGTTGGCTTCATGAGCCCCCATTGGCAGATCAGTAAAATGGACAGAGGAGCCCCCGAGAGGGCGGCTGAGAATCACGTGGAAGCACCGTGCATGGTGGAGGTGTGCCCTGGGTGGTATCTGTTTCCTACAAACTTCAGCGCAGCACCCACTGCTGAGCATGTGCTGTGGCCAAGAACTGCTCTCAGCAGTGGGGAGACGGAAGGGAACAAAACCGCAGCAAGTAAGACCTGGCAGAGCTTTCCTTCCAGGGAGAGACAGACAGCAAACAGGCAAACAGGCACAGGTCAAATTACTCTAAATGCCATATGCAGCCATGAAAATGCGGGCTTGCAATGGGCCTCCCCAGGAATGCAGCATCAGAGTGAGCAGTGAGAACAGGCAGGAGATGGGCCAGGCAGCCACGCTGGGGAAGAGCCGCTCAGACAGCACATGCAAAGGCCCAGGGGCAGGGAGGTGAGGGGCCAGGGTGGCTGCAGCCCAGGAACCCGTTGGTGGGAGCAAAGCATGAGGCCAGAGAGTGAACAAGTTCAGCCCACAAGGGACTTGAGGTGATTCTCAGGCCTCTGGCTGCTCAGAAGGGAGCAGGGAGCCATTTATTCTCTGCTGTGGTCCATGTTTAGTATGATCACGGGGCTGAGAGCATGGGGGGCAGAGGGACGAGAATGGCAGAGAGACTCTGGAGCCCGTTGCCACCATCCAGGAGGGAGACGAGCCAGCCAGGGCTGGGTCCCAGTGGTGGACGTGGATGTTGGAACAGGGTCAGACAGAGGCTGGGTGGGTTTTGGAGGTAACTCCGCTGGGATTTACTCACTGTCTGGACACAGGGTGGAGAGCTGAGCTAAGACTGAGAGACTGAGTCCCACGTCCTGCAGCCTGAGCAGGTGGAGGATGGGCTGCGATTGCTGAGTAGCTGCTTTTCCTGCCAGCGAGGAGGGCAGCACCTCTCTTCAATAAGTGGATGACGGGCACCGCCAGCGCCGGTGGGATTCGTGCCCCTCCGTGGGAACGTCTGTTCTCACTGCAGGGCTCACGTGCTTTCCCTCACCTGCCCCGGCTTCCCACTTATTTTAGGAGCGGAGTTTCATTTTCTAGTGAAACCTGAGCAGCGTTTCTGTCTCAAACAGAGTTGCTGTGCCCATCTGCCTTCGACTTTCCACTCCCCGCTGGGCGGCCCTCAGGAACTTCCCGGGGATCTGAGGACAGACGGGGCCTGCCCCAGTGCTCTAGAAGGGCTGCACCCTCGTAGAGAATTCAAAAGCAGCAAGGAAGCTGCTGATAGTCTGTCTGCTGTTGATCATCTGTGCGCAGTGACGGTAAACAGCGTGAGTGATGAACACAGCTGTCCGGAGGCGGCCTCTCCTGCCTCGGTCCTCCTCCACCTGTGTCCCGGAGGTCTGCTCCCCGAGGGAGAGGACAGCCGATCAGAGCCCAGCCGCTATCTTGAGGCTGGTCCCTGAAAGGAGGAGGAAGCAGCCACAGCCTCCTAGGAGTCCCCTACAGGGCCACGGGCCTTTGAGGAAGAGCTGGTGTTGCTTCCCAAAAACATTCTCTAAAAACAACAGGCTGACAGTGACCGTGTCCTAGAGGCTGTAACACACCCTGGACACTTCACCCACCAGCAGCAGAAGGAGCTCCCTGTACTGTTGAGGGAGCGAAGGCACACAGAAATCCAGGGACTCCCGGGGACCCACTGCCAGAGGCTGATCCGGGTTTGAACCTGTGCCTGGTGTCAGGGCCCACCCTCACCCCCCAGTGCAGCCCCCCAGGGAGGCTGCAGCCCCTACATATGGCCCTGGTGTGGGCCAGCCCTGGGATGAAGTTGTTTTACTTTCCAAATTGTCCCCTTCCCCTAAGCCACAGCTCCCGTTCCCCAGGAGCCAAACTGGCAGGGAGGACTTGGGCTCTCAGCAGCACACGTGTGGTCAGTGTCCCGAGACCAGGCCCAAGGAGTGGGGAGGTAGATAGGCAGGCTGGTGGGTCACACGGACGCCTGGGTAGGGAGGTGGACAGGCAGGGCCGTGGGTCACACGGACACCTGGGTGGGGAGGTGGACAGGCAGGCCGGTGGGTCACACGGACACCTGGGTGGGGAGATGGACAGGCAGACCCGTGGGTCACATGGACACCTGGGTGGGGAGGTGGACAGCAGGCCGGTGGGTCACACGGACACCTGGTTAGTAGCGCACATGTTTATGCGAATTAAGTTTGCCTTGACCCCAGTGGAAGGCTTGTGCTAGCTGGTGCTGTGTGCAGGGGACAGGTGTGAGAGGGTAGCCTGGGGGTCCTGTCTACACAGCCCTCCCACCTGCCTGGTTGCAGCTGAGCCCGCCTGAGCCTCTGGCCCTCTGGTCCTGATGGGCTCACAGCTCCCGTCTTCCTTCCGGGAGGTTAGAGCGCTTTGAAGTGCTGAGTTAACAGCGGCAGCAGCTGAGGTCCCACAGGCGAGTGTTTATGCCCAGGAAGATCAGATGCCAGGGGAGGCAGCAGGAGAATTCCAAGCATCTGCCCTCTGGGTGGAGGGAAAAGTCCAGAGCTGAGGCAGCAGGAGCCGCTGAGAGGCCTTGGTGCTCGCCTTCCCTCCCAGCCACTGCCCCACCCGTAGTTTCTTTCCAAGAATCAAAAGCCAGTCACTCTGGGGAGCAGGCGCTGAACCCGAGTCCGCAGAGGCCTCCGCCTCCCGGCAGGGGCAGGTGAAGCAGGAGGGTGATGGCTGCAGGCTTCGGGCTCACATGGTCCCCACCCTGAGACCCCAGCGGGAGCGTCCCAGAGGCAGCGTGGGCCCTGACATCCCCCGCCAGCTTCTCTCAGCCCCAGCTTTCCTGTCTCTAAGATGGGAATGAAGAGCGCCCCAACCCCCGGCTTGTGGTGGGGTGAGGGGCTGCGGGGGAGACTCGGAACCCGAGGGAGAAAGCCTGTTCGGGGCAGGGGCCCGGGGCTGAGGGGCCCGGCTGGGACCACACACAGAACCCCGCCCTCACTGACACCCTGTGTCTGAGCTGCTGGCTCATGCTGCCCCTCCCCGGTCCCAAGGTTCTCGGTCTGTGATCTGGGGCCAGGGTTGGAAGCACCATGCGAGGGGTGGAAGCGTGAGGGTCTGGGAGGGTCTCCATGCCCGGAGAGGCGGCGAGGTCGGCGTCCTTGGGGACCCTGTGAACAGAAGCAGAAGGGGATGGACCTAGGAATAGGTCCTGCTTCAGCCCCTCTTTAAGGGGCGTGTCCTCCTCAGCCCCTCTTTAAGGGACGTGACCCAGGAGCCCGATCTCCCCAGCCAGTAGCCTGAGAGCCTGAGAGTGGGATGTCCACGCATCTCACATGCTCCACACGCCAGCCCGTGCATCTCACACGCCAGCCCACGCAGCTCAGAGCTCTGAGTGGTGGGAGGAGGTCACCGCACCCTCACCCGGACAGCAGCCTGCGTTCTCCCCGCAGAGCCGTCTCAGGATGTGTGGCTGACAGGGCCCTTGAACCTCTTTGTGCACCTGGGTTGACTGACATTGTTATTGGAGTGGGAGGCTCTACTGACCAACACGTACCCCACTCTGCAGGAGGAATCATTTGCACGGTCTGCAAAATTTCTCACATAAAAAAGGTGAAATAAGGTCAGGCACAGTGGCTCATGTCTGTAATCCCAGGACTTTGGGAGGCGAGACAGGCAGATCACTTGAGGTCAGGAGATGGAGACCAGTCTGGGCAACGTGGAGAAACCCTGTGTCTACCAAAAAAATACAAAACATTAGCTGGGTGTGGTGGCTCGCGCCTGTGGTCCCAGCTGCTCGGGGGTCTGGGGTGGGAGAATGGCTTGAGCCAGGAGGCAGAGGTTACAGTGAGCCAAGCCCGCACCACCACACTCCAGCCTGGACAACAGAGCAAGACACCACATTTTTTTAAAAAAAAGTGAAATAAGACTGAAATCAGCGGTTGAAAACCAGGCCCAAGGGAGCGTGAGTGGGGAGAGGTGAGTGGCTGGTGAGCGCGGGGCTGAAGTGGCCACAGAATCAGGGACTGCTCTCCGAGGCAGCTGGGTCACTCCTTCAGGCCTCGAGGAGGAGGAGGAGTGTGGCTCACTCTGGGCAAAGAGCAAAGGTCCTGGCTAACAGGTGCCCAAGGGCACAGGCCAGGGCAGAATGGGGTCACATGGGCTTCCCCCCAGCCCCCACAGTTTCCATGGATCTTCGTGCCATCCAGTGTGGGGAGAAAAGGAGAAGCCCAGCTTGTTCCACAGGACAGCAGTGTGGGGATGCTGAGGGGGTGACAGAGGAGGGCCCAAGGGATGCATGATCAGGCACGGCCAGTGCCCATGTCCACACTGGGAACATGGCGGCATCCATGGTGGGGTGTGGATGTCCACAATGCAGATGTGGGTATCCATGCTGGAACGTGGGCAGTGACCGTGCTGGAGACATGGGTGTCCATGCTGGGACATTGGTGGTGTCCCTGCTGGGGATGGGGTGGCTTGAGGGCCGGAAGGCGGGCAGCGTCCCACGGAGCCCTCGTGACAGGGAGGTGCGGGGCCTCTCTGTTTAATGTGTGTGAATTCTACGTTCTGCTCTTCGTACTTTTTAGCCAAACTTTGAATTTTGAAGTGATTCACCATTAGCACCCAGCACAACATTCCAGAAGGTCTGCCCTAATCCTACGGCTCTGCAGCGTGCCGGGGGACCA
>NW_012114488.1:8618635-8632236 GCF_000951035.1 Colobus angolensis palliatus
GGTGGCCATGCTGGTGGCCACGCCCTTCCGTCTGGACGATAGGGAGCCATGGAAGGCTTTGGATGCTGCGGCTGGGCGATAGGGGGCCATGGACGGCTTTGGATGCTGTGGCTGGGCGATAGGGGGCCGTGGAAGGCTTTGGAGCAGGGACACCTGGGAGGTGGTTGTGGATCCCCCTGCAGTTCTCACGGTGGCCATGCTGGTGGCCACGCCCTTCCGTCTGGGCCTCCTTGGTCCCTTAGTTCTCATGGAAGTTGTGGCTTCATTGAAAGTGACTGACCTCCTCTGCACACCCCTTGGAGCCCAGTGGCCCGTCCTGGGGAGCCATGGCCGGGTGTGTAGCTGTGGGTGGCCATTCATAGAAATGGCAAGAGGGGCACATTCCCAGGGACTGAAACGCCCAGAGGCCCCCCAACAGCTGTCCCAAGCCTTTGAGAGGGCTCCTCCAATGTCCCCACCACAAGGTCTCCCTCCCTCCCGGCGGCCTCACTGTGGCCATGTGGAGGGAGGCTGGAATGTTGGCCATCCTGAGCCAGGCTGCTGCTGCTTTCTAGAAGGTGAGGGCCTGTGCGGCCCCCTTGGCCTGGTGGAGTCAGTTCCTGCAGCTTCCACACTGTGCGTCAATTGAGAAAGGCCCGGCTCCCCACAGGCCCTCAGGTTGGGGCCTTTCTAGTTCTCTAGGATCCAGGTCACCCCTGCATCCTGGTCTGCCGTTAATGACTGCCTGGTTCAGGGACTCTACTCAGAGCCACCCAACTGCCCCAAATATTCCTTATAACCGGAAGCTAGGGACTGTGGAGCTCAGTGTTGGTGGAGGGACCTGCCAGTCCTTTGTGGGAATGTGCCCGCTTGGCACAGACCAGGAGCACGGGAGGGACGGACACCTCTGTCCATGGGGCCTGGAGCGGGTCCCGCCCTCCCCCAACAGCCCGCTCTGCTGCTGCAGCCCCTCAACCTTTTCTGCTGCCAGCTCTGGCTGTTTAGTTGCCACCCCCGTGTGAGTCAGGCCCTGCTCTGTCCCTGTGACAGGGAGGAATGAGGTGGGAGGTGAGATCTCTCGACCATGGGACGCCTGCTATGCCCTGATCTCAGAATCGGTCTTGGTCTTGGGAGGATAACACAGAAGGGGGGCTTTTTCCCTCTGAAATTCCGCACTGTTGTCATTCCCAAGGGCAAGTGAGTTTGAGCCAGCGGGGCTGCGGGTGCTCTCACGAAGGGAGCCGGGTCCTGCACGCCTGCCTTTGTTTGGGAGCAGCACAGGGGAGGGCCCATGGGAGGAGACAGTCTTGGGAACAAGCTCAAGGCACCTCCCCCACGGGACCACGCCTCTGAGGTTTTCTTCTCGGTCCAGGGGCACCCCAAACCCCTGCAGTCCAGCCCCCTTCTCTGTGGGATTTGCTCTCCTCTAAGAGATGGCAAGAGCAGCGTGTCAGAGGCATTCTGTAATTGTTGGCTTGCTATGGCTTTTTAAATTCAGCAGTTAACGCGTTTAACTCGAGACACACACATACACTGTACATCATAACCCAATACGCACAGCGCGGAGAAATAACTTACCTTTCCCACCTGCAGTGGCCCCGGTGGCTCCTGATCCATTTTCCTTTCTAACCAGAGCATGGGTTTCATGCCCTCGTGACGCCTCACGCTCCCTTCTAATCCCTAGAAGCTGATGAGCTCCCAGAGGGGAGCTGTTTCCAATGGGAAGAGGCAGCCCCCTGAAAACGGGGTTCTCCTTCACCCCACCTGCCGTCTCTAGTCTTCTCCCAAGAAGACACCCCACAACTTGGACCTGGGGGGCCGTAGGGGCTACTAGAAGCTGCAGGCCATTCTTCCTCGGTTAGAACCTGCAGAACTCGGGGCACCCTCTGTCCCCGGCCCACAGTGAGGCTTCAGAAGAGGGACCAGGTGTGGGAGACCGTCATTTAGGAAGCCTTAAATACGATGAGACTTCGTAACAAGTAAATTGACTTACGTTAAAGCCTGGAAAGGGAGAGACCTCCCCATCTCACCAAAAAGAGAAGGAAGGAAGCCATCGATAAGCCATCCTCTGCCCTCCCGCTCTGCTGTCTTCCCTGGCCAGGGACAGGATGAATGTTGCACCTTCCAGACCCCAGATCGGTGTGTGTTTGCCAAGGAGGCTGTCCACACCTGAAGGCTGGGGCCCCAGCCCTGCCGGCCCCATTCCCTGGGACAGGCCACCCTGTCTCCCGAGGGGCAGAGGGACCTTTTGAGTCTGCTGTGTGCCCGGCCCCCGATGGGGAGTGCACAGCTGCCCTTCACGCCCTCCTCCCATGCAGTGTCCTAACAGACGGGCCTCTCGGTCATCTTTCCCATTGGGCTTAATTCATTGATTTAACCTCTCATTCAAGTTGATGGAGGTCGTTCCGATTTCATGGCACTTGGTTCACAGCAGCTCCTTTCTCTGAATCACTTTTTGAAGTTCGATCTGGGCGGTTCCCGCCGGCACCGCTGCCTCCCCTGCAGGAATGCGTTACCCTCCGCGCTGCTCAGATACGTAAGGCAGGTCATGGCCTTTCCGGCACCCATCCCGTCTGAGACAGCAGAGACGCCCTGCAGTGCGTCACTGACCTTTCT
The DNA here is from genome assembly GCF_000951035.1 of Colobus angolensis palliatus. Taxonomy (NCBI): domain Eukaryota; kingdom Metazoa; phylum Chordata; class Mammalia; order Primates; family Cercopithecidae; genus Colobus; species Colobus angolensis. Next base: position 8,621,231 of record NW_012114488.1, read on the forward strand.
CAACAGCCAAAGGTCAGTTCAGAAGACCAAGAAGCTGGCACCACTGAGACGGGTGATGGGCTTGGGTCCTGCACCTCCCACCGTTGACTCTGCTGAGGGTGTTCATGGACCTTATGAGGTCTGAGCAGGTGGTGAATAAATACGGCCCCGCGGCGTCCGCAGAGCTGTCTCCAGCTGCCCTTTTCCTTCCTTTCTGGCAAGCACCTCCTGTGCTCCACACGTAAACTCGCCACGGGTGAGGGGCTCCCCAGAGCATCTGTCCCGGGCCAGGCTTGGATTCCTCGGCTCCCGTGGCTGCGTGGGACACTCGCCAGCCACCCTACCTGGACCCTGCAGTGCCTGGGGAAGAGCTGCAGTGGGGAGCACCCTGCCCACCTTGCCCCAGGCCCTGCACCCCGCTGCGCACTCCAACCCAGGCCCTGCGCCATCCACTTGGGCACTGCAGCAAAAGTCAGATGGTGCACCTCCCAAATACCAGCCTCAGTCATCCCAGAAGATGGGCTTGTATGGTTCATTCATAAGGATGAACTCTCTCTTCTGAGATGATTTCTGAAGAGGCGGTCGGTAGATTCAGGGACGAGCTTTGTGGCAGGTCTCAGGAATCTTGGAGCCTGGGGCCCTGAACAAGTCACTTAGCTGCTGTGTGCCTCAGTTTCCCTACTTACCAAGGAGCAAAATGTGCTGCATCTGGCTAACATTTTTTTCCAGGAAAATGTGTGAGGAGAGCAAGTGTGTTACTGAGCGCGGCGAGAAGCCCTCACGGTGCTGACGGGCAGCAGGGGCCTCCCGGGGATCCAGAGGGCAGCCCTGGGCTCCTTCCAGCAGACACTGGGTTTCTTGTGTATTTCAACCAGGCAGGGTCGGGTGGCCAAAGGGAGAGAGCAGAGTATAGGCTGTATGGTGGGGGTGGAGGCTGAGCATGGAGCGAGACCCCGGCTGGCCACTCACTGAGCAGCTTGGCCTCTGAGCCCAGCCAGACTCCTCATCCACAGACTGGGTGTTGTGGCCATCACAGCCGAGTCGGTAAAGGGCCTCGCCTCGTTCTGTGATATGCAGAAAAAGATTAGTCCGTGTGGCTGATTGTGCAGAGGAGGATGTGGAGGAGGGGTGGGCAGCCCTAGCATTCCCAGACATTAAGGCTGCATGCGAACATATGTGCGCAGGCATGTACCCACTCACATCTACACAGGCACGCCCTCACACAGCACCCACGTGTCTCACACTCACGCCCACATGGTGGAATGGGTGAGCTATGGCACACGGGTGTACTTCCTGCCGTATCTTGAAGGCTTTTTGTGTGACCGTTTTATAACTTGTGGTGTTTTTAAATAGCTTTATTGAGGCATAGTGTGCATGCTGTAAAATATATTCCTCTTAAGCGAACCATTTAATAAACTTCAGAGCATTTAGAAACTGTGGAGCCATCACTGCCATCCAACTGCGCCCAGAGGAAACCTCGCCCCTCTGCAGTCCCTGCCACCAGCTCCCTGGCCCTGAAGATGCTGCCTTTGCTGGACGTCGCAGAATGGAGCCAGGACTTTTGCATCCAGCGTCTCCCTCGCAGCGTTATTTTTTAGACCCATCCCTGTGTCAGTTCTGCCTTCCTTTTCACCACGGAACAGCATTCCCACATTGTTTTCTAAAACCTGTGCTTTGTGGACTTAGGTCTCCGAAGCTTGACTTCTAGAATGTTCTCAGCAGGCGCATCTCATGATAGAGGGTGGAAACCAGCTGTAGAGAAGAAGGGAGAGTTGGGCCGAGGAGGACTCCAGGGCTCAGCCCTGAAGAGACGCAGGTGGTGGCCAGTCTTCCTTGTGGCCTTGCCTGTCCACTGCCTGGCCCTGACATCACAAACGTAGCAAGGCAGCCTCTTCCGTCGTGAACACGCCAGTCGAGAAGACAAGACATTCAGAGGTGGGGTCTGTGTTAGGAGCTGGTCACGCCTCTTCTCTCTCCGGGTGCAAAGTTGTCTTCCTGATGAGCTGAGTACAGAGATTCCCACAGTGTCCCCTCAGTGCCCTGGCGGGAGGTGCTCACAGCGACCACCCTTGCCTTTGATCTTCAGCACGTTTTCGGGAAAAAGCCACACTCTCCCAGGAATGTGACGGGGCTTCCCAAGCCCAGATCTCCCTGGCATTCGGATGGACGGTGGCCTTCACTGGAGCACGGAGCCTCAACTGTGTGGCCCTGAGACTCCGGGAGGGAAGGAAGGAGCTGGGGCCAGGGACGTCCTGCTTTGACAAGAATCCGTTTATTGTGTTTATCAATACGAATGTGGAGGTTTCCGTTGCTTTTCCTTTTCTTCTCACTAGTGTGGAGCCCATTGGCCCCAGGTCACCTGTAACCTGCCAGCGCCCACACTCACCAGCACCTGCACACATGTGGGGCACCGTCGCTTTGATCATGAGTGCGCCCAGCACAACTCCCCACCCCACCATGTCCCCGGCTCTCCCCACCGAGGGGTCCTGGTGCCTGTTGTCCCCTCTGTGCTGTGTGTGGCGGCGGTGTTCTGCTGCCCCCCCCCCGATCCCCAGCGCCCACCTGCCCTCTGCCACTGTCCTGCACCCAGGCATCCGTGAGAGGTGCAGCTGCTGCTGCCCTTCCTGATACGCCGGCACTGTGACTCCAAGCAGAGGCTGAGGGCGCCTGGCACGGGGACGAGCTGCTCAGGCACCAGAGCCAGTGCCAGGGCCATGAGAATCCAGCCTCTGCTCTCTGGGGCTGTTTTTTGCCATTTTTAAAACTTTCTATGCTCTCGGCTAAAGGGGTCCCCACATCTTCCATAGTCAACAGCTCTACGTTTGCTGTGGAGAGAAAAGAGACCACCGCTGCTGTCTTGGGTGTGAGTGTGTGGCCTCGAGGGTCTGGGAAGGGCCCGGATCTGAGCAGAGGGAGGGAGGGAGCCAGCATCATTCCAGGGGCCGGGGAAGGTGAGACCTGAGCCTCCTAAATCTTCTAAACCCACTGGGCCAGGCCTTAAGGCGGCTGGAGTTTGAATTTCCTGAGATGAACAATTGCCCCTCTGGAGGTCCAGACCCCTTATTAGAGGAAGGTCCCAGAGCATCCCAGACTCCATGACAGGAAACCGAAGGAGTGCATGGCTGAGGACAGAATTCCGCAGCCCAGGCCCGTGGGAACTGCATCTCCTGACCTGCAGCGCCCAAAGGTCTGGGTGCTCCCAGGGCCAGGCAGATTCCTGGGATCCCTCCCCCTCCCTAACACTGAGCTCGAAGGCATTGCTCATCTCCGCTGAGCAGCAGCCGGGGCTCCAGGCCCTGCGGGAGATGTCCCCACCCCTCATGCTGATGCCCCCGTCTGCTGTCCACCCGAGCCAGGACTCCCTTCCTGGCCTTCCAGCTGCTAGAGGCAGGAAGGGATTTGCTGGCCCTAGGCAAGGAATGAAGTGTCCTCAGTTTCCAGCCCCTAAAGGGAGCCAGGGTCCCTCCTGGCAGAACCTGTCCAGGAATGGCCGCTGTGTTGCTTCCTAAGCTCAGTAGCAGATGCCACAGGAGGTATGTAGGGCAGGGTGCCTGCCCAGGCTGCCTTCCTCCCGCCCTCCTCCTCCTCCCCTGCTGCTGCTCCATCATCCCCAGCAGCCCTGGCTCTGGCATCTGTGCCCGTGGGGTTTGCATGACCCCCTCCACATTATAGAAGAAGGAGCAGGCACTCTGAGGAGCTAGGGGTTGTCAGGTGGGGGAGTTGGGTCCTGTCTCCCCCAACCTGGGTCTCACAAGGTCCACACTGTGAGGCTGGGTGCTGAGCTGCCCTACATGGGAGCGCTGCGTGGCCGGTGCCCTGAGGTTGTTTATTTGCATTCCAGGCGCCCTCCACACACCCAGCTATTTGCAGCTCTGACCCTTGCCCTGGCTTGGCCACGCTGGATTCCCAGCCCAGGCTTCCCTCTCAGTTCCCTTCCCAGTGAGAAACTCGGCAAGGGCGGGTCCCGGAAGGCACAGCTGTGATCTGGGAGGTGCTGAGCACCCACCCGTGACCCATGGCCGGGGAGGGCCCAGTAATGTCAGCATGGCGGTGCCCCCGAGAGGGTGGGGCATAGACCCTGCCCAGACAAACCCTGACACGTTCCCTACTTCAGGGGCGCGATGGATGGAGCCCAGTCCTGAGAGGCCTGCATGCAACCGACAGGAGCCGACCCTGGGAATGGACGCGATGGCCTCAGAACACAGGGATGTCCTCGTGCTGCTGCCCAGCCAGGAGCAGCTGCGGCTGGCCGTGGGGGTGAGCAGGGCCCTGGGTGGCCATGGGGGTGAGCAGGGGTATGGGGTGAGCAGAGCCTCAGGACACAGGCTGTGTACTGAGAAATCCCTGGACCGCCTAACTCTGCTTACGCCAGGTGCCTGTGAGGTGTCGGATGGTCAGTCCTTTTACTGGGCCTGTGAAGGAAACATCACTGATAGACGTTGCTGTGAGAAATGTTTATGGTTCAGCACATCTTTCCTGGGAGCGCTGAGGGAAGAGGGCCAGGAAGCCGGTTTCCAAGGGGTAGCTCCTGTCTTGTGTTTAGACGTCACTGTCTCTCTGCTTCTGTCTTTCCTTTTCCCCCTTTTTGTCTACCTGTTTTAGTTGAGTTTGTGGGAACAGGAGTTGAGAGAGTACTTTCATTTTAATGATTAATGTGGATAATGAAAATGTGCAATTAAAATTAGAGTGGTTTGTTAAAGAACAATGACTTTCTGCATAGCTAATTTATCAGTGCTACCTGGAATGAAGTGTGACTTGCTAGTAATAGCTTGGTTCAAGTCCCCTGGGAATCTCTTGTCTGCCTGGAGATAGAGTTCTGTGTTTAAGTAAATGCCCATATCTATGTTTGTGGCAAAATCTCCCCCAAGACTCTGTGTCCCCACCTGGCAATGGGAAGCTGGAGTTGAGCTAATGGGGGGTGTCCCGTAGTTTCCCGGGGTCCCCAGCGATGCCTCAGGCTTGGGGGAGGGGTCATAAGAGGGCCTGTTGCAGGGAAGATGCTGTGGCTTTGGCCCCCTGCCCCGTAAGAGCTGGAACTTTTATGTTTCTTGCACTGAACTTCACAGTAAGATTTTAACTGAGGGATGGTGCAGCCGGAACACAGTGAGCCGCCGGGGTGAATCATGCTCGTCTGTTTTTGGCTGAGCCCCCTAAAGTGCCTCTGCAACTCCAGTGGCCCCTGCTGGGCCTGGCAAGTTGGCAACCACTGAGCCCACTTCCTATCAGGGTGTGCGCACTTCTGTGTCTGCAGTTGGACAGGAACCCTCTGTTGGGGTGTGTGTGCATCTGTGTCTGCAGTAGGAGAGGAATCCTCCATTGGGGTGTGCACGCATCCATGTCTACAGTTGGACAGGAATCCTCCAACGGGGTGTGTGCTCATGTGTATCTGTAGTTAGGGAACCCTCTATCGGAGTGTGTGCAAACCTGTGTCTGCAGTTAGACAGGAACCCTGTATTCAACCAAATATGTGTCAAGCCCAGTTATTAGAAAGGGATGGGCTGGGAAGACCGTCACTGAAGATCTGTGTTACTGCCATTGTGGGACCTGCCCTTCACCACGTTAAGCAGACAATCATCGTATTCGTCTGTTCTCATGCTGCTAATAAAGACATACCCAAGACTTGGTAATTTATAAAGGAAAGAGGTTTAATTGACTCACAGTTCCACAGGGCTGGGGAGGCCTCAGGAAACTGACAGTCATGGCAGAAGGCACCTCTTCACAGGGTGGCAGGAGAGAGAACGAGTGCCCAGCGAAGGGGAAAGCGCCTCATAAAACCATCAGATCTCATGAGAACTCACTATGATGAGAACTGGATGGGGGAAACCGCCCCCATGATTCAATAACCTCCCACCAGGTCACCCCCCACAGCACGGGGAGATTGTGGGAGTTACAATTCAGGATGAGATTTGGGTGGGGACACAGCCAAACCGTATCAATAAGGAAGCCAGTCTTCCAATAACTCAGGATTAACTCAGGATGAGTAAGCTGGATACCTCATTTGACTTGAGACTGTACAGATGAAGAACCGCAAAATGGCCTCCTGCAGATCCAGCTGCCCCAGCTGTGCCCTGCTGTGAGATTTCCTCCTGGAGCCCCAAGTGAGGGTCCTCGGGAGAGTCTGAGAGCAAAGCGCACAGCTACTGGCCCGCACCATCCGTCACAGGTTTGGTGCGCTGCGATTCCGCCCGAGAACGCCGCCTCTCCTGCCCGGTGGCCACAGACGGGCCCCAGAGCTGCAACAGACAGGACTCAGGGAGAGCTCTGCAGGGGATGCCCGACAGTCCCATCCATGCTGGGGCCGAACAGGTATGAAGTAGAGTCACATGCAGGACACCGGAAATGTGGACACAGGACACCGGAAACAGGAACACGCACCAGACGCTGGGTGTTTAGAGGCTGCTGTCAGAGGCTCAGCTGTTGGAACACTGTTGGGATCACTCTCATCAATTGGGCGATGGATGATGAGAGACACCGATGCTCACGCTCATGGCAGACCAAGCATTCATTTGTGCTGTGCGAGGAGAGACCCCAGAGGGCGGCCCTGGAGGTGACGCTGCATCATGTGTCCCTGACTGATCTCGGGAAATCCTCACACCAGGGACAGACAGTGATGGAGGGGGCAGCCCTGATCCACTGTCTAGAGCACCCCACCCCCTCCACCCTCACTCCCCTGCACTCACAGGTGCTCTGATGGGCATGTGGCTGGTGTTTAGCCTTCAGCTTTGGGAGAGAGTGAGGGACCCAGACCTGTTAGCTGCAGAGAGTGCCTGACTGGGTGGTCCCCCTGGTGCCCTGTTGGGCCTTGTTTGCTCAGGTGGCCTCCCTGAGCCCCTCCCCACCTCTTTTGCAGGTGAAGGCCACTGGCCGGGAGCTTTTCCAGCAAGTGTGCAACGCGGTGAGCATCAGAGACACCCAGTTCTTTGGCCTCTGTGTGATCAGAAGTAAGCATCGCTCAGGCCTCACCTGCAGAAATGCCCAGGGGCTGCATCTGCCGGAGGTCAAGGGGGCGGGCGCACCACACACATCCATAATGTACACAAATATTTACAGATCACTCTCACATGTACACATGCACACACCACACACATGCACACAGGTACACACCACTCGCACATGTACACATGCACACACCACACGTGCACAGCTACACACCACTCACACTTGTACACATGCATACACCACACAGGCACAATTACACATCACTCACACATGTACACATGCACACATCACCCATATGCACAGTTACACACCACTCACACATGTACACATGCACACACCACACACATGCACACAATTACCACTCACACGTACACATGCACATGCCACACATGTGCACTGTTACACACCACTCACACTTGTACACATGCACACACCACACACATGCACACAATTACACACCACTCACACATTTACACATGCACACACCACACATGCACACACACCACTCCCACATGTAAATATGCATGCACCACACACAGGCACACACACACCACTCACACATGTACACATGCTGCACCACACACATGCACACAGTTACACACCACTCACATGTACACATACACCACACAATACAGTAACACACTACTCACACATGTACACATGCACACACTATACACATGCACACAATTACACACCACTCACAAGTACACATGCATACACCACACACATGCACACACCACTCACATGTACGCATGCATGCACCACACACACGCACAGTTACACACCACTCACATGTACACATGCACACACCACACATGCACAGTGCTGATTGTGCTGTTCTGAGGGGCCGTTGGCTCCAGGGGCTTCCAGGAAGCCTCTGTGCAGTAGCAGGCTCCTGGATTTATGTGAATTCTTACCTGGAGTTCTAGTACATGCAGATGGCAGGTAGGGGGGCGGGGCCAGCCCCCTGGGCTCCACAGACCCTTCAGCTGGATTGCCTCGCATGGAAGAGCTGTAAGAACCTGAAGTGCTTCGTGTGCACTTTTTACTGCCCCAGGAAGTCAGTGGCAGCGCCTGTATCCAGTGCTGCAAAGGACTGGGGGCTTCTCATCTATAGTGGGGGCTTGAGGTTGGCAGCACAGACAAGCCTTGGCCCTCTCTCCCCAGCCAAGCCAAGGGAGGCTACTCAGGGCACAGACAGATGGAGATGAAGCTCAGTGCTGACCAGCCGTGGCTGAGTATCCCCCTGGCCTTGCTGCATGAGGAGGAGCAAGACCTCTGCCTGAACCAACCTCTCCCAGGCTCCCCCAGAACAAGCCGGCCTCTGTCTAGGGGAGTGAGTGAGCCAGGGTGTCCCTGCACAGGACACCGGGACCCATGCACCATCCTCCCAGGGTCTGCAGCACCTTGTCGGGGGCTGTGAAGGGAGCGTGAGATTTTAGGATCTTTCTGGATGAAGCCGTCTTGCTGCAACCGTCCCACGTGGTGCCCCGTGGTTCCATCCCCAGTTTCTCTTCCCACCATTGTGAGTGTGGACAGGGGTCAGCGCTTCCCTCAGTGCAGGTGGCCCCAGCCCCTTCTGTGCCTCAAAGTAGAAGCGAGAGTGCCCCTGTCTCAGTCTCCTCCTTCTCTCATCTCCGCCTGGGGCAGAACCCTAACTCCATCTCAGGGCTGCTCTGGAAGCTGTGGGACCCCCGGGTGGTGTGGAAGGAGGACGCTGTGGGGCAGAGGGGTGTTGACTTTGGGGAGTCCAGTTTTGCTGTTTGGTTTTGTGGTTGGTGTCATCAATCTGTGATTTTAGAAATGAAAAGAAAATTAGTCTGGAGGGAATGAGGGAAGAAAGTCAAAGTATCCCAACCCTGTTCTTGGCATCGTTTATTTCTTAAAGGCTTAAAGTATCTTTAACAACCAAGAAACAAGTCGAGGGCGGGGCAGGGGTTGGGGGAATTCAGGGGCTGCCTGGAAAACCCGGGCCAGGACCCACTGCTTTGGTTGTGGATCCTGTCCGTCACCGCCAGACCAGACGTTCAATGTCGCGTTGGAGCCGCTGTGTTTGTGGGGCGAGCTCTGGCCCGCGCTCCACTCTGCTTTGTCTATGCCCAGGTTCTCGGCACTGAGGCTTCACTGCTCTCCCAAGGCGGAGAAAAGCCCCAGCGCATCCCCCTCCCCTATGCCAGGTCCTGCACAGGGCGGGTGGCTGTGGTTGAGAGGGCCTCTGGGAGACGGGGTTCCAAAGGCGAGCTCAGGTGTGAGGGCACGGGGACTTCAGCCCTATCCGGAGTTCAGGCCCAGCCCCTGATGTCCCTGAAACCTAGAGACAGCAGGTGGTGTTGGGGGGTTTCTGAGGGTGGAGTGTGGGGATCCTCCAGAGGTCCAGTGGCAGCTCCTTGGGGATGGACCTCCCCTCCCAGCAGGGGGTGCAGGGCAGGGCATCTCTCCTGATGAGCAAGAATCCATCGCCCAGGCGGGGCAGGTTCCCGGTGGCCAAGGATTCTCCCAGTGTATATGCTGATGATCCTCGGTGTTGGGGAATTGCAGACAGGTCATGAAGCCGGCAGCCCCGGCTTGGACGCCTTTGGCTGGCTTCTAACCCTGTTTTCCTTTCAACTGAGGCACAGTGTCTGTGTAGTCGGCTGCCCAGATGCTAAGGGGAGAGCTCATGGGCATTTGCATTTGCCGTGCGTCTGAGCACAAGGGCCAGCAAGGGGGAGGCCTGGGAGGCAGGAGGCAGGGGTCCTTGGGTCCTGAGGGTCAGTGCAGGATGAGGGCCTGCAGCACTGGGACAGCCTCGAGCAACAGGAGGGGCTGGGAGGGTGACCTGGAACAGCTCCCACCAGCAGCCAGGTGGGCGCACACAAAGGGAGATTGCTGGCTGATCAGCCAGTGTTTGCTTTGGAGGCGCCTTTACCCCGCAGAGGGAGTTCCCAGGTGGGAGGGCTTTCCGACCCCTGCCAACCAACTCTTTTTCACGTCCCTCTTGACGCTGTCCCCTTTCTCCCTGTCCCCTTGACACTGGACATTTGAGACAGCCTGTGGCCAAGCTCACTGGCCTTGGGGACAAGAAAGGAATCTGGGTCACCTTTCCTCCCGGTGATCCAGGAATCCACCTCTGAAGAGGAGCACAGACTCAGAACTGGCCCCTCAACCTCCCTGGGGCTGTGGCTTGGCGCTTCCACCCAGCAGAGCCCCGTGGCCCCAGGGCCTTCTTGACCCCAGGACACCCTTCTTGGTTCTGGCCAGAGTCCTTGCTTTGGAGATTTGGACTTTTTAAATGGGAAGTACTTGGATTTCTGACTTTAATTATCTCATAAGTTGTAAATTGTGTGCATTTTTGAGGCCTATAGCAAAAAACAAGAGATGCAATTTGGGGCTTGGATATAGAGACAAGGCAAAATAAGACAGAGACAGAGAGGGATAGAGAGAGGGTGGGCTCCACCTGACCTGGCCTTGGCCCTCGCTGCCTGGAGCTTGCTCCTGTGGCAGTGAGGGAGGGTGCCAGTGTCCAGCCCCTTGGCCAGCCCTACAGGAGTCTCGTGCTGTCACGCCAGCGTGAAGGATAGCAGAGCACAGTGGGGGAAGCTCAGGCCTTCTGTTCAATCGACAGGCACTTGTGGAGCTCCACAGTGTGTCCCGATCTGCCTGCCAGGAGCTGGGAGGACGACTCTCACCGGGAAGAGAGTGAGGAGGCTCTGGAGGGTGCATGTGGTCAGAGCCTATAGCCAAGGCCAGAATCTCCCCTTCCAGCAGCAAGATATATCCTTCCGATCCCATTTCTCTCTACAGATAGTGTGTGTGTGTATAGATACATAGAGGGAGAAAGAGAGAAGCTGATTTATTGTAAAGAACTGGCTCATGTGATTGTTGGAGGCTGGCAAGTCTGAAATCTTCAGGGCAGGCTGGAGACCCAGGGAGAGCTGCTGTTGCCATCTCGAGTCCGAGGGTCCTCAGGAGGCAGAGTTCCTTCCTCCATAGGGGACCTCAGTCTTTCCCTCTGAGTCCTTCAACCAACTAGACAAGGCCCACCCACAGTATGAAGGTCGTCTGCTTTACTCAAAGTCTACTGATGTAAATGTCTCCCTCCCTCCCTC
>NW_012114488.1:8632376-8641571 GCF_000951035.1 Colobus angolensis palliatus
TTCCTTCCTTCCTTCCTTCCTTCCTTCCTTCCTTCCTTCCTTCCTTCCTTCCTTCCTTCTTTCCTCTCCCTCCGTCACACAGGCTGGAATGCAGTGCTGTGATCATGGGTCACGGCAGCCTCGACCTCACGGGCTCAGGTAGATCCTCTGGCCTCAGCCTCCTGAGTGGCTAGGACTGCAGATGCCTATACTGTAGCAGGACGAGCCGCAGACAAAACTCCTCAGACACCGGATTAAAGAAGGAAGAGGTTTTTTATTCGGCCACGAGCGTCGGCAGACTCGCATCTTAAGAGCCCTCTGAAAAAGAAATTCTTGGCCTTTTTAACGGCTTACAACTTTAAGGGGTCTACATGAAAGGGTCGTGATAAATCGAGCAAGCGTGGGAAGCGTGACTGGGGGCTACATGCATCAGCTAACAGAACAGAAAGTTTTACAAGGCTTTTTTCATACAGTGTCTGGAATTTACAGATAACACAAGTAGTTTAGGTCAGGGGTTGATGTTATTATTATTACTTTGTTTAACTCCTAGGGCCGGATGGTGGTGCCTAGGTTGTCTGGCTGTTTATCTTACTTTGGTTTCTTTCTTTTTGCTTTCTCTCTCCTCCTGTCTTGTGAACTAGGCAAGGTGGGGGGAGTAGTAGTGGTCTCCGTCCGTAATACCACCACGACCAGATACCTTTTGTATTTTTCTGTGGAGTCGGGTCTCATTATGTTGCCCAGGCTGGTCTCAAACTGCTCGGCTCATGCAATCCACTTGCCTCTGCCTCCCAAAGTGCTGGGATTACAGGCATGAGCCACCGCACCCAGCCTGAGTGTTGCCCTCATCTTAAGAATGTCTTCATGGTGACATCTAGACTGCCTTGACCATACAGCGGGGCCCTGTGGCTGGGCTAAGAAGGGTGCACCCATCACCAGAAGTGATGATGTCTGCTGTCCTGCTTTTAGAGGTGTGGAGGTTTAGGGGACAGTGACGATTTTGAGAAACAAGTGGCTTTGTCTTCCAGATTGGTGTTGCCACAGGAATTGTTCTCATAGTGTTTGAGGTTAAGTACTAGGAAGGACTAAGCTTGAGGAGTTCCTTTTCTCTCCTTCTCATGGTGATTTGAGGTGGAATTTGGAAGGATACATCAGGGTGATTTAGGTAATGAACGTACAAATAAAGGGCCTTTTGCTGACCTTACTGAGGCAAAGCTAACCCCAGATCCTTTAGCAAACATTGCCCAACATCTGCTACTCATGCTGCAAACACTTGTGTTCAAGCTCGAGTACCCAAATGGTGAATTCGGGGGAGTCAGGACCAGAGAATGGTGATCCAGACCTTTTCACTCAGCATTTGCTTAGACCAGGCATTGGCAGAGTTTTTCTGTAAAAGGCCACATAGTAAATATTTTGACTTTGCAGTAAGAAAGCAGCTATGGACACTACGTAATAGAACGATTGTGGCTGTGTTCCAACAAGATTTTGTTAGCAAGAGCAAGTGGCTGCTGGGGTTTGGCCTGGGGCCCTGGTTTGCTAACCCCTGGCTTTGAGGGTCCTTGGCCTGTTATGGAGTGGGGTGGGGACTCCCCTAGGAATGGCCTCTGCAAGCCTGGGCCTCCTCATCTGGGAGATGGGAGTAGATAACAGTGCCATCAGGTTAAAGATGTAGGGATTGGTTCAGAGTCTTTAGCACAGACATGGCACGCAGTGTCCAAGCAGCGAGTTGCTGTGATTGTTACCGATGAGGCCAAGTGTTTGATCCTCCCTGACACAAAAGGAAACTGGGGCTGGTGACACCCTGGAGCCTCCCCCGGGTCTAAAACCGTCTAGAAGAGCCGGGTACTAAGGATTAGAAAGACAGGCAGGGCGGAGAGTGACTGAGCCATGCGCCTGGCCCTGCAGCCTCCCCTCTGGGTCTAATGCCATCTAGAAGAGCTGGGTACTAAAGATTAGAAAGACAGGCAGGGCGGAGAGGGGCCAAGCTAGGCACCTGGCCCTGTGATGCCCTTTCTACAGGCCTCTGTAGGTAAGTCTTCCTCACTGGTGTCTTCCTTTATCTGCAGAACGTGCGAGCACTTGGGGATGGAGTATCTTCACATGTAATGCAGGTGGCTGTCAGGGAGTATTGCCATCTCTGGGACTAACATTTCCCTGTGGCTTTTATTCTCAGGACTGCAGGTTTTCTAATATAAATAAGAGTAGACAGTGCTCTGTATCCACGGGTTCCGCATCCTCAGATGTAACTAGCCTCATGCTGAACATACTCAAAGTAATAACAATAAATACTACAACAATAAAATAATACAAGCTTAACAACACAGTATAACAAAGATTTCCACAGCATTTACATTGCATCAGGTATTATAAGGAATCTCGAGATGATTTAAAGTGTACACGAGGATGTGTGTAGGGTACACGCGAACTCAACACCATCCCCGGGTTTTGATATCCGAGGGGCGTCCTGGAATGAATCCCCAGCAGACACGGAGGGATCATGCGTTGTTTTAAGTCACAGCATGAAGGGTGTCTCTCTAGGCTTTATTTTCCTCTCTAGGAAAATTGTTTAATATTTTTATTATATTTTATTATCACCGCAGGGGACTGCAGTGAGCCAGGCCATAAAGAAAACACATGGTGGCAAATATTTTTAAAATATAGAAACACCTAATTTAGAAAGAAGCATCTCTCATAGTTTCCAGGGAAACCAGGTTAACAGGTAAAACTCAGATCATTGACTTGAAGTTGATCAACTTGGTACTGGATTATAGACATCTCTATTTTGATTGATTGATTGATTGATTGAGGCAGGGTCTCACTCTTATCACCCACACTGGAGTGCAGTGGTACATTCATAGCTCTCTGCAGCCTTGAACTCCCAGGATCAAGCAATCCTCCTGCCTCAGCCTCCTGAGGAGCTGGGACTACATGCATGCACCACCACACCTGGCTAATTTTTTTTTTCCCTGTGGTGACCGAGGTCTCATTATGTTGTCCAGGCTTGCCTTGAATTCCTGGCCTCAAGCAATCCTCCTGCCTTGGCCTCCAAAATTGCTGAGATTACAAGCTTGAGCCACCGCATCCAAGCCTGACATCTCTATTTTTCAAATGACTCATTCCATAGCTGAGAGACGAGTGCCTGGGTTGCAGAGGAAGAGGGGAGGGATACATGTTGCTAAATTGCTTTCCCAAAGGGCGTGCCTGGAGCATGTGCCAGTTTTGAATATCAGCTTGTAATATTCCTGCACGCTGGAACATCGTTTTAGTAAGCAAGCATTTGACACCCGCATGTGTGTTAGGATGCTCTTTGCGTTGTCGGCCGAGGAAAGCCCCGTACACAGCATCAGTTGGAGACGCACAGTTTTCAGCTGTGCGTCTCTTCTCTCAAAGCCACACTCAGTTTTGAACAAACGGTGACACCTGAAAAGCATGGTGACCACTCTGATGAAGCCTTTTGTTTTGTTTTCAGACAATGAGTATATATTTATGGATTTGGAGCAAAAGCTCAGCAAGTACTTCTCAAAAGATTGGAAGAAAGAAATATATGAAGTAAGTATAGAGTGTGGGGTGGGAGAGGGCAGGGCACCACGGTGGACTGTGCTGGACCACAGGGATGTGCTGCCTTCTGTCCACGCAGCTGTCCCGTCCGCAAGGGACTGCAGTGAGCCAGAGGCTGCAGGCAGGTGAGCCCGCCCCGAAGCCCACCTTCGCAGATGTTCTTGAACACTGTAGACCATGTCCCACTTAGAGTTTTCCCGTAGAAATTACCATGAGTCGTGTTGTCAGCTCTGGCGGCGGACACCTGAGCTTCAGCTTTGAACTGAGCGTGAAGCAATCCAGGCCCCTCCCCCTGAAAGGGGAAGACAGGCCAGCCAGGGGCACCTCCCTGTGGCTCACTTGCTCTTTCTTGTATTTTCCCCACCAGGAAAATGAGAAACCCAGAGCCCCCTTCGTGGCCTTCCTCCGGGTGCAGCACTACGTGGAAAACGGAAGGGTCATAAGGTAACGGCACGCTGACTGTAAAGGATGTTTGCTGGAATACTGAAAATCTGCCACATGACATAGAAGTCCCATGAAGGCCACACATTACATTTGAGTTTCTCCAAAAACAAACAAACAAAAAACACCACTATATTGACTGTTTGCTTTGGGGGGACACAGGAATTCTATTTAATTGAAAGGTATACAGACTGTGTCATAAATTGGTACTTCTTTTTCTTTTTCTTTTTTTTTTTTTTTTTTTTTTTTTGGAGATGGAGTTTCACTCTCGTTGCCCAGTCTCGGCTCACTGCAACCTCCGCCTCCCGAGTTCAAGCGATTCTCCTGCCTTAGTCTCCAGAGTAGCTGGGATTACAGGCAGGCACCACCACACTTGGCTCATTTTGTATTTTCTGTAGAGACGGGGTTTCTTCACGTTGGTCAAGCTGGTTTCAAACTCCCGACCTCAGGTGATCCACCCGCCTCGGCCTCCCAAAGTGCTGGGATTACGGGTGTGAGCCACTGTGCCCGGCCTAAGGTGGTGCTTCCTCAAATGCCAGGACTCGTCCTCTCGAGGGTGGGTATACCATCCAGGGCTGGGCGAGGCTTCTGGAGGTCACTGGGTGCAGGGCTGCTGCACTTTCTGCATGGCGGTTCTCGCTGTTTGCTGCCCACTCTGCAGGTGTCTAGTGGGAAGCTCTCCCCAGCAGGAGAGGAGAAGTTGTACATGTGGTGGGCTGCACGCTGAACCAACAGGGGCTACTTCTTCCAGAGCTGCCTTAGAGTTTCTAGGAAAACAAAGATGTCCCTCAGGAGGATCCTGAAACTTTCTTCCAGAACAGAGCTTCAGGGATGCGTGAACAGTGTTTTCCCTGGGGGGGAACCTAAGGGGGTTTCCCAGGAATTCCCTAAGCAGGCACCATCCCCCCCGTTCCAAAAGGGATGCGTGCGGTTGTGTGGAAGGTTCTAGGGAGTGAAGGGCGTGTGGGAGGGTTTTGGAGAGTGAAAGGCGTGTGGTTGTGTGGACGGTCCTGGAGACACTGGTGTGTGGTTGTGTGGCAGGTTCTGGAGAGTGGGGGGTGTGTGAATATGTGGAAGGTGGGGGGTGTGTGAATATGTGGAAGGTTCTGGATAGACTTGGAGGGGAGGTCTGGAAGGTGTTGGGTTGATGGACAGAGCTACCTGGTGCTATGGGGCCAGTGCAGGGGAATTACATGAGAAGATCTTGTACCTGCATCTTGGGCGAACCTCCCGCCCGGCCCCTGTGATTAATGAATACCAGCCATGGCCAGGCCCCGTGCTGGGCGGTGAGCTCTGGGAGCCAGGTCTGTCCACATCCAGGGATTTGAGTCGCCCAGACTCTGTGCAGCTCTTCTGCACTGGGGCCTGGTTTGTTGGAGGCCGAGCTCACTGGGGAAGGAGCGGGACCTTGGCAGGAGGAGCCTCATCTAGTGGCTGCTTGCTGGCAGGAAGTTGCCTGCGTCCTGCTCCAGGAAGAGTGCGGGCCTGTGCCGCGCTGGCCCTGCAGGGACACAGCTGTGGGTAGAACAAGACAGGAACAAGGTACCAGGGGCTCAGGACAGCCCTGGGAGCTGGCGTGGGGAGGGATAAGGCAGGGCCAGAGGGGCCGGGAGTCCCCACACTGGCCTTCCTGAAACTCACTCCCTGCCACCTTCCAGCGACCACAGGGCACGGCACCTGTACTACTGCCACCTGAAGGAGCGTGTGCTGAGGTCGCAGTGTGCCCACCGGGAGGAGGCCTACTTCCTGTTGGCCGCCTGCGCGCTGCAGGCTGACCTGGGCGACCACCGGGAGCCGGCCCACACCGGGAGGTACTTCGAGCCGCACTCCTACTTCCCACAGTGGGTAAGGTGGGGGCCGCCTCCTCCCAGCACCGTTGGCCTGGTGCCTGTCCACCTCCACCGGGTGCCGTCTGTGGGAGCAGGGGGCTGGGGGCCTGGTGCCTGTCCACCTCCACCGGGTGCCGTCTGTGGGAGCAGGGGGCTGGGGGCCTGACAGTGGATGCTGGAGGAAGGGTCAGGGATGGAAACAGGGCAATCATCTGTCCTTTTCTCCTGAAGACCCAAGGGTCTTTACCACCCCCAAAGGTGGGCGGTGTGGCAGGAGTGGCCCAGAGCAGGCAGGTCCAGGTGCCCGTGCTCCTGACACACCCGGCCAGCTGTGTGGCCCTGCTCCCTGGCTTCACCTCTGTGAGCCCCTCGGTTGCCTGACTGTGGAATGTGACCACATGGGCCTCATGGCTGTGAACCTTCCCGCTTCTCTCTAAGTATCCTGGGACCCGTAGGAGCCTTTGAGCCTCAGCTTCCTCACCTGTAAGGGAAGGAGTGCTGTGCCCCCAGGAGGAGGGCCATGGAGAGGCGTGGGCCGTGCCGCTGTGTGCCCGGTCCCAGGCGCTGTCTGGCCTGCTGGCCTTGTGGGTTGATGGCTGTCACCCCGGGGATGCAGGCCCTGTTCTGGGTGAACTTTTAGGTGTCTCTCCTTGACCGCTCATCACTGTGTACCTCTCTGTCCTGTGCACCTTGGGGCCTTCTCACCTTTGCTCTGAGTGGCAGTTGCTGAGGCCAGGGTGGGGCCCAGCCAGGCTTCCTCCCAACGCTGTGGACGCCACACCTGCCCTTGGCCTCTGGGCACATTTCCACCCTCAGTGATTCCATGTCCCTGTGGGTCTTACCCCAGTCCTGGTGGTGGCCCCAGCTGGTCCTTATTGGGCAGGTTCCCAAGAGCCAGGGCTCGTTGAGGGTGGAGTCCCCACTTGCAGACGCCTGAGGAGGGCTGGCTGCTGCCATTTCCCTTGGGGAGGGTCCGAGGGGGACAGGAAATCAGACAGAGTCCAGGGCCAGAGCAGGCACCGAGACTTCATCTCTGGGTCCGGGCTCAGCAGTCAGGCCCCGGCCCTGCCCACTGAGGTCGGCACCAGCTGTGGGAGTCTGGGGGGGGCTTCTCGGGGCAGGGGGCCAGCGAGGACGAAGGGGGGACCAGCAGGGGTCTGAGCTGACCTTCTGGCTCTATCCTCAGATCATCACCAAGAGGGGGATTGACTACATCCTCCGGCACATGCCCGCCCTGCACTGTGAGCGCCAGGGCCTGAGCCCCAAGGAGGCCGTGCTGTGCTTCATCCAGGAGGCCTGCCGGCTGGAGGACGTACCCGTGCACTTCTTCAGGCTGCACAAGGTTGAGCCCAGGGCGGCCAGCAATGGGCCGGTCTCTGACTCCAGGCCAGAGATGGACGGAGCCCCCATGGCTAACAGTGGGATCAGGACCCCAGGCCAGGGATGAACGGAGCCCCCATGGCTAACAGTGGAACCAGGACCCCAGGGCAGGCATAACCAGAGCCCCCCAAGCTGACAGTGTTATCAGGATCCCGGGGCTCTCTTAGGTCATGGCTGATGTTTATTTAGCATGATGAAAGGCAGGCTTGTGCTATGATAACTGTGCCTTTGGGGTGATGCTGGAGTGAATGAGACTGTCTGTAAATGGGCCCCAGAGCTCAGCCTGGTCCATGGAGGCCTCGGCCCCTAGCCAGACTGACCACACTCTGCCATCAGTGAGGCCCGGCACCCCCAGGCCTGCAACTTGACCTCTGACCTGTGTCCCCTAGGACAAGAAGGAAGGTCACCCCACTGTGATCCTGGGACTGACCCTCAGGGGAGTGCACATCTACCAGGTGACCAGAGGGGCTTCAGCTTCACAGAGCCCCTCCTCCTGCCCCCACCCCCTCCTCCCTTCCCCGCTGGGGTCTGGGCCGTGGAGCATCCCTGCAGTGGCCATGGGCGCTGGCTGGCCCCACCTGGACGCACCCTGCCTCTGCTGTCCCGCAGGAAGTGGACCGTGCCCCGCAGCTGCTGTACGACCTCCCCTGGCCCCACATTGGGAAGCTGGCATTTCTGGTGGGTGTCTGGGGGATCCCCGTGCCCAGGAGAGCCTGGGCAGGGGCGGCTTCATCCTTGGGGCATTTTCTGGGCATTTTTTCCTGACGAGGTGCAGGTCCCTTCCTGCCGGCCTCTCGGGAGCATCAGGGCCGTCCTGGCCTCACGGGCTCTGCGCCTGACCCTGGCCCTGCAGGCACTGGGTGTTTAGCTGCCTGGTGAGGTCTAGTTGTTGTTATCGCTTGAAAACTTCTGGCTTTCAACTGAGAAAACCAAGGGAGAAAATAAGAGCAGGTCATAGCCACGCACCTGTGTGGCCTCTGTTCCTCCCGTCTCGGCCCCAGAGCTGTCACCCAGGGCCACCCCACAGCCTGGGTGCCAGGCGTAAAAGGGTAGTGACTGTGGGGGCCGCTGGGCAGCAGGCTTGCTCTGGACAACCAGACTGAGGTCTTCCCATCCCACCCCAGACCTCCGCTCCCCTCACGCAGCTGCGGGCACTTTCTTTTTTTTTTTTTTTTTTTTTGAGACGGAGTCTCGCTCTGTCGCCCGGGCTGGAGTGCAGTGGCCGGATCTCAGCTCACTGCAAGCTCCGCCTCCTGGGTTTACGCCATTCTCCTGCCTCAGCCTCCCGAGTAGCTGGGACTACAGGCGCCCGCCGCCTTGCCCGGCTAGTTTTTTGTATTTTTTAGTAGAGACGGGGTTTCACCGTGTTAGCCAGGATGGTCTCGATCTCCTGACCTTGTGATCCGCCCGTCTCGGCCTCCCAAAGTGCTGGGATTACAGGCTTGAGCCACAGCTATGGGCACTTTCTAGCCAAGAGGGCTGTGTCCTCTCAAGCATGCCCTGAGCACAGAGCCCATGAACAGCCATCTGCACTGCACAGTGAAAACCTAAACCCCGTCCCCCAGGGGCCATGGCTGACATTTAAAATCATCCTTTCCTGTTGCTAGCATGGTTTTCCACCTGTGGGGTGGCACCTTCTCTCCTGTTTGTTCAGGGGAAGAAGCTGGAGATCCAGCTGGACGGGCTGCCCGCAGCGCAGAAGCTGGTTTACTACACGGGCTGCACCTGGCGCTCGAGGCACCTGCTGCACCTGCTGCGCGCCAGCCACCAGCTCCACCTCCGTGTGCGGCCCACACTGAGGCAGCTGCGGCAGCGGGAGGAGGCAGAAGGTGGGGCTGGGCTGGGTGTGCTGGGTTCTGCAGCCAGACTGTGCCTTCTGGGCTGGGCTGGGCTGGGCTGGGCGTGCTGGGCTCTGCCGCCCGGCTGCACCTCTGTCTCTCACTGTTGTGGCCTTCTGGCTCCCGCATCCCCCAGATGCTCAGGTTGAAGGGCGAGGTGGTGGCCCCCAGCT
>NW_012114488.1:8642322-8642896 GCF_000951035.1 Colobus angolensis palliatus
GGCAGCTCCCACACGTCAGGCATCGAGGCCGACTCCTGGCTCGGGGAATCCAGAGAGATGTCTGTGGACACACCCTTGGAGGTCCAGGGGCTGCATGAGAAGGAGCCATCCTCCAGCCCCAGGACCAGCCGCAGCCACCCCAGCACATGTGGTGACAGCCAAGGTGGGCCTGAGGGAGATGCCCAGGCCCCAGGGACAGTGAGTGCAGCCCAGCCAGCCCCAGCTTGGCTGACCCTGGATGCTGAGGCAGCAAAGCCCTGGCCTGCCCTCCAGTGGCCAGATGTGAGGAGCTGGGTTGACTGTGACCTGAGTCCCAGGAAATGTGCCAGAACATGCGGGAAGAACAGAGATGGCAGTGAGGAACTGCCTGCAGCCTGCGGTGCCCAAGTCCCCTGTCCCCACCAAGAGGCAGCCGCAGGCTGGGATCAGAGACGGGAGAGGTGGGGTCCTCTTGGGGTTGCAGATGAGTCCCGGTCCTTTAGCTTTCTTGGAAGCCCATCTCAGGAGCCCCTCCCACACCTAGGAAGCCCCCCAGCTCCTAGGAAGACCCCCCGCCCAAAGAATGCTCCCCCTC
>NW_012114488.1:8650061-8662545 GCF_000951035.1 Colobus angolensis palliatus
GACTTCTAGGAAGCCCCTCCCACAAACCCCCTGACTTCTAGGAAGCCCCTCCCACAAACCCCAGACTTCTAGGAAGCCCCCATTCCTAAGAAGTCCCCTCATCCCCTCACTCCTAGGAAGTCCCCTGGACTCCCAGAGACCCCCGCCAACTCTTAGGAAGCCCCCCCACTCCTAAGAAGTCCCATGGACTCCTAGGACACCCCCAACTCTTAGGAACCCCCCTACGCCTAGGAAGCCCTGTCCCACCAGCTTCCCTCCCGCCAGAAAGCCTGGGTTAGACTTGTCTTTTTCTGCTCAGTTGAGTAGGAGTGAAAAGACGGAGCCATTCAGAGTGTTCTAGGACCGTGCCCACCTGGCCCAGGGCGCAGCACCCTGTCTGAGGGATGCGTCCTGCCCAGTCCCGGTGTATGAGGCCGTAAAGAGCTTCCTCATCACCCCGGAAAGGGGACCTCAGCTCCGCTGGTCTCTGAGTGTCCCCAAGGCCCTTACGGTGGATGTGATGAGATCAGGTGGGACCAGCTCCAGGGCTCAGTCACCCAGGGCCATCCAGGGTCACAAAACATCACCAGGGCCTCCCAGGGCCAGGCACTCCCATCACTCACCCACCGTGTCCACCGTGGCCCTTGGAGTGTTGGTCGCCCAGTGAGGGACGGTTGGCCTCCATCCCTGAGGTGTTACGCAAGCTGTGTGGTCTGTAACCCAGCGGGAGTCGCCGTGCTAATCCCGCGTCTGCACAGTAAGGGCCCGTTTTATCAGAGGTCAGGGAACGGAGTCACCGCACTGAGAGCAAGGGGCCGGTGTGAGCCTCCGGAGAAGCCGGATGGAGACCAGGCCCCAGAACTGCAGGGAACTGCTCTGGGGAGGCAGAACCCAGACCCCTGTGCTCATGGCTGCCTCCTCCCACAGGCACTCGCCAGGAACCCTGTGCCAAGGTCAGGACCAGAGGCCGGAGCACCGAGGCTGTGCACCAGGTGGAGTCCCCGCCATGGGCCAGAAGCCCGGGCCCTGCTCCTCCTCCTCCTTCTCCTAGGTCCCCTGTCAGGGGCCCGGGGGACCTTCCAAGGCCTATCAGAGGGTCCCTCGACTGACACCCCCAGAGACGCAGCGGGCAAGTCAGGGAGCAGCAAGGCTCTCGGGGGTGGAGGCCTCAGCCTCAAGGCCAAGTGAGCCGGCTCGCTGTGGGGAGTGAGGGGTCCTGCCTGGGGCGGGGGTGGCCGGGCCCTGAGTGTCACCGGGCCACTGTAGGCAGGACCTGGACACCTGGGCCCTGCGACCTGCCAGGTAGCAGACTGGTTACCCCCGTCCCCTTCGTCCACCTCCTCCACCTGGGACCTGGTCCCATGTGTGCAGGGCTGCTCCAGGCCTTCCCCTATTTCCTGTGGAGCCCCTGAGCCTTAGGGTCCCCCTAGAGAGCTAGAGGAGAGGCAGTGCCAGTGGTTCCTGGACGCCCAGGTGGGGAACAGTGGGGCTCAGGGTTCCCACTCAGGCTCCGAGTTGCCCTCCCAACCCCCACCCCCGACTCCACTGTAGGAGGGTGAGGCCCTCTCTGGTCAGCCCTGTCCAGAATCCCCCTGGAAAGACAGAGAAAATCAGCTGTGGTCGATTAGTTATCAATGATAACTAATACTGGATGGAGAGAGAACAGGGCTGGGCATGGGAGGAGGGAGGGGAAGCTGCAAGTCCTGGCAGGCACGGACCCATCCCAGTAGGGGTGATCCCAAGCCCAGGTCAGCCCACTCCGGAGGAGACGGCCGCCCAAAGCCGCCTGAGCTCTGGGCCAGGGACTGTCACTCTTGAAAGACGTGTTGATTAAAAACATGAAAACACACGTAGAAGGGCAAGTCAGACCCTGGTGCTGGGCAGCCTTCAGCGTGGCCTGCCACCTGCCCCTGCCCCCTGCTGCCAGCCTCCAGGGGCCTCGTCTGCCTCTTGGGAGCACAGTGGTCCAGGGCAGATCTGAGGGACTATGGCAGCTGAGAAGCTTGGGCTGGAGGTGTCACTTAAGGGCCATGATGCTGCCCACTGGACGTCCACCTGGACGAGACCTTGGACAGTCACCTCTGAACCCAGTTTCCTCCCGTATAAAAATAAGAGGCCGTTCTTGACGTCTGAGGTGCTTCCAGAGCTGGTGTTCAAGGCCCACACTCAGACCTGATCCTAAATTACACCAAATGCTAAGAGTCCAGGTTCTCTGAGTTAAAAGGCAGAAAGCAGCCCTGGGAAAGAAGCTAGGCAAGGTGGGGGCCTCCCGAAATGCTTAAAAAGAAAACGCCAAGCCTCTCTCACAGAGGCATATGCTGGGGGAGCCCGTCCAGGGGCAGGCTGGCCGTGCACAGCGGCGGAGGGTGAGCAGTGGCAAGGAGTGTGACTCTGGCCACCAGTAGTGTGGCTGCCGTCTGCAGTGGTGGGAGCGGGAGGGGGTGGCAGGCCTCACCCCGTGTCCTCTCCCTGCAGATCTGGGAAATGAAAGCCGGGGTCAGCGAGGAGCTGCACAGCCGCAGCCTGGACGACATACGTCTGCACCAGCTGGCCCTGCACCCAGCGCCCACCTCACTCAGCCGTACCTTCCACTGTGCCCCAGACTGCGGGCTGGCAGCCCCCTGCGAGAACAGGGCCACTCTCCCCAGCAAGAGGTCCAGCAACTGCCTCACCCTGGACCTGTTCGGAGAGGCCCCACCCCCACAGGAGTTTGTGGTGTAGGCGCCATCCACCCAGCAGCGCTGTCTGCAGCGCCAGGCTCAGCCCCCGCCCACCCCACTGCCATGTGGCCCTCGGCCCTTCCTGCCCGCCAGACGCTGCCCACACCTCCGCAGCCAGCACGCTCCGCAGGTTCACCTGTGAGAGGTGTGGAGTGGCTCTGACATCAACCTTGGAGGCGACAAACAGGTCCCGCGCCTCATCCCTGTCCTCACTGCACCCAGGAGCTCCTTCCATTGGGGTCTCCAGGGAGCAGGTTCAAGGTCTGGCTGTCGAGTGTCCAGAGAGCCATGGTGTTGGCCCCTGAGGCAGCCTGTCACCCATCCTAGTCTGGGAGAGAAGGTGACGCAGCTGGGCCCAGACCCTGGAGAGAGGGCGCTGCAGTTTCCCACACTGCCAGCTCCCCGGGAGACAGCTCCTGAGCCAGAGTTCACGGTGGTCATCACTGTGCAGGACCCAGGCTCCTCCTAGACCTGAAGCCCACTCTGCTACTCCTGTTCGCCAGCACTGGGCCTGCCAGACAGAGGCCCTTCTTGAGGTGCAAGCCCAGCTCTGTCACCTGAGATCCAGCCAGAGACCCTCCTCCACCATCCGCAGTCAATAGCTGTGCTTTCCCTTCCCGGTCAGGGCTTCCAAAGACCCCCACTGCCCCAGAGCTGATGCTGACTCTGCTCCCATCTCAGCCATGAGGCCTCGGCACACGCTCTGCTCACCGGTGGCTTCCTTAAGCCATTGCCCTGGCTGGGGTGGGGCTGGTGCAGCCCAGTTGGTGGAGGGGAGAGGCTTTGGTGACAGATGGGGAGTAGGGGACTGGCTATGCATGGCACCTGCTCTGACCCCGGTGGGCTCCGTGGGTAATGCACCCTCGGTACCGTGGGCTCTGGAAGGCCGCCAGGGTAGGGTCTCCCCAGGGCTCCTCCCCCTGCATGAGACTCCTGCACACGTGCAAACCTGCTGTCCTCTGCATTTAGAGGAATGGCCCGTGTATCCCTGCTAGTCTCAGGCCCGACACAGCGCACTGAGAGGCCACGGTGGTTCAGCCCTGTGTCCTGAACACCACTGCCCCCTTCACTGTCTGTGGTGAAGACCATGCCACACCACCCTGCAGCTTACTGGAGACAAGCGTGAGCTTGAGCCCCATGGCCTGGTGCAGGGCCGCGTGCATTGAGGCTGCCTCTTTGACAGGTCCATCCAGGGGGTCCCTCTCCTTTCTGTGAAAGGGAATCCTGTGTGTGCCCCAGGCACGTGTAATAAAGAACCCGAGCGATGCCTCCTGCTTGAACCAGGACCCGCCTGCCTGGGGTGCTGGTGAGACGCCGGCTGTAACTCAGGGGTATCGGTCACAGAAGGTTGCGTTCTGTAGATGGCCACGAGCCCCAGTGCTGCCGAGGGCAAGACCGTCCACAATGCAACAGGGGAGGGGTGCCTAAGCTGGCTCACATGTGGGCACTTACCAAAGCCATTCCCATTAGTACAAGATAATTGATTTGCCCTGGTCTGGGGCAATGACCATCTTCTTCCCTTGAAGAAACGACACCAAGAGCCGAGTCCCATAGACCATGCAGGAAGGCACACACCAGTGTTGGGGAGACGCAGCAGGCGGTGTCCGCCATGAAGCAGGGTCTGAGCTAAGACCTACATGCACACATCCACACACGCACGCACATACATCCACACACACATGCACACATCCACACATGCACGCACACACATCCACACACACATGCACACATCCACACACGCACACATACGCACACATCCACACACGCACACGCACACATCCGCACAGGCACACGCATGTGCACACTCCCCGTGTCCAGGCTTCCCCTGCCAGTCACCTTCGCCACACGCCATAGACCCCAGAGGCAGCAAAGGCCGGGCCAGCCGACCCCTAGCTTGTGGAAAAGTCACACTGCTGCCGGCCCAGCGCCTTGTGTCCTGGCAGAAGCGAGGCAGCCATGGCCCTTGGCTGACCCGAGAAGCCACTCTGGCCCCACTGGGATTCCTATTTCTGTCCTTCCTGTGGGCCTTGCGGACAGACATGGAGAATCATGCCAGATGCCTGTTAACTACCGGGTAGGCCTGCTCCGAAGACTCTAATCTCTGGTGTTCAGAGTACGTGGAGAGGACAATTAGAGGCCTGCTGCCCTGAGCCTTGCCCAAGAGAGGATGGCCGGGCAGGCCACATGAAGCCTATGTGGGCGACTGGCTCAGACACACCCAGTCAGGGGCAGGCTCCCCTGAGGCTAGATCCTCAGCCTTGCTCAGCACCCCTTCCCACAGCCCCCTCCCACATCCACCCACACCTGGAGGGGCAGGAGTGGGGCTGGCCTGCTCTGGCACACACGCACTTTCAAAGCATGTCAGCTTCACCCGCTTCAAAGCTCACGTTCATGAAAGACATTGCAAAACTCAAACCAAACAGTAAACAAATGAAGACATCTCTAGGACCTAAAAGGATTTCAACACAATGTAAAAAATGTTGGCAAAACATGCAAGTGGGCTTTGTGAGTTCTGAGGGATTACTGAGCTGTGGCAATGAGTTCTGGTGTGCTTGGGGGAGCTGCAGCCGTGCTTCCTTCTGTCCACTGTGGTCCTGCTCCAGCCCCTGCTCTTCTCTGATGTTTCAGGCAGATGTGACCCACCCCTTGGGACTTTTCCCCGGGTCGCTAGCCCAGACCCTCCCCTTGGCTCAGGTGGTTCCATTCCTGCCCCTTCTGAGGATGCCCGTGTGTCTCCAGGACACTGCTCCAGTCCTTGGTGCAGATCAAAGCCGCCCTTCACATGCGGCCTGAAAATGTAGACTGGCCGTCTGCCGGGCTGGGCTGCCACCTCCACCACCTCACCTGCGACAGAAACCCTGTGTTTTTCAGTAACCACATTCCATGAACACCTCCTGACTGCCTTCCAGAACACACAAAGATCAACAAAGCTCAGAATCCAGTCCCGGGGAAGCCTGGACACGGGGAGTGTGCACATGCGTGTGTGCCTGTGCGGATGTGTGCATGTGCGTGTGCATGTGTGCGTGTGGATGTGTGCATGTATGTGCGTGTATGTGTGCGTGTGTGGATGTGTGCATGTGCGTGTGTGTGCATGTGTGCGACAGAAACCCTGTGTTTTTCAGTAACCACATTCCACGAACACCTCCTGACTGCCTTCCAGAACACACAAAGATCAACAAAGCTCAGAATCCAGTCACAAAGAGCAGGTAGTCCATCAAACGGATGGGCCCCATGAGTGAAGGGTTGAGACACCAGCTTGCTCTGGCTGTGCCAACTGTATACACCTCCTTGTCCACCCAGGCCGAGCCAGAGTCCGGCCACACCCACCTACCCCCCCACCCTGCATTGTTCTGGCCCCCCCCCCGCATCCCGGGGCTTGCCCGAGGAGCGTGGCTGAAACTACAGAGCGTCCCTAGCACTTTAGGGAAACAGATGTAAAATGTCCGTGGGTTTTGGCCAAGCTCCACTAAGAAGGGAGAAGGTCCAGGGAGTTAGGAGAACCCCAGGGTGTCGGTCACCCAGGTCCTGCCCACTGGGATAACAGCTCGCTGGCCTCCCACAGCAGCACCCCCAGGGTCAGCATTCCACCACCTCGGTCTGTAGTGGAAGTCTGTAGTTAATTCGGATTCCAAGATGAGCCTGGTCCCAGACAGTCCTAAGGGAGCATCCAGGGCCACAAGCCGCACTGTGCAGCCACCCCCACCACTCCCCAGGGCCTATTCCTGGCTACAGGGGTCACAGGGAGCCTGTGGAGGAAAGGGCAGGCAAGAGAGATCTGGGACAGCTGGGTGTCCCCACCATATCTGGCCCCCTCCTGCCTCACACTAAACGATGGCCAGGGCGGGACCCTCGGCATGCAGGGACCTCCAGCGAGTACCAGCAGGCCGGGGGCTGGTGTCTGGGATGCTTTAGGACGGTGGCGTGCACCCCTCACAGGGTGATTATAGTACAGAACACATGGTCCCGCATGGCCACTTTGTCATTCCCCCTTTGCCACTGTGGACCCTTCAGGCCTCTGCACAGAGGCTGCCCCTGCAGGGAAGCCCCCTCCGGACCCCGAAACGGGGCCAAGCCCCTGTCGTTCCACTCTAACAGGCACCTGTCGCAGCTCCCGCACCCTGGGTGGCTGTGGTGTCTTCTGTCCTCCCCATTTGGGCTGTATTCCCCGCATGGCCTCCACGCGCCGCCTCAACCTCTGCTGAGTGTTTCCTCCCACAGGTCACTGGCAAATCTCTTCAAAACCAGTGGCCTCTAACCCGCTACAAGCTGAAGAGGGCAGGTGTTTTATTCCAGCGTTGCAGTGTCCTCCAGACGAAACCGCGGGGGCCCCACCTCCGCCCCCTGCAATCTTACCTCCTTGGGGCCTGGGTTCCTTCCCTTCTTCCTCTCCTCTCCTGAGTCTGCCCATGTCACAGGTTCTGTGGCCAAAGGGCCTGAGGGAGGCAAGGATGGGGTGCTGTCCGGGTTCAAGGCGCTCCTCCAAGCATGCCTCGTCCAGCTGTGAAGCGCCCAGACACGTCAGCCCTGGGAACACAGACCTCACATCAGAGTCACGGGCTCACCCCGTAAGGTGGCTCTCGTGCATGAACAATTGTGCCCTAGGTCAGCGCTGAGGAGGTCTGGTTGTGTGCAGTTTGCGGAACCACGAGTATTTTTGGAGATGCATTTCTCCGTGGTGCTGGGACTGTCCACTTCTGTGAGAGAAGGAGCCGTACCACGACGGAGGGGCAGACGCTCCTTCCTGCCCACTCACAGGCACTGCAAGTCGGGAAGTTCTCGAGCTTCCACAGCCTCAGCGTCCTTGCTTTTCAAATGGGTTGATCCTGAACACCTTCAAAGGCCTGGAGCCAAGAGGAAGAAGCTAATGAACATGAAGATAGTAACCCCAGAGCAGAGCCGTTAATTACCAGGACGTCTTTGAGTTTTAGTCACTGACTAGTTTTTAGGTTTTTTGTGTATGTTTCCTGGGTCTTTCCCTCCCTCTCCCTTCTCAGGGGCAGCGCATCAGCACCATGGTGACAGGCCATTGAAATCACTGGTGGTGGCCAGCGGTGGGGTGAGTGCCTGCAGCTCTACACCCTGGAGACTGGGCTGGTTTTCTCTGAAACCCTGGCACTCTGGGTATGGCCAAGTGGACCAGGGTGAAGACTGGACCCAGGCTTCCTTCTAGGAAATGAGGAGTTGGAGTGAGAGGTGGACGAAAACCTGGGAAGTGAGGACTCAGCTGCACGCCCTGTGATGGGACAGAGGGGCCCAGTCTGCAGCGTGGGGATGTCGAGGGTGGCAGGCAGTGGGGTCCAGTGCCTGGGGCCCAAGCGTCCTCCACGCCCACTGCCCCGACTCCCAGTCTCTGTAGACGCCCTTGCTCTAGGCTGTGACTGGCAGGTTCCTGAGTCACTCACGCCTCTGCCATCCCGCGTAGAGGCTGGCCAGAGCCTGTCCAACACTTCCCCAGAGGGAAGCTCTGCCATTTTCACATGGTGCATGTCTCAGGGGCACCGCTGTGGGCCCCACGTGGCTGTGGGCGAAGCGTCCATGCAACCTCTACAAAGGCAGCTTGGTGATCGAAATGCCAGCCTTGCGCAGAGAGGAACTTCATCAAACACACAAAGAAGGCTTGTCGAGTGTCACGCGGCTCAGCCAGGCTGCCCGTTGGGTCACGCTATGGCAGCAGCTCCGGCCCTTCAAGGTCACAAGGAGGACGGCAGGGCCTGGTGGCGGCCGTTGCTTGGTGCTGTTCAGTGCAGGCTCCACAGAGAAGCTTCTGTCTCACGGGGCTGCCGCCTCCTGTGTCCGTCATTTGTGCATCGATGTCTCTGTCCTACTAAAGGAACTTCGCGCCTCAGCAAGCCGGTGAGGGGCTTCCTGAGCCAGGGGCATCTGTCTGCCTAAGGGCCAACCCTAAAGAGAAGTTGGGTTTTATTTTGGGCACTGAGGGAGCATCTCAGAACCTGTGGGGTCACTCAGGTCATCACAATGATGAGGGGACACAAGTGACATTGAGCAGACAGGCACCAAGAATGCCAGGTCCCCACAAGGCACAGGACACGCCCACCCAGCAAATACCATCCAGGGGCCACGTGGCTTTAGCCCCCGTCAGACATTCACAGGTGGAAATCCTGCATCCAGCGATCCAGGCCTGGAACCTCACACTGCTCCATGAAAACAGGAAGGATTATTTCTGTAGTTTTGATGTACATTATGTGTCAGGAATGCAACAGTCACATAAACCAAGAGAAGCTGAAATTGTAACATTACCGAGAGGTTTTCACCATTTACAAAATTATATCAAGTTGCTACACCGCTCATGACACGTGAGTCACGAATGTGACCCTTCCGTGTCCGTTTGCTTTTTGTAGCGGCCACATTTGTGGAGATTTTACACGCCCATGCATGTACACACACAGATACAGTCACTTGGCTCTTATTTTTAAATTGTGGAATATACATACATTGAATATTGTCTTCCTTGTTTTACCCAAACTCATTTACTTCACAGTGTGTTCAGGTGTAGTTGTTTTGAAAGTTTTACAAATTGAAATATACGTATGGGCCGGGCGCGGTGGCTCAAGCCTGTAATCCCAGCACTTTGGGAGGCCGAGACAGGCGGATCACAAGGTCAGGAGATCGAGACCATCCTGGCTAACACGGTGAAACCCCGTCTCTGCTAAAAAATACAAATAACTAGCTGGGCGAGGTGGCGGTGCCTGTAGTCCCAGCTACTCGGGAGGCTGAGGCAGGAGAATGGCGAGAACCCGGGAGGCGGAGCTTGCAGTGAGCTGAGATCCGGCCACTGCACTCCAGCCTGGGGGACAGAGCCAGACTCCACATAAAAAAAAAAAAAAAAAAAGAAATACACGTATGTTTACATACACAGAGAAAAATTCCTTTTATTTCTCCAGTATATTTTTATTTTTATTATTTATTTTATTTATTTGAGACTGAGTCTTGCTCTGTCGCCCAGGCTGGAGTGCAGTGGCATGATCTCAGCTCACTGCAACCTCTGCCTCCCGGGTTCAAGCGATTCTCGCGTCTCAGCCTCCTGAGTAGCTGGGATTACAGGTGTCACCACGCCTGGCTAATTTTTGTATTTTTAGTAGAGACAGTGTTTCACCATGTGGGCCAGGCTGGTCTCAAACTCCTGACCTCAAGTGATCCTCCTGCCTCGGCCTCCCAAAGTGCTGGGATTACAGGTGTGAGCCACCGCGTCTGGTCTATTTCTCCATTATATTATAGTTACATCATTATATTGATTCTTTTTTTAAAAAAATGGGTGCCCTGCTAGATTATATAATCCATGTATAATTTCACTTCAGGATAATAAAAGGATCCTTAAAAATAGGTGGTGTTACGAAATGGAGGCATGTCTGTGGGGTTCAGTGCAGGGCTGGGTGGGCTGCCCACCTGTGGCCCCCGAGCTGGCAGCCAGCCTGTGCTGAGGGGCGCTGTCAGTCAGTGGGAAACACACACCGATTCTGAAGACTTAGTGTGGACAAAAAAATCTAGAATATCTCATTAATGTCTTTATGTTGATTTCATATTGACTACATGTTGGGATGATCATATTTTTGATACACGAGATTAAATCTGATCTGTGGATTAGTTTATCATCCATAGATCTACAGAGCTGTCATCTGTTCACTGATCATCTACCATCTTTCTACCTATCTACTGTTTATCATCTCTCCCTGATTATATTAAAAACCATGAGTTGAAGCAGATGCCTCTGCTTTCAGCCCCACTATTTGGCTGAGTCCTTTCCTGGCAGGCAGAAGCCCAGCATCTCTGTCTTCAGTGCATGATGCCCTGCACACCTGCCCTCCTGGCCACCCTGACCAAAAACTGGACCCCGGCAGCCTAGGCCGGGTCCCTATCCCCAGCGAGGCAGAATGCTCTACCCTGGGAAAAGGAGTACAGGAAAAGGCCATTAGCACACTGGGCTCTGAACGCTCCCTGCCTGTCCCCACCCCTTGCTCTGGGCTCCCTAGAAGGGAGGGGGTTCCTACCCTTCTGCCTGCCATGAGTCAGGGCCACTGCAGCTCACGCTCCTCACCTGAGCCGCACATGGATACAGGTTTGCTTGGTTTGTGCTAACGACTAGAAAAGACATTTTACCTCCCTCTCGCATAAACAGGATAGAGTAAAAAAAACATTTTCCTGGCGTTGAAACCATCTGAAAGCTACCAGCTGTGACTCCTCTCCCAAACCTGCTTGGCAGCCTATTCTCAGAGCCAAAATGATTGCTGATAGGAAATGGAGTGTTACTCTTGGGCTATGCTTGTGACCCACCCCCCCACATTCCTCTGAATATGCGATCCTCCTGGGACCCTGCTTTTGTACCTGCTGGGTCCGGGAGGGCACATCTGTCACTGTGGGCCCAGTGGAACTGGGGGCCGCCCCAGCAGCCATCCTTCCAGCAGAGGATGTGACGGGCAGCTGTCTTCACCATCCATCCCCTTGTGAGGCAGAGAGGAGCCCTGTGGTGGAGTGGGGCTTAAACGTGCCAGTCCAGCCCCACGGCATGGGAGGTCACAGGCCAGTCTCCAGAGCTGTTCCTTGTCTCCTTTAAGGCTCACAACCCTCTGGTCTCACCTGGCTTTGCAGAGGAGGAAGCCGGGCTTTAGAGGCCAAGCAAACCATTCAGGGATGCAGAACTGGGAGGTGACAGAGCACCATGGAAACCAGAGTCCATCTGGTCCTGGAGTCTGCAGTGGGGAATCCTGGGGGCCGCGTTTGTGTCAAATCAGATGACAGGTGTGAGGCTGGCCCCAGACACCCCCTCCCTCCCTGACACAGCTCCTCATGTGAAGCGTGGTGGACAACCAAAAACAGTGGTGGAGAGAGAGCTCGGGGTGAAAGGAAAAGCACAAACTCCAGGAGGCAGAGGTGGCAGCTCTGTGTGAGGCCTGGTGGCTCTGGGGCCGTACGTGCTCAGCACGCCTCCCCAGAGCTCACAGGTGGGGTCTGCAGTGGGCCCAGGCTGACCAGCTCCACCAGGAAGGAGGAGCTCCCACTGTGGGGCGCTCATGCCCCTGCCCTCCTGCCCACGGCCGTTCCTGCCGGCTCCCGAGTTTCCCGGGGCAGGGCCTTTGGGGCCCAGGGTGGCCTCTGGGGAGAGTCTGATGAGGACAGCGAGTGCCTGCTGTGACACCTGGTGGCCGCCACTCTGCAAGGAGCTCCTCTGTGAAGCCTGTTCCGCCTGATGGTCTGGCAGGAGTTGGAGGTCCCATCCACATTCATGAGGGTGCTCTGGAATAAAGCCAGGTTTATCAAACCCACATGAAACCTGTTTATTTCTAAGCACATATGCATTATAAAGCAATGACAAAACACACAGTTTTAGGAGAAAAACTCATTAATGCGTTCAATCTGGCCTCCTCTTCCCCTCCGTCTGGGAGCTGGGCGGCCTCTTTCGGGCAGGGCCTCGCTGGACTTGCCGAGCTCGGATCCCGAAACCCAGGCCCTGCAACGTCTGCGCCAGGTGCCTCTGGCTGGGAGAAATGCACAGAATCACCAGTAACTTCGCGTCACCTCCTTTAAAAAAGAAAAACAACATGCAAGCCGGAAAGAAGAGTGGCATCTGGAAGTGCCAACGTGCCGGCAACCAGGGCCCGAGAGGGGCAGCTGCAGAGAGGGCTGCCCGGTGCCCCAGCGGGAAAGTGGCCACGTCTGGCAGGCTCCTGGGATGCGGGGTCTAGGGGTGTGAGCAGCCGGTCACTAGCACCCCTCGCCCGGGTCCGGGAGGGTCAGCAGCCGGTCACTAGCACCCCTCGCCCGGGTCCGGG
>NW_012114488.1:8662829-8667275 GCF_000951035.1 Colobus angolensis palliatus
CCGGGTCCGGGAGGGTCAGCAGCAGGTCACTAGCACCCCTCGCCCGGGTCCGGGAGGGTCAGCAGCAGGTCACTAGCACCCCTCGCCCGGGGAAGCTGCAGGCCTTCTCACACTCCTGTGTCCCGGGAATTGGGAGGGAGGCATGAAGTCAGCCCTACAGCGAGTCTGCACATGAACCTGCGGTGCGCTCGGCCCCCTGGGACTGCTTTTTCCAGAGCTCCCTCATGCCCACACCTGCTGCTCACAGCCCTGCGGCTCCCTCGGGCCGCACTGGGGCAGGGGCTGTGTGCCCAGGACTTCTCCTCCTGGGGGAATTCTGTCTCTTCCTTTTCTTCAGGACCCGTAGCAAGGGTTAAGCGGGACAGATGGAAACCAAAACCAACGGAGAAGGCAGGGAGAGCTAAGGGGAGGAAAAGTGCAGACCCCAGAGGCCAAGGCCGGGGCTCCCTGAGGGAACTGCTGGCTCTCGGACACTGTGTGCCCTGTGGTGCCGCCCCTGAGATCACGGTGGGCTGTGCACCCAGCCTGGGTTGCCCCGTCTCTCGGTTGGGGCTGCAAGCTTTGGAATCCAAGAGTACCAGGTGGTCTCTGTCTTAGAGGTAGAATCCAAAAATATGATTCTGTGAACAGCCCCGTTATTCACCATGTGGAGGAAGCCAGTTTGCCATGAGAGGGGGAAATACCCCACAATGAGAGACAGGGAGAGTGTCTAGAACATTCTGGCCTCCCCGAGTCCCGAGCAGCAGCGGCCCCCCCACCACCTCCCAGGGTGACCCTCCCAGGAAGGACGAGCCCCCACTGTGGTGGCCACGTGCCCCTGCTGTCCTGCGGTGGCCATTTCTCAGGACAGGGTCTACAGGGCCCAGGGCCACCTCTGGGGGACTCTGCCTGCACCCTCAGTCAGGAAGCCCAGCCCTGGCAGAGGCCACCCTGCAGCAGCAAAGCTTCCTTGGGTCCTCCCTGTCAACCGGTCTGGAGTCTGAATGGGGGGAGGGGGCACTAACTGAGCTTCCCTGCAAACTGCAAAGCCCAGATCCAGCCACAGCTGGATGACTCTGCAGAGACCACCTGTGCCCCACCTGGCCCTGATGCTTAATCTGCTGCGTCCAGGCTTCTGGCATCTGCCCCCAAAAGACCCAAGGAACTTGCGGCCTAAGCAGGCCCATACAGCTGGAGGGACCCATGCCACACACACAGCAGCAGCCTAGAGAGCCCTCAGCTGCCCTGGCAGACCCCTTGGTGAAGACAGGGGCCAGGGCTGCCACCCTTGAGAAACTGAGCCTGACCAGGAGGCAAGTGACACACAGACCGAACAAGCAAGCAACCAGGCCGAGGTGAGACAGCACAGGAGAATGACCACCGTGCTGTGGGAGTGCCAGCTAGCCACAGCGAGGGCACAGGAGGTGCAGGGGGTACATGGGTGGCCCTCGAGGCTGTGCAGGCCAGACGTGTGTGCATGTGTCCTGGGGCACGTGGTGCCCCATCCTGGGGAATTTTGGGGAAAATGGTTACCGAGGCAATCCTGAAGGAGGTGGGTGAGCCTGCTGTTCCGGTACGGGACGTGGCCGCGGTGCTCCGACAAAGCCCCCAGGACGTCTGCCAGGGCCGCAAGGCTGCGGTTGATGCACGCTGTCTCCCTCAGGGCGGACCTGGTCACCCCGGACATACCTGGGACAGGACAGGGACCGCCACGCACCATCACCATTTGCACCAAGAAAGAAGGCAGGAAAAGCAAAACCAGCTCCTTGGGAGGAGCGGCTTTCAGGCAAGTAGAGGGGAGGCCATGGACGGGACAGGCTTTAGAGCGAGGGTCTTTCATGGCTCTGCTCACAGCTCAAAGTGAGCTCCTGCTGGGAACTCAGGTTTTCTCTTCCCAGAGGGCCAGTGTGAGGAACACGACTCTCGGGTTGCTGGGGTAAGAGAACCAATCCCCCGAGAATGTAATGGGGGTTTGGAACTCATCTGTGGAGGGGGAAACGCCCGGCCCACCCAGAGCTTCCCGGGCTGCCTGGCTGCACACCCAGCTCCATCAGATCATAGGCTTCTGCAGCATCCACCCCCGAGGGAAATGCCTGCCCCTGCTCACCAATGCACTCGCTGCCCGCCAAGTCCACCAGCTGCAGCCGGGCCTGCACCTGCTCCGCAGGCCCTGTGGGGTCCCCCAGAACCGGCTGTGGAGCTGAGGCCCCTTGAGAAGTTCTGCAGCTCCTTCCTGCCCTTCCTGCCTCTGTTTGTTCCCTGGGGAGGGTAGCACTGCAGGCTTGGTCTGCTGCAAGGGGAGCGACGAGGAGGAAAACAGTTGTATGAAGCCATGAGTCTGTGCTTTGCCTCGGTCAAGGCTGAGAAGCTTCTGAGCTGCGCCCTCCCGCCCACACCTCCCACCCAGTAAGAAGTGGGATTTCAGCAGAGGTCCAGGGGATAGTGGCTTCTCGGGGGGAAAACACAGCAAGTTAGAAAGCAGCTTTCTTCACTGTGGAACGTTGAACTAATGCCTCATTGGCCCAAAGGAAATCAAATAATGCTTCTTAGAAAGACTTGATAATGACGTTAATTAAAATCCCAGTCAGAAAATCTATGAGCCCTTTTAGAAATAAATTCTACAATCTGTTTGATAATCTTCCACACAAATCCTAACAAAAGGGCTCTTCATTTTAATGCAAATGTCTTTGCAGTGTGTTATTCCTACACAAACTTCTTAGGGTTTTTTAAAAAGCAAGATAACATTTACTCACTGTGTAAAACATAGAAAGTACATACAATTTTTTTTTAAGGACATGAAATCCAGTCTTATTCCCACCACCAAGGGCAGCCATGCCTCCCCTGTTTTTGGTAGAGATTGTTGGTGCTCCCTAAACATCAGGCACCTGTGCCTTGCCAGCCCCCTGCGGGTACAAGGCCCTGTGCCCAGCTGTGGCCTGCTCTGGGCTGCCAGGGGCTACTGTCAGCACGTCCCTGTCACCTCTCCTTCTGTTGCCCGAGCAACCTTGGAGGTCACTTGTTTCAAGTGCCACGGTAGCAAGACGGATGGGGAACGTTCAGCCACACTGGCCCTCGATACGAGTGAGAAATGGCCCTTCCCGTGTCAACCCACTGAGACCAGGTTTCAACGGGACTACGGTCTCATGTTCTGGCCCCAGACCCGTGGCTCTCCAGGTGTGGTCCCTGGAGCCGTGCTCTTGCAGAAACACACATTTGGGGTCCAGTCCCAGCCCTGCTGAACCTAAGCATGGGTGGTGTCTGCTATTTGTTCCCACCACCCGCTGCAGGGGATTGGATGCAGCTCAAGTTTGAGAGCTGCAGCCCAGGCTTCACAGGCCTTTGTGTTCTTTCTGATACATTACGTAACTGTAATCATTTTATCTACTGCATAGTTTGTAATTTTGGTTTTAAATTGAAACTACACTCATTGTTTCTTCCATGACCATGCATGTACTCCAAAATGTATTGTGCCCTGCTTTTCTCTCTGCATTATATTTTATTTAGCAGAGTGTTTTCCTCCCTCCCATTCTCACTTTTTCTTCTCAGCCTGTGATCCCAGTGGCCTTTTCAGTTTGGGATGCAGATAGTGAAAAAGTGTGGCTGGTATTCCCATGCTGGGTCCCGTGAAAGGCCTTGGATACTGCAGGCACACTGATTTTTCTTCTTCTTTTTTTGACAGAGTTTTTGCTCTGTTGCCCAGGCTGGAGTGCAATGGCACAATCTCGGCTCACCGCAACCTCTGCCTCCTGGGTTCAAGCGATTCTCCCTCCTCAGCCTCCTGAGTCACTGGGATTACAGGTGTGTACCACCATGCTCAGCTAATTTTTGTATTTTTAGTAGAGACAGGGTTTCACCATGTTGGCCAGGCTGGTCTCGAACTCTTGACCTCAGGTGATCCACCCACCTCAGTCTCCCAAAGTGCTGGAATTACAGGCGTGAGCTACTACGCCCGGCCTGATTTTTTTTTTTCTCCTTAACTGAGTTTTTCTATTACTTGCCACTGACCAAGCACAAATGGTGACTTACCAGTACTATCAGAGCTGGCAGCTGTTGTCAAAGTCACCGTAATTATCAGGTGGGACCTGGAGGAATCCGCATGCACTAGGGTGGGGTGCTTTGCTCTGAGCTGCAGACCTCCACGAACGAGCTCCATCAGTTTTGAGGCGCTGTCGACAGCCCTACAGACAAGGCAAGCAGTGGGGAACACAGCGCAGGCGGCCCCCCCTTACCCAAGGTGACTTCCAAGCCTCCTCGGCTCCTCTCACATGAGCCACACATGCCAATGGGAGACTAAAGCCAGTCCTGGGCACAACAAAACATGGTAAAGCAAACTTTTTCCTTTCGAGGCCTAACCAACCTATAGCATCTCTAATCGCTAACCCTGAAATAATGGACTGCTTCCGAACAAAATCAGAGGTTGCTAACCTTTTCAACATCAACTATTCCTTTATTTATTAGAGCCTCCAG
>NW_012114488.1:8667685-8678065 GCF_000951035.1 Colobus angolensis palliatus
GCCAATCAGAGCTCTTAATCAGCAGGAGATACCATTTCCATCACAGCTGTCAGTCAAAGGCTCAAATTTCAGGTGACTTTGTGTGACCGTATCAGGGTTGCATGGATGATTTCCTTCAGCTCTCTGAAATATTCGGCATGGCTGGCGGGCCCTTCCCTTGCTGCCTCCGGGGCCCAGGATGGGCAGCCTCTCCGGACCCTCACTTGTGGGAAGGGTTCCCTCTGTCACCTCCCAGCTGCACCCCCACTGGGGCAAACCCAGCACATGCACATGGATTTGAAAATAGGGAACTTTGAGGAAAATACTTAATATGGGGGATCCTCACTTTTACAAGAGGATTCAGTACGTATTCTATGAAATACTGATATTTACAAATGTGGATAAGTTCATCTCTCCTAGCCAGAGTGGGGTGGGCAAGTTCTTTCACCTCTGCAAGACTACTTCCTCCTCTGAGAGACGGGATGGCGCCCGTCCAAGGTGCTCTTATGAAGATTTTTTCAAAGCTATGTTTATTTGTTTATTTTAATTTTGATTGTAAAAATATTTTGTTTTACTTTTATCTAGAACAGCTTTAAGCTATTAATAACGTATGAAAATGGTATATGTTTAAAGTATACACCTTGATATTTTGATATGTGAATACATTGTGAAATGATTACCCATTCCAGCTAATTAACAAATATATCATCCCGACATAGCCACCTTTAAAGAAAGATCATTCTTACAGCAAATTGACAGTTGTGCAACACATACGAAGCATGAAAACACACAAGGAACCATTCAGTGACAAGGAGCACTGATTGGGCCACCACAGCCGATTCTCCTTGGGATCCTTGGGCATGGGGAGCTTGTTTAGAGACGTCCAGCCTCCTGACCACGGGGCAGGTGCCGTTCTCACCCAGAGGCCAGCAGCACAGGGCAGGTGCAGTACTCACTCAGAGGCCAGCAGCGCAACCTCTGTTCGTCCGTCCTTGGCTGTCATCACCTCACGCTTGACCCCCGACACTGCTGCAACAGTGTCTTTGGCCAGAAGGTCAAAAATGTCATTATTGTAAACCTCCACTATGGAGACTTCAACCTTTGGGCTTCTTGAGGGATTTTCCGAGACGAGCCTGCGGGAAAACACACGAGAGAAACTTACAGAAAGTCTCACAGAGTGATTTTCAGTGTAAGCCAATCACAGCTCCAGACGCCCTAGAGGATGCTCAGTAAGACTGCTGGGGTCCGAGCAGAGGGCTGCACGTTACTCACCCCAAGATCACTCGGGGAAAGGGGGTGTGCCATTTAGGTTGTAGGGTGAATACGTGTCTTGGGAGCAGTTATTTTATCAGAGTTATATTTAAACCAACAGCTGTGCAACCAGAACACTGAGGATTCTAAATACACAGGGCAAAGAAGCCTGAATATCACATGGCTGTGGTCTAGAAATTGCCATCCCCACTGATCGATCACTGCGGACACCCAAGGCAAGGTGCAAGGATGTTCGGGCCTCTAGCACTTCTCCAGTGATGGGATTTGCTTATTTTAAAACTTTTCCACTTCAGGGAAGCTTGAATCCAGAGTTCTTTATTCCAATTCCACTTATGCCTTCCAACTGCAACTTTCCTGCAAGCAAGACCCATCAAACCAACTCCGGCTCTTTAAAAAACAGCTGCACAGCTGGGCGCGGTGGCTCACGCCTGTAATCCCAGCACTTCAGGAGGCCGAGGTGGGTGGATCATGAGTCAAGAGATCGAGACTATCATGGTCAACCTGGTGAAACCCCATCTCTGCTAAAAATACAAAACTTAGCTAGGCGTGGTGGTGTGTGTCTGTAGTCCCAACTACTTGGGAGGCTGAGGCAGGAGAATCGCTTGAACCCGGGAGGTGCAGGTTGCAGTGAGCTGAGATCATGCCATTGCACTCTAGCCTGGCGACAGAGTGAGACTCCGTCTCAAAACACAAAAGCAGCTGCATATCTTAGTTTGCTCCCTGTTTTAAAGAACTATGTGCTGACTCTAGGAATGTTTTTAAATAAAGATACTACAGAGAGAGAGAGAGAAAACTGTAATCCTACAACAAGTAAAAGGTTGAGTGCTAACCCTGGATTCCTTCCCTTCCTCTCTCCTCCCTCTGGCTTTCTGGTTTGTCTCTGACAAAACTCCCCTTCCAACCTTGTCACCAAATAACAAAGGCCTCTTTCTGTCTGCTGGAGGTGGCTGCCTCTCTACCACGTGCAAGGTGATGTCAATCCGATGGTGAGCATTGTGCTTTTCTTATTCCTAAGGCTATTCTGAGAACCGGGCGGGAAGTCCCGAGGGACAGGGTGCTATCTGTACTCAAGGTAAAATCCAGCCGGGATGTTTCCCACCCAGGCGCTGCCAGGCTGAGTTTTTCATCCAGATCTAGAGGAGTTTTGTCTTCTAATGATAAATAGTAAAGAAAATGATGAAGACTAAAATGAAAGAGAAAGTAAGTAAAACTCTTAAGGTAAAAATCATTATTGACAAAGCATCAAGATTTGGATTAGATAGGTTCAGCACTGGGGTTAGGTGAGAACACTCTAAGAAGAGTGTGTGCAACAGTGAAAAATGAAGTTAGCTACAGATTTTATTTTACTGTATATTTATTTTTTTTTTGAGACAGAGTCTCGCTCTGTCACCCAGGCTGAAATGCAGAGGCATATTCTTGGCTCACTGCAACCTCTGCCACCCAGGTTCAACTGATTCTCCTGCCTCAACCTCCTGAATAGCTCAGATTACAGGTGCCCACCACCATGCCCAGCTAGTTTTTGTATTTTTAGTAGAGACGGGGTTTCACCATGTTGGCCAGGCTGGTCTCGAACTCCTGGCCTCAGGTGATCCACCCGCCTAAGCCTCCCAAAGTTATGGGATTACAGGTGTGAGCCACTGTGCCCAGCCTAGAGGTTTTACATTCTCCTCCTCTCCACACGTTAGGCAAAAATGCACCACATAGCCAGAAACTTAACCTCCA
This sequence comes from Colobus angolensis palliatus, assembly GCF_000951035.1. NCBI lineage: Eukaryota > Metazoa > Chordata > Mammalia > Primates > Cercopithecidae > Colobus > Colobus angolensis. The sequence goes on from NW_012114488.1 coordinate 8,670,659, forward strand.
CACTTGGGCCCATCCTTTATGTGACAGTTTGTTCTCTGAGTGTCGCAAAACCTAAGTCAGAAATTTCTCAATAACATAATACCAAGGAGTTAATTTGAGAGATTTCCCACAAGTAATTATTGGGCTGTTGATTAGATTCTAGGGACAACGGTGAAAACCACAAGCTTCAGTCTTAGCCTTTAAGCAGCAAAGTGTAGAGAAGGAGACACACAGGTAAAGGACTCCAGGTCCTGCGATGAATGGTTGTGATTCAAATGCATGCAGCTTCCCTGACTCTCTGGGGCGGGGAAGGCCGGGGCCATGCTTTGTCTCTGCCATCTTTTCCTGCCCATTTCCTACTGGGTCATAATTACCCGTTTCCATTCTAGACTTTTTAAAAGCGGAAAATTGATCACATGCACTTTTGGATCCCTTGTGCCTCTGACGGTGCCTAGCAGGTAGAGAAACGTAACACACTCCTGTTGATGACAGTGGAGACCAGTCGGGAAGGAGGCGGTGTCAACTACCAGGTTTAGAAGGAAGGAGAGGGGCATGCAGAGCCAAGGAATCCAGGCAGTAGCATTGTATTTACTTTAAAACAACAGGAAATGGCTTCTCTGGTGCCTTCAGCAATCTAAGAGTAGTGGTTTTCAGGGTCAAGGGTTCCTGGAAACTATCTCTGACATCAGCACTGACGTCACTGTGGTTGTGTATCATTTTGGGCAGAGGGCCGTTTGCAACTTGAGTCATGAACACCCAAGCTCACCCCCAGCCCTGGCGCAGCGCACCCCTCTCCAGATGTGGATGTGATGAGGGAGGACACCGTCCGTGTCTGCTCGGATTCTCGTTTCTGCAAACGAGGAAAGTGAGGTATAGGGAGAGTAGGGCCTTGCCCGGGGCCACTCACTTGGAAGAGCAGAGATTCGGAGACTCAGACTGAGGGATTCCAGTGTCGCAAATCACTGTGCCCTGGAGGGAGACGCACAGCACCCGAGACTCAGAACAGCAAAATAGAAAAACCGTTTTGGAAACGAGGCGACTGAAACGCTTGCCAGTAATGCGATGGGCCCATTGGTAACGCTGATCATTCGGTTTCTGGAGAGGCCCAGCCGACTGGCCATCCTCCTGATGGATCTTCCCCAACAATTTTAGGCAGCGAACAGCCCTTCCCAGCGCTCCCTCAGCGCAGTTCCCGCCCCGGCAGCGCCACTCCTGCTCCCGCCCCTCAACCTCCACCCCTGCAGCGCCGCTCCCGCCCCCTCCGCAGCCCTCTGCCATCTTGGATATGCTTCCTTAGGTAAATTCCAGAGCCAAAGGGAAACGCAGCCCTGGAATGTATGACACCTGCTCTCACTGGCTGTGCATCCTGCCTCTCTAAGCCCAGCTGAGGGTGGAAATGGCCTTGGAAGCAAGCACGCAGCTCAGGCTGGGAACACTATAGCAAGCCCACCTCCGGGACGTGCTGCCTGGCCACATCGCCTCCTTCCACCAGGGTGTCCCCTCTCACAGGTGAGAAGAATCTCATCTGTTGGGAGGGCGGTCTGGAAACCCCCACCATTCTCTCCCGCTTTCTACCTCAGTTCCCCAGTGCTCTTGCCTGAGCCTTTGTTTCTGGAACTTAAAGAGTTTGCTTAGCAGAAGGAAAAATGACTGGTCGAATATTTAATGACATGCACCACCCATGTAAGCTCAAACTCCTGACCTCGTGATCCCCCTGCCTCGGCCTCCCAAAGTGCTGGTGTGTCCGGAATTGGTGGGTTCTTGGTCTCACTGACTTAAAAAATGAAGCTGCGGACCCTAGCGGTGACTGTTACAGTTCTTAAAGATGGTGTGTCTGGAGTTTGTTCCTTCTGACAGTTCGGACGTGTTTGGCATTTCTTCCTTCTGGTGGGTGCGTGCTCTCACTGGCTTCAGGAGTGAAGCTGCAGACCTTCGTGGTGAGTGTGACAGCTCATAAAGGCAGCGTGGACACAAATAGTGAGCAGCAGCAAGATATATTGTAAAGAACAAAAGAATAAAGCTTCCACAGTGTGGAAAGGGACCTGAGTGGTTTGCCACTTGGCCATAGGCGATAGTCTCACTGCTTGGCGGTACTCTGTATTTAGCTAACCTAGTACAGACTTGGAGAACTTTTCTGTCTAGCATTCTGTGTCTAGCTAAAGGATTGTAAATGCACCAATCAGCACCCTGTGTCTAGCTTAGGGCTTGTAAATACACCAATCAGTACTCTGTGTCTAGCTTAGGGCTTGTAAATACACCAATCAGTACTCTGTATCTAGCTCAAGGTTTGTAAATACATGAATCAGTACTCTGTATCTAGCTAACCTAGTGGGGACTTTGAGAACTTTTTTGTCTAGCACTCTGTGTCTAGCTACAGGATTGTAAACGCACCAATCAGCACTCTGTCAAAATGGACCAATCAGCTCTCTGCAAAATGGACCAATCAGTTCTCTGTCAAATAGATCGATCAGTTCTCTGTAAAATGGACCAATCAGCAGGATGTGGGTGAGGTCAGATAAGGGAATAAAAGCAGGCTGCTGGAGCCAGTAGTGGCAACCCACTCAGGTCCCCTTCCACACTGTGCAAGCTTTGTTCTTTCGCTCTTTATAATAAATCTTGCTGCTGCTCACTCTTTGGGTCCATGCTGCCTTTATGAGCTGTAACACTCACCGGGAAGGTCTGCAGTTTCATTCCTGAAGCCAGTGAGACCACGAACCCACCGGTAAGAACAAACAACTCCAGATGCGCTGCCTTTAAGAGCTGTAACACCCACCGTGAAGGTCTGCAGCTTCACTCCTGACAGCAAGACCACGAACCCACCAGAAGGAAGAAACTGCGGACACATCTGAAGGAACAAACTCCAGACACACCATCTTTAAGAACTGTAACACCGCGAGGGTCCACGGCTTCATTCTTGAAGTCAGCGAGACCAAGAACCCATCAATTCTGGACACACTGGGATTACAGGTGTGAGCCACCGCACCCAGCTGCTGAAACGACTTTTTACTATTTTTTTTCTAGGACTAATTTTGTTGGTGAAATCATGACACGGGCAGTGGGTCTCTTTCGAGAATGTGCTAAAGGGTCAGGAGCATCTTCGCAGGCCATGTTGGCTGGACTCCTAAAGAGAAGCGGATGCATACAGCCCTGATGGCGGCAGGAGGAAGGGCGACGGAAGAATGGGAGGTTTCCCTCTGTGTTTCCCATTCCAGGACAGAAAACCTCCATCCCCCACAATCCCCCACCTCCACCCCTACCTAAGGAACCCTCTAACTCGGGATCTCTTTCAAGAAGTTTTGTCTTAGCCAGGCACGGTGACTCATGCCTATAATCCCAGCACTTTGGGAGGCCGAGGCGAGTGGATCACCTAAGGTCATGAGTTTGAGACCAGCATGGCCAACATGACGAAACCCCATCTCTACTAAAAATACAAAAATTAGCTGGGCATGGTGGGGCACACCTGTGATCCCAGCTACTGGGGAGGCTGAGGAGGGAGAATCGCTTGAACCCAGGAGGCAGAGGTTGTAGTGAGCCGAGATTGCATCATTGCACTTCAGCCTGGGTGACAAAGCAAGACCTTGTCTCTAAAAAAATTAAAGACTCAAAAAAGTTTTGTCTTAATGATAGACTCTGAACATAATTTCATCACAGGAATTGGTAGCAATAATGCCCAGAAGTATGGAAGCGCTTGGTAGTGTTGAATGTATCTGATGAGGTTATGGGATTTGACCACCTTCTTCAAGTGGTAATAATTTTTGCTGTGTGATAACTAAGGTGCTGACTGCCTCGCTTCCCTGCCGTATTTCTCTGCCCCACTCATCATCATCAGCGGTACCTGAAGAGCTCCTCAGCTGCTCTAGGGATAATTCCTAAGTCACTCTGTGGGTCAAGCGGCAACACAGGGCCGTCGTCCGAATGGGGTCCCAACATGGTATAGCTCTTCCCGCTGCCCGTCTGTCCATACGCCATAACACAAACATTGTACCTAAAATTCAGAGCAGATTCAGTCCAGCAAAACACACGTAGGGCTGGTGCCAAGAAGATTCCAGGAAAAATTTTCACTTGTCTGAGAAACTAAATTTCATTCCCTATTCCCGTTACTCCATTTCTTATAAATTACGTTTTCATTTAACCGCAACTATTTTTTTTTTCATAATCCATCCTGGTTGCTATCTTGTTGTACGATATTGAATTAAATGGTATTTGCACTGACACACACACACACAGCATGGGTTCAGCCATCCCTGTTTCTCCTGGGTATTTCCATCTCCCCGTTCTCCAGCTCAGCATTCACACAAGGATTCTGGCCTTAGCAAGGCCTTCCTAAATCCACACACCTTCACTGTAACTATCTTTTTTTTTTTTTTTCTTGAGATGGATTCTTGCTCTGTCACCCAGGCTAGAGTGCAATGGCTCAATTTTGGCTCACTGCAACCTCTGCCTCACGGGTTCAAGCGATTCTCCTGCCTTAGCCTCCCGAGTAGCTGAGATCAGCCCAGCTAATTTTTGTATTTTTAGTAGAGACAGAGTTTCGCCATGTTGGCCAGGCTGGTCTCAAACTCCTGGACTCAAGGGATCCTCCTGCTTTAGCCTCCTAAAGTGCTGGGATTACAAGCATGAGCCATTTTTGTATACGTTTTCATACAAAAACTATTTTTGTACTTTGTCATTGGAAGGGACTTTGAGGTGTTCATGTCCACAGTCAATCCACATGTGCTGAGGTCCTCTCTGTGACAGTAGCACCTGCTGCCTCTTGGCCCCAAGACCCTCGATTAGCTGACTGCAGCTTATTTCAGAGAAGATAAGAACTACCAACAGATTCCCACATTTCCTTCCAGTTGTGCTGTGTAGCCCAAAGTATGAATGGGAGGATCGGAAACATTTGGAAGACTATTTAAAATAAGTATGATAGAAAATCATCTTCTCAGTCATGATGTTGAAGATGTTCGTGGTTGTAAAGCTGTGGGTGCACCTGGCCTGATGCTAAGTGGGTTCATGCCTCAGAGTAGGATCTCCAGCCCTGACCCCTCGTCCAAGTCACCTGGGGACGTTCAGCAAGTCCTGCACTCAGAAATTCTGACTTAACTGGTCAACTGTGACTCCGATTTATCCATACCGGTTTAACGTGGTGTATCCACCACAAGTCAAACAAATAAAGGTTGTTGTTTTGACAAAATGATTGTGAGACAGTGTTCTCATTGACTGACATCTAAATCGCCCCTAGAACAGGATAGGAAAAGCAGCAGAGCCCAGTCCTGGGGTGACCGTCCGAGTCACTAGGGTTGACTGTTACATTCCAGCCACAAGAGCCTGGAAACCACATGCTCCCGCCAAACTGATCAGGCCGTTACCATCCTGCGAGTTTTCCTTCCAGGATTAAAAAGTCTCAAGGCATGCATAACAAACCCCACTACAGGCTATGTCTCTTCCAGCTTCCCTGAATTCATTTACATGCATTTCTTCGTGTGGAGAGTATCTTTGACCACAACAGATAAATGGGTTCTTACAGGGGTCTTTCAACCATTTAAGAATGTAGAGTAACAGGAAACTTCCTGAAGAAGGAAGCTGTAAACCAGAAATACAATTCTAAGGGCCCCCAGCCATCTGAATGGACTTCCTCCTCAGCCAGGGCACTCCAAAATTTTACCTCAGAGTCTGGTTCAGGCCATGACAGGAAGTGGGGGCCGGACAGGCCTCATGACACCCTCCAGCGTTAACATCGACACAGACCTTACATCTGACAAGAAACATCTACGATCTGCTCTCTCTGAAGCTGCCACATGAAAGCTTCCTCTGCAAATAAGAACTTTAGCCTCCATAATCCTTTACCTTAACCCAGACATTCCGGAGCCAATGTATTTCTTAAATGAACTGGATTGAAGTCTCATGTCTCCCTGAAATGTATAAAACCAAACTGTGTCCAACCACCTTCGGCACATGTTCTCAGGACCTCCTGGGCTGTGTCCTGGGCCACGGTCACTCATATTTGGCTCAGGATAAATCTCTCCCAATATTTTACAGAGTTCCACTCTTTTTGCTGACAAGACTCAGACCTTTAACTCCATCTGTTTCGCGTTATCCTGGAAAGGCAGTTCTGGCAGTGATCACTGTGACCACGATGTCTTTTTTATTTCTGGAATCTGCTTACTTAAAAGATGCCTATTTAAAAGGAGACTCCCCTATCATTTTCAAAACCATTTCTTCAGATGGGTATAAAAATTCCAACCTTCTGGAGGAAGAGTTGAAGAAGCAACTGCATCATGATTGGCAGAGCGGCCCCGCGTGCGTGCGCGCTCAGACGCAGGAGCTTCCTGAGTTGACCTCCTCCTCAGATCATGCGCCTTTGGGGCGCGCAGCACACTGTGTAATTACAGTTTCTAGGTCCTTGGGGTTCCCTGCGGTTGGCTGTGCAGAAGCCTTTGCTGGACAAATGCAAGTAAGTCTTCATCAGGAACTTGATGTGGATTTCTGCCAGAAAACTGAGATTCTTCAAAATGCCCCGGAGTGGAAAGTATGGGCTTAAGGTGTCTCCATTAAGTAAAAAAATATTCTTCATTCCTAAAGCACGACCCGCTGCCTTTGACATCAGTGGTTGTATATTGCAAGAATAGAAGGCTGATTCCCAAAGGGAAAAGTCCCTAAATCTGATGTTAACATTCCTTACAGATTTTTAAAAAAATTCTGAAATATAAAAGAATCCCAGAGAGAATGGCAGCTGCATTCACAGGCTTAAGCCCACATACAACGTAACTAAAATGGAGTTTGGAATCCCAGGTGGATATACTCATTTAACAAGCATTCTCCAAATCATTCTCACTGCTTTTCCCAGGGTGTGGAGATAGTCTCCATGGATGCAAGCGGAGTCCACGCTGGGTGACCCATGGACATGCTCTGCAGTGCTGTAAAATGCTCAGACTCTAATGCGACATTCTCACTCCACAGCACAATAAAGCTTCTTTATATTCAAATGTAACTATGATAACTGGCCTTCAAAGTATTTTCACTCACCCATCCAAGAGAGACGTGAGTAGGGGGCACACATCTCCAAAGACCGCACTCTGAGACTCTGCTGGACCATAAACTCTGAGAGACAAAGGGAAAATACTGCATTAATAGAAGAAGCAGAAAGCTACTATAGCATATGCAGACTCAGAAACCTGAAAACACAATGGCCCCGTGGACTTCCCATACCCCCAACACCATCGGAATTCTTCAACAAAAGATTAATCTGTGTTATTTTTCAAGATAATAGAGGTTAAGAAAGAGTAAAGATACTACTTTCTGCTGTGAAAATGTAGTAAGCATAAATGAAGTGACAAATGCTTGCAAGATAGGAGGGAAGGAAAGGGAGGGGAGGGGAGAGGGGGAGGAGAAAGGAGAGGGGAGGAGAAATCGGGGGTAAGGGGAGGACAGAGGAGTGGGGAGGGG
>NW_012114488.1:8678144-8679307 GCF_000951035.1 Colobus angolensis palliatus
GGGAGAGAGAGAGGGACAGAGGGAGGATATAATTATCCCATAACTAAATCGGCTCTACTGTGGAGGGCCCAACAGTAACAATGTCAAACTCACACTCTGAGCGATATTTGATATATAACATTTGCTTTTTGTGTTCAAGCTTTTAAAAATCTTGTTTTCCTAGGCCCCAGGTCAGTTCAGCAGAACTTGAATCGATATCATGGGATTGGATGTCTGCTCTGCAAAGGAAACTTCATGTGGTTCTGGGTCTATAAACAGGTACAAATAAAACAAAATAGGAAGCAACGTCCAAAAAATGCCATTTCTTGCACAATCTGAAAGCAGCCTGGAGCAAGCACAGTGAGAGAGCAGGCTCCCTGGCAGCTGCCCAGCAGTGGTGTTGGTTGCACTTGGTCAGGTCTGCTTTGATGTGAAAAACTCAGTTTCCTGAACTACAGGTTTTGACTTAGCTGGAATCACGTGTTTTCCTTCCTTCATTTTCAAGGGTGTCCTGTCGCTCAGTTGATCCATGTCATCTCCAGCCATGGGATTAATTTTACACGGACGGGGGACCCTTATGAGGTGTTGCCATATGCATGATGTAGACGGTACGGTGAGCACTGTGTGGGAAGATGCTTAGGGCTGAGATCTTTTTTACCTTTTCACTCAGAAAATACACCAAGATACAAAAGTAGAAAGAATAGAAAAGTCAGCCCCATGTGCACATTGCCCAGCTCCAGACCCAGGCCTGGCCTGCTTCTCATACAGAAGCTGACCTGAGGTCCATTTCATCTGGAAAGGCCAGTACATCTGTAAAGGATGATGACTTTAAAACATAACAGTATTCCCACGACCATGCCTTAAAAATGAATGTTAGTTATTCCTTAACACCATCCAAAAGTCAGTGTTTGCATTTCCTCAATTGTCTAGTAAGTTTCTTTTTCCAGTCAGTGTTTTAGAAATAATAATTCCTCATGGCATCTACATTGCACAGGGTTGCTGCCTTCTAAGTTTCCTAATCTATGGCAAGGGTTGGCAAACTTTTTCTGAAAAAAAACTAGATAGTAAATATTTTAGGCTTTGTGAACATCTTACCTTTAAAGAATACTGGAGTTTTTCCCAGTAATGGGAGGGAAAAGTCCAAGATGCCGACTACCTGCAATAGTCTTTACCTGCAATACTCT
>NW_012114488.1:8679357-8679884 GCF_000951035.1 Colobus angolensis palliatus
CTTTTCACTCAGAAAATACACCAAGATACAAAAGTAGAAAGAATAGAAAAGTCAGCCCCATGTGCACATTGCCCAGCTCCAGACCCAGGCCTGGCCTGCTTCTCATACAGAAGCTGACCTGAGGTCCATTTCATCTGGAAAGGCCAGTACATCTGTAAAGGATGATGACTTTAAAACATAACAGTATTCCCACGACCATGCCTTAAAAATGAATGTTAGTTATTCCTTAACACCATCCAAAAGTCAGTGTTTGCATTTCCTCAATTGTCTAGTAAGTTTCTTTTTCCAGTCAGTGTTTTAGAAATAATAATTCATCATGGCATCTACATTGCACAGGGTTGCTGCCTTCTAAGTTTCCTAATCTATGGCAAGGGTTGGCAAACTTTTTCTGAAAAAAAAACTAGATAGTAAATATTTTAGGCTTTGTGAACGTCTTACCTTTAAAGAATACTGGAGTTTTTCCCAGTAATGGGAGGGAAAAGTCCAAGATGCCGACTACCTGCAATAGTCTTTACCTGCAATACTCT
>NW_012114488.1:8681997-8684116 GCF_000951035.1 Colobus angolensis palliatus
TCGAGGGCCTCCCCCATCTCTGCCTCCCACCCCACTGCTGTGTTGGTGGCTTCTGTGCTCAGCGCAACCTCCCAGGCACCGTCCCTACAGCTCTAGGTCTTGGTGGCAAAAATGCTGCCTTCCTCTCACCTACATCCCTTGTGTTTAACAGGGTGCCTGGCACATAATAGGTGCTCAGAAAATGCTTGCACTTGAATGACTATAGAAATTTAACACAAATGTGTCGGTTAGGAATATCGTATTGTAAATTCCTGTTCTACAAGAACACAGCCAGGAGTGTCCTTCAGCTTCCTGATAAATGAATTATTCTCAAAACAATGAACATGACTTATTCTTTTTCTCCTTGCATTTTGGATCAATGGCATTACTTTTTTTTTTTTTTAAATAATATTTTTATTTCACGTAGAAAATATACCTTCTTCTGACCCTGGGCCTATTAATATTTTTTCTGAATAGTAAGAATTGAACTTTTCCCCTCATACAAATTTATTTTTACAATAAGTTAAGGGCTGAAGGTGTTGGAATTTTTTTTTTGAATGGAAATAAAATATTTTGATGTTTGTTAGTTCCATAAAAAGCTATTATGAAAACCAACAATGTTCTGATTTCATAAGAACCATATGCTCTACTGTTTCTAAAAACAAGATGATCCCGAATGCTAAATGATATTACCCCAGAATAAATTCTTGCAGCGATTTACATTTAAAGTCTCCCTTACCTCTATAGATAGACAGCAAGTTGCACAAATTCTTCTATTTTCTGTTCACTTCAAGCAGCACAATTTTGACCTTTCCCTTCGACCCTCAGTGTACTCGTACTGAGACAGAGCCCTCTGAGAAGACACACGTCGGCATGACTGGTGCGGCTTCACTTCCTTCTTCCCCAAACAAGGTCACGTGAGCCTCAAGGGTGGTTTCTCCACCACAGCGCCCTTGCCTGTGCTTCTCCACTGACCTAAGCAGCAGCCTGGTGTCATCCAAAGACTGAGACCTTCTGCCCAAATCCACTGCTTACTAAAAGCCATCCTTTAACTAGACTGGGCACTGGTCCCCCCCCGCAGCTTCCTCCTCAGGTCCTCCTGGGATGATCAAAGGCCTGAAAGTAGTTGGAGATTCTCAACGGCTACGTGAAGGTGACGTATGTAACTAAACTCCACCCAGCGCAAGCTTTAGCCACTCTGTGACTCTCCTGCCCACAGGAATTTCTCCGTCACTCAGCACTCGGCCACACACACTGTGGGACTCTGGCTGCTTTGCAGTGATGACCGATACCCACAGCCTGTGTGTAAGCCGCGTGGGGGAAAGGATCATACTTTAAACTTTTTATTCCTAATCCGACCCTACTTTATTCCTTCTCTGCAGCTCTGCGCTAAGCACCCGAAGGTGCTCATTAAATCCTTCAGCACTTTAACCAAAGGGTGCATTTGGCTCTAAACATTCAACCCAATCCTTTATCAGTAGGCCACATGCTTCCTTAAACTGGTGCTGTTTACTTCCCAAGTCAAGTCAAGCAAAGGACAAGGATTGGAGGTGGGGTTGGGAGGAAGGAAAAAGCTTTTACCACAATGTATCTACCACCGACACCAGCTGACATGGTCCAGTCATCATCCAGCAAGCCCACGATTTAAACACGGTCTAAATGAAATGCTCATTTCTCGGGATTCAAGGTAAGACCTTGTCCCCAGCCCTGCGGAGCTCCTGTTCCAGTTAGGAAGATGACAGTAGAAGCAGATACTACAACGTGCCAAACACTATTCCAACAGATGAAGCAGGGACAGGAAATGAGAAGCCGGAGCAGCTGCCTCCCACCGAGGGACACAGGGAAACTGAGAATTCCTCACGAAGGAGACATTCCCAAGCCACACCCCCAGGTCCTTCATCAGTGAGTGTCCCCATGTCTCAGATGAGTTTCCGTCATTTGTTGGGATGCCTGTCCCACCTAAACCTCCAGAGCCGAGTCCAGGCTCAAGGCCTCTTCCCCAGAGGTGCTTCCCTCATTATTGTTCCACTCCAAACATTCCTTCCTTTCTTTCTTTCGTTTTTTTTTTTTGGAGACAGAATCTCGCACTGTCATCCAAGCTGGAGTGCAGCGGCACATTCTCGGCTCACTGCAACCTCCG
>NW_012114488.1:8685667-8695532 GCF_000951035.1 Colobus angolensis palliatus
AAACCCTGTCTCTACTGAAAATACAAAAATTAGCCAGATGTGGTGGTGCATGCCTGAGGTCCCAGCTACTCGGGAGGCTGAGGCAGGAGAATCTCTCGAACCCAGAAGGCGGAGATTGCAGTGAGCTGAGATTTCATCACTGTACTCCAGCCTGGGCAACAGAGCAAGACTCTTTCTCAAAAAAGAAAACAACAACAACAAAAAAAAAAAAAAAGAAGGAGGAAACTTTCTAGGTGCAAGAAATGAAGAGTGGAAAAAGGCTGAGTAGAAGGCTTGAATTGGTACTGCAAGCACCCAGGCTGAGAAACCAATCCAGACAGAAGCAACAGGGCTTACAAGCAGGGTTTTCTGCCCTCTGGAGACAGGAGGCAGGACATGGAGGTGCCATGGCTGTGCAAGTCCAGGGCACTCAAACATAGGCCTGGTCCCATTTTCACCATTTCAAGTGTGCCATGCAGGGGCCTCAAGCTCATTCACAACGTGGGGCTTGCGTCAGCCTCAGCCACCCCCGGAGCCCACTCTGTCCACTCGCTATGGGGTCTCCTGGAGTTTCACGTTGGTCATTTCTGTTGCTGTAGTGTCAAGTTCACCCGTCTTTCTCCTGCATCCCAACCAGTACGTTCGTGTCTCCTCTATGGTATTTCTTTCATCTCTAGAAGTTTTATTTGGGTCTTTCTATAATTTTTCATATCTCTTCTCAACATGTTTACATTTTCCTCTACTTCCTTGAACACACAGATTTATAATAACTGTTTTCACCTTCTTTACTACTTCTATCATTTGTATTATTTCTTGTTCTATTTCCGTTGTCTGAGTTTTCTCATTAGAAATCATATTTTCCTACTTCCTTGAATCATGTCTGGTAATTTTTGATGTCAGACTTTGCTAATTACTCCTAATTGGGTGCACCACGTTTTGACCCTCCAATCCCAGTAATCTTTCTTCAGCTTTATTATGGGATGCCAGCAGTTACTTGGAAACAACTTGATCCCTCAAGGCTTGTGTTTAAGTTCTGCCATGTGGCCCCAGCAGCCTTCATTCCAGGGCTAACTTCTCGCTCGACCCAAGGCTTGTGTATCACGAGGTATTTCTGCCCTGGCGGGAGCACTCACAGTTCCCAGGCCTGTGTGAGCTCTGCGGACTGTCTCCCAGGCTTCTCCCCAGTGGTTCTTTCCCGGCCTCGTCCTTCTTCCCGCTCCTGTGCTGGTCAGTGCTCAGCTGAGGCTTGAGGGGAACCCTCTGCTCTTCTCCAGATGTGACCCTATCAAGCAACACAGGCTGCTGCTGGGGAGAGGAAGAGGCCTCAGGCGCTGGCATCCTTCCGAGGAGCAGGACCACTCAGCCAGCCCTTGGCAGCTGAAGGAGGATGAGCAGGGATTTGCAAAGGCCACACACATTGCTTCTGAGCCTTCCAGGGCTCTCCCACCACCCTGGGAATACACCATGACCTGGTGCTGAGGAAGGCATCTGACAGAAAGCCTTATAGTTAGTTGCTGTCATCACAATGAAACTACTGTCAACAAACTGGATATATAAAAAATGTCGATTTACTTAAAACGATGAACATATGGATGACAGATGTCCCTCGACTTATGATGGGGTTGCAACCTGAGAAACCCATTGTAGGTTGAAAATATTGCAAGTTGAAAATGCATTTGATATACCTAATTTACCAAGCATTGTAGCTCAGCTTTGCCTGCCTTAAATGTGCCCAGAACACACACATTAGCCTACAGGTGGGCAAAGTCACCCAATGGAAAGCTTCTTGTACACTTACGTGTTGAAAGTTTCACATAGTTTATTGACTACTGGACTAAAAGCAAAACCCAGAAGGGTTGTAATGGGTCCTTGAGGCACAGTGTCTACTGAATGTGTATCTCTTTCACACTTGCCTAAAGTTGAAAAATCGACATCAGGGACCGTCTGTATTTATAATCACAATTAGTCAAAATGATAGGATAAATCACACATTTCATTACTCAAACCCCAATGCAAAACTTGTACTTTTAATGTGGAAGTTTGCTTTAAATGACACCTTGAAATGCACTTACCTTTCAAAATGATACGTCTTATTAATCAGAGGGTGGCCAGGACGATCACATTTCACCAGAACTGTTTCCTGAGAGAAAAGAGTAAAACAATGTCATAAGACTTTGTGGGCTGCGTTAATTAAACACAAGCCCCACCAACCCCAGCCTGCCGCCTGTTTTTGTAAACAACAAAGTTTGCCTGGAACACAGCCCCACCCTTTGTTTACATGCTGTGTACGGCTGCTTCTTCCTCAAGGGCAAAGTTGGATGATTGAGCTGGAGACCACATGGCCTTCAAAGATGAAAATATTAAGTCCCTGACCCTTTCCTGAAAAGGTTTGCCAACCCCATAAAGAGAAAAGAAAGTCACATCTATTGAGGAATGCACAACAGAGCTCCTCAATCTGCGCTAGGCTGAGGGTTCAACATCCGAATTACTGACTCTAAGGGCCCTTGATAGTTCGCAGGAAAGATAAGGTTTTCAAATGGCTAAAGAAATCACGTTTCAGACATCATTATATTCCATTGTAACCCATGGAACTAACATGTCTGTTTCAAAAACAAATTTCGATCTTGCTGGACTGTATTCTTAAATTATATCCTGTGTAAGGGAAGCAAAGGCATTTTTCAGCAAGAAATCTGAAATTAGTTTAGTTTCACTTAAGCAAAGAAAAGATGAACCTGGATTGGTTCCACTTCTAAAACAAAATATGTATTCATGAAAAAGCAGGGGTAACAGGAAGAATGGAAACCACAACTGCAGTGGCGAATAACCCAGAGGCATTGGATTTTTTCTAACAGTGTTTAGCGGATGCTAGGATGATACCTCCACACCGTCTTCTTAGTAGTGTGTGTGTCTGTGTGTGTGTGCATGTGTGTGTGTGCATGTGTATGTCAAAGAAGTGGCCTATTTTGTCAAGACAAAAGCTGTGAGATTCAACAGCTGTTTGTGGTTGTTGTTGCTGTTTGTTATTCGCTTACTGCTGGATGGGCAGTGGTGGGCAGCTGCCGGAGTATTGTTGCATCTGGATTCTGTGAGGTCTCCGATGTGAAATGCTGATATAATCAAACAGTGAACCTTTCCTGTCTTGCCAGAGGTGAAGGGCTGCAGGAATCCCTGGCATGCATCTGGGTGAGGCGGCTCAGGAAGCAATGACTGAACACCAGCCTCAGCCCCGTGCTGCCTGGGGACAGAGCCTCGGCTGTGCCTCGGAGGCAGCCTTGGGTTACTCACTGCCCCAAGCCCGCTGCTGTTGTCCTGTGTAATGAAACAGCACCCTGGCTGTCCCCCTAACTGGCCTCTGCCTCCAGTCCGGCACCCCTCCCATCTGCCCTTTATGTTGTTGCTGTAGAAATCTTCCTCAAATGCAAATCAGAAAAGAAGAAAGCAGATGAAAGAAAGTTAAGAGGGAGGGAATGGGTGATGCAGAATGCCACCTGTTGCCGAGAGGTGGCATGAGTCCTTATTTCAAACTCGATTGGACTTGGTAGACTGGGAGGTCACTTGCTACCATCATGTGTATCCAGTTTCCTGGGATGACTTCTGGGAGAGCGGGTGGGGATACAAGCTTGACCGCAGTGACTCTGGCAATGCCAGGAGGAGCAGCCGGTGGCTGGGGACAGTCCATGGTCTCTAGTGCATCACAGAAGCGACCACCAGGATGCAGAGCTTGCCGGCACGGCTTTCCCAGAAGAAGCTTATGTCTCTACTGAGTATTTACTGGGCAGTTATTGTGTACCAGAAACTGTTTCAGAACCTGCATGTTCTTACATGATAATGTCACATCCCCTATGTCAGAAGCAGCTCTTCAGTTCCTTTCACGCTCAAAACACCGAAGCAAAACTCCGACACCCACCAGGACCAAGCCCCTGGCCTCACTGTAAGAACAGACCTCCCAGTCCCTAATCCAACCACCAGCCTAGGCCCCTTGCTCCCTTCTCGTGGCATATTTTCATTTTTCTGCTGTCCACTTAGGGTATACTGTTCCCTTGGTACTATGCCAGAATGTAATCCTAGTGCTCCAGTATGAACTGCACAGGAACACACACCCCAAAGTGTTTTCCTGCTGTCTTCAAATGTCCAAGTTTTAACCATAAAGAAAAGCAAATGAAAAACGCAAAGGTCTACAATGTCTGACCCGAAAGCTCAAGGGACACCACACAAGAAACATGCAAAGCCATAAAAACAAGCCTGAGTCCAAAAAGTCCCCCACGCGACTTAGAACTCCATTCCACAGCGTGATCATTCGATCTTAAACATCCAAAATTATTCCACGGCGAAGTTTAATTTTTCCAAACAGCTTCAATGCTTTCCTGTCTGTCCAAAAATCCTCCCCACTCCTGATACTAAATACCCTTAATCTCACAAGAAGGATTCATTTCTCTTGGCTTTTTAAACAGCTTTCTTTTATCCAAATGTTCAAGCTCTTGACAGCATCCTTCTTTTCAGGATGGGATTGCCCATCTGGAGCCACTTCCCTGAAGAGGCCTGCACACACCCGCAGCAGGGACGCATGGCCCCTGCCTCAGGAATCACAAGGTTCCCATGAAATAACCTGTGAAAGCACCTGGCTCAGAGGCAATGATCTCTAAAAGCTGTTTTTCCTTACATTTACCTGCTGTAGCATCCAGTTTTTCATTTATATCCAATTTCCTAGGATAACTTTAAAAGCACTTAGGGCATAAAATTCTTTGTCATCAAATGTTAGAGCGAAAAGTACATTTAATTCACCCTCTCCATTTTAAAGAAGGAAACCTGAGAGGAAGAGGAGACCGGTGAACGAAATGCAGACAGAGTCAGGGACTCTCCCAGAGGCAGACACAAAACAGCCAGGAGGGAGGGACTGCACATCAACGCGCTCCGTGCAAGCCAAGGCTGCCTGCTGTGGATATCAACAGTCCTGTGGATGGCAGTTCAAGGCCCGATGAACCCGAGTTAAAAAAGAACAAGTAATATATTAAGGACCATACAGTCTCTGACCATTAAAAATTTTGTCTCAGGTGTATCAAATCTATCAATCCTGCCAAGCACCACCACAAAAATATGCTTTACATTGGCTGCATGTAACTAAATAAGTGTCATTTGATACATGGGCTCTGTTGACTGTATTCAGACATTCAAGTCAGTAACTGTCAAACTTAACAATAAGGGAGAATCATGGATGAACAAAGACAGTTCAACAAGAACTTGATACAAAGCCAGAAATCTGTTCTCCCATGTCTGATTATCAACTGAGTGGATATAAATTAAATCAAAAATGAAAATAAATAGCCTTTAAGACAGCCGCCAGGAACTAGGGCAGCAGCCAGATTCTCCATCTGAGATCGACTTTATTAACAGATTCAATCCAAACGATGAAACGCTGAATTAGATTGCAAATGGACATGAAGTGCCGTGTTACATGTCCAATACAAACTCAAACTCTGTTTAGACTTTTGGAAATAAAAACATAATGTGGGAGCCAGGAGATACAGGGTCACAAAACAGATCATTTGCTTTCTCAGCAGATTTGATGGCACGAAGCCCTCTAACGAGCAGGCCTATCAAATTAAAAAGCAACATCTTGGATTCTGATTTAAAAAAAAAAAACAAAACATAATCCAAAATGCCCCAATAAAATGTTATTCTATTTTGACGGGTAAGATGGAAAACCTCAAATATCTGAATCTGAAGAGTCGGTGGAACTTTGGCAGGAATGGGAGAGGACTGCCAAGAGAATGAATAAAGTAACAAGGAACAGTAACAACAAACGACAGTGATGTTAATAATCATAACAAGCCTTCCCCAGGGGCTGGGGCCAGGCCTCAGCCTCAGGATACGTTTCCTCACTGAAAAACTCCTTCAGGTTAACCAGGATGCTCGCAGACTGAGGGAAGTGTAGAAAGGCAATTACTAAACCACAAATACTCGGGTGTGTTCACTTATAAAAGAAGGAGATTGATAAGGGGAGGGGATTGATAAGGTCCCAGGGCTCCTGTTAACTCAAAGTCCTGATCATGAGGATTTAATCTGTCTCCTTTTGTTGGACCCAAGCGTCAAGTGAGATAAAATATATATATATTTGCATGGTGGGAGCAAAGTCAGCAAGACGCTGACCAGAGAGAGCTGGTGCTCAGCTCCCTCCGCCCAAGAAAGGACCAAGGCAATGACTACACAGCTAAGCTCCGACTGCGTGGAAGGAAGAGAGCTGAGATCTGGCCGAGTGCGCAGTGCAGCACGGGAGTGGAGAGACAGCTGTGCTGACTGGAAGTCCAGGAGGGCAGAGTGGAGGCACCCGGCTTCTGCAGCCCCATCTCCCCTGCCTGGGTCAGATCTGCCTGGAGTCAGAAGGGACTTCCCGTTGCAGGGAAAAGGGAAGCAGCAGATCCCCACCAGCCCCTGTCACCACAGAAAACATCTACAGTCCTTACACCAGGGGAATCCTGCAGTCCTCGCAAGCCCTGAGCCATCTGGGAGCTGCAGGAAATTCACGGCGCAGCTCCATAGCCCCAGATTAGGAGCACAAGGTGTGCACTGCTCACCCCCCAGCCATCCCTGTGAGCCAAGCTGCTGCAGCACAGCCCCATCTTGAGACCAGAGCCACCTCTGGAGCATACCCTGCTCTGGGGAACAGAAACCATGGCCGTTCTCCAGCCTTGGAGCTCCATCTTCATGATGCCAAGCCCACACGTGTGACTGAATATCACAACCCCGGCTGCACGGAGCCTGGGCCCAGGATTGGCTGTGACTCTGGCCTTGCACAGCAGGGAAACCAATCCCCATCGCTGCCCTACCAGCTGGAGGAGTAGTCTGGCAGTCCCAGCCACAGCAACTCTGCCTTTGAGTTAGCTAAGCTGCTATTCACCCTTCCCTAAGCAGGAGAGGCCCCTGAGCCTCCTAGTGGCTAATACACCTCCAGGCCACAGGAGGGGCTGTGCACCTGTGCTCAGGACATGAGAAACAGCCCCACAGTACCCCAATACCTTACAGACATGCCCTTGACCTGCCCAATAAGAGCCTGAGAAACAGCCCTGTGGGCCACCATCAGTAGGCATATTCCCGAGCCAGCCACGCAGCCTTGCACCTGTACCCCAGATCCAAGAAACAGCTGCACAGTTCACCCCTGGTGGAAACATCCCAGGCCAGCCACACAGCCTTAATTAAACCTGTACCCCAGACCCAAGAAACAGTCACACAGGTCACCCCTGGCAGATATACCTCAGGCCAGCTGAGCAGCCATGTGCCCTTGTCCCAGGCCTGAGAAGCAGCCCTGTGGGCAGCCCCTGACAAACACACCCTCAGGCCAGCCAAGCAGCCATGCAGCTGTGGCCCAGACATGGGAAACAGCCCCTTGAATTGGTCCCAGCAGACCCATCCCAGCTGAGCAGCCTTGTATCTGTGTCCTGAGTCAGAGAAACCACCCTACAGGTCACTGCTGGCAGGCACACTCCCAGGCCAGCTAAGCAACAGTTATGCCCATGTTTCTGGCCAGAGGAACAGCCATGTGGCTCCAACTCCAATGAGCCAAACCCCATGCTGGATGACCTACTTTGTGCACGTGTGTATCCCCAACCTGAGATATAGCCTGAGAACCGACCCTGGGAAAAGCTGCATCCTGTTACCACAGACTCCCTCACTGTCAGCCACGGAGAAACTCACAAATACCACTAGTGTGTACGACAGCTGAAGGAACTACATGGAGACTACATTACTGTGTCCCCCTAGAACCACGCACCCTAAGTCTTTCCTCATGAAACCTACTCCATAAAATTGGAAGAGACCATTTTTTCACCAGATGTATAGGAGTCAATGTTAGGGACACAGCAACCATGAAAAAGCAGGGAAATACGTAACCTCCAAAGGGAAGTAATCCTCTAGTAACAGACCCCAATTATAAGGAAATATATGAAATACCAGAAAAAGAATTCAAAATAACAATCTTAAGGAAACTCAGTGAGATACAAGAAAATACAGACAATTCAATGAACATAGGAAAACAATTCATAATTTGAATGAAAAATACCATAAAGAGACAGAATTATAAAAAAGAATCCAATCTTAGAGCTGAAGAATTCAATGAAATATATGACATAATAGAAAAATAAAAATTTTTATTTCATTGAAATAAAAAATACAATAGAGAGCTTCCACAACAGACTAGACCAAAAAGGAGGGAAAAAATTCTAAACTTCAAGACAGGTCTTTTGAAATAACACAGGCAGACAGAGGGAAAGAGAGAGAATAAAACAATGAAGAAAGCTCACAGGATTTATGGACAGCTTTAAGTGAATCAATATTTGTATTATGGGCATTCCAGAAAGAGAAGAGAAAAGCTGAAGAAAACATATTTAATAAAAATATAGCAGAAAATTTCCCAAGTCTTGTGAGAGAAATGGACATCTAGGTCCAGGAATCTCAAAGAACCCCCAGGCAGGTCTTCTCCAAGGCACATTGTAGTAAAATTGTCAAAAGTCAAAGACAAACAAATAATTTTATAAGCAGCAAGAGAAAAGCATTAAGTCACATATAAGTCCATTAAACCAACAGTAGATCTCTCAGCAAAGACTTTGCAGTCCAGGAGAGAATAGGATAATATAGTCAAAGTACTGACTGAAAGAAAAAAATAATTCAGCCAATAATATTATACCCAGCAAAGCTATCCTTCAGAAATGAAGGAAAAATAAAATCTTTCACAGACAAGTAAAAACAAAAAGAATTCATTACCACAAGACAGGACTTACAAGAAATACTCAAGGATGTTTTACATCTGGAAGTGAAAATACAATAACCACCATCATAAAAAATACAAAACTATAAAACTCACTTGTACAGCCAATGCAAAAAGAAGAAACCAAAAGGAATCAGACTCACTACAGAAAACCACCTAAATGCAAAAAATAAACAAGGAGAGGAAGTAAGAAACAAAGGATATACAAAACAATCAAAAAGTAGTCAATAAAATGACAAGAGTAAGTCCTCACCTCTTAATAATAACCTTGAATGTAAACAAATTAAATTCTCACTTAAAAGATGTAGACTGCCTGAACAGATTAAAGAACAAGACCCAACTATATGCTGTCTACAAGAAACTCACCTCACCTCACTTGTAAAGAGACATGTAGACTGAAAGTGAAGGGATGGAAAAAAATATTCCAAGCAAAGAAAAACCAAAAGCAATCATGAGTAGCCTTACTTATGTAAGATAAAACAGACTTCAAGTTAAAAGCCATGAAAAGAGGACAGGAAGAACATTACACAATAAGGGATCAATTCAACAAGTGAATATGACAATTGTAAATATATTTTCATCCATATATATATATAAAGCAAATATTATTAGATCTAAAGGGTAAGATTGGCCCCAATACAATTATCACTGAGGACTTCAACACCCCACTCTCAGCATTGGATAGATCATCTACATGTAAAATCAACAAAGCAACATTGGATTTAAACTGCACCAGAAACCAAATGAACCTAGCAGACACTTACAGAACATTTCACTCAACAGCTACAGAATACATTTTTTCATCAGCAAATGGAACATTCTTCAGGATTGGCCACATGTTAGGACACAAAACAAGTCTCAACAATTTTTTTCAATCAAAATCACATCTAGGACCTTATTCGACCATAACAGAATAAAAGTACACATCAATAACAAGAGGAATATTTGAAAACATACAAATACATGGAAATCAAGCAACATGCTCCTTAATGACCAATGGATGAAGGGGGAAATTAAGAATGAAAATTTAAAATTCTCTGAAACAAATTAAAATAGAAATATATCATACCAAAACCTATGGGACCCAGCAAAAGTAGTATTAAGAAGCAAGTCTGTAGCAATAAATGC
>NW_012114488.1:8696102-8701947 GCF_000951035.1 Colobus angolensis palliatus
AGACAATGAAAAAACAGTAACAAAAAACTATAGGCCAACATTCCTGATGAACATAGTTATAAAAATCCTCAGCAAAATACTAGCAAATTGCATTGAACAGCACATCAAAAAGATAATACATCATGATGAAGTGGGATTTATTCCAAAATGCGAGAATGGTTCAAAATATGCAAATCAATAAACAAACTGGGTCACATCTATAGAATGAAGGACAAAAATCATATGATCATCTCCGAAGATGCAGAAAAAGCTTTTCAAAATATTCAACATCCTTTCACGATAAAAAAAAAAAAAACTCTTAATAAACTAGGTATAGAAAAAAACAACCTCAACATAATTAAGACCACAAGTAACAAGCCCATAGCTAATATCCTAACATCTTTCAGCTTTTTCTTTAAGGACTGGAATAAGACAAGGATGCCAAGTCTCACTACTCTTATCAACATAGTATTGGAAGTCCTAGTCTTAGCAATTAGGCAAGAGAAAGAAATAAAGAGCATCCAAATCATAAAAAAGGAAGTCAATTGTTCCTCCTTGAAGATAACATGATCTGATATACAGAAAATCCTTAAGACTCTACCAAAAATCTCTTAGAACTGATCAACAAATTTAGTAAAGTTGCAAGATACAAAATTAATATGAAAGAATCAGTATTGTTTCCACATATGAACAATGAACTAAATGAAAAATAAATTTAAAGGCACTCCCATGTATATACAATAGCTCCAAAAAATTTAAAATACCTAGGAATAAATTTAACCAAGGAGGTGAAAAACCTCTAAAAGGTAATTACAAAACACTAATGAAAGAAATTGAAGAGGATGCAAACAAATGGAAAGATATCTCATGCTCAAGAACTGGAAGAATTAAAATTGTTAAAATGACAATACAACCCAAAGCAATCTAGAGATTCAATGCAATCCTTATCAAAGTACCAATGACATTTTTCACAGAAATTGAAAAAATTGTAAAATTTGTATGGAACCACAAAAGATTCCAAATGGCCAAAGAAATGCTGAGAAAAAAAGAACAAAGCTGGAGAAATAACACTACCTGCTCTCAAAATATACTACAAAGCTACAGTAACCAAAATAGCATGGTACTGGCATAAAAACAAACACATAGACCAGTGGAACAGAATAGAGAACCCAGAAATTAACCAACATATCTAGAGCCAACAGATTTTTTAACAAAGACGTCAGCAACACTCATTGAGGAAAGGATGGTCTCTTCAATAAATGGTACTAAGAAAACTGGAAATCCATATACAGAAGAATGAAACTAGACTCCCACCTCTTACACTATACAGACGTCAACTCAAAATGGATCAAAGACCTAAATGTGAGGCCCAAAGTGATTAAACTACTGGAAGAAAACATAGAAGAAATGCTTCAGGAAAAGATTTCATGGGAATCTTTTTTGGCTTCAAGGTAGAAATTCCTTCATAAGGTAGGCCAAATCCATACAGTATTCCTTCAGAAGGTAGACCAATTTCATACAGTAAACTAAAGAGAATGTTCTGTTAAAGGAAAGAACAGCAAATCCATGAAGTTCCCTCTCAGGCCATTTAAGATAAGAGGCCTATGAGCCCACAGAAATCCAAGCTATGACTGACCACAAGTGGGAGATGTGATCTGAGAGACCAATAGATGCTTCTTCATCAACTAAGATGGACCCTAAGATTAAGGAAATAAAAGGTATCTATGAGTCAGGGGTTCAGGGCTTGGCTGCCTGACAGCATCCTAAATTCCAGTGGCTACAAGAAAAACCACACTCTTGCCAAACTCCCTAAAAACAGGAGCCATCAGGAAAATCCCTAACTCTGATTTACAACTCAGACCGCTGCAACCCTGATTAGGCAGAGGATCAGCCTTGCACAATTCTTTCCTGAGAAGCAGCTGCAGACCTCCAGCTATTTTCGACCAGCTTATACAGACTGTGCACAAACTCTGTGTCCTACAGTTCACCTTTTAACAGAGAGAGCTGGAGACTGTCTCTTCTCAGTCTGCAAACTGATATTACCGATAAAATCCCCCTTTCTACTCTTTAGCCATCCTGGGAGTCATTCCCATTGACTGTGGTAATCATTTTTCTCATTGTATGTTTTGTTTTTGCTTTTGTTTTTGTTTTGAGATGGAGTCTCATTCTTGTTGCCCAGGCTGGCGTGCAATGACGCAATCTCAGCTCACTGTAGCCTCTGCCTCCCAGATTCAAGCGATCTCCTACCTCAGCCTCCCAAGTAGCTGGGACTACAGGTGCCCACCACCACGCCCAGCTAATTTTTTGTATTTTTAGTAGAGACGGGGTTTCACCATGTTGGCCAGGCTGGTGTCGAACTCCTGGCCTCAGGTAATCCATCTGCCTCGGCCTCCCACTGTGCTAGAATTACAGGTGTGAGTCACTGCGCCCGGCCTTCATTGTAAAATTGATTACCACATGTGTCATCCAAAGATGGATGGTAATCATATACATCTGTATATAAAATTGTCTTGTAGATGTTGAATGTATATAATTTTTGTTGATTTTATCTAAATAAAGCTGAATCAATCAATGAATTAATCAATCAAACCATCAATAATACTTTAAAATAAAGAATTGTAAAAGTTTTTCTTTCCAGGGACATAGTAAGAGCAATTTTAAAGTACGGTTATATCAATGTTTCTATCCCGCATTGAGGGAGTGCCTGCCATAGGCTCCATGTGCTGGGACACAGCCCCCGGTTCTGAGGCCGCCCTTGCTGTCCAGCCCGGCAAGCGCCCCAGGCTCCTCCCACCCACTTCCTTTCCCGGCCCAGACCCCAGTTGTCTAATGAGCATCTCTCCTGCAGTGGGCTTGGTCCTTAGAGACCCCAGCTGGGGTGTTGGGCTGCTCCTTCTGACTTCTCGGCCTTTTCATGGCTAAAACTAAAAAGCACGGAGGCTTTTCAGGAGAAACACAATTACGCTTGATTCCAGTTTAGAATCACAAAGTTCACACTGGATATCATTGATTTTCTATTTATGTCTCTTTTCCTGGTGCTCTACATTTTAGAACCTGCTCATATTTGCACTCATTGATCATCTGGGCTGGAAAATAAATGGAAGTGAAGTAACTTCCTCACATTGAACTACGGGTCAGGCGCTGGTTTCCCACAAGGAACGCGTGTCAAATGCTTAATTTCATGTGCCAATAGAAATCAAGGAACAAAAACAATTCTTCTTAACTAAGAAAGCCTAAAATAAGTTACTTTCTATTCATTCAGTCTCTGAGTTGCTCTCCATTGTAGGGATCTGTGGGGACTGTGGAGACCCACCAAGCAGGAAGCTGCTCTCTGAAGAGAGTTTGCGAGGAAAATTGTATACTCACGTCATCAACAGCATGGGCCACTTCTCTAGAGATGGAGCTGCAGGAATGAAACAACATTGAAAATACACGTCATGAGGAAATTGCTTTCTGAATTCCTAACATTCAGCCTCTAACACACCCTTGTGTTTCTTCGCCATCATCTGTGTGTCTGTCCTGGTCACTCTACAACATCCCTGTGCTTCTCTGCCATCATCTGTCTCTGTCCTGATCTCCCAGGACCCTGGCTTGGCTCTTCCCTCTCTTCCTGCGTGCGTGGGTCCACCCTTCCATCCCTTTCTAAAACTCCACTCGTTGTCCTTTTTGACCTTATCCTTTTTTTTTTTAACTCTTTACTTTTTATTTATTATTTTCGTCTCTTCCCCACCCCCTTTTGTCTTCTCTTGATTTTTTTACTCCAATACCCCTGTTCTTTACTGCTTGTTTTCATCTTCCCTGTCTGCACTGCATGGGAGAATCATCCGTACTCCAGTAATCCACGCTTAAATATCTCCTTCACGCGCACTTTAGAGCAGTGGTGATACAGAACAAGGGACCCAAACCCCTGGCCACGGAGGCCTGTTAGAAACCAGGCTGCACAGCAGGAGGTGAGTGGTGAGCGAGCGAGCAAAGCTTCTGTGTACTTACTGTCACTCCCTGTCACTGGCATCACCGCCTGAGCTCAGCCTCCTGTCAGATCAGCAGCAGGGTCAGATTCTCTTAGGAGCACAAACCCTACTGTGAACTGTGCACGTGAGGGATGTAGGTTGCACACTCCTTATGAGACTCTAATGCCTGACGACCTGTCACTGTCTCCTTCACCCCCAGAGGGGACCCTCTAGTTGCAGGAAAACAAGCTCAGGGAAGCTCAGGCTCCCACCAATTTGACATTGTGGTGAGTTGCATTATTAATTTGTTGTGTATTACAGTGTAATAATAATTGAAATAAAGTGCACAATAAATGAAATGCAGTTGAATCATCCTGAAACCATCCCCGTCCCGGCCTGCCAGTCCGTGGAAACCTTGTCTTCCACAAAGCTGGTCCCTGGTGCCAGAAAGGTTGGGGACCACTGATCTAGAAGACAGGCTCGTCAGGTTCTCCCCTTCAGGAAATCAAGCATCTGCAAACCATCATGAATCCAAAAAAATGCAACATGTTTCAAAACCAAAAGCCAATGAACACAAACAATGTGAGGGTCCACACACACGTTTATGGAGCCTCTTAGGAAGCTCTGAGAAACTGAACAGCCCGGAGCGGCGCCATTCAGCAGAAAGAAGCCTCCGTGACTATGGAAACGTGCTTGTCTTTCTCACCTGCACGCCTCAGGTGTTTTCTCACCTGCCCGAGGCCACGCCTCTGATGAAGCTACTGCAGCTGAGAAGCCCCTTTTCTGATGGGATTTCATTTGCATTCATTTGCATGTATTTCCCTCTTGTGGTGGGAGGCTCGCAGGGAGGCTGGTGTGTAACAAAAGCCGTCTGGAAGTGCCATGTAAAAGGCAAGTTCAGGAAAGCTGGTCACAGCTGGGGATCACTAACTACAGGCTGAACATCCCTCATCCAAAAATCTGAAATCCAAAACGCTCCAAAAACCAAAATGTTTTGAGCACTGAGATGATGCTCAAAGAAAAAGCTCACTGCATTATCTTGCTGATCTGGTACATGCAAAACACGAACATTTGAAAATATGAAAAAATTCAAAATCGGAAACACTTCTTCTGGTCCCGCACGTTTTGAATTAGGGCCACGAGGCCTGTCCCATGCCACACTGACCTACCCGACAGTCCAGTCCTTTGACAACTGACAAGTGGCCACCACTCAAGAAAGTGCAGAAGGTACTAGAGCCGGCACAATCAAGTCTAAAAACTTTGGGAAGAAAAAGTTTCAATGATTGTCAAAAGATCCGAATTTCTTGTTTCCCACTGTAGGACCGGCCAAGTGCTTTCTCAAACATTCTCAAGTCAAGTGCTGAACTGCAGGACGCAAACACGGTGAGACTCGAGCTAGGCCCTCCAAGGAAAGCTCATTTGGACAGATTAAGCAGAGGAACCCAAGACAAGAAAAACAGCCTGAGCAAAGCTACAGAGTCAGGAGCAGGCCCTAGTGACCCCCACACACTGTGGATATAGCCAGCCCCATATGGTGTCAGGAAAGCAGGGAAGTGGAACCCCTTGGAGTGGTGGGAGGGTCAGCAATGGGAGTGGGGAGGGCCAGGTGTGGCCAGCGATGGGCCTGGGGAGGGGCAGGTTTATGGAGGGAGGGCAAGAGGGTCAGGTGTGGCCAGTGATGGGAGTAGTGGGAGGGCCAGGTCTGGTCAACAGTGGGAGTGGGGAGGGCTAGGTGTGGTCAACAATGGGCGTGGGGAGGGCCAGGTGTGGCCAGCGGTAGAAGTGGTAGGAGGGTCAGGTGTGGTCAGGATAGGAGTGGGGAGGAGCAGGTTTACGGAGGGAGGGCAAGAGGGTAAGAGATGGAGGGAGGGCAAGTGTGGCCAGCAATGGGAGTGGCAGGAGGGTCAGGTGTGGTA
>NW_012114488.1:8704093-8711308 GCF_000951035.1 Colobus angolensis palliatus
GGCAAACCATGAAAAGACAGATGCCCTCTCAGGTACAAACTGCTACCACGCACGGCAGGCCTGCTCAGGTGGTTTGGCTGTTTTCAGGCCGTATTCCAGAGGGCTGCTAACTGTCTGCTGTCAGCAAGACAGCTCCATCCTTAAAAAAAAGCCCCTACCCACAACTTGAGAATGTGCTGCTTTGGGACTGGCGGCAGGGCAAAAGATGGCATTTAAAATTGTGCCACCCCTGTCTTCTCCCTGAGCACACACAGACATACACACACTGTGCAAACACAGGTTACCTGCTCTGCAAGACTGGATCATTGGATTCACTATCAAAAGGCAACAAAGGACGAACCCGACAGTGAACTCTGATATTTCCTTTCAGCTCCTACAATGATAAAGAGGTCTGCATGTCAACCCGGGCACAAGACTGCATTGCGGAGTGTCCCCCACTGAACATGCACCAAGCACCAGCTCCTGAGACACGGCCGTGAGATCCGCAGCCCCATCTCCACTTTGAAAGACCCCTGCAGGGCAGTGAACAGTTATTTCATTTACTTATTTATTTTTTGAGATGGAGTCTTGCTCTGTTGCCCAGGCTGGAGTGCAGTGGTGCAATCTCAGCTCATTGCAACCTCCACCTCCCAGGTTCAAGTGATTCTCCTGTCTCAGCCTCGAAAGTAGCTGGGATTACAGGCACCTGCCACCACGCCAAGCTAATTTTTGTACTTTTAGTACAGAAGCGGTTTCACTATGTTGGCCAAGCTGGTCTCGAACTCCTGACCTCAGGTGATCCACCCACCTTGGCCTCCCAAAGTTCTGGGATTATAGGCATGAGCCACTATGCCCGGCCATGAACAGTTATTTTAAACTTCTGGATTCATACTTCACAAATGTGTTCACTTGGCAAAGGGATATCACTTGGTAATAAGCACCAAGGAAAATCCCTTTGAATGGTATCCTGGGCTCAACCTTTTAGGCGTTTTAGGGGGGATTCTGGAAATTCAATATCTGTCGTATTTCCTTGATTTAATGACTGGAAGGAAATTAGAAACTGTTTATTCTCATAAACTCCACTGGTTTCCAGTGAGCAACACATCTTTACTGTGTATGTCCAGAGACACTTGCCGAATCCGTTCTGAAATCTTGTCTTGGATTCACAGCGAGTTTATTCAGACTATTGTGCTGAGCAGCTCCTTCTACAGTTTGAAAACCAAGTGAGTGTCATAGGCCAATGATTTACAGCCTCCGTCTGGTCTCTATGAACCCACAGAAGCTGGGATCTGCCTCTGCTTGCACGTTCTCCACGGGCCACACACTGCACGCTCGTCGTCTAGACCAGGAGACCAGGCCTGAAGTGGAACACTCAGAACCTTCCACAACCAATTCTTCCCTGTGGGACTTGCCACCGTCTTAGGAAGGTTCATTTTGTCCTTTTCACACTCCAGATAAAAAAAAAGCTGCAGCGTAGTGAGACTTTCTAAAGTGCTAGGTGCTTCCCCGATATCTCCCTTTGTCTTTATCGCAACCCAGAGAGGTGGTGCTATTGTGAAGATTAAGTAAGAAATATACTAAAATGCTTTCAAAAGTACTTGGTACACAGGAAGCACTCAATAAATGCCCTCTTATATCAATGTTTGGAGCACTGAACTACATAAGTAGATGCTTAAAATGAGAATTATTCTTTGACACATCTAACAGCTGGAGAACCTCTCAGCATGGCCAGGGGAGAGAAACTTTGCAGGGACACCGGCTTCGTGGGCCTCGGGCAGGTGGAATTCGGAAAGACTGGCCAAAGCGCAACCATCAAAATCAAACCTCACAGAAGCGAGGGTCGCCAACTCAGTCATCCACCTTGGCATCCTCGTGTTGTAAAATCAAACCCTGAGACTTTACGTTAAGTTTCACGGGATCTCAGGTCTCATACCTTCGACCAAGTAAGCACGAGAGCCTCCGGGTCTTGTTAATGGGCAGGGAGAGACGTGGCCGGAAGGTGCTGGTGATGAAGGGGCAGGGCAGTCTCCACCGGCATCTCCACTTACAACAGAATCCCTGCTTTTCCCGCGCCAGTCCCCATCTCTGCAGATTCCCCCGCTCCCGACTCCCCATGACAGCTCTTTCCTCGTGCCTCACAGCAGCAGGTCCCACTTCCTGCATTGCCACCAATGTGGCCCAGGATGCTGGCCCCCGTGACACTGCAGTCATCCCCCCTGCTTCCCATCGTGGCCTCCTGACCGAGCAGCCAGAGTGACCCCAAAACCCTAAATCAGCCTGCGGGGCCCTCACCCCTCCTCCAGCTGCCATCGCCTCCTGGGTGAAGAGGACGCAGGTCACAGCCCCCGCAGCTCTGCCCCTCTGCCCTCTGGCCAGGCCGCCCCACTGCCTCCCCTCCCCGCTGTCCCTCCCGCCTAGCACCCTCCTGCGAGGGGCTTCTGCATGTTCCGCGTGGGCCTCTCCCCGGGGTGGCCCCGAGTTTTCCCCAATGCCCACGCTCACCACCAGGCTATTGTGCAGGACCTTCCTTCTCTGCCTCTCCAGCTGATGACGCGCACTGATGTCCTGCAAGGCCTGCTCCAGGTGCACCACCTTTGCCTGGCAAGCTGAAAGGACGAAGGGACAGAGGCATTATACCGGAGAGGACATCCACGGGACCCAGCAGGTCAAATTCCTTTCTCTAAGTATGGGAGACATTTTTAAAAACAATGGAGTCTGCCAGGGCCAGCCGCGTGCCGTGTGGTGTGTACTCCTGACCACTTTGGACCCAGGCTGCTCTGTCCCCACCGTGACCAGGGACTCACAGAGCTTACCGGGGGGACCTCTCCCCACAGTTACCCCATCCGTCATCGGCCTGAATGCCACCAGCCCGTGAATGCTGCCCAGTCGTCCGCACGGCAGCCAAGGACGTCTCTGCTCCTAACGCACTGGGAGCCCTTGGTGCGGGGCAGTGGGGCAGGGAAGCAGATGCTGGGGCCGGGCTCTGCTGCTGTGGATTGTAACGGTGGTCTGGGCCTCCACTCCCGCCTCTGTCCCACTAGGATGGCGCCACGGTGATGTGGCGATGAGTGGGCACTGCGTGGGGGTCTTGGTCAAGCTTGGACACCCCAATCCCCAGATTGGCCATTGCGGTGGAGGCAGTGTGAGGGTGACATGGAGCGTGGTGTCGTGCTGCAAGGGACACCTCGTGACTGTATGAGTCATGATAGCCAGAGGCCCCTCCAGATGTCACTTAGCCAAAGGATGCAGCCCGGCCGGGGCTTTCTCCCCCAGGCCCGAGGACCTGCAGGGCAAGACCCCCTCAGCACGGATGCAGCTCTCATGAGGCCTGAAACCAAGCTGGACTTGCAGAACCACACACACCCGTTACCAGGTCCAGACTGAATGCGGGCGTAAGAAAGTGGGAAGGGTCCCTCCACAGTGAGAGAGAGACCCTCCCAGTCACTTGGTCTTCTGAGCCTTGACTGTGTCCGGCCCCAGCCACCAGCCTGTCCCCACTATCCCTCTCGTCAGCGCAGCCGAAAGGAGTTGCCTGGGCACCTGAGGTGGCTGAGGCTCATCTTTGAGGAGCATGGAACTCGAGGGGAGAAGTCGCACCCCCCGAGAAGCCAGGTAAGGAGGCCCCGAGACCCTGAGCTTGATGTCTGGGCACAAATAAGCCTCCTGGGGACCCCTCTGTGTGGCAGGACTGCACCGTGGCTCCCACAGGCAGGGTCTCAGCAGGCCCTGACTCCTCACGTGTCAGCATTCCCTCTGCGGGACAGCCTTGGCTGGTCCCTGCTTCTCCCTTTGAATTTCATCTTTTCAAAGCTTAGGTACACTGCTTTTCACAAAATTACTGTGAAAATCATTTCACAAAAGTGATTGTCCCTTTCCCTGGAGCACATGGCTTAAAAGAACACAGGCATTGCCGGGTGTGGTAGCTCGCACCTGTAATCCCAGTACTTTGGGAGGCCGAGGTCAGCAGATCATCTGAGGTCAGGAGTTCGAGACCAGCCTGGCCAACGTGGTAAAACCCCGTCTCTACTAAAAATACAAAATTAGCCGGGCGTGATGGCGGGCGCCTATGATCCCAGTTACTCGGGAGACTGAGGTGGGAGAATCGCTTGAACCCGGGAGGCAGAGTTGCAGTGAGGGGAGATGGTGCCACTGCACTCCAGCCTGGGCGACAGAGCAAGACTCTGTCCCCCCACCTCCACCACAAAAAAGAACACAGGCGTGCACATATCACTTCTACAAACACGGCCTCAGGGCGTTATGAGCAGAGTGCACTGAAGAAAACTAGGCTACTGCAGTGATTTCAAGAAAGCATCACGTAGCCTCGCAGAAAAACAGTACAGGTTCCAAAGTTTCCACGGACCTATTTTGCAATAACAGCAGAACAACACTTGACCAAGCTCCTAACTTGACAATCATTTGTTTGGCCTGTGGACACACTGAACACTGGACAGAAGCTGTGAGCGTGAGACGAACGTGGGGACGGTGCTCTTTGGTTCTTCTGTTTTTTTGAGACGGAGTCTCGCTCTGTCGCCCAGGCTGGAGTGCAGGGGCACGATCTCGGCTCACTGCAACTTCTGCCTCCCGGGTTCAAGTGATTCTCCTGCCTCAGCCTCTCAAGTAGCTGAGATCAAAGGCACGTACCACCACACCCAGCTAAGTTTCGTATTTTTAGTACAGACAGGTTTTCACCATGTTGCCCAGGCTGCTCTCAAACTCCTGGCCTCATGTGATCTGCCCGCCTCGGCCTTCCAAAGTGCTGGGATTATAGGCGTGAGCCATTGGGCCTGGCTGGATAGTGCAATTTGGACGATGAGTTTAAAACTGCAGAACCAAAGTAACCTCTTCCACAGGCTTCAAGCACAGTAGCTGAAGATAATAAACCCATTATAACAAAACAGTAGCCAAAATGCTGTGGTATTCTTAGAAATGAAGAAAGAACTGAACTGATAAGACAAACAAAAAGAAAAAACCTCACGTCATATTTTAGGAAACTCAGACACAAAATGCCCAGTGTGGACACAGGTGCCAGTTCAGTAGTGACCGTCAAGGCCAGGGAAGTGCCCTGTGGTGACCAAGAGAACCAGGAGCACCCCTGGCAAGTGGGGCTGCAGTGGGAGCTGCGAGGGAGCAGTGCACGCACCGACGTGGCCGAATCACACAGTGCCTACCCTCGCCTGTGGAATTAGGTGTCAGCTAAAAGGAAAAAGAAATGGAAACTGAAATTCTAGCCGGTCATTGTCTTAAAACTGCCAACATTTCTCTTGAGTGTGGACTGACGCCCGTCCTACCTAGCAGGGTCTCGGCGCTCTGCCATGTTCTTTGCACCGCGGTCACTATTTCAGAAACACGGTCCTGATACTCATCCTGATAATCTCTTAGGAGTGCCCGGGAAGAAGAATGAAATGCCTGTACATCCTGGTTAAGTTTCTATAGAATAAGAACATACACGATTCGTCAAATTATATTATTAATGATCACAGTATAATTACATAATAATTAGCTACATATGTTTCTATAGAATAATAACATACCCACACAATTAATGTAACGGGGCCCAGACGTGTTGTTAACTGGAAGGGTTTAAAGCAGAAGTGGTTCAGCACAGGCGGGTGGACACCTGCTGGGACTGTTTTCATGCCGCCTGCGCCTCGGCTCACTTACAGAAGTTCTGACTCGCTACACCTGGGATTTGTATTTTCAAAGCAGTACATGTGCTTTTATGCCCTTAAAGTATTTAAGAAACGGAAAGTCAAGTATTTCACCAATTTCCGTAGGAAGGGCCGCTCACTGCACGTGCGGTGGGGCGATGCTGGGCGCGAGCCGTGTTCCCGTCTGTTGTTGACTTCCTCACGATGATGGCTCGGGCTCAGAGCCTCTCATCACCGCCTGAGAAACGGGGGCCGCCCTCCTAATCTACTATCCAGACCTGCTTTCTGGAAGCTCAATTATCACGAGCACATGGTGGAAAACATGTGGGCCGGTGAAAACAACTTAACATGTAAATGTACATAATAAAATTCCAGGCACAATACATATGAATGCTTTTAGAGAACTTTGGGAGCAAAGCACCTGATGTCCTGTGTGGAAAGTCCTCTTCTCCCCCTGAAATTATCTCAAGGATCTTCCATGGGAAGATTTGACAGAACCAGGACACTACTGCTTAACATTTAATATCAGACACTCTTAAATCATGCGAGCATAACTAAACTTAAATAAGTATTCTTCATTTCTTTAGTCAAGTCTCTTTTTCTATAAAATGGAGATGACTTTCATATGTTTGGGAAACATTGTAATAACTTAATAACATTTTAATATCAAAACTGAAGTGTTTTTATTATATGGAGTACAGAAAAAGTTATACAACTTACTCAATTAATTTTATTCAGTTTGAAAAGAATGAAAATTAATTTCATATACATTTATTCTAAATACACTAAGGCAGTTTACGAGGGGTGGGATATCTCTAATTCTGACTAACAAAGAGAACAGATTAATCCTGTTTACAGATGTTTTACTGTTGTAGTCATTATGCTGGTCACATTGTTTAAAACAAAAGGTAAAACAATGTTCTCAACCAAAGGTATAAAAATATCCTCCTACAATTTCACCCTGGAGAATTGCCAAATATACTATACGGAATAACTATTTTTTTAACTTTCATTGCTAAAAATTATTAGTAGTTTAACAGGAGCTGTTCACACTGATGACATGCTGTACCAGATCTATTTAATCTAACATGTATAAACATGTTTTCTACCATTTAATATTAAAATTAAATTGAGAACTTTGATTCACTAAAGTAAGATTTTAATGATTTAATTTGATTAATTAAAATGAGAATTTTGACTCCTAAAATTGAACTACTACCACAGCTATTTGAAATAATTCACTTCATGGCCAAAATGTATTTTTCCTTCTGATATTTGCTCAGAATCCCAATCCTATGTTTTGTTTTGTTTTTAGTTTTGTTTTGTTTTGTTTTTAGGTTTAGTGTTCTGTTTAGTATGTATTAGAAAGCAGAACTCCCAGAGTGAATACCATCTGCAGTTGATTATGAAAATAGTAACGATTTTGGCCTGGCGCAGTGGCTCACGCCTGTAATCCCAGCACTTTGGGAGGCAGAGGCAGGCGGATCACAAGGTCAGGAGATGGAGACCATCCTGGCTAACACAGTGAAACTCTGTCTCTACAAAAAATACAAAAATTAGCCAGGCGTGGTGGTGCGCACCTGTAGTG
>NW_012114488.1:8711623-8711945 GCF_000951035.1 Colobus angolensis palliatus
TTTTCAGTGAGGGCTTCTTTTACTTCCATAAGATGACATGTCTTTTGACGAGCATAATTTAAACCAGAAATCAACATAAACATTCACTGCATAAATTAAAACTCTGGCTTCCGGTGAAGCTGTTTTTACCTGAATGACACGATCCAACTGGCTCAAGGCTGAGCGTGTGTTTCTCTGCAGACGCTGCTGTTCGTTGTACAGGGTAGAAATCCGCGTGGCCTCACTGCGACTCTTTTCAATCTTTCCTTTGTACTATTGCAAAGAAAATAAACAAAGACAATTTAAAGTCTTCAAACCTTGAAGCAGAAGCAGAGGAGAGCTG
>NW_012114488.1:8712400-8873748 GCF_000951035.1 Colobus angolensis palliatus
GCGCTGCCTGCGGTGCCTCCGGGGAGCTGAGCCCGGGCCCGAGTCCTGGCACAGAGACGGCCAAGCTCAGTGCCTCAGGAGCAGAGGGACCGGGGCGAGCCAGGCCCAGAGGGGCAGGAGGCTGCCAAGTCACCGAAAGTAACTGGAGTGAAGGCGGCCGCAGAGCGGGGTGTGATTAGGTCAGAAATGGCTGTATCCTCCGTGCGAAGCTCCTCCAAAGTGGAAAGATGTTCACAGAGAGCTGCAGAGCAGGGCGGCTCCCGAGAGCCCGGGGTGAAGAGGCCGCCAGGAGCACCGGGCCGGATCCGTGGGGCTTGAGGATGGGCCGGGAAGGTTCTCCCACCCTCATCCGAGTAAAGAAGAAGCTGCAGCAAAATTTAGTCCCCGGCCCCCAAAGGCTCAGATCCTCTCTGGGGAGAGCAATACCACGGGCGTGAGCGTTAGAAATCAGCCTGCGCGTTAGAAACTGTATTCTAGGGCCTCCGGGACTCACCGGGCGTGGAACGGCAATTCTGGGAAAATCCACAGTTCCAGAGCCTCTGGGACTCACCGGGCGTGGAACGGCAATTCTGGGAAAATCCACAGTTCCAGAGCCTCTGGGACTCACCGGGCGTGGAACGGCAATTCCGAGAAAGTCCGCGGTTCCAAAGCCTCCGGGACTCACCAGGCGTGGAACAGCAATTACGGGAAAATCCACGGCGCCAGGATGGCCTGCGCTCAACGTGGGGCTGCCCTGAGCTTTGGGGGATTTGGCCGTGGGCAACAGAAAGATGGGGGAACGAGCCTGCGTGGGCACAGGGGGGCCGGACTGCGCTGGGGGGTGCTGAGGAATGGAGTTGGATGGAAATAAAGTCACCACCTGTTGGGCAAGGGACACGGGACTTATCTTAGGTGAGGGTGATACGGGAAGCAGGAGCATGAGTCGCAGGCAGGAAGCTCCGCCTCGGGGAGGGTGAGAGGCTGGGAGGGCCAGGAGGACCAGGAGGCCGGTGCAGCCGCCAGATGTGCAAGGTGCATGGGGTGGACAATGCTCCACCTGTGTCCCCACCCGCGAGTCCCAGTGGAAAAGCCATTTCATTGCAGGGCCCGTGACTCCAAGCACGTCACACACCAAGGCCACGGTCTGGTGGCAGTGAGGCATGTTGGCCTGGGGGAGGCAGCAGGCAGGGCCACCATGTGGAGATCGGCCTTCCAGTGACTGGAACCACCAGGAGGGGCTCACAGTGCAGATGCCAGGGCTCCACAGCTTCATTTCACACTGTGTGCCTAATGATCTTACATGTTAAAAAAGATACTTTAAAAAGCTCATCTAAATGACACTAGAAAAGTCGCCGGGCTTGGGCAGTGGCCCCCACCCCAACAGCATGTGGTGAACAGCACCAGGCTCTGGACCAGACCCAAATGGGAAGGCTGGGCCTGCACTTCAGGGGTCTGCCACCACACGGAAGCACTCCTTGACAGGCTGCTGGCAGCGCAGAGGCTGTGACGTCCTAGAGGGCCACTCATGCTGAGGGACGCTGAGCAGGGCCATCCACGTTCCGCTGGAGAAGGCTTTGCTGGGATGTGATGCCGAGGGGTTTACCTCTGCCATCTCAGGCACACTCAGGCACTCACTGGCAGGGGTCTGGGGTCCCTCCTCCATGGAAGGACCCGTTTCCCTGGCCAAAGGGAGACTGGCGTGTGACTGTGGAGCAACGATGCCTGGGGTTCCTTGAGATCTTGTTGCCCAAGAGTCTTGACCCTTCCAATAAAGCCACAAAATGCTGTTAGGCTCTTAGGTTGGACGAGGTTACTATTTCCAACTGTTTTCATTACTGTAGGATTACACTGTGCACTTCCAGAGAACAATGTGGCCTGGAACTGGGTGACGAGATTTGATGCTCAGTCCCATGGCTTTTTGTCATTGTGAACGTGGGAACGTTTCTCACCTCTCTGGACCTTGGTGTTGCCGCCTGTGTGCCTTGGTCTTCAGTGCCCAGGAAGGGCATGATAACGCATGCACACCCGGGCCTCAACACCCCAGGAAAGAACAAGCTTAAAAACGAATGCAGAAAATATTCACTTCATTTAAGAAGTAGTAAGAATATCCCTTAATTAATTTGCAAATTTTGTACAACTGCATTTGTTTTTTCCAACGAAACTCAACAGGGTTATTCAAGGATAGTCAAGAAGAGTAGAAGCCCCACTTGGCCCTGATTCTGCTGAGATTCCAAGAATTCGAAAGGGGTAATAATTTAAAGATGAGAACACAATGGTTTCCTATTTCCACTGTTACAAATTACGGGAAACTGGGGGCTTCCAACAGAAACTTCTCATCTCGTGGTTCTAGAGGCCAGAAGTCCAGACCCAAGGTGTGGTCGGGCCTCCCTCTGAAGGCTTCTGGGGAGGGCCCCTCCTGCCTCCTCCGGGCTCTGGCTCTGCTTACAATCCTTGGCCTGCGGTTGTATTGCCCAGTACACATGGTCACATCTGGAAAGCTGCCTTCCTCCATCCCCACGTGACCTCGCTGTGTGGAAATTCCTCTGCCTCCCTCCTCTACGGACACGCACTCACGGTGGCATTTAGAGCCCACCAGGATAATCCAGGACACTCTCCCATCCCAAGAGTCTTAATTTGGTCACATCTGCAAACGTCCTTTTTCCAGTTGGTTCACATCCTGATGAGAAGCTTCCAGGGACTCAGGCCTGTTTCTTTCTGCCACCGCTTCTCAGCCTACCCCAAGTAGCAACAGCAAATGGTAGAAAAGAACAACCTGAGTCCGTGTGTGCCAAGGGCATTCTCCCTGTGTGCTCCCTTCCTTTTCAATTCTGAGAACAAACCTGCAAGAAAAACTGAGCGGAGTCATCTTCCAGAGACGTTTTCCTTTGGTGAGGCAGATGGATGATATGGGTGGCATCGTTCAGGTGTTCTGGGGCTGATCCCAGGATGACAGATCGCTCGAGTTACCACAAAAGCGGCTTCCTGGAACAAGGAGGTGTGGGAAGGGCGGAAGCATGCCGGCGGGGGGCCTTCGGGGCGATGGAGACCCCAGGCACCTGGCTTGTGGTGATGGTGGCTGCTGCGGTTTGAATGCGCCACATCCAAAATTCACGTGGAAACTTAACTCCCGATGTGGTGGTGTTGAGAAGCAGTGCCTTTGGGGACGGACCTGTGCCTCGTGGACGGACTGGAGGGAACCTGTGCAGCCTTTGGGGACGGACCCGTGCCTCGTGGACGGACAGAAGGGAACCTGCACAGCCTTTGGGGACGAACCTGTGCAGCCTTTGGGGATGGACCCGTGCCTCGTGGACGGACAGAAGGGAACCGGCGCAGCCTTCTGTGCTCCCCACTGTCCTGCCAGGCGAGGACAGGGCCAGAGATGGCACCATCATTGAGGAAGAAGGGCCCTCGCCAATGGCCCCGTGGCATCTGGCCTTGGATTTTCTGGCCTCTGGAACTGAGTGATAAATTCCTGTTCTTTGTAAATGTCTCAGTCTCAGATATTTTTTACAGCAGCACAAATGACTAAGTCAGTTACACAAGTACACATTTCCTAAATGTTGAATTGTACACTTAACATGGGTAAATTTATGGTACACCCACTTGGTACACTAAACCTCAAGAGAGCTGTTTTGAAAAAGCGTGAGTTCCTGATGAACTGTTACTCATTAAATACCTGTGAGCACAGAGACACACAGGAATTTGGAGCTCAACCTTGATCCAGTGTAAGAAGACACTTCACACAGCCACCAAGGAGTCCCTGTCAGCTCACTCGATGGCAAAAAGAAAAGGTCCCAGGGAGTCACCCGCAATGGATTTCTTCTACAAGGGCTAAAAGCTGACTTCAACGTGAAGTCACTCCCCACTGGATACAATTCCACTCAGCCTGCGGGACATTTAAAAATATTACCTCTGCCAATTTCAGAAGAAGGACAGCGTTTTCCGTTTCCAGTTCTGCTATCTTGTCTTCTTTGGCCTACAACCAAGGATCCAAAAAAGACAGTGACCAACACAGCACTTACCTGGTTGTACTGAAATCATGAGACTTCTATTATTCAGCCATCATGTTCACCCTCAGAACACAGCATGCACTGGACGCAAACACACAGGCCCTTGGTGAGGAACTCCCATCTTGGGCTGCACGGCCGTGCTTTGGTCAATGACAGGCCTCATCCCTCACAGTGGCCCCTTGAGAGGGTAGTGCCTTATTTTTACTGTAGCTTTTCCGTGTTGTGATACACACATCCTCACTGTTGTGTTACAGCCACCCGTGGTGTTCGGCAGAGTCCCGCGCTGCACAGATCTGTGGCCTGGCTGCGATGGCCACACCTGATAGCAGCAGGTGGTACCTTCCCAGTTCGTGGAGAAGCACCCCACGATGTCCCACACTGACAAAGCTGTCCAAGGACACATTTCTTAGAACACAACCCTGCCATTAAGCGATGTCTGACTGTATGGGAACTGACCAATGCTGGGCTCGGATGACGCCGCGGCCACAGGACAGGGAGGAAAGACCATCCCCATCCCGACAGGCTCTGCTTCCCTCCCACCGTCCACGCTCACATCCACCACCTCTCCAGCCTCCAGTGTGGCCCCTGACCACACCCACATCTACCACCTCTCCAGCCTCCAGTGTGGTCCCTGACCACACCCACATCCACCACCTCTCCAGCCTCCAGTGTGGTCCCCTGACCACACCCACATCCACCACCTCTCCTGCCTCCAGTGTGGCCCCTGACCACACCCACATCCACCACCTCTCCAGCCTCCAGTG
Source organism: Colobus angolensis palliatus (assembly GCF_000951035.1). Classification (NCBI taxonomy): domain Eukaryota; kingdom Metazoa; phylum Chordata; class Mammalia; order Primates; family Cercopithecidae; genus Colobus; species Colobus angolensis. The sequence continues at coordinate 8,717,154 of NW_012114488.1, forward strand.
TGGCCCCTGACCACGCCCACATCCACCACCTCTCCAGCCTCCAGTGTGGCACCTGACCACGCCCACATCCACCACCTCTCCAGCCTCCAGTGTGGCCCCTGACCACACCCACATCCACCACCTCTCCAGCCTCCAGTGTGGCCCCTGACCAGCAGTGGCAGCCGACCCTGGGGGCTTGGACCCTCCCACCCCTTGTCAGAAGGGGGCTTGAGGAGAGGCTGGCTGGAAGGGCTGAGGACTGTCACAGAAACACTGGGGCACAGAAGCAGCCAATGTGAAGGCCTTGAGGTGGGAATGAGTGTGGCATGTTGAGGACGGGGCAGAGGCCTGGGAGGCCAGTGAGTGGGTGAGGGAGGCTGAGGTGGGAAGGAGGCTGGGGCATGGCCAGGGTGTGTGCAAGCCAGGTGGAAGACTGGGTTTGATCCCACATAGATGGGAGGGCACTGGAGGGTCTGATGTAGGGCTGTGACGTATCACCTGTCAATAGTGAACACAGAGAGAGCCAGCAACTGGAGAATTTCCTGCAAAGACAACCAGCAGTTTCTTAGGCAGCAGGTTCAGGTGCAGGCCCTCCTACTGGGAGTTCAGTCCTCTGCTGGGGACTCCTTCTCCCCCACACCTGCTGACACGCCCACAACCAACTGTGATGATTTTAGGACAATCTTGCTTGTAACTCCAAACTCTTTGGGACTGGTGATATGACCTGAGGCCTTGGGAGTCATCTACAGCAGCAGTCCCCAACCTTTTTGCCACTGGGGACTGGTTTCATGGAAGACAGTTTGTCTACAGGCTGGGGGTAGGATGGTTTTGGGATGAAACTGTTCCACCCCAGGTCATCAGGCATTAGATTCTCACAAGGAGCACACACGTGCAGTTTACAAGAGGGTCCGCGCTCCTCTGGCACTCTCATGTCGCTGCTCATTTGGCAGGAGGCAGAGCTCAGGCAGGAATGCTCATGGACCCCTGCTCACCTCCTGCTGCGTACCTGGTTCCTAACAGGACACGGACCAGTATCGGTCCATGGCATGGAGGCTGGGGACCCCTGATCTATGCTATCTATTGCTATATGCAGTCCATTTAACCTCTTAAAAAGAAATCTCTGGAATATTTCCTCTCCAGTCCACTTAATTCCAAGAGGACACCCTCCCTTCATGGACAACTGCAGGAGCAGACACCACCACTCTCTGCCAGCTTCTTCTTTCTGACATTAATGGAAAACGTTTCCATAGCCTGACCGAGGTACAAATCACACACCAATTTACTCACGTGCACAATTCAGTGAACCTTAGTGTACGTTGAGTACAACACTCACCAGAATTAGTTTCAGAATATTTTCATCTTCCTCAAAAGAAACCCTTAGACATTACTCCTAACTACTTCCTACCCCCAGTGCCAGGAAACCACTGATCTATTTTCTGTCTCTGCATTTGCCGATTCTGGACATTTCATGTAAATGGAATCACACAACATGTGGTCCTTTGTATCTGGCTTCCACTCAGCATGAGGTTTTCAGGGCTCAGCCATGTGTAGCAATATCAGAATTTCATTCCTTTTTATTACCAAATAGTATATTCCATCGTATGGATGTATAACATTTTGTTATTCATTCATCAGCTGATGGGCGTTGAGGTTTTCTCTTCCTTTTGGTTATTAAGAGTAGTGCTGCCAGGACATTCCCGTATAAGCTTTGTGGGGAAATGTTTTTACTTTTCTTGGGTGCATATACCTAGCATTTTGAGGAACTGCCAGACTGTCTTCCAAAGCAGCTGTGAGGCAGGAGAATACGGAATTAGAGTAACCAAGGGTGAAGGTATAAGCAAAAGAACAGCAGGTGCAGCCAGTTCCAGACAGGACCGGGCAGCACACAGGCCACAGTTTCCCTCCGGTGATAACGAGAGAGACAAGTTTGCATGTCAGCCTCGGATTGACCATGGGCCACATCTCCGCTTCAGCTTCTCATTGGTCACAGGCCTCTAAAGGGCACCCAGAGGTGTTACAAATTCTTTTTGCCTCAGAAAAGCCCTACAGAACATTGCTACTGGGGTTCTTGAGCCGCTTGCTTGAGCCCACTCCTATTCTGTGGAGTACACTTTCACTTCAATCAATCTGCACTTTCAATACATCTGTGCTTTTGTTGCTTTTTTCTTTTGTTGCTTCTTTCTTTTGTTGCTTTGCTTGTGCATTTTGTTCAATTCTTTGTTCAACACACCAAGAACCCGGACAATTCACAGTCAAGACGTTCCATCCAGTAAGAGCAGCATTATTTTTACATTCCCACAACTGCATGAGGATCCTGGTTTCTCCACCTCCTCTCCAACACCTGTTATCTCTTTTATTATAGTCCTCTTTGTGGGCAAGCAATGGTGTCATGCTGTGGTTTTATTTGTCTTTCCCTGGTGGCTAATAATGGTGAACATCATTTTCAGTGTAAAAGTCTTGTTAAGTCTTATACCTTGTACTTCTTTGGTTAAAGGCATTCTGAAATGTTTTGATATTTTTGATGCTATTGTAAGTGAAATTGTTCCTTCCTTCCCTCCTTCCTTCCTTCCTTCCTTCCTTCCTTCCCTCCCTCCCTCCTTCCTTCTTTCCTTTCTCTTTTTCTTTTTTTTTTGACAGAGTCTCACTCTGTTGCCCAGGCTGGAGTGCAATGGCACGATCTCGGTTCACTGTAAGCTCTGCCTCCCAGGTTCAAGCGATTCTCCTGCCTCAGCCTTTCAAGTAGCTGGGACTACAGGCATCCGCCACCATCCCCAGCTAATTTTTTGTATTTTTAGTAGAAATGGGGTTTCGCCACGTTGGCCAGGTTGATCTCGAAATCCTGACTTCAGGTGATGCACCAGCCTCGGCCTCCCAAAGTGCTGGGATTACAGGCATGAGTCACTGTGCCCAGCCTTTTTTTTTTTTTAATAGAGACAGGGTCTTGATATGCTGGCCAGATTGGTCTTGAACTCTTGGCCTCAAGCAATCCTCCTGTCTCAGCCTCCCAGAATGCTAGGATTACAGGCATGAGCCACCATGTCTGGATGGAATTGTTTTCTTAGTTTCATTTTCAGTTGTTCATTCCTACAATATACATTTGCTTTTTGTATATTGACCTTATATTCTTCAACCTTGCTGAATTTATTTACTGCGAATGAGTTTTCTTTCAGTGGATTTCTTTTTTTTTTTTTTTTTTTTTGAGACAGAGTCTCGCTCTGTCACCCAGGCTGGAGTGTAGTGGCGCAATCTTGGCTCACTGCAACCTCCGCCTCCTGGGTTCAGGTGATTCTCCTGCCTCAGCCTCCTGAGTAGCTGGGGTTACAGGCACCTGCCATCATGCCCAGCTAATTTTTGTATTTTTGTAGAGATGGGGTTTCACCATGTTGGCCAGGTTGGTCTGGAACTCCTGACCTCAAGTGATCCAGCCACCTCTGCCTCTTAAAATGCTAGGATTACAGGCATGAGCCACTGTGCCTGGCCCCTTTTCAGTGGATTTCCTAGAATTTTCTGTCACGAGATTATCTTCCCTCTTCCTTTCTGATGTAGATGCCATTTCCTTTTGATTTCCCTGCCCAACTGCCTGACTCATGCTTCCAGGACAATGTGGACCAAACGTGTTGAAAGTGGATGTGTCTATCTTGCTCCTGGTCTCTGGCGAGAGGCGTTCAGTCTTTCAGCAACATTAGCTGTAGTTCTCTCACAGATGCCTTTTATCAAGTTGGGGAATTTCCCTTCCATTCTTATTTGATTGAGTGTTTTTATTATGAAGAGGTGTTAAATTGTGTCAAATGTTTCTTCTGGGTCTATTAAGATAATCACAGCAGTTCCGTCCTTTATTTTATTGATACGGTCTATTACCTTAACTGATTTTTGAATGCTGAACCTGCCTTGCATTCCTGGAGTGAGTCCCGCTTGGTCCTGATGTATAATTCTCTTTCTATATGGCTGGATTCTGCTTACTCATCTATTGTTGAGGGTTTCCGCACCTCTATTTATAAGAGATACTGCTCTGTAGTTTTCTTTGCTCATGATATCTTCCTGTGGCTCTGGCTTCAGGGTAATATGGCCTCATGGAATGGGACATGTTCTCTCCTCTTCTAGATTTTGAAAGTTTGTGAAGGACTGGTGCTAATTATTCTTTAAGTGTTGGGTAGAATTCAATGATGCCATCTGGACCTGAACTTTTCTTTGTGGAGGTTTTTGGTTACTAATATCTCTCTACTCATTATAGTTCAATTCAGATTTTCTATTTCTTCTTTAATTGGTTTTGGTAGTTTTTTTTATAGAAATTTGACCATTTCATCTAATTTGTTGGCAATATTCATAGTATTTTCTTATAACCCTTTATACTTCTGTAAGATAATATTCCCTTTTTTATTATTATTTTTTATATAGAGATGGGGTTTCACCATGTCACCCAGGCTGGTTCCTAATCTCCCACCTTGGCCTCCCCTTTTTTAACCTTGATTTTAGCAATTTGAGACCCTGTTTAGTCAGTCAAGCTAAAGGTTCATCAATTTTATTGATATTTTCAAAGAGCCAATTATTTGTGTTGATTTTCTCTGTAGTTTTTCTATTCTGTATTTCAATTGCTTCTGCTCTAATCTCTTTTGTTTGCTTCCTTCTACTTGTTTGAGTCTAGTTTGCTCTCCTTTGTCCAGTGTCTTCAGGTAGAAGAGCAGGTTGTTGACGTGAGATCTGTCTCCTTTTAAAATATAGGCTTTTACATCTATACATTTCCATCGAAGCCTTGCTTTAGCTTCATCCCATAAGTTTCTGTACTGTGATATCTTGTTTATCTCAAAGTACTTCCTTATTTCCTTGTGGTTTCTTCTTTGACACATTGGTTATTTAAGAGTGTCTTGTTTAATTTCCACATATTTGTGAGTTTCCCAAATTTACTTTTGCCATCAATTTCAAATTTAACTCTATTCTGAACACGCTCCAGGATAAACATGCTGGGTCACAGAACAAGCCTGAATACATTAAAGGATAGAAATCGTATATGATTCAGGCTTGTTCTACTTAAAGGATAGAAATCATATATGATTCAGGCTTGTTCTATTTAAAGGATAGAAATTGTATATGATTCAGGCTTATTCTACTTAAAGGATAGAAATCATATATGATTCAGGCTTATTCTATTTAAAGGATAGAAATTGTATGATTCAGGCTTGTTCTACTTAAAGGACAGAAATCATATATGATTCAGGCTTGTTCTATTTAAAGGATAGAAATCGTATATGATTCAGGCTTGTTCTATTTAAAGGATAGAAATCATATATGATTCAGGCTTGTTCTATGACCTAGCATGTTTATCCTGGAGCATGTTCAATGTGCACTTGAGAAGAATTCTCAGTTCTGTTGTTAGGTAGCGTGTTCCACAGATGTCTGTTAGGTCTGTTCGGTTTATCGTGTTGAGTCTTCTGTTTACTCGTTGATTTTCTATCTAGTTGGTCTATCCATAATTGAAGGTAGAGTATTGAAGTCTGCAATCACTGTTTTTGAATTGCCCATTTCTCTTCCATTCTGTCGGTTTTTGTCTCACTCGTTCAGAAGCCCTGTTGTTAGGTGTATTCTTCCCTCCTCTCTTTCATATTATTATAGTTATGCACATTATATGTATATATGTCGCAAATACAACAATACATTGTTATAATTATGACTTTACATAATTTCATGTTCATTAAAGAAGGTGAGGAAAGGAAGGAGAATACGTGTATATTTCTATGCAAGTTCTATATCTCTTTTTATTCACCATGTTTGCTTCTCTTCATTTGGTCCTGTGGATTCAAGTCACTGGTGTCATTACCTGACTCCAATAAAACTTTGCTTTCATCACATCCTTTTTGTTATTTTTGTCAAATACATTACATTTCTACATGTTACAGGGCCAGCCAACAGTACAATTATACACGTTCTGTCTTATACAACTGCTCCTTAAATCAGTTAAGAGAAGGAAAATGAAGAAATATACATGTCTACTATCTTTGATAATTACATAATTACTTTACTGACACTCTTTGTGGATCTGAGCTTCCTTGTGGTTTCACCTGCTTTCAGCCTGAGGGATTTCCTTCTCACAGTACATTCTCTCAGATTTGTTTTTCTAATAGGGCTTGTATTTTGCTTTAATGTTTGAAAGACAGTTTTGCCAGATATAAGACTCTCGATTGACAGGTTTTCTTTCCTTTCAGCACTTTGAACATGTCACTCCACTGCCTTATGAGTCTGTTTTCATGCTGCTAATATAGACAAACCTAAGACTGGGCAAATTACCAAAGAAAGAGGCTTACTGGACTTAACATTTCCACGTGGCTGGGGAGGCCTCCCAACCATGGCAGAAGTGGAAAGTCACACCTCATATGGTGACAGAGAGAGACAGAGAAGGAGCTTGTGCAGGGAAACTCCTCCTTTTAAAACCATCAGATCTCGTAAGACTCATTCACTATCACGAGAACACCATGGGGAAGATATCTGCTCCCATGATTCAATTACCTCCCACCAGGTCCCTCCCACAACACATAGGAATCCAAGATGAGATTTGGGTGGGGAAACAGCCAAACTGTATCAACCGCCCTCTGACTTCCACCATTGCTGAGGAGAAGTCAGCCATTAGTCCTTCTGGGTTCTCACGTACACAACAACAAATCTGCTTTCAAGATTTGCATCTTGGCTTCAAACATTTGTACTATGACATGTGCGAGTGTGGATCTCTTTGTACTTATCCTACTTTTGGGATTCATTGAACTTGAGAGATTCACATTTTTAAGCAAATTTGGGAAGTTTACAGCAATTATTTCTTTGAATATTTTTCTGCTTCTTTCTCTTCTCTCCTTCTTTTGCTTTCATTATGCACATACTGGGGTGCTTAAAGGTTTCACATCTTTCTCTGAGGTTCTATTCATTTTTTAAATCTATTTTTACCTCTGTTTTTAAGATAACATGATTTCTACCAATCTATCTTAAAGTTTGCTGACTTTTCAGTTCAAATCTACTCCTGAGCCCTGCCAGAAATTTTTTTTTTCCATTTCAGTTATTTTCAGCTCCAGGATTATCATTAAAAAATAATTTCTATGTCTTCACTGTTTTTTATTTGATGAGACATTGCCATGGTTTCCCTCACTTCTATGAGCACAGCGTCGTTTAGTTTTTTGAACATGTCTGTAATGGCTGCTTTGAAGTCTTTGCCTCCTCAAAATCTAGGCCCTCTTGCTAATCAGAGTCAAATTAAAAAAAAAAAAAATCTAGGCCCTCATAAGGCAGTTTTTGTTTCCTGTGTTTTCCTCATGTCTCATTTTCCTGTTTCTTTGAATGTCTTTGCATGTCTATTTTTACTGAAAAATTGGATGTTTCAGGTAATAGTATGAAAACTCTACATGCTGATTCCTCTCCTCCCTGCCTGCAGCTTGGTTTTGTTGTTCTTTGCTTATCTGTTGAGTCACTTGGTTAGACTATTTCAATGAAGCTTATTTCCCCTGCAATGTGAAGCCTCTAGGGTAGCTCCTTGGAGGACTCAGCCTTGGGCATCCTCGCAGCCACCCTGGGTTGTGGTGGTTTTGGTGGGGACATTGGCTATCTCTTTCCCTGATCCCTCTGTTAAGCTATCTACCTTATGTGGCATCACATCTACCTGTTAAGCTCCATTAATTACCAACTGATTGCTCTATGATTTTCAGTAATGACCTGAGCATACATTTCTTCAATGTCTGGTCCAATTATACTGGAGCAGTGATCGTTTTTTGAGGCCTGTCTTTGAGGTTGGTGTTAGCTCCAGGTGGGCTCTTCCTCTTCTTCTTCTTTTTTTTTTGAGGTGGCATCTTGCTCTGTCACCAGGCTGGAGTGCAATGGTGCGATTCAGCTCACTGCAACCTCTGCCTCCTGGGTTCAAGCGATTCTCCTGCCTCGGCCTCCCGAGTAGCTGGGACTATAGGTGCACGCCACCACGCCCAACTAATTTTTGTATTTTTAGTAGAGATGGGGTTTCACCATGTTGGCCAGGATGGCCTCAATCTCTTGACCTCGTGATCCACCCACCTTGGCCTGCCAAAGTGCTGGGATTACAGACGTGAGCCACCATGCCCAGCTGAGGGCTCTTCTTAGTCATCACCTTGGTTGTCTCTAGCAACCTAGTAAGGCTATGAATTAGCTTGTTGATCATATGCTGAATTTTGTCTCTACCCCCAAATTCAAATGTTGAAGTCCCAACTCCCAGTATATTAGAATATGATTCTATTTGAAGATAGGATCTTTAAAGAGGTGATTAAGTGAAAATGAGGCCATGGGAGTGGGAGCGGGCTCTGTTCCAACATGACTGGTGTCCTTATAAGAGGAGGGCGTGGGCCGTGTTCCAATGCGACTGGTGTCCTTACAAGAGGAGGAAATTTGGACATATACAGAGACATGATGAAGAAAGACCACGTGAGGACGCAGTGAGAAGGTGGCCATCCACAAGCCAAGGAGAGAGGCCTCGGGGGCAACCAAAGCTGCCAATGCCTTGAGCTCAGATGTTAGGCCTCAGAAGTGTGAAGGAGAAATTTCTGTTGTTTAAGCCCCCAGTCTGTGGTGCTTTGTTCTGGCAGCCCTCACAGACCAATTCATTGCTCCTAATTAAGAACAACAATCCTTTCAGAGCATGCCTTCAGGCTTGAACTCACTGTTTCCAATAAAGCCAGTTCCTTTGGGAAGAGCTTCAGAGCCACCTTTTCTTCCCTGGGGACTGTCCTGCTCTCTGGTCTTTTCAGTTTGCTTCTTTTTACAGAGCTGTGTCCTACAGTGGAGCTGGGGGGAGCAATTGGATCCCAGCCTTCTTAGCCCGCTGTTCTTGGCTAGAACCGCATCCGATGAGTAGGGACTGGCTGGAGGAAGGGGGCTGTCCATGCTCACCAGGAATTTAGCCTCTTCAACTGGGTGCTGCGGTGAGAAATGCTGGCATCTGTCCCTCCTGGTGAAATAAGGGGACCCTCGGGTGGGAGCTGAGGGGAGAGTGAGCCCTGTCTCCTCGGACACAACCACCAAGAGGGGGGCTCTGTCAAGATGAGCTGGAGTGGGGGAAGGAGGGATCCCCAGATGATCACTGTTCTTATGGAGTTTTAGCAGACTTTCTTGAATAAATATTTGTCATCTGATATATGCTGTGAGGACTAAGCTCTGATTTTTTTGTTTTGTTTTTTTTAACTCTTGCGCTTCAAATTCCTATCTAAGGGGCCCGGGGAGCCATACCCTACAAATCATAAATTCTCATCAGATGGGTTTTATTTAGCCCTATACATTGTGACTTACTTTCCAAATCTGACTCGGACATAATATTACGAGACAAGAAAGAAAGTCAAAATATTTTACCCCAAAAGCATGTATGTTTCTTTGCCATATTTTGAAATGGTCGTGCAAAGCTGTCCTTTGTTGGGGGACGTGTACATCTGTAAAGAATCTCTGTTAACACAGTTAGATCTTTTTCTTCCAGGCCCTCCCAATCCTGAAGAGATGAACTAAAGAGTCTAGAACCTTTTAACAACCTAAATAGGAAACACCTGTCACCTATTGACTCTAAGGGCAGCCATAATGAGACTTCAAAAGAACCTTGGTCTCCACTATCTTTTATCTTAACCCGAACATTTTCTTTCTGTTGATCCCAGGTCTTCAGACAAACTCAACCAATTGTCAACCAGAAAATGTTTACATGTACCTAGAGCCTGGAAGCCCTCCCCCTACCCTTTGAGTTGTCCCGCCTTTCTGGGCCGAACCAATGTATTTCTTAAACGTATTTGATTGATGTCTCCTGCCTCTCTAAACTGTATAAAACCAAGCTGGCCCGGACTACCTCGGACACAAGTTCTCAGGCCCTCCTGAGGGCCGTGTCACGGGCCATGGTCACTCATATTTGGCTCCAAATAAATCTCTTCAAATATTTTACAGAGTTTGACTCTTTTCATTGACAGCTGTTAGCACAACTTCCATTACAAAAATGGGTGGTTTTCCCCATTTTGCACGTTTTGCTCAGGTTTCTGGGGCTCCTCTCCCTGCCACCCTGGGGTGTCCCCGGGCAGTGTTCTCCCTCCATGGCCATCACTCCGTTTGAACCAGTGCCCTCCACAATGTGACATTTTCAGAATAGGAATTTAATCTCATCTTCCCACCCTCCTCACAATCCCTCAACGGTGTCTCCGTGCCCTCAAGAAAGAAGATGCCTTACTGGTCCCGACTGACCAGGTGGAGCTCTCGGCCCCTTGCTGTGCTCTCAGTCTCAAGCAGCAGCTGCTTCCTGCGCTGCCCCAGCCGTCGGCGCTGACCCCTGCCCAGCTCACAGCACTGCCGGCCGCAGCCTCTTACCGAGAGCTCCTGCCCTCAGCCTCCAGCCAGAGAAGGGCTCCCCACCCCAGCAGAGCTCAGCTCAGCGGGCACGGGCACGATGCAGAAATCCTTGATTTCTCCGATTAGGCAATGGCTGAATTATAAACACGTGTGAGACCATGCACCTCCACTTCCCAGCGTTCTGTGTTTTACAATCATTCTGTGTTTATTTCATTGATCTACTTCCCGGATTCAACTGTATACTCCAAGAGGGCAGTGACTAGAAGAGCTTTACCTGTCCCAGCTTAACTATTGTGCTCCCGGCACGTGCACAGCACACAGCTGACGGTTTTAAACGTCGCGGAGGCCCCAGGTGGGAGGGGAGAGGAGGCCCCGGGTGGGAGGGGGTGAGGGGAAGGGGGAGGAGGTCCCCGGGTGGGAGGGGAGAGGAGGTCCCACAGGGAAGTCCAGGGCCTCAGGTGGAGGTCAGTGGTGGGAGGGCAGGGCAGGTCCACCACCCCTAGGTCCTGGAAGCCTAGAGGGGAGGGGACAGATCACGTGCGGCCTCTGTGTCCAAAGCTGGCTACCATCCAGTGAACACCTCAAGCTCACCCGATTCTCCCAGGCCTCAGCGAGGAGCCTCTGAGGGGGGTCCCGCCTCCCTCCCCACGACTCACCCGCACTTGGCTCTGCAGCTGCCGGGTCCGCTGTTCCCAGAAGCCCCCCCACCGCCCGCCCCCCGCCGGCATCGCCTCTGCTTCTGGCCTCCTCTCACCGCCCCCAGTAACCGGCGCAGGTGCGGGCGTTGGAGAGCGAGAGAGGGTGGCTCGAGGCGGGAGCGAGGGGCAGGGGGAAGAAGCAGGAAGACCCGAGGGAGGGGGCCGGTGTCCAAGCGTTGAGGAAAGTTTCATCCCTTCTGAATCCCAGGCCTCGCTGGACCACGGCCCCGCCTGGTTCTCCTGTAACTTGCGGAGCTCCTGGACCGGCCTTTCCCAGAGGCGCGGCGCTGAGTCCCGGAAGCAGGACCTGAACCTGGAAGAGGAGGGGCAAGCAGCTTCCTGCTTCCTCCTCCCCACACACTGCGGGGGGCGTGGTCCCCACTGCCACCTCCTCCCCACACGCTGCGGGGGGCGTGGTCCCCACTGCCGCCTCCTCCCCACACGCTGCGGGGGGCGTGGCCCCCACTGCCGCCTCCTCCCCAAACGCTGCAGGGGGAATGGCCCCACTGCCTCCTCCTCCCAACACGCTGCAGGGGGAATGGCCCCCACTGCCTCCTCCTCCCCACACACTGCGGGGGGAATGGCCCCCATATTTTGATGTAGTGGCTTCTCTGGTCACTCACAATCTAGCACTAGCACACAGCAGTCGGGGAAGTCCCGTGGGTATGAGACACCCTGTATTTTGAAGGCTCTACATGAAAAAGAATGTAGAGAATCTGAATGCATTTTATGTGTACATTGCATGTTGAAATGATGCTGTTGGGATATATTAGGCAAAATAAAATAGATCACAATTTATTATGCCTCCTTCTACTTTTTTGACGTGACTCCTAAAAAACGGACGGTCTCTGGAGGGGCTGGTGTCAGGTCTCGAGGGGACTGAGCTGCTCTGGGCCCCTCCTGTGTCACAGAACGTGGCCAAAGGCTCCAGGAGAGTCGGTGGCAGTGCTGGACGGAGGCTTTGTCTCTTGTTGCAGCGTGTTTGTGATATATCACGTCCATATCACTGACTTGGTTTCCAAACTTATTTACACAGCAGCTGTTGGCTAGGCATGCACACAGGCCAGGACAACAGTGGCGAAAAGGCTTGCGCAGCTTCCCAGGTCACGGCCCGGCAGAGGTGACAGGACACTGTATGCGACGTGATCCGGCGACCATGCGGCATGTTGGTTAGAAACATGGACACCCGCTTATCCTGGCACCAGTGGCAAGGACGCCCTCCCTGACCAGACCCTGGGCTTCTCCACGCCCTTTTTCAGCTCAGCCTCAAGTCTGCATCACCATGAGAATCCCCCACGCCTGCGTCCAACATCTGATCAGTTCCGTGTCCCCTGCCATCCCCCAGGTGGTGCTGGGTTCCCCAGCCCTGACTTTAGCTAGACTCCCCATGGGTCAGTTTAGCCCGAGTGCCCTCCAGCCTTGCTGTGGCCTCTCAGTGACCCTCTTTCCACCAACCCCTAACCTGCTCCTTGGCTGCCGATTCCACTTGCCTTGCTGTATGCAGAGTTGAGTCCAGCTCTAAACTGAGGTGTTTTCTTCCCCCCATTACAAAGTTCTGGAACACAACCTGCTTTACCACTTTAATGATTGGTTCTGCCCAAGTCACTGGAAATCCTGCCAAGAGGTGTGACAAATTTGCTTCTACCAGAGACAGCCAGAGGCCCCGTGTATGTACACAAGTCAGCCCTGCAAATGGTGTCCTCAGGAGCAGAGAATATTCAGGGCGGCCCATGTCCAGTGCTGCCTGAGAAACGCCTTAGAATGCGAGGCTGAGCCAACGTCCCCCCGGAAGGCACTTGCATCTTGCTCTTCTGAATACATGGAACTGGTTGTGGTACCACGACTCCCCGTGCACGCCCTCGCAATCCAGTGGGCCTTTGCACTCTCCTCTTCCTTCATTTCCTATTTTTGTTTGTATTCCACCAATTCCTTTTCTTGTCTTGCAACAAGAATTCTTCTTGAGAGAGATCTGATCAAATCATTTGTAGACTGCAGCAACCAGCTGTCTTTGAACAATCCTTCTACTGTACTGAAGATAGCACTCCTCCATGCTTTCTTGCATGGAAAGCTAATTTCAGAAAGTTGTATTTAGTAACACTAAGCAAGACATAAACTGGACGACTTGCAGGAGGGAAAGTATATGCAAAAAGTGAATTTTTAATTCCATGATTTTATCCAGTTTATTCCAAAAAGTCACATAACCCCAAAAGAGACATACTAGATTTCAGATTGAGAATAGAAGCCAATTTCTTGTGTAATTTACCCAACAAATATTTATGAGTGCCTAGTCTGCAATGGGTGACATATAATAAAACAACTAGAAAGAAAGAGAAATAAACACCTCACATCACTGGAAGGAGAGGCTGCTTCATTTAAACAAGCCACTCTGTGTCCACAAAGACTTAAGAGGGCTCTGGACAGTCTCTGAATCGACGTCAGTGATTTTCCAATATTTAGGTAATGGCAGTTATGGAAATCAGACGAACCCAAAGTCCCGAGACTCCCTAGCTGTACTTCGCCTGTTCAGAACATGGTACATATTTTGCTCAACTGAACTAGGCCGTTTTTATATTTTGGGATCTATTCTCATACAAAAAAGATTCACGGGAGGAAGGTGGAACATTTTTAAAGCCATACAATTCACCTACAGTTTCCCAGGACTCTCTTTGGGGTTAGATTACTTAATATTTTATAATCACTTTAAAAAGTTCCAAGTTAAAGTTGGAACCACTGTCTCCAATTTAACATCCATTTAAGTCTGTAGTCTCTATAAAAGAATAAAACAAAAGATTTAGAAGAGCAGAGAAAAATAAGATCTAACCCACTGAAGACATGTGAAGGTAGTTTTCAATCTGAAAGCCATGGTGACCAATTTCTGTTTGACAGCCAAGTTGAGTTTTGTGCTCTTTCCTAATCTGTTCTTTGGCATCTCTCTAACTATGCAAACAACTCTAGAGCTTACCTGGGTCCACCCCAGCTGCCTCCATGCTCTCCTATCTGGGTGGCCACACCACCATCTGGCTCCTCAAAGCCTCCAACTCCTGCAGAAGCCTGCTCCGGGCTTCCATTCCTTCCCCGTCCATGCCAGCAACCAGAGCGACTGATGTCACCTGGGTGGCCCCAGCCCCTCCTCGAAACCCTGCAGAGGCTTTGCACTGCGTGAAGACAGGTCACACTTCTTGCCATGGTCTTAGAAAATGCTCTTTTACCACTGGATAGCGCCAGGTGGCCCCTGGCTCTCTCCAGCTCCTGCCTGCACCCTCCTGTCCTAGGGCTCTGGCTCTGGGCTCTCCTGATCTTCCAGAGGCTCCAGCTTGCCTGCCTCAGACTTCTTCCATCTGCAAGGCTTCTTAAGAGCATCATTTTCTAAAAACAGCCTACTGTCTCCACAGGAACTTTATTAGGCCTCCGGGTGTCCCCTGCACTTCTTTACAGTTAACAGTTACTATGGATCAGCACATGTAAATGAAACATGTGCTTCTGCCTCTTGGAGTGATGCTCCCTGGGGGCAGAGCCGCACTGCTTCAGGAGGGCAGGTAAGCACTGTGAGACCAGTCACCGAGGCAGAGGAGGCACCCGTAGGCTCCCATAAACACTTGCTGAATCACACAAGAAACTGGCTTCAATTCCCAGTCTTAAGTCGTTATGTCTCTTTGGAGGTTATGTGATTTTTGGAACAAACTGGATGAAATACTGGAAATAATAAAACTATCACTTTTTGTACATCTTTTCCCTCCTGCAAGTCATTCAAATTAAATTTTGCTTAATGTTTACTAAATATAACTAAGTCTTTGAAATGTTTTCCATTCAATAAAGGATAAAGGAAATCGTGTCCAACGGCGCATACCAGAAAATTATCAAGTGCTTGCTGGTCCGTATGACAGAAGACCACTGCAGGGCAGTACCATTATTTCCACTGACAGCAACAGAAACACAGGCCTTGAGAAGAAAACGGAATCTGTATTAATACTCAGACTTCCTAAGTTTTTGTATTCTCAAACATTAAAGTATCTTTTTAAGCATTAAAATATAGTAAAAGTGAATACTATAATTTCAATACATAAACATCTCATTCTACCAAAAAGGTCTCCACAACTTTCTACAACCCTAAGACACTCCTTCCTTCATGAACCTCATTTTCACAATATATGGACTACAATCACCCTGCTGTGCAGCAAAGGGACCTCAAAACCTGTTCCTCCTATCTGCAACTTTGTATCCTTCAACCAACAACTCCCCATCCCTTTCTCCCCCCATGAAATCCCTAAAAATTCTCCATCCCTGCCCTGTCCCATCCTCCTGCTCATGGGCCATTAAAAGGTACACTGGAAACAGGCAGAGGCAGGAGGAACAATGGCGCAGAGGCAGCGCTGAGCGCCGTCCACACGGAAGGTCCCGCCCGCACATGCCTCCCACAGCTCCCAGGTCCTCATAATGTGACTTGTGTAGTTTACCATCAAACATACTCTTTTACACGAGGCTGTCCTGAATGGGTTCCTGCGCTAAGACACATCTCGCCAGGATGCCTTATGTACACCATTTACTTATTACTAGGGATATTTCAGGAATTTCAAAGAGGCCACCAAGAGACAGTGTCACTGAGAAATGGCTTGAATGCCCACCTGAGCTTGCTCGGATCGAGGAAGAATCAGGAAGGCCCAGGCAGTGGAATGGCTTATGAGACTCACAGACACCTGTGTGACGAGGCACACGACACGTCCCCACAAATGAAAACCACTGCCTGACACAGAAATCATACTCAGTGTTTAATGAAGAATAGAAAGATGGAAAGAGAGGGGCGAGGAAGGCTGATGTTACAAATATAAACTTTGTCAGCACTTTCAAAACAATAGCAAATACACTTAAATACATACAAAGTTTATTAAAAATAGGTTGCAACTGAAATACAGTAGAAATGGAAAACTACAGCAGTTTTGATGTTTTCTCATAGTAATGCACACTTCTGAAAAGTACTTTTACACATATTCACATTTGACCTCACTGCCCAAAGATGGCCAAATCCACTTGTGTATGGGTTTCACAACCACGCATACAAATATCCCTGTATGTAGATATTTACATGTATCTGCATGTTCTCATGTGTATTTTTCTATATATTAACAGAAAAGTAATTCATCTTCATCTCTTTAAAGAAAGTGTGGATTTAGTGGCCATAAGGCTGCCAGTGTTCTCAAGATATTTGGGAGGCGCTTGCTTTTCCTAGAACCTCTGCCGCAAGCAAGCAAATCCTTCCTGAACACTCAGAACCATTGCACTCTCTTACTCAAACAAGGAAATGGGAAGAGCACACTTTCAAATAAAAACCCTGATAGACATAAAACAATATTTACACTCGCATTTTTAATGATTTATCATACAACTCTTATTAAAAGTGATTTCGAAGGCAGTAAAAGCCCCTATGCTTCTCTTTGAAAGTGTGCCTATTTTCCTAACATACGTATGTGTAAGAGAACTATATGGTACAGAGAAATCATTTGGACTCCACCAAGGGCTTTGTCAACTAGAAAATTTGCTTGTAATCACAAAGTAATTTATCATCTTAACACCAGACAATATAAAACACACTGAGGTCCGTCTCCCCAACATCAGCCACACATCCACAGCTGAAGAAATAACAGTGGCAACTAATAATTCAACAAATTAAAATTAAATAACTCTATTATAGTATAAAAATAGCTTGAACTTCCATATGCGTTATTCTTACAATATTTAAGTTACAGATGCCCTGTAATTGAATTCCTTCCTTTTCTTGACGGCATACACATGAAAATCTTTCTTTTTCAAATTAAAAATGTCTGAGTGACAGCTCTGCTTGAGGGGTTCCTACTCATCTCCCATTCTTCTGTCGTTCCCAGTCACACGAACATTGCTCCAATCAAGATATCTTCTCTTAGAGATGCCTGGGAACAGCTGAAGTTTAGTTAACTTTGTAATGTAACTGTCATCTTTAAATTTACCAGTGATTTATTAAGTCTAACAATCATCTGGTATTTATAAAAATAAAATCCCCTAAGCTTAAATCCTCAGAATTTTCTTTCAGAATTAAAATTAATCAAATATTTAGAATTGATCAGAAGAGCTCAGATTTGCGAGGAATGAGTGGGACAGTCTCGGATGTGCGTCATCGCACAGGAAGCTTTGGCCTAAGCCGTTTCACGATGCAGACTAGAAGGATATTGTGGGAAGAGACACAACCAGGGGACATGGGAGGAGCATGTCGTCACATGTCCCTTCCTGGGTAGAAGAGTGTGTGGTCACTTCTAAACAGTGCCAACAATAGTCTGAATAGTTCAAGCTATTCTCTGCTTGACGGCTAAAATCAAGTTTCTGAAAAAAACAAAAAACGAAACAGAACTTCTTTGTGCTCCTCGGTCGATGATGAGGGGAAGATGGGAGAGAAGACACGTCCATTCTCTCCTCCTGCCCTTAGTTCTGTCCCCTTTGAACTCAGGACTCCAAAAAAGAAACCAACAAAAAACTTATCCTCATGTGAGTTAGATAATTAAGAAACTAGACAGTGTTTAAGTTACATAAACGGCAATCTCATGGTAAAGTAAAATAAAATTTCTTGGAATTGAAACATTTCTAGATCCCAACCATTTTAGAAACAGAAATTGTGAATCACTTAGAAATATAACCCCCTTCCTCTTTCCTCTTCAAACTCGCACCTACAAACCCACAACTGAGAAGATTTTGGGGTAAATACAAAGTGTCCTCCTCATTTTTTTTTCATTTTGTGTTCAGTTCATTCTCCAGTTCTGTTAATTTACGAGAGGCTTTCACTTTATTGGATACATCTTGACCTTGTGAAAAAAGACGCTGGCGTTCCTTGAATGTCAAGTTTTCAGGGGCCCCAGAACTTCCAGGTAAATCTGCATCTTGGCTGCAGAAGAGGGCAAAACGAAAGATTACTGGACAAACTAGAAACAACCTGTCAACAATTACATACGTTTGCATAACGGCAATTAAAATTTTCAGACTCATTCTTTGTTAAATTGTGCTATAACTTTCCCTACAATTGAAATCACAGGGGCTGTATTTAAACCCATCTAGAAAAAAAGGGCAACATGTTTTCTTGGCTAAAACATTAACTTTCCCCAGTCATAGTCAACTCTCAAAACCCTTGTAAGTTAGATTTTAGCAAGCAGGCATTTCTTACCAGTTAAACAAGTGTAACCTGAGGGGTACAGTTTTAAAATACAGCATTTTAAGGAATCTTACATGTACCTGAGAGGCATCTATAAATATGCGAAAGTTAATAATCAGTTACAGAATGGTACTGATGATTTCTCTGGTGAGTTCAAATTCACTGTTTTAAGAACACTTGGGGCAATAGCATTTCTAACTAAAATCGAGGTGAGGGCATAGAGTGAAGCCATGAAGTCTGGTTATATAATTCAAAAGTGCCGTGAACAGTGAAAGGGGTCATCAGGTACAGATGAAGTTCCTCATCTAGCGCAACCGTCCATACCTTTTAGAACGCTTCTCTTTCGCATCCCGATAAGCGTCATGGGCTCCGACAGCTGCTCCGGCAGATCC
This sequence comes from Colobus angolensis palliatus, assembly GCF_000951035.1. Taxonomy (NCBI): domain Eukaryota; kingdom Metazoa; phylum Chordata; class Mammalia; order Primates; family Cercopithecidae; genus Colobus; species Colobus angolensis. Next base: position 8,735,702 of record NW_012114488.1, read on the forward strand.
CGGGTAAGAGTTTGGTCCTTTTCCATGAAAGAAACAGTACAAGTTAAAGTACTTCATTATTTCTAAGCTTTACTCATGATAAAGATGCAGTGCTCAGAGAATAAAAAATACCTTTACTGAATAAGCAGGAAGGTAAAAGACCCTTCACATTGTATCAAAATTTCATCAATTTGAAATTCATCTCTGTTGGTGGCCTGAGTAATCCAATTACTACTCTCAAAAGGTGCTAAAACATTGACCTGACGCCCTTCATTATTAGAGAGGAATACTGCCCATGGCCCCGCTCTGCCTCGGACAGCAGAGCAACTCTGGGTCAGTGTAATGACATCAACCCATTCTGGGTGAGTGTAACATCAATCCATTGGCAACATTTGCCCTGTTCCTACTGGCTTCAGGGGATTGCTAAGGATCAAAAGATGTGATGCAGATACAAGAGTTTAAATGTATCCAAGTAATAATGTCGCTAAGTGTATCCAAGTAACAATCAATGTCATATTGTTAAAATCATAATACAGTAAATCAGTGTTAATGTATTTCTATTAATTGTAGCATTAGAAAAATTCACACTTCAAAAATCTGCTGACAGTGTAATACAGGCTGGAGTAACAAATGCTCAAACTATTTAGCAAACACTGACAACAATAAACATTGGATTAAACAGGCCACAAAAGTAGTACAATATTTTCACATTAAAATTATTTTTCAAACAACTTGCACAAAAACACATTTTTGTTTCTCTTCTTCTACAAAAGGACCTGCTGTGCAGAACTTATCTGACGTCCTGCAGACGGGACACACAGCTGCCTTTTGAAGGGCGCCTCTTCGCACTGCACCTTTACTCAGGTTTCCCACCACCACTGTGGAGGATGCCATCCTCAGCAAAGACTCAAAAGATTCAACAGAAACACATCTCTACCTTATGACAATCTATAGCAGGCCTTTAGATAAATTACTGCATGGAGACATTTTTTTTCCATTTTAATTCCAAATTTTTTATCTTGCTTATTTTTAAAAACATTGCGTTCTATCTTTTGAGCTTTGTTTTAAGAATGATACTGGCTTTTTCCACTGGTAAAATTAATTCTTCAAAATTTTCAGAACTTTTAGACTTAAGAATATCAAATACCTTTAGCTGACTCTCTATGAATACTCCAAGTCACAGATCACTTTCAAAAAGCTTTAGTGATGAATCTTTCATATAGTGCTATGTTCAAATCTGGTATTACTCATTCCAATTCACACCCTGATGCTGCTCCTCTCGCTGCCCAGTGGAAGAAGCCGAGTCCATCTGCAGAAGCATGCTTTACCAGAGCGCTCGCGACAGAAAGAGAGCTGAGCAAGGGATGAGACCACGCTAGTGAAATGAGGACAGGGTCAGAATGCGCTCTGCACACGGTGCAGACGGCTCTGTACATTACGAAGAAGTCTTCGAAGAGGCGGAGCAATCAGATGTCGGCTATGACCTGGTCCTGTGTGGTACTTCACGTGTGCAGTAAAATAAGGGTTAGTGGAGGACTGAGAGCCAAGATGGTGAGCAGTGACACCTCACTATAATACTTGGCTACCAAACCCTCACATTTCTGTCATCTTAAGTTCAGCTTATAAAAACTCCATACAAGGAGACTGATGGCATCCTGCTTCAAAATGTACCATTATTCCATAAATTGCTCTGAAAGGTACTAAATTACAGATCTTTACAGGAGATATTTCATAAAATGATTTAATCCTGGCTTCCAAGGTGACTCACCCTAAATATTATTATATATTAAGCCTTCAAAGTAGATCAAAGCTCTGAGCCGGGGGTGGGGAAAGACAGAATTCTGGCAAAATTCATCTGTTAATTGAGTAAGACTGACAGTTACACTGAGTCTTATTCTTCTTTCAGAATTGTCGAGTCCCATACATTGTTTATGCAGAATGATACAGGATTCAGAAGACTCTCATACACTCATTACAAGTAATACTCCTGTATTTGAAGATATTTAGTGCCAGAATTCCAGTCCCATTTAAGGTAAGATTAGTGTGAAATCGGAATCCTTATGAATTCAGCTATATTTTAAACATGCTGTCTCGCAAACACTGACTACTGAACCCATGCTTGTGACAGCCTCTAGGCCCTGCCCCTGCAGAACCGCCCTGCTCTACAGTCAGCGTAGGGGGTTTCCCTAAGGTCAGTTGCACACCTGCTAAGGTCTGGCTGCTAGTGTTACTAGGTGCTAAGAGTGCAAGTAACAGGAAGCAGTGAAGCCAGTTAGAGCAAAAGGGGATGAGAGGAATTTCACTGTAACTGGGGTCTCTGGACCCTGGTGTGAGGCAGCCTGCATGGAGGTCATGAAGCCAACAGTTAACTAGCTTAGCAGATGCTCCGGCCACACCAACCAAACCACACCAACCAAACCACCAGAATGCATGATTTATTCCACAGGCTACTTAATCCAGAACAGAAAGTTCTACCAATATTAAACAATGGAAACTTATAATGTAATTGTAACACTTTGTCTTTAGAGACACTACAATGTGTGAAAAGGCACTTGTTCAAACAAATAGAAGGTCATTTGTAGAGATAGAAAATGAAAGCCAAGACCAACAGTACTTCAAGTCATTTGGGAACAACAGAGAAGGACTGATTGTCAGCTGATCAAAGAAATGGAACTTTTTAAAGTGTAAAAGAAATCGGAGTACTAAGATATCTACCAAAGAGTATTAGCACAGAACATTACAATCAAGAGGCAGAGGAGGATCACCATGCTGAGACCAGTGATCATGTGACATCCAAATTCCAAAGCAAGTACGATCGCCATGGACCATACTACAGGGCAAGTGTGCAGAGAGATGCTGAGGTTCCAATCATTAAGACAACGAGAGCTGATTTGTCACTCTTTTACCTCTACCTTTGCAGTGGCTGGGATGGTAGGAGCTGGATTTTTTTGGAGGGGGTGGGGGCTGGCCTTTTTTCTGAGCAGTACTGTTGGCTTTGGCTGGGGGTGGCTGGAATGAGTTCGAGAGAAAGATGCCATCGGAGGCCGGGCGTGGCTGGCAGGGGGGTGGCCGTGGTTTAAGAGGGGCAGGAAGAAGGTCCCCATGAGGCACTCTCGTGCTGGAGTACTTATCCTGACCTGCTAGGCTGCAGTCCTCCTCCTCCTCCTCCTCATTGTATGCAACAAACTTGGCAGTGAACAGCGAGTCGGGGGAGAGGGCCTGGGTTTTGAGGTAGGAGGCGTTTCGCTGAGGCGGGGGAGGAGGGGCGCCCGGCGCGGGGGACGGGGACGGGGGCTCGTAGTCCCGGGGAAGCGGAGGGCGGCACAGACCAGGTGCCTCGGGCTCCAGCAACCTGCGCGCCGCCTCGTCGTGCTGTCTGCGCCTCTCAGCTTCCAGGCGGCTGTAATACCCTTCTTCCTGTCGCCTCTGTGGGCGGGAATAGACAAGAGTGCAAAGGTCAGAGGTCAGAAGGGAACAGCCGACCCACTGGGCCTTCAAAGGGAACAATCCTCATCATCACACTGATGTCAAAGTTGAATAGTTACAATTACTATATAACAGAAGCAGCAGGTCAATCCGGAGTCTTCTCCCTAGACCTACAAGTACATTAACACTATTCTGGATTATTTGACAGAAAACTGCTCAAAAGCACGGAATGGATTAATTCTCAGCCTCCTGCTTCCCAGTCACTTATGCCTCTCCATTATCCCAGTGGACTGAATTCTCCTCTGCTTTCCTTCTTTCCTTCCTCCATGCTCCTGTTACTTCCTTCTCTCTCTCCTCTTCCGATTTTGGCAGGATATGAACTTACCTGTTACTGCAGTGTTTAAAGACAACGCAAAACTAAAAATAGGCTGTGACTGGCTTTCCACAGCCAGCACTTTCCGAAAGACAAACTTGCGTCCTTTTTCACTGAGCCCCCATGAATGCAGAGGAGCAGTCCTTCCTGGACAAGGAGGACGTGACTGAACCACCCTGTCTACTTCGGGTTACTAGGAAGGAGATCAACAGGAAACCAGAAATGCAAAAAAAACAAAAACAAAAACAAAACAAAAAAAAGCCACTCATTCTCCCAAAGTAACAATCTAACAAATATGCTTTCCATAGTTCTTAACTTATATTTCAAATCTTAATGAACTCCCTAACAGACAGAAAATTAGAGAGCCAGGAATTAACAGCAACAGCAACAAGAGATTCAAATATATTTTGACACATACTGTACATTTTTTTCTGACATACATCTGCACAAACTACAGTTGACAGTGTTAAAATTATTTTAACATTAAAAAAAGGTAACAGCACAGTTTTGTTAAAGATTGACAAAAGTTTTAGAGCACAAGAAAAAAGTAAATAAGAAGGGGGATGAAAGAGCAAACAGAATAAACTGCCTCGAGTAAATGTTTAATGCTGTGAATTGAAGTACAATGAATTTTAAATTCGTTCAACCAAAGAAAACTAATTTGAGAGACCTTGCTGGCATTCAGTGAAAAGCTGTTAGTCCTATTTTCAATTTCATGCTGTATTTTCTCCCTACTCCCTCTAGAGCTACACACACACACACACACACACACACATACACACAAGTGAATACACAATATCACTCCACCTTTTGAGGGAGAAAACTCTTAAGAATAAATGCCAGCCCAATTACTGCCCTGAGCCCAATTTCTCATTGAATCTTCTTGCTCTGTGTTTAGCAATCCTGAAGGAAAGACTCTCATCTTCTCGTCTACACCGAGTCAGTGTTCCCTTGGAGTGAGGAATAAACCAGAATGACTTCTTGTGGCTTTTAAATGGAACTATCAAGAATCTTAGTATTTAACATGAAGAACAGTTGCTTGATAACATTTTAGGGAGAAATCAAAACATCCTCTTTTAGTTATACCAAGAGCAGATACAATTACAAGACGACTTTATTCTACCCAACAAATGAATGGCACATTTTTCTATAACAAAGCAAACCCATGAGTTTTGGACATTCTGATATAAAAATAGGTTATTCGCCTTCTTTTTACAGTGACCACTTAATTATAGAAGCAGTTACTAACACAAGTGTATTTGACATAATCATGAGTTAAGAAAACACATTGGAAAAATTAACCCAAGAGTTTCTCAACATAGGAAAAACATGGCCTGGTCCTCTCTGCATGTGCTCTGTGCTGCCGTGACAACCCAGCTGCCCCCGTCCAGGCTCCAGCGTGGCCAGGACTGGGCCCAGCTATAACAATGGGCACTGTGCAGGGCCTGGGACAGCCAAGCTGGCACTGACCTGGAAAAATACAGCCCTCCAAGCAGCCAGGGAGCGCTTTCATGGAACAGCAAAGCAATAGCAAACACCATCAACACTTAGACATCAAGCGGCTCAGCATTTTGGAAATCTGATTTCCTTAGAAAGATCATCAATGTTGACTTACCATTACACAAGTGAAAGACTCATAGGGGAACCTAATCCTGAAAGCTCAAACTCTTTGAAAGGACTTCAAACGCTATTCAGAGTCAACAGATAATATGATAATAAACTTAGAGGGCAAAGGTCTACGAAATGCAGAAATCACCAATTTCAACACAGGTGAGTGTCCTTATTCACTCTACTCCATTTAAGTGAAGTCACATCATGTCTATCAAGCTTACTTTTAGATTGCTCTATATCCTAATAGATCATATCACTACAAAAAACTCCCTACAAGTTCTTTTCTGTGAACAGTACACTGTTCTATTAATATAGTTCACTAGACTATCGAAGAAGGAATTATTAATAAAAACTAAATTTTCCGCCATCAGAAGTTATAACACTGAAAGCTTCTACCTTCACAGAAGGGAAGTAACAGAGAAGAGCAGCTTCTCTCAAACCACACAGAGCAACACGCAGTCCCCTCGGGATGAAACAGGCCCCCACAGGGAGCTCAATGGCTACAGCCTCTTCATCCAGAGGGCGCTGGCCACACACAGGACGAAGGGAGATATGGAGAGAAACATCTCAAAATCCCCATTTCTCAGAATGTCAAAATTCGCTGTCATTTTAAAATTCAATTAAGAGGGTTACTTGACTTAAACACACACACACACACAAATGAAAATAAATAACTCAGAATATTTACTGGATTACATACTAAATTTTCCTGTATCATGTTTTCTAAGCCATCTGCTCTCTTTACCATCAACCAGAAGTGAGTGATTTGAGTAAACCATCTATTTGAAATGTTGAATGGCAGCCAACTGTCTTACTATGCTTCTACTGCTTCCCACGGTCCACATGCCATTTAAGCAATCACTGAACAAATGTCACCTTCACAATGACAAGCTGGGCCATGTCCAGTAAAGATGAGTGCCCGAGGAAACGAACCCTTTGCAAAGAGGCTCACTGCTACACACACCCAAGAGTTCAGAAGTTTGAGGGAGACAAAACTTGGCAGATAAGGGGATCTGGAGACAGTCCAGAAGAGAGGTAGGTGGGCCAGACGGGGTAAAGTTGCTGGTCCAATCACAAAGCTGGGGGAGCCAGGCCCTGCTCTGCCTTGTGCTTCTTAAGACACACAGAACTTCCAGCCCGCTCTGCCCCAGCCAATCGATTACGTTCAGGCTAACTTGGTAAAATTCTAGCTGCCCTTAGAGGACCATAACCTTTTCTTCAGCGTCTCGTTTTGTTCGCTCCTCCTCCTGCCGCCGGCGCTCTTCCTCTTGCCTCGCTCGGTCTTCCGCTTCCCGCTTGCGCATCTCTTCTAACTGCTGCTGCCGCCTCCGCTCCTCGTCCTGCAACTAACAACAGGCTGACATTAATCTCCCTCCACAAACTCCACCAGCACAAGACATAAAAATGCACACATTAAGACAAGTAGACACACATATACACATACACACACACAGAAAGTTAAATACAAAATACCAGGTTAAAATCACCATTGGAAGATAAAACTTTTTACATTTTTTTAGCTCTACAATTTTAAAATAAATTACCTAAAAACTGTTGTCACAAATCCCAGAGTTATTCCTCCATTAATCATGGTTACAAGATGGAATTTATCATCTACATTCACACATTCAACAAGCACAATTCTTTTACTGGAACAATTTTAGTTAACCCGTTCATGTAACTTAACAGGCTCAAACAGATAGGCCCCACTTGATGGACCTGCAGAACACACTTAAACCCCTCCTTCCCTCTCCCTTTTCAATTTCCACTATGAATGTCTTGTAGAAGAGGGAGGCCCCCACTTGCCTCTGCATAGGTGAGACAGAAGCAGCATATGTGACTCCAGTGGGCCGGGCAGTCGTCGGTCTTGCCTGGGGACCAAGGCCTGCCACTCTTTCCTCTGCCCTTTGCCATCAGGTCCCTCCAGATCCCACCCCGGATTCAAGAATTCCTTCCCGACTCAGGAGCACCCTACACGCTGCACCATGGACCCTGAAACTGAGATGGAGGAAGCACCCTACCGTCTGCACCATAGACCCTGAAACTGAGATGGAAAGGAGCCCTATCTCACCCTATCTCACGCTCTTCTGTCTGGACCTAATGTTGAACTCTCAGTCAATACAATCCATTCTGTTTTCAGGTAACCACAAGTCAAGAAGTTCTTATGTTAACAATTCATTACCTGATTGTTTTTCTCTTTTTAGTCATTCAAGTTCTGCCTTTTTGAAACAACACAAAAAGATACCTTTCCTTCATATCATTCAAATACTTAAGGTTGTCCTTCAAATACCTAAGTCTCTTCTTTTCAATTTTTAGCTCCTTTATCCTTCTGCTCACATCTCTATGTATTATAGGTTGAAAATACCTTTCCTGAAGAGGAAGCCTGGATTAACAACCAGTGCAGAACAGAAAGACTCTCCCTTTTTGTCTCGGAAACACAGCTTTTCTGTTCCTCTAGTCTAAGACAATGGTAACTTTGAAAACTGTGTTCTCCATTTACTTATCTGTATAGACCTGTGCTACAGGAACACCCACAGCTGTATTATCATACATCATGAAGAAGTAATCAATGTTTATAGGATTAAAATAAAACTTAAAGCCATCTAGTTCAATCTCTAACCACTTCAGGAATCCCTTACATAAAATTCCTATGTGTTTCAATTTCTACAGAATTAGCAGTTTGTCTATACACTTTTTGTAGCAGAAATATAAGCATGTTAGCTGCTGGGATTTGAACTGTGTTTGTATTTTTTTTTTTAAATAAAAATCTAACAACCTCACTCTCCCTTGACTTCTGTGAAGAAAACACTGTATCTGGTGAGAAAGAATAAATTAACCTGTTGTTATTAGGCTTTTTCATGTCAATAAACAATAATAAAACATCTTAGAAAAAAATTACAATTGCCTTCTCAAAGAGACAAATAATTGAACTGTCTCTTTAAGACAACCTATCCATACCCCAGAGGGATGTTAGGATGACTGGCTTTTAGGGGGGTTATAGCAGGAGTAGATCCCACTAAGAACCCAGAAGGAAGCCATCGGTGATGCCTTGCCCCTGAGTTGACAGAACCGGCCACAGCTCCCCGTGGGCTTCCTGCATGAGGGGCCAGAGCAAAGGATGGAAACATTCAACAAGGATTTCAGGGGTCAGAAAAAAGTAGGAGAACTAGGAGAAACAGCGCCCAAACAAAAATAGCAAAATAAAGCAAGTGAGAATATTAAATATTCTACAGAAAATAATTTAGGGTAGAATGTAAAATTGCATTAATGCAATATGGGTCTTATCCTTATCCCACAAAGCACAAACTAAGTTATGTTAATATTTTCTAGCCCCAATTAAAAATAAGTGCAGAGCAAGAGAGTGTTACACAATGGCAGAGTCCATTAGTTCTTTTAAATAGAAGTATATTTTAAGAAATCAGAACAATTATCATTTTCATCATTTTTTATAAATCCATAAACAGGCATTTTCTTCTTAAAAACCTCTATTCTTCTAAATCTGGAATGCACTAAGCAAGGAGCCTCTCCCTGTGTTCAGCTCAATAGTTACTATTCGTAAAGGAAGGCAAATTAACCAGCACCAGTGTAATCAAGGCAGTTTCTTTCCACTCTTTGGCTAATTCACGTATTTCCATTTCCAAAACATAAATTGTTTTGCTCTTCAAAGCTATGTTGCTTTACTCCCACCATTCACAAAGCATTAATGAGAAAAATGAGAATCTCTTAATTTACTCAAAATAACCGCTTAAAACAGTACATTGAATTGTATGGGTTACTTACATTCAGTAACAGTTAAAGGATATTTTAACTTAAATTACAAATTTAATCACCCTGCAATCCAGTGGCAAACTGCCTATTACCTTAGCACTTTGATTAAAAGAATGAAAAGTTACATGCTACCAAAATAGCCTTGCAGGAAGTGATATCTGAGGGGAGAGCAGAATAGATTAAAAAATAACTATTACCCGATGAATCAAGACCATGCAGACTGAAAGTTATTCTAAATCGAGAACTATGCTGGGATTTGAAAGCCAGTATGTAGCAAGCCTGAGGTAGTCCACATTCCCCAAAACAGGTATTTTCAGGATCTATCTATCTATCTATTGAGATCTGTGTTTATAATTTTGTATCATAAAAATGAAACTGGTATATGAACATAAAATGGGGCCACAACATCCTTTACTTTCTGACAAATTACTGAAAACACGACTCTGTTAAAGCCCTTAAAAAGCCTTTTTCTCTACAGACTTTTTCTGCGTATGCTCCCTCCCATTAAAAATGTCCACCCTAAAAAAATTTTAAGGACAAAAACATGAAGAAAACTCCTGATTAGATCATTTATGACAAATTAATGACTGAATTGGAATGCCTTTGGTAAGTAATATATAACACCTGGATTTCAGACCAAGCAAAAGTCTTCTCTATGTCTCAGGGACAGATTTCCTCATTAGGAAAACGAAATCCTCTCTCACAGAGGTCGAGTGTATTAAATGACACAGGAAAAACCATCCACTGTAGCATCTGGTACTCAGTAAGTGCTAGCTCCCTTCCTGTAGCACAGCCCACACACTTTTTTCAGATTTAAGTAAAACGACCATTTTATTAGAAGTTGTAAGATCTAGAGCTTAGCTGGTGAAAGGCCCTTGTGGCAGAGACTAAACAGCATAATCCCCAAGTAAGACAGTGTGGCTCTATGTGGCCTACAACAGAAACCTGAAGTTCTTTTAGGGCAACTGTTTTACGCAATCATATAAACTTTGTATTCCATTCTGTAATATGTATGTGTTGGTTTTAACATGAACATATTTCTTCTCCTAATTCCTTGAGTAAAACTGAGACTTCCTGAAGATGCACTGTGACTAAACTACGGCTTTGATATTCTGGGCAGGGCCCATTTTCATTCCAGAGACATTCCAACTTGAATAGACAAAATACAGTCTGATTTCTCGCAGATAGATTTCTCTGAAGAAACACTTCTGAAATGAGGCTTCCTACTAATTCCTACTTGAAATTTTTATAAGGCTTTTAATCCAACCCCTTCTATTAGACCTGGGATGCTCAAGAGGGTGTGCTCAACTTCTACAGTTCCACGCAAAACAAACAAACAAACAAAAAGAGGAAAGCGGAATAGGTGGGAAGACCTAGCTTGGGTTTTCATGTAAGGAAAGCAGCAGAACCACTGAAATCTTTGAAAACATCTTTTCACTGGTATTACCCCAAGGGGGAGGAATTTCTCCTGTGAGTTCTCATGTTTTCTGAGTCAGCAGATGACCCATTAAAATGTGTTAACAAGACAAACCTGAGCTTAGCCACCAAGAGATTTGTCAACCAAGTAAATTTCAAGATGATTCCTGCCACTAGTGTTACAAAAAGAAGCATTTTTGTGTCCTAGAAAGAGCACTTAATATGAATTCAGAAAATTCTTGTTAAAACCTTCACTATCACTTGATCCATGTGATACAAGCAGAGTATCCCTTATCCAAAATGCTTGGACCAGAAGTGTTTCAAATTTTGGATTTTTTTTAGTTTTGGACTATTTGCATATACATAATGAGATATCCTGGGAACAGGACCCAAGTCTAAATATGGATTGATTTCTGTTTCATACACACTTTGTATATACATAGCCTAAAGGTAATTTTATACAATATTTGAAATAATTTTGGACATAAAACAAAGCTTTGACTGCAACCTGTCACTGAGGTCAGGTGTGGAATTTTCTACTTGTGGCATAATGTCGGTGCTCAGAGTTTTGGATTTTGGATTCTGGATTTTCAGATTAGGAATGTTCAACATGTACTGGCCAAGTCTTTCCCATAGTGGGTTTGGAGACCCTGGCTCTCACCTGCTCTGTGTGACACTGGGTCAATCTCTTCCATGCTGGCTTAGGCCCTTGTGCTCTGCCATAGAACAGGTTTGTCATGAGGAAGTGAGAGGAATATATTCAGTTATGTGGTAACCTGGAGCGATGAAGGCAAGAGTCACACACCTTGTTATCAGGTGGAAGGACTAGCTACTTTTTGAGGCTGTAGCCAGGCAAAGCTGCAGCCACAGTCACCGCCACCTCCATGGTCCTAACTGACCGGCTACTCAAGTTAGAGACAGATTCCAATGACAGGACAGAGTACTCTGCCAGGAGAAAACAGACGTCCTGATAATTCCAGGTGTCCTGGATTTGCCCATGGTATATAAAGGAAAAGCACTAAAGACACAATGGACTTCATCATAATCTAGTGCTGAAGGAGATCCCTCTAGCAAGTCAGACTTTGGTATGAACGTGACTTACACACCATCTCAGTCATTAAAATAGGAGACAACCTAGCAACAGCTCTACTCTTGAGCTGCCAACAGTCAGGAAGGTCACACGCCTTCGAGAGCTTGGGACCTTGGCCTGGAATCCGATCCCACTCACTCGACTGCTTGGCACACTCTAGCACTCTTCTAGAAACTTGGACAAAGGTCACTGTTCCCATGGAGGTGGCACTACCCAGAAGACACAAACATGCCTAATGATGAGTAATGTGTATAGTACGTCCACAGAGAAACACGCAGGACACGGTGAGGCCGGTGGGCCGCTGATACAAAGCAGCATGGGCAGGTGGGCCCCTCCAATATGAAGCAGTGGGGGCAGGTGGGCCCCTCATGGAAAGGTGGCATCTGAGAGACACCTGCATGTGCCAAGAGAGTCAGCCATGGAGACGGGCAGGAACCCTCCCGACGGCCCAGCGCGTGCAGGGTCACTAGAAGGCAGGCAGGCAGGCTGGAGGGCAGTGGGCAAGGGTGTGAAGAGGAGATGAGACCCAGACAAACTTGGACCGCCTGTCTAAGTGAAGAGAGAGACTTAGGAGGGCTGTGAGGATGTTCTCGTGGGACTGCTGTACGCCATGTCAAGGCTGTCCTGTGAAGGGACTGGGGGGCAGTACCAAGGGGTCCTGCCAGTCTCTTGCAGTGACCCAGGCAGGAATGGAGAGATGTTCTGGTCACGGGGGCACAGAGGTTGGTCAGGTTGTGAGGAGGTCAGGCCAGTAGAGTTTCTGAACAGAGAAAAAAGGGGGTCATGCATGACTGTGTGGTTTCCTGCCTGAGCAACTCGAAGCATCAGCTGAAATGGGGGAGGCTGAAAGGCAGGATGATGAGCAGTGCAAGGTGAGTGAAGGAGACAAGGATTTCAGTTTGAGCATACTGCACTCCAAAAGTCTTACTTGATTCCATGTGGAGATGTTACATGGGCAGGTGGATATCTGAGTCTTTAGTGTGCGAGAAGTTTGGACTAGAAATCGAATGGGGACATTGCTGGCATCAAAATGGTGCTACCGTCTCAGGTCAGAAGTGAGCACAGAGGATGGAGAAGGCAGGCCCTGGACCGACAGGGGTGATGGGTCACAGAGAGACCAGAGGGAAGGGCAGAAACCAGTGCAGGCAGCCTCCCAAATTCATGAAACTCAGCTGCTTCCAAACAGGAAAAGACCTGCCTCATTTATCTGACTACCCACCTGAAAATCCTGTGATGTGTCTTAAGAAAATATCTTAAGAACCATACTGGGTAGCATCGCTCCCTATATAGTCACATATTTGCCCTTATCCTTATTAAGGACGGGCTAATATCTTCACAGAAGAGGGTCTCCTAGGTAACCTGCCAATTCTTACATAGCAAGAATTCTAGGGTTTTTTTTTTTTTTTTTTTTTTTTTTTGAGCCAGAGTCTCGCTCTGTCCCCCAGGCTGGAGTGCAATGGTGCAATCTCTGGTCACTGCAACCTCCACCTCCTGGGTTCAAGTAAGTCTCACGCCTCAGCCTCCTGAGTAGCTGGGATTACAGGTGCCTGCCACTGTGCCCAGCTAATTTTTGTATTTTGAGTAGAGACGAGGTTTCGCCGTGTTGACCTCAGGTGATTCACCTGCCTCGGCCTCCCAAAGTGCTGGGATTACAGGTATGAACCACTGTGCCCAGCCAAGAATTTTATAAATAATGAGGTGCTATTAATAATATTTACTGGGGAACTGGACTAAAAAATGCTCAGAAACATGTGGTTAAGATCAATATTAATACTCAAAATAATTATCTTTTAAAGAAAGAAACTCTCTGAATTATTTCTATGGAACAAAAACCTTATTGCAAGCATTATTTTACTGTTCATGTGTCACAGAATTCTTCATAGTATAAGAAATTCTCTTTGGGCCTGTAGAGCTGGCTGGTATCTTCAATGCCTCAGGTCAGCACTTGCTCAATGCTGAGCAAGTATTTGCTGAATGAATATCTCACACTAAGGTGACTCTGCTCAGTAACTTCCAGCTACACCTATGTACACCAAAACACACAAAGAAGTAGGGAGAAAAATGTATACTTTTAAAATCTTTGTTTCATGTAAGAAAAAAAAAATGCAAAGCTCAGAAAATATGCCTTCCAATCACTAAGGAGGAGAGGTGTTTTTAAGAAAGGTTCCTCTCTAAGGCATTATTGCCACTGTGCTAAACTGAGGGGGGGAAAGGAAAAGGGGACTATTATTTAGCGAAAAGGCCATTAAAGTCAAACCTTGATTCACGGGTTTTAAATATACTGTCTGATATTGGCTTTTGTCTTTAGAAGTTGACTAGAATTTGTCTTCAAGTTTATATAAATATATCAGAGTCTAACTGTCTTTATCTAATTGATAAAGACACCACACACAAGCATAATGGGCCCTAAATGATGTGCCAAACTTCCCCAACATGACAATCAACACTTTGAGTTTACAACAGACCATGACCTCAAGTATTTCTCAGCAGACTGATAAATTGGCATGGCTGATCAACTGAATTAAAATCCACGTTATATTATTAAAGAAAACACAGAATACACACATGTTCACTGGAAATCTCTTACTCTACCAATAGACAGTTATATCTTAACTGGCAAATAATGTCAATACCCTTTCAACTGAGTTTATAACAATTGAAGGTTTAAAATCTATGTCTAATGTGAAAAAAAAGAAATAGATTACTCATTGCAAAATTTATTTCATTTGCTCATGTATTTATGACTACGTAAGAATACACGGAATCAATTTATGACTGAAACTGAGAAAAGGTCAAAACCATAAACAAACAGTAACACTTAAAATTAACGGAGAAAAGCAAAGAATAACTAAATCTAGGAACATTCAAAGGCATGCTTCTAAAGTGTCAGGGACTCCATCTCCTGATGGAGGACACCCCTAAGGAGAACTGGATCTACTGAAAACATAAAACAGCCACCACTGAAAGAAAAGAAAATCAAGACAGGAAAAAAGCACCAAAGGGAAAGAAACAAGAACATACCAAATCTAGAACAGAGATTGCTGGCATAGCAGTCTGCTGCAGGTAACAGAGAAAGAAAAAAAAAAGAAAGATGAAGTGTGGAAAAAAAAGTTAGGTTTAGACCTGTAATCTGCCATCGGCATATTTTCTCACTATCATGCGTCATCTGTGTTTCGATAACTTGATGAGAAAGGTAAAGAACTGCACACTAACTTCTGTATTCAGAAACAGAAAAATGCCCACATGGTATTAAATGAGTTTCATCATTAAGATACATAGAAAATAAAAAACAGCAAAATTTCCCTTAACTTTCTTATTTGGAGACTAAGATACTAATTGTAACAGAACTACTAAGCAAAAAACAAATATTTTTTACTAAATTTTCATGAGAAACTTTCCAAATATCACAGTTCATACTAAAAGGCTTTGAAATATTCAGTGTTTTAACCCATTTGGAAAAGCTCTGAGAGACCTTTCAATGAAAGTTGAGTCCTCACAGAAAAGGACACTTCCAGAAATACTACAAGGCTAACTGTTCATTACTGTCAGGATACAGTTATAACAATAAGAAATGCTAACACTGTTGACTCATTTTGCCATACACAACAGTTGTATATTCAGAGTTGAAAATGCAGTGAAGGAAAAGACATCCTTTCATCTTTTGGGGTGTGGGCGACACAAGGCCGTGCACGTCCTTAGGTTACTAATGAATCCATCTGAGTGCACCACGAGCGACACTGGCCAGAGCAGAAGAGCATGCACCTGGCACCAGCAGGCCCAGCACCTTCCAGAGAGCTTCGATGGGGAGGGGCATTCACTCCAAGAATCCTGAACAGGGAATGCATAGTACTTTTAAAGTACTGTATTTTTTAAGCTACTTTTAAAGTAAAATAGCTAAGGGGCTGGTTTTTCAAATAAAACCGCGCTTACAGTAAACACAGCTACTCATCAGGAAGTTTACTACTGATGACTTGAAAAATACTAATAAAAATAGTAGTAAAACAATGTAATAATTCACACTTTGGCCTCATTTAAGAAACTTAAGTGTCTAAGGGATTCAAGCTGAATTTTGGGCAAAGTTTTATATATATACACATTTTGGCTGAGATGTATACATTAAGAAGTATGCGTGAGGGAGACTTTTCAGGAAAAATTCACAGAGCAAATCGAAAAAGAATCACACACTACTTCTAGGGATCTAAGGACTCACAAATTATTATCTAAGGTTAAATTTCATTGTGAGGTAGAAAGATTAAAATGTCTGACCTAATAGCCCCTGGTAGAGCTTTACCATAAACTACATAAAAAACAGTTGAAATTAGAAACAGAATCCAGAAGATAAAAAGAACATGGTTCTGGATATCTTTTCTCAGAATATTGCACACAGTTTAAAAAAGAAAAAAGTCACTAAAACTCATGAACACAAAATGGTCAATAGCATTCTCTATAAATTAATATTAATAAATGCCCAAATTAACAGCAGTAAATGCCTCTTACCAGTTCTCTTTATAGAGTAACAAGGTATTGCTTTTATCTAAAATTTTTGCATAACAATTTAAGGTGTTAAACGAATTTAAATTTTACTTTTGTGAATTTATTTAAAACAAAAATCATTTTCATACTATAGAGAAATAAGAATAAAATCAGTTCTCAATAGCTTTATGCTACAATTGGAATATAACTGTTTATTACCTTAACAAATGCTTGCTTCATCAACAGTACAACTACTGTGAAGATTCTATTTTTGGTAATGACTGTAAATGTAATGATCTGAACAGTTTCATTTGTTAACCACCACAAAATGCGGACAAGACCAGGGGCCAGTCAGTGATCAGCCCTATGTTTCTGTAAATAAAGTTTTATTGGCACAGAGACACACCCATGTGTTTACTTGTGTCTGTGGCTGCTTTCCTGCTACAACAGCAGAGCTAGGGGTTGCCAGAGTCCACATGGCCTGCAAAGCCTAAAGTATCAATCTGGCCCTGGAAGAAAAATTTTGCCTACCCCGATCAAGATTATTACTGGTCATTAACAAATACTTGTTTTCTCAACTGGAAGTGTTAAGGAAAAGGATAATTATGAGTTTGCTAATGAAAACAATCAAGTTCCATTTGAATTGTATTTAATACTTGTCAAAGCACGTCTCAAAAAATTTAGCCTTACAGCCCTGACTCATTTCTCTACAACATCAGCCAAGAGTAACACAGAGAATAAAATAGTATAAGCCTAGGGGCCCTTTTAATCCTTATCATGATGGGGGGGGAGGTCTAGCTATCCCCATGGGAAACACGTAGAAGGTGAAATAGGGACCACAGATGGGTACAGCCAAAGCACTCTCCCCTTTACCCTCGCTCTTCGTTCAGCCTCCAGGCGCTGCATGATGAGCATGGTATCCACATCGTCGTCCTCCTCCTCCTCGTCATCTTCGTCCTTCTGCTTCGACTCCTGTAGTCTCTTCTGGAACTGCCACTCCAGCATGAGCTTGCGCAGCCGGTCGCTCTCCTCGGCGCTGCGGTCTGGTTTGCTCTGGAGCTCCTGGATCTCCTTGCTCAGCATGTCCACGATGTGCATCTGCTGCTGCTTCTCCAGCTTCTCCTTGGCATCCCGCTTCCACGGGTCAGGGGACAGACTGTCCCCCGAGGAAAGCTCCTCTTTGCTGACTGTGATGTACTGCAAGTCCCTGCGCTCAATCGTGCGGGGCTGCTGCTGAGGCTGTAGCTCCCGAATGACTGTTTCCTGGGGCCGCTGGAGTGTGGAAGGCTTTTCGGGCTTCATCTGCTGTGTAGTCAGGGGAGAAAACGGAGCAGGGTTTAGGGACTGAGTGCGCATCTGGCCCAACTTCCTCTCCTGCTCTCTCCGCTTCCTCTCCCGCTCCTCCTCCAGGCGGGCCTTCTCTTTCTCATACCAACGCTGATGTTCTTCTCTCTTTTTCCGTTCGGCAGCAGCCACCTGCGCAGACGGCAGTCCTATCTGGTTGGTGGAAGGGGGTGGTGGGAGAGGCAAATCCATGGACATTCCATCGAAATCGCCGGCATAGTGGACGGGAGGTGGCGGGGGTGGCGGAGGCAGGTCTGTTCGGATTGGCTGGGAGACGGCCACAGGGGTGGCCGGTATTGCTGCCGGTGTTTTCCAACGGCCAGGGCCACTTTTGGTCAGTGTGGAAGCAGGGGTGACTGACTTAGAGGAATGGTTCAGGTGCTCTTGGCTAGATGTACTGGAGTCCAATGAGGAGCTCTGATTTATCCACATATCACTATCAGACTTTCTGTCCATAGCTGCCTCTATTCGATGCCGCTCAAGTTGGTAAGCTTTATCTTCTCGAAGTTCTTCTTGGGAACGTGTAACACGCTGGAAAAAGAAAAAGAACTATTATATTTTAGCCATTTACTAGAAATTACCAAATATCCACAGACATTTTATCTTCAGACAGAAGAAAAACTGTTAAATGAGTGTACAGAAAGAGACTGAGACTGCCCTACAAGGCTCATTGGCTAACGTGGAATAACGGTGAATTTATCTGTGTAAAGAGAAAAGCAGCCAAGCATGGTGGCTCAAGCCTACAATCCCAGCACTTTGGGAGGCTGAGGTGGGCGGACTGCTTGAGCCCAGGAGTTTGAGACCAGCCTGGGTAACACAGTCTCTGTCTCGACTAAAATTAAAAAGGAAAAGCTGCACTTTCTCTCTGCATTGAGGCCCTTTGGTGCCAGTGCCCATCCTCATCCTCCTCACCCTCCTGCAGTGCCCTGCACCATCTCCAGTGCAGGGACCAGACATGTGACTTGGACTTCAAAGCAATGAGTGTGTTTATTCATAATATGTAAAAATCAACAAGTATTTCTCTAATCACTATTACGAGTAATTATTAAATCTTAACCATTTAACTATCTGTGACTTTCTGCATTTTACAAGCTAAGGAATGGCTTTCTGGGCTCTGTGGCAGAGCTGTGCATAGTAATGCAAAGACATGTCCCACACATCTGAGACACATCCACTCCAACACCAGAAAGGTCTAAAATGTACTGGTATAAATTTGTTGAATACAAAGGTAGGGGTGCGTGTATGTATGTGTGTGTGTGAGAGAGAGACAGAGAAATGAGACACACACACACACAGAGAAAAAGAAGTGAGTACACTTTTTGCAAAGGGCTAGTCTAAAATCTGAGAAATGGCACATCTGAAAGGAGTCTACTCAGATAAACATGATCACTATGAGGTCTGAATCAAATATCTTTTTTCTGCCCTGTTAATGAATACAAATTAAAGATGTAAATCAGGAAAACAAATTATTTCCTTTTTCTTAAAAAGCAAACCAACAAAAAAGATGAAGTATCACTTCAACAAGCAGTAGTCTCACAGAAGAATGGAACATTTACTCCCAACATTTTGCTAGGACTTTACTTAGTACATAAAGAGTCTCATTACTGGGGTACCAAATCTACGGACTACATAAAAACAGAGACTGTGCACCTACCGCCACTCCCTGCTGCTGGAAGGGCTGACCTGAGTCACTTCTCTGCTCCCTTAAGACTTTGCACTGGCCCCGGCTGCTGGCTCGTACTCTCCACCTCCCCGCTTAAACCCCATCATAACTTTCCATTCCACACTCTGGCCTGCCGCACAGTTCCTCAATTCTCTCCTCTAGGTATTGTTTATCCATGTTGTGAGGTAGAAACAAGTAGCAGCTGTATACTATAAATGTGAAGACGTAATGCCAGGCCCACAGAACAGGAAATACTGTGCATAAAAATGGAATTCAATGTATGCACTACAAATTGGATTGTCTTGACATATGGAAAGCAGATTCTACTAAGTCCTAACAAAAAATACTAGAAGAACTAGGGCACAAAATTACTCAATTTTTAAAGAGAAATTTGGAGAAAGACACCTCCTCCCAGAGAACTCCAGCTTTTGGTGACAGAGTGTGTCCAAAACTCCCAAGACCGGGCTGTTGCAGGTGATCAGGCCCACCTAGGAGAACAGGATGGACCAGCACACCAGACAAAAGGCCAAGATGAAACCTCCTGACGGCCAACATCTGTGGCCTGAGAAGCATTTTCTTTCCTCAGAAAACAGGCTCCTCCTCATCTGTATCACAGCGTCTATCTCAGTGCAATCCTCTCTCCTCTGCCTACTGTTCTCATTCTTCAAGGCTCGGCTCAAATCCCATCTCAACTCTGAATTTAGTCTTTTCCAATCACTCTAAGAAGGCTGATCTTCAGAACTCCCAGAGCATTTGCGATCCAGAGCATGTATTTGTTACAAAGATCTAGACTGCACCTCTTTTTAAGCATACCTTTAATTTTTTCTCCCAATCTTTCACCATACAAACAGTTATCTTTCTAAAAAGAAAACCACATTTGGTAATGTTCCTAGCTTAACTACTCAGATTGGCATCTCCCATCTACTAATGTGGACAAAAATCCAAATTCCTTAGCTGTCATGTCAAGCCCTTCTGTCTGGCCCCGCCTATCTTCACTGCCTTAGATCTTGCCACCTCCTTCACCTCCACTCAGGGTTCCTGCTGAACTACTACACATCTCTGTGCACTTCCCTCCTCCTGGAAGGCCCTTCCGTGCACATGGCTGTGTCCAGGTTCTCGTTTGAGACTGAGAAGCTCCATCCCCTGCCGGGGCCTCTTCTCTCATAGCACTGACCATGCTGGGTCTGATGTGTCTGTCTCATTTCTCTGCCACATCATGAGCTCCCACAGGCAGGGCAGGGACAGCTCCTGATAGAGTGCAAAATATACCACGTGTGTTCTCATTTCTCACTTCTAGAATCAGTGAACTTTGTCTTAAAAATTATAAGGCCTTATATTCCTAACATTTTGTTAATCAAACATCAGAGAACAAATAATCCTTGTTCTTATTAAGTATTCTATCCTATCTCCTTTTTTCCTCAAACTTAACTACAAAACCATTAAGGAAAAAACAAAAGGCCAACAATGCTGTTCTATAGAAAATATTAATTGTGTCTCAGAACTCAGTGTTTACTCCTTGAGAGGTGAGAAAAGTGTGTGGAATCTTTGATTTCTAACCTGAATTGCAATACTGGAGTGATTACTATCTGTGTGCATATGTGGCTTTTCGTCATAATTTGGCCACTGGTTCTGAGGAGGAGCCATCCGATCTTGGGATTTGGAAGCTGGGAAGGTAAAATACTCTCTGGTGTACGTCTGAGTGGGGATGGGGTAGGCTTCAGGTCTAGGGGGAGGCGTCTGCTCCTGTAAAATGTGAAGAACAAAGAAAAGTGAGCTTTTTACAACCATACAGACTAACTTGATTTTCAATGATCTGTTTTAAAATTTTAAAAATAGTATATATGTTAAATACTGCATTAAAAATGTTTGATCCATACTGAGAATAAATAACATTTAATTTTGCCCAGACTTATTAATTTAAAACTGATTTACCTGACTAGTATATTAAAAATCAAAAGAGAAAACACTGCAAATTTAGAAATTATAATCAATGCTAATTCAGAGTAAAAATTGTACTAGATAACTGAGATGTCCCAAGGGAACCCTAAGTGTGGAAGTGCAGTAGAAGCCTTTTGCTTATCAATCAATCAGACCTCAGTGCAGAGGTTTCCAGTAGAGACAGATGTTATCTTCGCTGTTGTTCCAGAGGCATATGCACTTTTCCCTCCAGGACTAGGAGGCTGATCTGTTCAAGTTAGGGGGAAAAAAAAGTGTAATATTAAATAAACAACCTATATATAACATAAAATTTCCTTAAAGACCTCATTCATCTTCATTCTGCCAGTGAGTTATCTAGCATAGAGACGAAAAAAAAAATCAAGGCAGCTGAGAAATCAGGTCTTGTCATATCCACATCCATCTTTCAAATCATCACAGCCCAGAGCTACAAAAAAACCTTTGTAGCTCTGTGTATCAGGCCAGGGACTAGTAAACATTTTTGGTAACAGGCCAGAAAGTAAATACTTTAGGCTTTGTGAGCCTTTGTTTCCTGCTGATTATCTTTCTATTATTTCTTCTTCTCTTTGTTAACAACCCTTTAAAAATGTAAAAAATATTTTAGTTTCTCTTGGTAATTTACCAACCCCAAATAGAGATGTTATTAATGTATTTGCTTATGGGATCAACTGAATCTAAAGTCTCTCAATCTTAGTTTTTGTTAGAGAAATGTTACTTAATGATATCCCTTATGAAAACCATATCATAGTTAGCCAATGTTTGCAGAGAATAATTTTAATAATTAACAAACCACAAAGTGCCTACTCTCACTTCAGACTGTGACCATGAGTGTACTTAGGAAGCAAAAAAGTGTTACTCTTACTTGCTACGTTGGGGCTGGAACGGTGATCAGCTCTATTTTTCATCAGTCTGTCATCACCGGACAATTTCTTTGGTTCACTATATTCTGCCCAAGGCAGCTGAGGACTCTCAGGAGACCCATTTTGAGCGGAATTATTATAGAGTTCAAAGCCTTCACTCTTTGGTCGGGGTTTACCTGAGCCACGACGATCTGAAACTAGAATCAAAGCATATTCAATATCTCTTAAGATTTTATTTTCAACACCCTGATTATCATTAAAATTCCGTAAGAATTGTTCTTAGTATAAGAAATAAGGTGATTTTCCCTATAAAGGTCAATTCTTCCTACAGAATCACAAAACAGCTTTTAAGTAAATATACTGAGAATAAAGAAAATATTTTTACTTAATTGGTAATGATGGGAAGATGAACACTTTCAAAGCTTATTTTCTCGTTACCTGAAACTTCACTGTTTTAAGCAACAAATATAACCATTTTTAAAGTATCTTTTTAAAAAAAACTAAATAAAGATAAATATGCTTCCCTGACTTCGCAGAAAAATATCTGAACTTTTAATCGCCCAGTGTCACCGTTCTGAGCAGCCATCATGTGACATGAGCAGCTGTCACGTGACATGAGCCTTCTGCTCCTGATGGCCGCTTCTGTCAGTTCTCCTCCTTTTTGCTTGCTCACCCTGGTTTATCATCTACTGTTCACAGCTTCCCTCTGTGTGGTTTCTAACTCACATTCTAGTTTGCTTCTTTTAAATGACCACCAACTAAGAAATTAGACAATCAAGATGTTAAGCTCTATGTTCCATAAAAAGTAAAAAACACACTGAGCAAGGCAGACAACACCACACTAGGTTTTGCTGAGACGCCCCTTGGGTGGTGTGTGTTTGCTTCAATGAGCAGCAGGTCAGGTTCTCTGATGCCTTGGCTGTGGCTGTGATTTGTTACTATTAGGTACCAACTTGAGGTTCTGGGTTGTGAGGTTTCAGCCATAAAGGCCATATTTAGAAGTCTATGTATACATTTAACAAGGTGTGCTATGAATCAAAATGGTTTTCTCCTGTTGTGTCTGAACTAATTAAAAGCCCTAAATTTGTATTGATTTTATCCTGAGATTCTTTTTGACATAGCTATAAAACCACAGTTCCAAAAAATAAATTATTTAAATAAAAGATTTTTAAGCAAATTACAATCATGCACCAAATAAGCCCATTTTGGTCAATGATGAACCACATCCATGACAGTGGTCTCCTAAGATTATAACGGAGCTGAAAAATCCCTATCTTCTAATGATCTTAGCTAGTGCAAAGTTGTAGTGCAATGATTCCTCGTGTTTATGGTCACGCCAGACTGTACTGATAGCTGTATACGAGTATAGCTCATACAATTATACATGGTATATAATACTTGAAAATGTAATATGCAACTGGGTTGCTGGTTTATATATTTTACTATACTATACTTTTTATTGTTATTTTAGAGTGTGCTCCCTTTACTTATAAAAAGAGTTAATGGTCAAGTAGCCCCAGGCAGGTCCGTCAGGAAGCCTTCCAGACAATGGCATCGTCACCACAGGAGCTGATGGCTCCACGGCATGTCACTGCCCTGAAGACCTTCCCGTGGAACCAGATGTGGAGGTGGAAGACAGTGACACTAATGACCCTGACCCTGTGCAGGCTGAAGCTAATGTGTGTGCTTATGTACGAGATTTTAACCACAAAGACGAAAAGATAAATTAAAAAAAATAATTTAAAAATCACTTACAAAGTACAGAAAGAAAATACTTTGTACAGCTGTACAACATGCTTATGTTTTAAGCTAAGTGTTACCACAAAAGAGTCAAAAGTTTTTTTAAAATTTAAAATTTTATATAGTAAAAAAAGTTAGAGCAAGAGAAGGTTAATGTATTATTAAAGAAATACCTATGTATTTTTGTAAATTTAGTGTAGCTTAAGTGTACAGTGTTTATAAAGTCTACAGTAGTTATGGCCATGTCCTGGGCCTTCACATTCACTCACCACTCACTCGCAGATGCACCCAGAGCAACTTCCATCCTACAAGCCCCACTCAGGAGAAGTGGCCTTTGACGGGTCTAGCATCGTTACTCTTTTACACCTTTTATTTAACTCTAGTTTTTCTATGTTGAGCTATGTTCTCACTGAATTACAATGGCCTGCAGTATTCAGTACGGTGACATGCTGTGCAGGTCTACAGCCTAGGAGCAACAGGCTACACCATCTAGGTTCGTGTAGTACACTGTGATGTGTGCACAATGATGAGATAAACTAAGGATTAATTTTTCAGAATGGATCCCTCTTGCCAGGTGATGCATGACTGTATACAGAATGAGATCATCGTGCCTTAACTCAGCAAATGCAGGACTAAGGTAACTACTCATATACAAATAAATGCCTATTTCTTCAGTGAAGAACTGAAACACTTTAAATCCTGAGTCTGCCTATCAAAACTAAAAATCCTTTCATTCATTCTCTAGTTTTTTTCCCAGTTCATCTTTAACATGTCACATTCATTCTCTACTGAGCACCTACCATGTGCTGGGCCTACGGAAGCTCACCAGCAGTCAACCAGCCCTGTGGGGGCTCCTGGTGACAGGGAGGGGACCTGGTGACTCACAGTGTGGGTTCCAAGGTCAGAAGGCTCACATGGGAATCCCAGGCACTGTGCTGAAGCGCTCGCATTCTCAATTTCTTTATTTTTAAAACTGGGGCAACAGTAACACCACTACCTCCTCCATGGGGTTTTATGACTATTCAAAGAGTCCATGACTGTAGAACACTGTTTTACAGTTGGCCACTGTCTCCCTACTGGTCCTTACTTCTCTGCATCATGGGGGATGGCTGATTGAGAAGGGTGGCCAGACCGTGGTAGATGGCACCCTGCTTTGCTACTTCCAGTGTCACCACAGAGCTTGTTCTTGTCATGAGTTCTGCTGCCCTAGGAGAAGAAGATTACACATGTAAGAAAAATGAAAATGCAGTGCGGGCTCTGTCATGAATAGCTGTGATCACAGCAACTGAAAATCATGTTCCACAGCCTCATCTATTATTTTGAGTAATGGTTCTGACTTTCTTTACTTTTTTATTTTTTTTTTATTTTTTATGGTTCTGACTTTCAGACAGCTTACTCACTACCCATTTTCTCCTTTTAAAACTGACTGAAAATAGGCAAACACATCTCCTGTTATCGTATTAAGAATAGTAAGATAATATTCAGAAATTTGAAGAAGAGTGTGTTTCTTTCAAGTTTCAAAGAAACTGTGCTAGATTAAAATATATATTTATAATTTGATAAGTGAAATGTCATGTACACTAAAAAAGGTAAAGAGTAGTAGGAGCATGTTTTAGCATAGTTTTCATCTTCCAATTTCAACATTTAATGCAAAAATCACCTAAAAATGCTAATACTAAGCTTCAAGCAAATAAACCAATGATACCTTTCCTGAGAGAGTCCAACCAGACTTCGTCCATCCACGCTGAGGAGTTGATCACCTGCAGCTAGACGTCCGTCCTAGGCAAATCCACAGGTGTGTGCATGGATTAAGGGTGGAGAGCAGAGAGATGGAGGAAGAAAAGGTAATAATGAGTAGATAGCCTGTTTCTTCTTCCAACAAACACTGTGTAGTGTTACATAACTAAAAGTATCAGCAGAATCTCTCACATCATTTGCTGAACATATGACACACTGAAAATTTACTTTTTTTCAAAATGATACTGACCACATCTGCAGCACCTCCTTTCACAACCGACTTCACATAGATTCCTAGTTTATCTTGACCAGCACCCTATTGCAAAAACAAGGCAAAAACACTGCACTGAAAATATACTGTAAGAAATGCACTATGCAGGTAAGTAAAACAAAAATAAAACCACCCAACATGTACACAGGTAACTGCAACAAAGTCCTGGTTCTCATTTTTACATGAAAATCAGAATTATGAAAAATCAGTTATTCATGCATCAGCTAATGATGAGACTAAAATAGAGACTTGGAATCCTGAAGTTAATTTAAGAATAGTTCTGAACAGCCACAAGTGTAAGTGAATTAAGAACTACTTGCATGATATATACTATTAATCATTTTAATACAAAAAGCAACTTGGTACAGTATTTTTACATTTCACCATTTACCTATATCCTCCCTTATACCCTTGTTCTTTTCATACATATAGTTTAGGATTTTAAACGATAAAAAAACTTCTGTGGCTAACAGTAAGAGGCACTTAGTAAGAGAAAATCATACAGAAAATAATCAGTATTATAACTCATGTACTTTAACTGTAAATAAATGTCGAAGCAACAAGACCCAAATCACATAGAATTGATATATTATGAAAGAATAAAATTCTGTTAGATAGACTTAAGTATTATATACAATTACTTTCAGAATCACCAATATTCTACTTGGATATCATGACTATACTAAACCTAACCCTATAACAATAAAAATTTTGGGTAATTTATTGCAACTATCAAAGAAAGCAGTCCTATGTATGCAATCTTACTTAGATATTATGGACAATATTATACAACTGAGCATAATTCCTTAGGTCACAACGATTGAAGGCAAATACAAATCCATTTCAATCACTGCGAGGCACTGTATGGTAAGAGTAAAAATACACAAATGATTTAATTAAAACAGATTTTCTGTAACATCCTGGAACTATGTAATTTTCACTTGGAAACCACTTACATTTGTCTCCTTTAGTTAACAAGTTAAGTTTACGGAAGACAGCCTGACTGGCCAGCACTGTTGATCCTGACTCCCTTTATCCCCTTAGGGAAAAACAAAACAAAACAAAACAAAACAAAAACAAAACAAAACGCCTGTAGCAGGTCAAATTTTGTAAGCATAAAACCATCCATACATATCTCATTTTAAAAACAGTATAATATTTCTTAATTTAACAAAGCAACTCCATTTTGGAAAGCAGTATACTTCAAATTTCATGTGGTTACATTATCTGGGAACTAAGTTTATAAAAGTTCTACAGAAAGCAAAATCAAATATTCTCCTTTGCAGCTTTTGATCTGTATTTTCCATCTGTTCACCTCGATATCCCTCTGTGTCTATTCACACCTCTCTCCTGTGGATAGTTTCCACTTTCACCTCAATGCAAGTCTCCAGCCCAGTCCCAGATGCCTCACGGCCCACTTGCTATCTCCCTCTAGAAATCATTCAGCACAGTCCACAAACCACAACAGTCAAATATAACCTGTGGTCCTTGAACAGATCCTTTTGCCATAAAAGACATGATTGGGATAGTTGGCAAAGACTGAGCTTTTTATAAATTTACAATTTCAAAAATAAAAGATAAAATATACAGCAGGCACTCAATAAAGGGCAACTTTCTGAATTTTAGCATATCACTTAGCAAAATAATAATAAATATGCTTTTTGCCTCACTATATCTGTGACAATGCTGGGTTTCCTTGAATCTAGGGACCTAAGACACACTACGGAAAAATACTTCTAAGACATGGCACCCCCCTGACCGCCCCCATTTGTGAAATCAGGTAATCCCTCATAATCTAATTAACCGAATTTTTTTACACATTTCATAATTTTATGTGATTCATAAATAACCTTAATTCTATAGCTCGGCTGTTTAAATGACAATTTCATTCACTGAACAAATATCCACCGAGCGCCTGTATGGTCCTAAGCTCCATGTACACATCAATGAACAAAACAGACAAACACTCTTGCCATTTGGGAGCTTCTTCTATTCCTCAGCAGAGTTTATCTGTGGTCATTCACTAACAATTCTAGCTGGAGCACTGGAAGTCCTCCTTTTTCTTTTCCTGAAAATGATGCATGCCTATTCCCTTCCAGCTGGTACCCTAGGTCAGGTTTTTAAAAAGTCCTACAAGCACTACTTATTTTTTTCCTCTGCTTTCTACCTGACTACAGAAAAGCAATGATTACTCAACATCGGAATGTCAACTGTCAGTGAGAATGGGCACCTCACATTTTCACATGGCATTATCTTCTGGTTAATGTAATACTGACCTTGTAAAGACTAAAAATCATCCCTTTACTAAGATAACCAATTACTATCATCTCTGACAAGAAAAATGTTTAGCAATACTACTAGTAATACACCATTTTTAGTAACACTATTATAAACAAGGAAATATCAAATATATATTTTAAAACAATAAATCAAGCCTCCTTCCTCCATTTCTGATATGCTTTACATGATCACACTACAGACCAAAAAAATGGCAATTACTTAGACAAACTGTAATAACAAAACTCTGTTTTTAAAATCATAAAATAGAATAATATCAGAAAATGAGAACAGGACTGTTTCATTTCTTCCTAAAACCCAAGACCCTGCACATACAGTTGGAGCTGCCTGCCAGTCAGCTCTTCTGCCACTCCCAATTTTCATTTTTGGAAGATGTCTTTGTTCCAATTTCACAATAAACTTCAGTTTCGTGGCACCTGTTACTCCATGTTTCAACCTCTTCATTCAGAGCAGTAATCACATACCTGAGGGCAACCATTAGGCTCTTTTCCATCCTAGCCACCCTCCACAAGCAGACAGCCAACGTGCAAGCTGAACATGTGGACTCCATATGAACAGCACATGGCATTTAAAGAACCTGAAATCCTCTACCATTTTAAGGTAGGTAATTTAGGATACTATATGCAATGTGAAATTTAATGCCTAAATTTAAATCCTGAAGCAAAACTGATCATGTACTACTGATATTTGACTGCACTACCTATATTTAAATAGGTTGAAGTTTACATTATAAATTTCAAACAAATTCTGGCAAAATGAGGAAGCTCTCCTCATGACTGATCTTCTGGTCTCCCTACGTCCAATCATGTTTCCTGAAGCACAGCTCAGCTCACACTATCCTGACCAGACTCTTGTAACTGCCAGCTACTATAAAAATTCACAGTAGCTTCCTGCATGAGGTATTCACGGGTCCATGAACCACTCTTGTCATTCTCCACCCAAATCACCCCTCACCTCCTCCCATTCTATCTGACTCATGTTCATGACTTGGTTGATGTTCTCTCTACACCAACTGTCTTTCTGATGCAAGGTATATGCCCAAATGCTCTCCATCATTCACCTCCGAGACTCACCTGCCAGCCCACTCACCTTCCCAGTGTCAGGGAAGATATCATCTCTTCTTCACTTATGTTCTCATCACATTGGACTTTCTTTGTTCTCTTTGAGCAGTGAGTCATTGTGTCCTGCATTACAGCTACCTCTGCAAATGGCTCCTTCCTCCAACTCCATTAGAAGCTTCTTGAATATAAGGAGCTCTATCCCTTCCAGAAGAGCTTCTCAATTAGATTGACTTATAGTTTACTAACATTGATCAATAAGAAATTTGGTCAATTTCCTATTTTAAAAACCTAAGATGAGGAGGTCTGTAATCTTACAGAATGAATAGTAAGTTAAGAAGCAACTGATATGCCCATTATATATGGGTTAGCAACAAAACTTTGTAAAATTACTAGTTTAGAAAGATAGATACAAAGGCACTCAGGCTGTGGCACCCAATGTGCCCTTTTAGGAAGGGAACTCAAATCCATGACTGTCAGGAAAGACACCAATAAGATACATTCCATTTTCTTATATATTCAGAATGTATCTGAATTCTAAGTAATAACCACTTCTTTTAATTCCAAGTAAACTGAATTTATAAATATATCTGTTTGTCACAAAAAGAGGTTTTCATTTAAGGAAATAAGCATTCATGATAGGGCCGGGCATAGTGGCAGTCATCCCAACACTCTGGGAGGCTGTGGTGGGAGGACTGCTTGAAGCCAGGAGTTCACGACCAGCCTGGGCAACATGGTGAGATCCTGTCTCTATAAAAAAAATTTAAAAAGCATTCATGATTATTAGAGACCTCAATTCAAAACACCCATGAAAATCTACAAGGTCTATTCAAGGTTGGTCATAAAAATGGAATCTGATTAAAAGTCAAGACAATGCATAATGAAACATATTTTGAAAACACTCTTAGACACAGGAAGACAGAACAATGTGCAAGTAAAGAATATGGATCTGGATAACGTAAGAGGTATCCACATTTTGGTTGGCATTTGGGCCTCCACTTCACGGACTGCTCTGCGTCACGAACGTTTCTGCGGACACATTCCCCATCCACTGACTCTGCACCTTCTGCACACACTCCTTTCCTGCAGACCCACTGGCCCTGTCCACATGCCCTTCCCTCCTATCACCTCTGGTTATTTGGATCCTACTTCTACTTCAGGTGCAGCTCACAGTCATAAACTGGTCATAAAAATTCTAACTACAACTGCTGTATGGAGACATTACAGTTCTACTGGTAATTATCTCAGCAAAACAAAATTAGAGATGACTACCCAGAGATGAAAGAACTCTAGGAAATGTCTATTTGTATCACATCAATATGGGCAATTACCTTCAACCCAAACCACCACAATCTCTGTCCAACTACAAGGTGTCCACTTGTCCAAGGTTTCTCAATCTGGCCATGGCAGTGCAGGCCTGGAATGTGCATCCTGACTGGGGGAAGAACAGAGTAAAGAAGCTCTGCTGCATCCCTGCCTCAGCTGCTGGTCAGATGCCTCAGCAAACTGTCATCTGTCGAGCCATAACAATCCCTTAACATTATGGAGCTCTCACTACCTACCCCACTTTATTTGAAGAAATGAGAACTGTACTGCCTATGGTTAAAAAAACTGTATGGAACAATTTATTAATTTAAGAAATATTAAACTACTTAATTTAGGTTTTATTTCTAAACAATAATGCACTATTTATGTAGTCTATTAAGGTTGAACTCAAAATTTATTAAAATAATGTCTTTATTTATTTTTATTATTATACTTTAAGTTCTAGGGTACATGTGCACAACGTGCAGGTTTGTTACATATGTACACATGTGCCATGTTGGTGTGCTGCACCCATTAACTCGTCATTTACATTAGGTATATCTCCTAATGCTATCCCTCCCCCCTCCCCACAATAGGCCCCGGTGTGTGATGTTCCCCTTCCTGTGTCCAAGTGATCTCATTGTTCAATTCCCACCTATGAGTGAGAACATGCAGTGTTTGGTTTTCTGTTCTTGCGATAGTTTGCTGAGAATGACGGTTTCCAGCTGCATCCATATCCCTACAAAGGACACAAACTCTTCCTTTTTTATGGCCGCATAGTATTCCATGGTGTATATGTGCCACATTGTCACTGATGGACATTTGGGTTGATTCCAAGTCTTTGCTATTGTGAATAGTGCTGCTATAAACATACATGTGCATGTGTCTTTATAGCCGCATGATTTATAATCCTTTGGGCATATACCCAGTAATGGGATGGCTGTGTCAAATGGTATTTCTAGTTCTAGATCCTTGAGGAATTGCCACACTGTTTTCCACAATGGTGCACACACAATTAAAATTCATTTTATGGTAATTCTATTTCTTTTCCAACTAAGAAAGAACAGCCAGGCCTAGAAGCTCTATGTTCTTTGCTGCTGTGTATCAGCATATAGAACATTCAAGTGCAAGCTATGTAATTACCAACCAAAAACAATCACAGAAATGTAGAAACAGTTCCAAGAATACTAGTGAAATGGTATTAAACACTTGTGCTGTTCAGTATGGCAGTCGGCAGGCCACAGGTGGTGACAGAGCACTGAAAATGTGGCTCATGCAAACTGAAATATGGAAGTGCAGAGACTGAGTATGGAAAAAAGAATGTGAACTATCTCACTGATGATTTTTATACTGACTACATGTTGACATAACATTTCTGATGTATTAGATAATATAAAATATGGTATTAAAATTAACTTCTCTTTTTAAAAAAACACAGCTAGTAGAAAACTGGAAATTCCCCATGTGACTCATATATTTCTATCGGACAGCGTTGCACTAATAATGTAGATGTTCACTGTATGTTTGGTATGAGTAATGACAGGTACTAGCAACACATTTACAATTACGCAGATAATACGGCAAAAACAAGATTTTACCATACTACAATATATATGCTAACATTACACACCCTGGTTAGAAAAGCAAAAGAGCCATTAAAATTGAGAACACAGTATTATAGATAAATCCAGAAAGGCTAAATAGTTTTAAGGATTACTTGCTTAAAGGTACCTAAATATGGTATTTGAAAAGATATTATTGCATTTTAGTCCATTTATTCTTTGCAAAACTAAAAGAATAATCATAATTATTCAGGATTACTCATTCCTCATTTAACAAATCAGTTCCTTTAAAGAAAAGTTGGGGCAGAGGTCTTCTGAAAAGCAGTTACAGATTCAAAAGGCATCAGAAATTACAAATTTCATTCCGTACAATTTTGGAATTTAATTAACCAAACTTAAATACCAGAGGTAAATTTTTAAACGTACTTTCCCCCGTCTGGAGGCCCCTGAGAGAACATCTGCAGTACAGCATCCAAACTGCCATGTTCAGCATTTGTGCCCTTCAACATAATTTCAGCATATTAGAGAACACCCAATGTGGAGCACACACTGGCAGCAGATTTAGATCTTGTATCCTTTTTTAAAAAAGGCAAAAAGGAAACACAAAGATCACTGCCTGTTTGATCTTAACATTTTAATCCTAAAATGCCTCTTGAAACTGCCTTTCTTTCCATTAAAAAGGAAAGAAGAGGGTTTGAGAGGGGGGTGGGACTAATGAGGGAGAGGAGAGACAAGGAGGACACAAAAAGGACGAACCGAAGCTGTATCTGAAATTTACCTGTAGGATGAGGTACAAGACAGAATGGCAGTAAATGAACAAAAAGTTATCAAAAATTATAGTAAAAGACAGAAATAACTCAGTTGCTATACATTCAACTTTCCCTAGAACTGAGAAAGAGCACGCACCTATAAGTTGCTTTGTGCATCCGATGAGAAATGGCCACAGGGAAAAGACTGCTCCCCAAATGTCTTCTCTAATTCTTTTACTGCACCTTTTCAGAAGAGGTTTTATAGAAGTGTAGGTCGTCTCCCCACACGCACAGGGAGGCTCGGTCAGGCGGAGCCTAGGCTTCAAACATTCCAGTAGCACACCCTGAGTGCGTGTGGGAGTACAACGTGATAAACAGCATAAAGACATCATTAAAACATAATCCAAAGGAAAAAAAAAAAAAGAGCAGGAGGAAGAAAGATATGCTGGCCAAATCATCAATTCAACCCTATTGTTCTCAGGTAAGAAAACCTAGCCTGGGTTCTCTGGCTGGTGATTTTAGAACAATAAGTGGCTGGAATGACCTCAGAGCCCAGAAATATTTCAGTCATCAGGCATGCTTCAGTTGACACCCTGCCCACTTGCTGCTTTCCTCGGGGTTTTTCAATTGCTTTATTTCTAGTTGAGTAAGTAAATCCAGGCTTGGGTTTTAAAAACATTCTAAAGATCTCTCTTATTGGATAGGAATTACCTTAATTTTGAAATAATCAGTTCTAAAATTCACTTTGTATATGAATTCTACATTCAGCAACCTTGAAAGTCCATGGTAAGTTACCTCCAGCAGGTTTGGCGCTGTGAGCAAGGTAACTAAGCTTGATATCTATGAGCAAGGCTGTAGTTCCAGCTCTGGTTTTCGGTTATGCTTTTTGTATAAAATACAAACCCAACACACCACATCCATCTCGTCCCTCTCCATAAAATGAAGGGAACGAAGGTGGCCCCACAGATGGGATGCAGGAGGCCCATAAACCCAGAAAGACCACACATATGCAGGGTGTGTGAATTTCACTAGGGCGGAGAAACTCTTCTTAGCCTCGCAAAGTGGTGTGCGACTCATCAGATTTTCAGGCACGAGAGACCACTGGAGGCGACCCTGACACTCCTGACAAAGCTCCCCAGAGCCCTGGCCTGCGCAGGGGATGGGTCTAGATCACTTTAGATTCCACTGAGAGAGATGGGGCAACCCCGGGGCAGTCTGAACCTCTGGGTTACCCCACAGCCAATATCCTACATCCAGGTAAACTCTACAAATTATCATCATTTTCTATAATGGCTCTCTAGAGGATTAACATTTTATGTTCCTATTATGTTATTTTAATGTTGTACTTGAATTATTTCAGTCAACCCAAGAAATCAGCACTTAGGCCAAAATTATAAACTAGGTAAAAATAATATTCTTTTATATCATTTACTATTTTGCTTTTGGCACAAAAATGTATTGTTTCCAAATTCATAAGAAGCCATGAAGGGCACTGTGTCACTTCATACAACTTAGTGGAAAGATGTTTCTGGTAAGCACAATAGGAACTCTGGGACTGACTTTAAAAAGGAACCCGGAATTTCCTGACTTCACTTGTTCGACTAGGTGTTTCCCACGTGGTCATAATTAGACCACTGAAGAACACAAGAGAAGGTCTCAGTCTTCAAAGGACCAAATTACAGTTTACGTGATAAACTGACTCTAAACAGTGAGAAGGCATGTTAATAAACAGTCCTTACCCTCTCATTTTTAGGGCATAGGAATCTTGTTTTAAGCTAAGATTTTAAGATTTTAAAACTTTAAATCAGTACACTGTCTAAAAGCATAAACTCGAACATACTTAACGCATTAATTAACCATTGAGTTTTAAATAAAATAGCAAAATATCCTAAGCACTTTTAAAAGTGTCATTTTTATGTTCACTTTTAGAAAAAACGGGTTTTAGAGAAAGGCTGTAGTTAAAACCACCTAATGGGGCCAAAAATAGGTTACATCATGGATATTCTTGTCCATGTCTTCAGCAAGTTACACAGTGGCAGTTATCATATTTAAAGCAACCTTCACCATATTATACCCAGCAGGATGAAATATGGCTGTTTTCTTAAATAAGAAGCATATAGAAGGCTTACGTTTTTATGAAGTTTAAGAATTTGCAGCACAAAAATAGCAAAAAAAAATCTGAGTGTGTAATTACAAGCTACATTAAATAGTTGTTGCTTCATGAGCAAGTTAATTATTGACAGGTTTAAACAAGTTATACTGAAAGAAAAAGCATTCTTTCAAGACCACAGTGTGCACAAGAACACCGACAACTGCCCCCTGAAGAAACTCACCACTGACTGTATTCTTCCAACAACAGAGAACCACATTTTCATTTCCGGGACCACAACAACTTCGTGAACTGAAAATCAACCGTCTATTCTCTCAGTTTTCAACAGCAACCGAGACAGCTGGTTTTTCAAGACCGGGATCGCCACATTCTGCGCTGGATGCTATGACCCTGTATGGCATTTATCAACACGACCTAGAACCAACGCAATATTCAGACTCTTACGTAACCAGTCCACGCTGACTGCTATTTACTTTGTACTTTTAAACTTTAAAAAGAGTTAGAAAAATAAAAATGAGGGAATTGTTTGTAATTTTAAAATCCACATTAAACAGGAAGCATCATGTCCCGCAGATGAGCAAGAAGTAGCCTGCTGATCGTCCCCAAAAGCAATGTTTTAAAAAGTAAACTGCATACCCACAGTGCTTCCAAATCATCTGGATTTCATAAAACTTAACCACCATGTGGAAGGCGAGTCAGCGAACTTAACATCAAAACATGGTTCAGGGTTACAGCAGCTAAGCCATAGACCAATTTAGAAAAGGAAAAAAGACCAGGCCAAATACAAAAACCACACAGCTTATAGAAAACAACAAAAGCACACAAATGACTATGGGTAAAATTTAACCACACAAGTCTATAGGCTCCTCTGCAGAAAAAAACCATATACCACACACTCATGAGACTAACAAGAATACAAACAGCAGGTGATTATCCAGTACCAGGCTCAACATGCCTGACACAGCTTCTCTCTCTGAAGAGCTGAGGTAACCATAACTATTACTGCTACGTTAAAGGCAACGAAACTAAGACTTTGAGAGGCAGTGCCATGTGCTCCGTGCTCCAAGGCTGCCAGTGGCAGGAGCAGAATGTGCACAGCAGCAGCGTGACTGCAGATCCCAGACATGAACAGAAACCCACAGGACGCCGCCACACCAACAGGCTCAGTAAGACGCAGGGCAGAGCTAATGGCGAAATTTCCCTGTATACTGCCCTGCCCTGCACTCAGAACACTCCCCTGAAATCTCAAAAGTAAGTCCACTCTATTGTAATAATTTATGCAGACTCACAGACCTATCAACTATACAGTGTCATCTCAGTAGTGTGTATGTATTAGATGACTTTCCAAGTACCAGAAATTTACAAGTAAACTAGAAAAGAATGGACTATATTTAGTAATCCAGTATGCCAGGGAACTGCTAGATTCATTTCTCTCATTTCAAGAAAAGGCGTCAACAGATGCTTCATTTCTGAAAATGGTACACTGTCCAATTAATAGTCCATTTTCTTTATTTCCTTCAGATCATCTACATGCTGACATCCAAATTTTATCTCTAGCTCTAACCTTCTGAGTTTCACTATCCAACTATCTACTAGATAATCTATTCACTCACCTGAACAGGCATCCCACATCTCCAGTGTGACATGTTCAAAGCTGAACTCCTGATGCCACCACGCCTGCCCCCTTCAGTTTCCCTGCCTTCATAAATCACACCTCCATGTGTCCAGCTGCTCAAGACAGAATCAAGATTCATCTGGATACTTCCCTCTTTCATCCACTAATGCAACTCACAAGCCAATCCAAAAACTGCCATTCAACAAGTATGTATTAGTACCTACCATAACCAGAAACTGTCAACCCTTCGATAGTGGACAAGAGAAGATGCTTGCCTTAACAGGGTGTCTGTTCCAGAACACCTTCGTCCTCTGCACACACAATAAACCATCCCGTCATCTCCACTGCCATGTCCCTACTGTAAGCCTCCACAACCTCTCATCTGGAAAGCTAGTACAACTTACTTATTAGTTTCTGGTTATACTTCTGAGCGGCTCTAATCCATGTTCCAGAATTGTAAAAATAAACTTTAAAAACTGCACTCTAATCATATCATGCCTCATTTAAACCTCAAGGGTCCTTATCTCACCTATAATAAAATCCTCAGCGGGGCACGGTGGCTCAAGCCTGTAATCCCAGCACTTTGGGAGGCTGAGACGGGAGGATCACGAGGTCAGGAGATTGAGACCATCCTGGCTAACACGGTGAAACCCCGTCTCTACTAAAAGATACAAAAAACTAGCCGGGCGACGAGGCAGGCGCTTGTAGTCCCAGCTACTTGGGAGGCTGAGACAGGAGAATGGTGTGAACCCGGGAGGCGGAGCTTGCAGTGAGCTGAGATCCGGCCACTGCACTCCAGCCTGGGCGGCAGAGCAAGACTCCGTCTCAAAAAAAATAAAATAAAATAAAATAAAATCCTCAGCTCCGTCCAGACCCACCATCACAAGGCCTTTCTTTATAAAGTTTTATTGGAACACAGCCACGCTATGCCACAAACTGCCCTGTGGCTGCCATGATAGCAGAATTACTCAGGGCAACAGATTCCACATGGCCTGCAAAGTAGAAAATCGCCACAGTCTGGCCCCTTGCAGAAAAAGCTTGCTGACACTGTACTCTATGATCTGGTCCTATCTGCCTCTCCACACGCCCCACATGGCTTCCCCTGACAGCCCAAACTCGGCTGACCCTGTGTACATGGCCCGCTGCCATCCTTGACCTCGCTAACAGTGACTCAACCTTCAAGTTCAGCACTGACTTCCACTCTGGAGCGCAGTTTAGACATTCTGCAAACAGCCATGGATAATGACCATCGATCATATAATTCCTCACTCATATTTGTCTGTCTCATTCTTCAAGTGGTCAAGGGGCAAGTGCTAATAAAGTGACTAAGATCACAGACATCTTGGCAAGAGAAGAAAACTTTCATCACTAGGTAAAAAACAACTTTCATGAACGTCAAATCCACACTTAGTTTCACTAAATCTATTTTATAAGCTGATGAATTAATTTTATTACTATTATTATGAGACAGGGTCTTGCTCTGTTACCTGGGCCGGGATGCAATGATGAGAAAACAGCTCACCACAGCCTCAGCCTCCTGAGCTCAAACCAGCCTCCTGCCTCAGCCTCCAGCGTAACTGGCCTACAGGCGCACACCACCACACTGAGCATACTTTTTGATTTTTTTGTAGAAATGGGGTCTCACCTTGCTGCCTGGACTGGTCTCGAACTCCTGGGCTCAAGTGATCCTCCTGCCTCGGCCTAAACCCAACTGCTGGAATTATAGGCATAAGCCATGGCTCCTGGCCAAGTTAACCATTTTAGAACTAAATCTGAACTCCCTTCTTTTTCTTCCGGTTTTCAGTTTATACACATTATTCACTGTGGAAGGTATTTGAAAAGACCAAAAACAAGAACAAAGTGAACATCATCTACACGTTAGGGAGGATCATGCCCCACTTTAGAAAAGGGACACACAGGTCTATGTCCCCAGCAAAGGGAACAGCAGGGCCTTTCCAGCCACTCTCTACCTCTTCCTGGCTGACTCCCCACGGAGGCAGCAAAGCCATGCATGGGAGAGTGAGACAGGGATGTCAAACACAGCGAATGCTCCAAACCTCTTCAGGCTGTCTTTTGGAGTGTTCTGCTATAAGGGGACAGCTACCTTCACCTTCCTCTTACCAGGGAAGACTTGCTGTGTGAGTGACCTGAGGAGGGGGAGGGAAGCACGTTTAATTCAGGATCACAAATTTGCAGGTGCAGTACAGACATGCACATCAGACACATCCCCAACCCAGCTCCAGCTGGTGGAAGGTCCATCTTTTTGATTGCACGTACCTAACCTTCTATGCTGTTACTATGCCCCATTAAGCCCCAAGTCTATTAATATAACCTACAACCCAGTTACAAGTACTATTAACATTGTTATTTCCTGGTCTTTTCTACAAATCCTTTTAAGTATCTTTTGTTGTTGCTGTGTTTTTAAACGCTGGAGATTTAAAGTTTAAAAGTGAAAATGTACACTCTATTTTTCACACGATAGGCATTAATATTCTCTTCTGAAATGAGTATTATTTTAACAATTAGCCACTACTTTCATAATAAGTTTATTCTAATACTAGTAAAAGTACAGACCTAGCCTTGAAATTACAATATACCCTGATTACCCTGCAGACTCCTAAATCACATTAGACTCACAGAAGCCAGTAATTGTGCTACACTGATACCTAATGTAACTTTTCTTCATAAATGACAAATATTTTTGTAATAGCAAAGATTCCAGAGTCAGTGATTTTTATGATGAAACTACTTTCCATTGAAGATATAGAGAGAAGGTTGTGTTTCTTCTGAGGCTTCCTTGCGTAAGAGCAAATACAAAGAGGACACACAGCAGCTCAAGGGACTTTAAACCCCACAGAAGAGGGGATTAGGGATTGAGAGAGGCTGGTGGTGGAAGAGGTGACCAAGTGCAAGGATCTAAAAACAAGCAGCAAAGACAGGTGTGGGCAGCAGCATGGATGTACAAATGCGCAGAGCCCAGGTGGAGCCCATTCAAGCAGCATGGGCTCCCTGGACTCAGGCACAGTTGGGCACACGTAGGGCTCTGCACCCGTGCCTGGGTGTCTGGGCTGAGGCACTTTCGCTGACACCTTTTGCACTCCTTCCCCTCTCCCTCCCAGGTAGGTTCATAACCGGCAGAACCTTCCTTCTGGAGCTCCTCCTTGAAGTGAGAGGATTCTCTTCATCTGGGCATCATCTGACCGTCACCTGTCACGAGCTGGCACCCTGTCCCTTAGCCTCTTGCCTGCATTGCCACAATAACTGAACAGAGGCTCAGGTGTGACTTTCAATCTGGCTTGTTGTCCTAATTGCCCCCGTCACCCTGGAAAGGACAGAGGTCAAAATTCAGAGACAAACAACCAGAGGCCAGAGGCCACCCAGGAGAGGGTGAGAAAGTGCCAAGTGAACCCAGAGCTCCACTTCTTCTTCCCTGCTGTAAGGTAATGCTGGTTCCTTTATACATGAGGAAATCATGAGAAAGAGAATACCAAAAACTCTGAAAGACTGAATGCTGAAGTAAATTAGACTTGAATCTACAGGAACAAATAGTTTTGTACTGCAAGATACTTTTTTTAACTGCAAGAGGTAGACACTGATCGTGGAAGCCCCCTACTTCCACCTCCACACTCCTAAAACCCCAGGTAAGAAGAGCATTTAAAGTAGGGTTACAGGATGAACATAACAGAAAACATGGAGGTTACATTCTGCCCACAGATTTGAGTATGGTGGGGTAATTTCTGATTCTGATTTTTTCCTGAAAATGGGCACTGACTCAGCTGGTAGGCAAAGAGAAAACATAGCTCTATGGCTGATACTTTCACTTTTACATCTCCAAATGAGTCCTGGTCCCTTAAATTGCAACAGCCTGGAAATATGGCCTGTGAGCAGGACCCTTACCAGGAGTACGCAGAAATTCTGGATGGTGAGGTGGGAAGGGCCCTGGACTACGCTCTGCCTGCACAGGTGAACCCCACATGCCTGGGTCTCTGAGAGGCAGCCTACTACGCCCCATGCAGCACCTTCAACCCATATGCTAAAAGGGTTCAGGTTCCTCTGATGAACTCCTGAAAAGACGCCCACCTTTCATCCGAGGTTCTTCTAATCCATCCTGCACACCAGACTCAGATAAAGCCTCCTAAAATGTCAGTTTCATCACGTTCCTCTTTTGTTCTAAATCCTGCATTTCTTTGTGGTGCCTACAAGATAAGGCACAGACTCCTTATCCTGTCAATCAAGAGTTTTAAAACTAATTAAGCACTGCCTTCCTTATTCCGCTGTCCTTAGTAATTGCACAGGTCTCACCTTATCCAAAAGTGGCACACACACGACTTGTTTCTTCTATCCTTGCTTGTGCTCTCACTCGAACCCACGATATATCTCCCTTATTCCTTTATTCCAATTATGTTTGTTCTAAGGATTAGCTGAAACTCCACTTCTCCCAAGATGCCCTCCACAACTGCTACAACGCCCATTCATCTTCTTAATTTCTCCAAAATACACAAAGGTAAAGTTTTATGGTACTTGCACTAGATCTTATCACATATTGTTTTGTAGGCATTTGTGTTATGACTAAGATTATGGATAACAAATTTTCCTCATAGCTAATTCAGTGAGAGTTGTGCTAATACAGCTGGTAATTTGTTATTTCAGGATTAAACCTATATAACAGCAAATCAAATATCCACTCGGTTAAAAAGAAATTGCTCTTATTTGCTATCTTTCAACAAATATTTTTTGCCTATTATATGCTGGAGAGTGGGGATAACTACAATGAAGATGCTACAGAGTCAGTTTGACAGGGAGAAAGATACCAAACTCTTCATGATCTAATTCCAGTTCTAAAACTGCCCTGATTTAGGGGACAAAGATGAGCAGAGTGAGCTGCCAGGAAGTCCTTGCAAAGTAGGACACAAAAGCTTTGTCAGCACTTTGGGAGGCCAAAGTGGGAGGACTGGTTGAGACCAGGAATTTGATCGAGATCAGCCTGGGCAGCACAGTGAGACACCGTCTCTAAAAGAAATTTTTAAATTAGCAGGCATGGTGGTATGCTCCTATAGTCCTAGCTACTTGGAAGGCTGAGGCCAGAGGATCACTTGAGCCCAGGAGTTCAAAGCTATGACTGTGCCACTGCACTCCAGCCTAGGTGACAGAGCAAGACCCAGCCTCTTTTAAAACATAAAAATAAAAAAGGCCTCGCTGCATGATGGGATAGTAGATGCAAATACGCCCAGTCAGGCAGAGCCTGTGTACTTGTTAGACCACCTATTAGCTCACCATCTAGCCTTCGGTTCAAAGCCAGGACCTCAACATTTTTTCTCACACTTCTGCATTTGTTCACTGCAAAGCTGACCTCATGGCCTGCCCCATACCCTCATTTCAAATGGACCCTTCACAAATTAGAGTAGCTGAGGAAGAAAACACTTCCGTGAAAGCTTTTAAAAAATCACAGGTCTCTCCAGACAATGGGAATGGCAGGGTTTCAAATTATAGTCCGTTTATTTCCAAATTAATATTCAGGATAATATAATTCTGGTATAAAGAAAAATAAATTAAAATTTTTGACTATTAGCAATTAAAATATTTCTCAAGGCACATTAACTGTAATTCAGAAGGCACTTCTATCACATTGCTATGTAACATTTTCAAGCTTTTCATATATTCCCTAGAGATAGAAACAAAAATAAACATTGTAGTGGCCAAAGTGTTATTTTTAAGCAAAACTGAAATATCAGTTATTGAATATTAGCTAAGAACACATTTGTTTCATAGAAAATATCTGAATATGATTCAAAGCTAAAATTAATTCTAAGCAAACATAATTGAGATTCCATATTGAAAGAGGCTCATGAGTAACGCCAAGTCACAATACTCATTTCTTCAACTCAAAGAAAAGATCTGTGTAGCTTTAAATATCCTGCCAAAACTAGCGGGTGAAGGGATTCAAACCCCAAGAGTTCCAGGAGGGTGGTTCAGCAGTCAACACCTATCAGAACTATATAAGGTCTAGGTTAAGAATGCCATTTCCTAAGCTCCACGCCAGACTCATTGGAAGGGACACCTGGAAATGAGAACCAGAAATCCCGTTGTGTAGCAAGGTCCCTAGTGGTTCTTATGTGCACTGGAGTCTGAGAAAGGTGTCTAGTGGCCCACTATGATGAGGTGATGCACCTGTGCCCCACTTCCACGATGCAGTTTTCTGCTGTACCAATGCTTTCTCTCCTCAAAATCAAGTTTTGACTATGCCCTTGAATTGTTTCCTTCTGAGCACCATCTGCTCAATCTCAAAGTATCACTCTAGCTACATTCTCAGAGTAGGAGTTCATCCCTCAACTAATTGGGCCCAGTGAGCACACTGGCTTCATTCATGTAACACCATTCCTCTCCTACACAGAAACAGAACTGAACAGGCACGTTATACACACACACACAGGTGGTAAAGAACTCCCACACGATCCACTCTGACAACTGCTGATTCAATGCTGAGAGACTGGGGAGAACAACTCTCACATGACTAATTGGCCTACCTTTGCTGCAACAATGCTAAGGCCCATTCCATTCTGCTTTTTTAGGGTCACAGTGATTATTTCAGGTTCTTTCCTTAGCGGCTGAGCCTAAAGGATGAAAACAAAGGTTTATTTTATGACTGAAATGAAAGTGCTTCTGTATGGTTAGACAACTCATGAGCTAGTCAATCATGTTCACTGGAGCAAATGGGGAAACAAAAAGGGTGAGAAGATAAACAGTAAAAAAAAAAATTTCAATTAATATAGATACTCTTCAGGTATTAATCTGGTAAACTAAATCAATATTCTTGACTGAAATCTTAAAGATGAATTTAGTCATAAATGCTATTTAAATGTGATTTGAAGAACTTAGTTTATAAAACAAAATTAAACCCCCATTACTATCAGGTAGAAAGCCTGATCATAAGGACAAAATTCAATTTTTACTTTATTACCTTTCAAAACAAATTACCAGTCATTTTGTGTTTTCAA
Source organism: Colobus angolensis palliatus (assembly GCF_000951035.1). Taxonomy (NCBI): domain Eukaryota; kingdom Metazoa; phylum Chordata; class Mammalia; order Primates; family Cercopithecidae; genus Colobus; species Colobus angolensis. The sequence goes on from NW_012114488.1 coordinate 8,779,101, forward strand.
AGAAGAAATTTAAAATTATTTTACACTATCTATGGGGAGGACTGCAAAAAATGGTTGTAACAGAGATGACCTAACATCTTTGTCTCTTGTGAAAACTCAGCAGTAATTTTATTTTAAACAGCAACACCAAGGCTGCTGCAAGACTCATGCAGCAGCACCCAGAGAGTGCTGCTATTGAGTGAAGCCCACCTGGCTGGGTAAGGAGCCTAAACTGACAGCCCATAAGGCAAGACAGCTCCCGACAGACTCAAAGAATGAGAAAGTGAAATTACTCATTGAAGTTACAGATTCTTTACATGTCATTGCTATATGCCAAAGAGTAAACAAAATTCAAGAAAATTAACAGTCCATACACACTAAGGAGGAACTTAAAAAATTAAATATATGAGCAGGAAGGTACCTTGCCAAGAGGTGGTAATTATACATATGGCTTTTTAATTTAGAAGGAAAATAACTAAAGCTTATGAGAGATTATTTTAAGGAAAATAAAATTAGTTGACATTAGAGTTACTATTTTTTTAAATCAAAATCTGAAATCTCCTGAGGAATCTTAGAATAAACTAGAAAGATGAGGAATGAGTGAGTCTACCTAGAAGGTATTTGTTTTTCCATAAAATTGGGTAACCAGAAGTTGCTGCTGTTATTTGGGACTTAAAAAAACAGCAGTCAGTAAAGTCAGTAAAAAGTATTAGGGGCCGGGTGAGGTGGCCCATGCCTATAATCCCAGGACTTTGGGAGGCCAAGGCAGGCGAATCATTTGAGGTCAGGGGTTCGAGACCAGGCTGGCCAACATGGTAAATCCCCATCTCTACTAAAAATTCAAAAAAATTAGCCAAGTGTGGTGGCATGCACCTGTAATCCCAGCTACTGAGAGGCTGAGGCAGGAGAATCGTTTGAACCCAGGAGGCAGAGGTTACAATGAGCCAAATCGCACCACTGCATTTCATCCATTTCATCCTGGGCAACTGAGCAAGACTCTGTCTCAAAAAAAAAAAAAAGTATTAAGGGTATGTTCAATTTGTCAGTAGTTCAATGTGATCATCTATTTGGTATAAAAGAATGATCAACAATTAATTCAATTTCTGAAGATGGCCATGATATAATGCTCAAACCTAAAGTATGTGAGGAAGCCAAATTAATTACTTTGAATATACAAAAAATTCCTGTTTGTGTTTAAAACTGTCTATATGAAGCAAAGTAGAATTGTTCTTAACATGTATGAAGCTGGGAAATTTGGGGATTTACCACTCTTTCAAAAAGATATAAAATATTACTAAATGGCTTGATATATATTTAAGACAAGGCAGAACTGACTATAAAAGAATGAAACATTTCTGCCAAAGAATTTTAAGAAAATATTTTAAGATTATCATATTAATATATTTAAAAATATGTATTAAGACTGGTATAACCATGGGTATAAGTGTTCTTTACTTCAAAAAGCACCACTGCTTACAAACAAAACTGTAAGAGACATGGCTTGGGAGGAAAAAACATATGTGTAAACCATGGTTTAAAAATTTTTGAATATCAGTATTTAATGGTGATTTTAAAACTCTGCTATCACACCAATCTTCAGTTAAGAAAGAAACAAATCTGCATCACATCTTCAGGTCCTAAGGATCTATTTCACTTCATGGTACCCTCAAAATACTTGCCAGCTCTGTGTTCTCACGCAGAAGGTGACTTTCATAATCTGCACCTTCAAAATATATTGTCCAAGTACCTGGTGAACGTGTGTGAGGAATTAACCTGCAAAATCCTAAGGAGGAAACAAGCAAATTGTAAGTGAAAAAGCACATCTTGTCAAGATAAGGGAAGCAAGATTAATTACCAATTGCTTAATATCCAATACATAGTATTGATTTTTCTTACTCTACACCTTTACTCCCCTCTGCAAACTGAATTACTAGACATTTAAAATTATCCATTTGTTTTGGTCCAAGAGTATTTCAGCACCAAGCAGTAAAGTAAAATTGGCCTCCCCCTCCTCTGTGTTCCAAAAGAACTTTTTTCTTGCTACTATAAGAAATTATCAAATCGCCTTGTCTTAATTCCTTGCAGAACTGTTTACTCCACTAAACTAAGAGGTCCTTAATAACATTCAGAATATCTACTTAGCAAAGGGGAAGAAAAGAGGGAAGGAGTCAGAAGACAACATGAGCACAGGGTGTCTGTCAGCACGCCAGACTCTCGGTTCAACTACGTACATTCCAATTATCGGGTAACCTGTACAACAATTCTAGGACTCCTCCTCATTACTCTTTGTCCAAATCTCCTTTTAAGTTCATACTAATTTAAATGTCTTACAAATAAATTTTGGAATCATTTTATAATGTTTTCAAGAGTATGTGTTATTTTCATCAGGGACAAATGACATGCTTTGTAAAAGTAAGCCTTTCAATTCAAACTAGGTCATTCTTCATTTAGTCAAATCCTATTTTGTTTCTCAGCAATGTTTTGACCAACTCCTATCTATCACACGGGCCCTGAACAATCCTTGGTACATTTTCTCTACTGCCATCTTCTTCCCACTCTCAGCAGCTACCATTCATGAAGAGTGTCCTATGTGACAAGACTCTGCGCAGCTTCTCACCACAGTCTCAAGTGGTCTAATGGCTTGGACTAGTGAGTTTTCCCTGGCAGGAGATGACAGTCTCATCCACTCCAGTGCTTCAACAAGGAGAAAATTCTGACTGTTATTTGTGGACAATCAGTTTATTTATGGTAGGCAAAAAAGGAGATGTCAAAAACATATTCAGTTAAAAAAAGTATACAAAGTAATTTTACTTAGTTTTATATTTTAAATCACTATTTCCATTCAGATTCATGAAAATATAACCTACAACTTGCTTCTCTTTCTCATGTTTCAGGGAATCACTACTTTAACATGATTTTGCAATCTGAACAATTATAAATTATTTTCTTATTTTTTTCAAGGGCCGCATTTCCAAAACAAGCTCTGGACCATACTACAAATAGAGATTTGGCTTTATTAGCTTAAGGAATGCATCTCAGACCAGGTATGAGCCCAGGCTGGTCGTACAGTCTTCTCTCACAGAACTCTATTGTATGAAGGAAACAAAGGAATATACATCGAGGGCACAAAGTAATTCTTTAATCAGCTTGTAAAGAATTGAGTGTGAAGCATTGAAAACACTGATGTCATGAAAGAAAACACTCGATTCTTTGTAAGTCTTCTAAAGGCATCTGTGTACTAAGCTACATGTACAATGATCATCTAACATATATGAAGCAATGTAGTGATGCCGAGACCATGGAAACATCACAGATGTCCTAAAATTAATGATTTAAGAGAGCTCATGGGGAAGCCACAAAGAATACTCCATCATCAAGTCAAGAGCTCACTATTTCCAACTTGGTGAGGATCTGCCCTATGGCACATGTGACAAAACTGGCAGTTGCTTGTAAACTATAAACTATACAGATTTGCAAAATGCTAGTAGTTACCTTGCATGCTTATTTGCAAGATATTAATTATAAAAACAACTAGTTACTGACCACTGAACATACAGCAGGCCCATGCGAGGTGCTGAGGATCAGAGAAAGTGCAGCTGGCCAAGCCCAGGCTCTCAGAAACCACCCTCACTAAACGTGGAGGACAGACAGCAGCACATGTTTCAAACACAATGTGACCAGTGCAAAAATAGAAGCAAGTAACTAAGAATCACTCATCGGGGAGGCATGTTAAGTGTTAGGAAGACACTGAGGTTTTCCAGATGAAAGGATGCCTGATTAGAATTAAGAAAATAAATAAGTGTATAAGTTCAACAGCAGGAGTAGAGTAGTGACAACGGTAATAGCCCAGATATTAATAATATACAGTTCAATAGTAACAATATATATAGTGTATTTCAAGGTGAAGCAGTAAGGCTGGAAGGTGATGTCATGCTCAACAGTTTAAATGAATCCCACATATGACAGAGGAAGAGTTCCTGGCAGGAGAAAACCATCCACAAACCGTAGTTTTAAGATACCATGGCAATATGAACAATAGAACAAAACGAAAAAGTGGAGTGAGGAGACCATCTGAGGATGAGTGCCGTAAGTAACACGTGTGTGGGGGAAGACTTTGGGAAGGAACACTGGCTGTGGTTTCTGATTTGCTGAGATGCAGCACACTTGGAAGGATACTTCTAAGCAGTCCTGTGGTGGCCGAGTGCTTGCTGCTTAGAAGCTGTGCTGCTGCCTCTGGGTCTACCAGTGTGTGGCATGAGGCTTTTTCCAGGGAATGGCGGAGCACAGAACTAATGCTCTGGGGCTAGTTCAGGCCCACTCCATTTCTCAGACCTGCACTGAAACCCAGCCCTCCTCCTTCCCCAACCTTGTCACAGGTGCACCTGTACCAAGACTGAAGGCTCTCCCTGCCTTCTCCTGCTCCTACCCCTCTTCCTTCACACACACTTTCCTAAAAGACCTCACCCCGGCCTCATCTCACCTTGGCCTCTCTCTGCTTCTCTGAGGACGGCACTGAGCCCTGAGCACCTTTTGGAAAGACTCCAGAGGTAACTGTTTTGCAAACACATTTCATTAAAGATGCGGCCTTTGTAAAATGATTTGTTTTAACTATCAGAAACTTTGAAGGTATCTTGAAAGGTATAAAAATGTATTTATTGTGGGGAGTGAATGTTTCACTGAAGTTAAAAATCACACTCACCAGATTTATATACCTATGGGCATAAAACCTCTATCATTATTCCTTTTATTTGTTTAAACAAACCCCTACACTTTGGGTCTAACTTTCTACTCATCTGAGCTGTTTTCCACTTTATGAAAAAGTGGCAGACTTGGATTAAAATTTGGTCTAATATAAAACCTCATACATCAGAAATAATTGTGGTGTTTTCGATCAGTACAGATCACAAGAAAATGTGGTAAAAGTGACATAATAAAATCCAGGAAATCAGTTGCACTCAAACCTTTCAGGGCTATAAGCTCTTCACACAGAAAAGCACACGACATGCTGGAGTTTGGGTCTCGCCAGCACATAGGTGCAGGCCAGCCTGGCACTGGTGGCCACAGCGGCAGCAGCAACAGCAGCACTCACACCCCCTCGCTCTGTGCTAGAGTTCTGCATGCTCCACAGGAACCCATTCGGTCCTCCCAACAATCTCTTAGCTGGGTACTATCAACATGCCCACCTCACTGAGGTGCCAAAGTCAGCTGCCAATGGCAGCGCAGCCTATAGGTGACAGAGCTGGGTTTAGAATGCAGGCAGTCTGCTTCCAAAGCTTGTGTTGCTCTTAATTGCTATGCTGGTACCAACAAAGTTTACAATTTAGTGCTAAAAGAACGAATCAACCTACTATGCTTATAAAACACCAAGAAGGGAGAACAATAAAAGGTCCCTTGTTACCAGCCCAGGCAGAAAATGTAACCATGACATCAAGTGGGCAGAGCAGATGCTCACTACAGGGTCACAAAACATCCCCTAGCGCTGTCTCGACACTTCTGACCTTACATCACCATGAAATATTTCTCCAAGTCAGCGGAACACAGACTTCTCCAGACAGCATGAGGGTGTACTCCCACATAAGTGGACTACTCTATGAGGTGGACAGTGAATAAAATGCTCGCTTTAACCTGGGGCGTAGCTCAGACTCAGGCATGGAGACTAATTTACCTCTCTGGCACAGAGGATCTAAAAATTCTTGTAAACCATTTGGAATGTTTCTGACAACGTCACAAGAATAACCATCTTCTGGCAAAAGAAATGGCAGCTGTAGGTCAGGATCCTCCTCCAACTGCACTTCCCTTCCATCGCTGCGGGCCAGCTCATCAGCAGTGTTTTCAGCCACAGCCACTACATTTTCTATAAGATCCTGTTTGGAAAACAAATGCAAAATTAAAAAGAGATGCTCACTGTCTGATGCACGTGACCAACAACTATTCCAAGCCTGTCTGATCTGTCTGATCACTGCAGCACCACTCATCTCACAGACAACAGGCATAGACAGATGCAGGCTTATGGAGGGAGCACAGATCCCAGCAGAACAGCCATCATCCGTTTTCTAAAGCCAACAACCCTGGGCTGCACACATTTTATAGATGAACCAAGATTTTAATTATTACTTTTAAGTAACCTGTAGCTTTAAATAAAAAGAAATTGTTCTATCGCAAGTTTTTCTTTTCTAATCATTTTTTTCATCGTACAATTCTTTAATTTTCAGTTGTTAATAACTATATTTGTATAGAATGTTTAATGATATAGGGAAAAGCCCACACAATGTAAAATACAAAAAACCAGAATAAAATATCTATACAGTATTTTTGCCAGTTTGGAAATATATCAATATACAGAGGTTATTTCTGAATTGTGGGTTTATGGATGATTTTTATTTAAAAACGTTTCACCGATATATTACCCACATAAAGGAAAGTTCACAAATCCTAACTATATAGATCAATAAAATGAACACACCAGCTCAACCACCAGGTTCACTTCTGTTCAAGAAAGAGAACATCGTCACCTGAGTAGCTACCCCATTCCCTCTCACTGTCCCCTTCTTTTCCTTCAAAAAGAATGAAATGGTTTTCAGCCTTCTATCACCAGAGCGTGATTTTGATTGTTCCTGAAGTGTACATAGATGGAAGCGTATTCTATGCACTTTGCAAAGGGCTGCTTTTTTTTCACATTACGTCATAATGTTCATCCCAGCTGTTGTAACCGTAATTCATTCTTTCCACATATGTCTTTATATGCCTATGACATGACTTATGTATATGCTGTACTTTTGATTTGGTGATTTCTAGTTTGGGGCTGTTTTGTTCATGTCTTGTTGGCATAAACTCAATGTTGGTCAATCCATCCATCCACGTATATAATTCTCATGACTCATACTTAAGTCTACAGCATTTCTCTTTATAAACAGCTAACAGTGGTAGATACTATTTCTCACCCTCTGTTCCTCCTATTGAGAGGTAGGCATGCCAAAACTCCCGGCTCTATTCCAGATGAGATGGGACAAGCCTCTCACTTTAGCCAGGCTGTGAGGGGGTGACCCGTGGCAGAGGCACCTGCCCCCTCCAGCACTCAGTTGCGGCCACGCACACTGGAACTCAACAGTCCTGGGGAGCCTCCTAACCGCCTCTCTTCTAGTCCTTCTGATAACTTTCCAAGAACCTACTTTCTACTTAGTGTAGTTTCTGTTTTTTCATTGAACTCAACTCAGACAACAACATGAAAACAATCTCGTAAGACGAGAATAAGTAAGTCAACTTATTAAATAAGATTTCCTTTTGTTTATTCATCCAAATTTCCCTGTGCAAACATGTCCCGCACTATGTGGTAATGTGGCAACATCTACTCACCGTTGGGATAAAAGGCTCATCAGGTGCACAGTGATAGTTCTGTAATAAGGCTTGAAGTTGTAGTGAATTTAACTTAAAGCAGGTGCTGTTTATATTTGGAATGTCATCAGGTGCATACTTATCCATGGTAAGCAAAGTTGTTGCCTATGTAAAAGAAAAAAGGACACAAAATATCATACTTGTAAAGTTATTCTATAAATATTATCCTTTATGTAATATTTATAAAAATATAACTCGCTAATTTAACTTTGAAATGCAGAATGATTTCAGGAAACAGACTTCCATTTACAGTAACTATATACATTAAATAGAACTAAAAGCATTATCTTTTAAAGGGCATCTTTTTAGATGCTCTCTTAATTTTATGACATGCATGTATAATTAGATTTCATTATGTTCGTAAAGCATTTTAAAAACTCTCTTCAAAAGCAAAACATTTACTTGACCATTCAGATGACCAGTTACCGGTGTTTGAATAGTTTCATTGTCCTGACTTGTCATAACAAGCTGTCTAGCCTCTACACTAAATCTCTTTTTAAAAAAAAGGTTAAAAAATGGAGAAAAAAAATTATACATAATACTAAAAAAAGTCCCAGGTTTTTAAGCTATAGATGACTCAATTCGTTAATTGCAAAACACCACCTCCTAGTTTTTCGTATCTAAAAACTTTCCTCAGAGCTGGTTAAGCCACTGGGGTATGATTTGGCTTTGTATTCTTGAGGGTTAATTCTCATCCATCTTAAAATTGGTACTCATCTTTCACTATAAAGTGTTCTGAAATACACCTTACTGATCTCAATATAAAGAACCCTTTCCGGATATTTATAGTCTGCTGGTTAACACTTATGAGTCGAACTGTGTCTCCTGAAAATTTGCAGGGCTAACCCTCAGTACCTCAGACTGTTATCTTTTTTGGAGGCAGCATCCTTCCAAGGAATCATCAAGTTAAAACAAGATCAGCTGGTCCAATGTTGGCTGTCCTTATAGAAAGCAGTCTTTTGGACACAGACAGGCAAACAAGGAGAATGCCATGCGAAGACAACGGCAGGGACTGGGATGATGCACCTACAAGCCAAAGAACGCCAACTGCGTGCAAACCACCAGAAGCTTGGGGGAGGCCTGAAACAGAACCTTTCCTCAGAGCCCCCAGAAAGAACCAACCCTGCTGACATCCTGATTTCAACTTCTGGCCTCCAGGGCTGTGGAGCAACTGTTAAGTCACTCAGTTTTTGACACAGGTTCAGTATCCCTTACCTGAAATGGCTGGGACCAGAAGTGTTTCAGATTTTGGAGTTTTTCTAATTTTGGAAGACTGACATACATGAGATATCTTTGGGAATGGAACCCAAGTCTAAATATGAAATTTGTTTCATATACACCTTATACACACAGACTGAAGATAATTTCATACAATATTTAAATAACTTTGTGCATGAAACAAAGTTTTTGTACATTAAATTATCAGAAAATAAACCATGTAAACCATCTGTGGTTGCTTGGTGTCACCATTTCTAACTCTGAATTTTTATGTACCTATAAGCAATCATTTTCTTAAATTTATTCAGGCATAAGTACTTAACAGTAACAATTATGGCATACAATTAATACAGTGAAAAAATATCTGTACTTTGTTATGGCAGCCCAGGTACTAACACAACACTACTTCGTTATTTGTACATATGAAAAACCCCAAAAAGAGGGTACTGAGGTTTTGCTGCATTGAAGCTCTTGCTCATTATAAGGATCAGATGCCTTTACCACAAAGTACATGAGCTCGGGAGTGGCACCAGCACTCACCTGCACGATCCTGCTCAGGTGACAGTCTGCAGCCAGCTCCAGCCCCTGCTTCTCAGCCCAGGCTTCAATATGGCCCAGCTGCTGACGGATAATTGCGCCCCAGTAATGGGAGCACAGCCCTGAATCGGGGTCAGTCACTAATCTATTGAACAGCCACATATTGATAAAGTGGAAAAGCTGAGAGAAGAGCTGGATGGTTAGGGCGGCATTGACTCTGCAGCGTCGTAGCAAGGACATGGCTCCTGTCAGCGTGTGCAGCACATCATCTGCCCAGACAGGATGAGAGGACAAGAGGACCAAAATGTCATCCAGGAAGAACCCTTTGAATACGCAGTAAATTCAGATAATGGTACCTATGGTAGTAAGCGCTGTTTAATCACTTTAAAAATACCAACTTCATTCCAAGAGGAAACAGTGACATGATCTTAAACTACATATAGTCATTAACTAATTACACTTAACATCATAATTTTGCCTTAAGAGACTTTTTAAAGAATATGGCCAATGTGACACACCAAAATGAGAACTATCTGTAAACAAAACAAATAATAGTTAAAATTTGTTAAACACTGCCAAACCCAAAAGGTCATCCCATTTATTTTAAAAATACCTTCCCTTACATATGTTAAGCGTTAAAATGATGCTAAATGTGAAGGAAGAGAGGGACAGAGGGAGACAGTCAAAAAACATCCTAACCTATTTTTGGTCTTTGCAGACTGTTCTCTTCAGGGTCATCTAGAAAGGCTGGCATGTAATTATTAAGTTCTGACTGAAGACAGTGAACCAAGTATCTGAAAAGACAAAGAATTTCAGTAATCTAGCATGACAGATGGCTATTGTCAGACATGTTATCACATGGGAAACAATCTGGACTCTTAAAAATATTTTCCACTAAAAAAAAATGAGTTTTACTCTTAGGAATCTTGAAACATAGCTCACTGAATTCAGTATAACTATATTAAGTATATAACTATATGTAGTTACTACATTTTGCAAAAATGTATGCTTCTTGATATTCATCTTCAATCAAGGTAAACATAAACCTTAAAATTAGTTTGGAAAACTGAGTAACAAAACAAATGACTTAATTATTTATAGAGTAGTGCCATCTTCAAAAATGTGTTCCTTACTTAAATGCCATTTGAACCAAATGTGCTAAAACATCTTGAGCATCCAATGTGATCCGACTAAGGTCTCGGTCTTGCTTAATGAAGTTGAGAAGTTCAGATGCATTTGCCATCCAGAAGGCAAGTGCCCCTGCAATATTCTTCTGTTTCTGTAGACAGAATACATTTCCATAAGCAACATGGAATAAACAAAAGTAATAAAAATATAAAGGAATGCTCTTGAAAAGCTGCTGGAGATAGACCAGTACCTTCCCATTTCACCAAGGTATTTACCACAGATACCAGATATTTGCAAAATAATTTGGGTGCATACATAGCAATGGGAAGTAAATAACCACTGCAACTATTTCTTAAGATTCATGTACACAGACATATGAATTCGGTTAGCTACAATTTATAGATGGAATCAGTGGAGAAATAGAGATATCGTATAATGTAACACCAAATTGTAGACTGTGCATTATCTGGTAATCTGTGCAGTATACATACATGTATCCATGGTTACCCACAGCCACCCTGATACTTGTAGTCACTGGTTTGGACACCATGCAACTCAGTATCAAGTACTGATCTATCACATCCTCTCCCGACCACATGTGCAGGCCAGGCAACCTCAGATGAGATCCAAAGAATAGGAACCAAGGATAAATAATAAAGAGAAGAAACAGAACTTTTGTCATTTCATATCCACACTGAAGTGCATTAAGCAGAAATTATGAAATGCCAATAAAGGTTGCACAGTCAAAAAGGGTTTTAGTACTGCATGTCTCAGTTGCTGAATGAGTGTTATGAGCTGTTCAGTCCAGCTGTTGTATTACTGTATTTGACATGGGAGCAGCATGAGAAACTTGGCTAAGCAACACAGCTAGGATCAGCTCCCAGCAGATGTCCTACCTGGTCAACCTGGTCTACTTCCTGGAGAAAAACAGACGAGGGGAAATCAAGCAGAACGAGAGAAAGAAACTTGTAAACAATCATGATAGTTTAAAAAAATCAAAACACTCATATGAAGGTACGACATGAAGGTACGACATTTAGTTATGTTATTCCCAAAATAACATATTTACTTATGGTTCTCAAGTACCTTTAGAAGTATACGACCTAAAGGATTAGTTTTATGTTCTTACCACTGGCACAATAACTAACTGAATTTTTAGAGTTTATCAATAAATATGACGTTACAATAAAAACACATGAACACATTGATCTCTTTAAAAGATTCACAATGGAAGGACTTGTGAACATCTTTCAATGATATGGTGTGCTTACTACTTACTTAAAGGTATCTAACAAGGTGAAAGTCCATTCCCCTAGATTAATTAACAGGAATGGATGAGACAGGAAAGACCAAGAAACAATAAAAATAAAAGCTGACAAGATTAAGAATTTAAAAGTGTATAAGTAACTTATACCTACATTAATGGGAGTAAAGTCTTTGTTTTTGAAAACAGAATTTAAATTATTCACTACCATAGTTCTTTTCCACTACTTTAAGATTCCTCCCATTGGATACTAAACCTAAACCTGAAGTTTAAAAGACTTGTTTGATAACGGTGATTTCACTGACTAGTTCACATCAATAAGGAAAAGGCTATCAAGGGTAGTTTTACAATAGGTGTCTCACAATTTGAAACAGGTTTAGTTAAGTCCAAACATGAGAGAAGACAGACAATGGCTTTGAATGACAACTGAAAAGGAAATCCACGTTTGTTGATAAAATAATGATATGAGAGTGACAAAATGGTCTCCAAATAAAACGACTTTCTTTTACCTATTTCCTAACTGGGGTAAAAGAAGCATAACCCCATCAAACTCATGCTAATCACTCAAACATAAAAGAAACATTTCTTGAAAAATTCTGGCCTTTGAAAACAATTCTGAAGGAACTAAAGGATCGTAGTTTCCCTCAAGTGATCCTGCCGGGAGAAAAGCAACCAATCTATCTATGTTATTAACATTATATAATTAGAGTTTTATTAAGTTGAATAACAACATTGACAAGTGATTTAGAAAAACTGAAAAAATCTGTACATTTACTTTTAAGAACTTTAAAGATTAAATCTGTAGATGAAAAACTGCTATGAAAATTTTATCAGCTGTAGATCGGGACAGAAAGTACGTAAAAGAGCCAAACCATTCTATCAACAAAACACCTTTATCTTCTGAAATTTTGAAAATCGGTTTATGACGGAATCATTTTAGGTGAGAAGTATGTTACGATGTCCATTATACCTATACATGTGCTATCAAAAAGCCCAATTACTACCAACATCTAGGCTCATTACACAGGAGCAAGTGACTTTTGATAACCATTTAAAAAAAAGAAGAAGGTGTTACCAGGGAACGGGGAAAAAGAAAAATACCAGCAACTACTTAAGGGGTATCACTCTGAGGTGATGGAGATTTGGAACCGACAAAGGCGGTGGTTGCACAACACTGTGAATGCACTCAACGCGACTGAACTGTTCACTTCAAAATGGTTAATATTATATGAATTTCATCTCAACAAATTATTTACAGAAAAAAGTCTACAAAAGCCCACAACAGTCTCAGCATTTTCTCACAACGATTACTGCAGGCTGAAGGGCCTTTCTCAGGACTATTGTGTTAGCACACACAGCTACCTTCACTGATGTTGAAGTTTACAGGGAAAACAAGACAGAAAAAAGCTTACATTTCCTTTCAACTCTTTAAAGTTACATATTTTCCTATAATATTTATATAACTTCTATTTTAGAAAAAAATCTTTAGAGTCAAACATGTAACCAAATCAGAAGCCCTTAAAGAAGCTGAGTTCACTGGTTTAGCAATTACAACCACAATCACCAGAGGAGCACGGCTGGCCGGCTGGAACGTACCTGGATGACGCCCTCCATCATGCTCACCATCTTGTTGACGACTGCAATGACTTTATGTGTGCGCTCTGTAGGGCTGATGTCAGGTCTGTACTGGTTGGACAATACATACCGGCATGCCATATATAATACATATGTAGGGGACAACTTAAAGTGGACTGTAGAGCTATTAGTATAATTTATAATGGCAGATAAAAATGAATCTTCAGCTGTGTAAAGATTTCAAAAACAAAAAAGGAAAAAAGAACAAAAATGAATGTGAAAATCAGATGGAGCAAAATGGATCAAGAAATAATTCATTGACAATGAAATCTGAAATGACTCACAACTTTCCCTGAATTCAATGCTTGCAGGCAGTATCAGTTCAGGCCCAGAAGCATCCTGCGTTCTAAAAGAAGAAAGCTGACATCACTTAAAATAAGGTCACATGGCTAACAATATTACTGACAACCTGTGTAGATTTCTGCAACTACTTTTTAAATCTAAATACTAATCTTTCCAATGTAAAATAATAAAATATCCCTTGCTTTCAGATGCAGCCCAATCAAATAATGTATTGGGAGTGATCTTATCACGACTCCTCTAAGAAGGTTAGTTCCTTGAAGTATATGCCACCGCCATGACAGCAGATCTGACGTGATTCTGGATTATTAATGAACACTTCATGTCTAGTACAGGGATCGGTATGTCTTGCATCTGCTACAGCTATGGCTCAGGTAACACTGAAAAGAAAGTAGTAAGTGACACAAAGAAATATTAACCATGCCAAGCTTGAAACGGAGTTCTTACACTGAAAGGGAAAAGCTTCCTAAGACCTGGACTTTGTCTTTCTCTGCTGACACAGGGTTAGACAAGTTGACCACGGCAAGTCTCCTTCAGCCATTACTATCATCATTTTCCAATGCTTACAGTGATGCATGTCTTAAAAAGAGATGTTCTACTCACTCACATTTCTTCTTATGGTCACATAAATTCCAGGTCCCTTCCACCATTTAGCCTGACACTACATAAATAAGGAACTCTTAAAAAATTCTAAATACAAAAAACTATAATTTGGAACATTTATAAAAACCAGCATTGTACTAATGTTTATCTATTTCCAGGTATTCAGATCACATTAATCCAAAAGTTAGGTTCATTTCTGTCTCTATAAAAACAGTCTCCAAACAGTGTGTCATCACCCATTGGCAGAGCAGAAGGCTGTTTTGTGAAACTACTCTTTCAGTTAAATATACATTTGTGTGTGTGCTCACCAGAGCACAATGTAAGATACAATCTTGTGTTGTGACCACTGTTCAAAAGCATTTTGAAAGCCATTGCTAGACACAGACTCTTTAAAATGTGTAAGATAATAAATTACAAATCCAGTTTAGATTTCCTTATCTTTGTAGATTTATACTTTTCTCAATGAATCATGCTCAGCTTATTCTTTCACTTAGCCATGGGATTAGAACTTCAAGTCATTTACTTATTACTCTAAGTTTGTGACCCGCTGTATTTTATATACAATGTTTACCAAAAACCAATGAAACACATAGTCAAGTGATTAGCTTCCTTAACATTTCAATGTCTTTATCATTTTAGTTCAACTTAACAGAGATAATCAGGAAGAATTCTCAAAAATGTCTCTGAAAAAGAAAATTTAAATTGACAGTAAGAGTCAGGGAACATGTGTTTTGCCTTTCTGCAAACTTAACAAAAAATTAAAGTGTGGGGATATTAATGACTTAAACTGTGGCGAACATCTCTACTGAGTTAAATATTGACTTAAACTGAGATCAGTACTTACTCAGATAAATCTTATCTGGTGAAATGGAAAGTCAAGAGTTATCTTGATATTTGAATGAGAAATACTCATTAGTGACTTAAACAACAGTCATTTCAGCAGCAATGTGTCTGTGAATCTTAGACAACTGGTAATAAACAGCCACAATTAAGTATTTGGAATTGCTGGTCCACTCATTAAATAAGTTAATATACACAATAAAAAACTTTCCTTCAAAAGCAAAAAAGAAGAACTTATGATCATTACAGATTTGTAGTAGTTTACAGACTGGCTAATTTTTTTTCAACAGCAAACCATTCTCTTCCCTCCATCCTCACCTCCATGCACCAAAAAATGAATAAGGAGAAATGAATATATTTATACAAAATAATAAAAATATAACCAAATATTTTACTACTAATAAATATAACCCAAATCTTTTTATCAAATCGTATGCTTCAGAGTTGATTATTTAGTTTATGCTCTAATGATTTAACTCAACAATTAAGGAAAAGAAAAATGCTTCTATAAACAATGTAATTTAAATGATCAATTATTTTAACACATCTCCCTTACATTCCCGTATTTACAGACATCTAAAATTGCAGCTAGGCAGTTACATATCTCATAAAGTGAACCTGAATAAACTTTACCAATTATATTCTAACAAATCTGGTTAAAAAAGTGTTTAAATTGTCATTGATAAAAAAAAAATTTAGTGACAATTAAAAGTCATCCCCTCCATTCAGAAGGGTTTTTTTCCTTCACTAATATTAGCATTTTAAACACATTTAAATTTTTCATGGCTACATCAGTTAAATTAAGTAGTGCTTATTACAACACTGCCTATGTGAAAAACAATGAATGGGGCAGAAAGCCTCATCTGTTTTCATCATTGTTATAATAGCAACAAAGCAACATATTTTGTAATTAAAATAAAGCCTTTAATAACTCTGCAAACTAATCTTACCTTATAAAATAATTAAATTATGGGTTTATGGTAAAAAATTTTCTGACATACAATTAACCATTATATGACTATTTTGACACTATTATTTACTAATCACTAATTTTGCATATACTAAAAGCATTATCCTAATCTATCCACTCCCTCGTGTGAATTCATTTACTCATTCAAATATTTATGAGCTAAGAACTATGATTCATGCTTCTCAGTCACACCTTATAAATACATAGAGGTATTCCTTAACAATACCAATTTACCGTTCTGAACATCCTACTCCATAATACACCACCAAAAACAAGTACAAACACAGAAAGTAAACTATTTATTATCACATGTAACAAAATTCACATAGCCAATAAAAATCTTGCATCAGAACTAAAAATCCACAAAAATAAAGTTAAAACCTGGGATTCTCTTATGAGTCTACATATGTAACAACTGGTGAGAGAATGATATTAAAATCCTGCAATATCCAGTGCCCTCTGCTGGAAGTTGTGAAACTGAAGAACTGTCTTCATCACCTGCAACTGAACTGATAGGTGACCCTGGGCAAGTCGCCTGCCTCATCTAACTGTCTCACTGACTGGATCTTTAAGGAAACAGAATGGCCTCTTCAAAAATCTATCTGAAAAGCCCCAAAGGGGGAATGCTGCCAGTTTCACTGCTGATAATGAGGATGCCACAAAAGTCATGCAGTCTTTCCCTATGTCTGTCTTGAGTTCCCGCAGAGCTCTGGGGTAGAGGTGTTCAGCACCAAATCATGCTGCTAGTTCTACTAGTCAGTATCTGTTATTTATCTGCCATGTTTAATGCAAAGATATTACTGTGCAACATTTAAATAATTCTAGAGGTCACAAGGAAATAGGATTCTGATTAAGGTGACATGTTAAAAATCATAAGACAAGGAAATAACAAAAGACAGTTCTCTGCCCAGAAAAATCAGGCAAGAACAATGTCAGAAAAAAAAAATAATAATTCATCCTCAATCTATCTCCACAGGCAGACACATCACATCAGAGCACAAGATATAATATGGCATTTATAATTCTTAAAATCTGTTTCAAAATCATTTTTCGCCTTACGTATTTTTAAACAGATGAAGATTTCTTCTAGAAATGGGTGAAATGACCAGATTTTTCTAGATATAAAAATCACCAAATATTAAAATCCTATAAAAACTCCCTTTCTCTATGTTTTTACAAAGTAGTAAATTTTAAATGGCAACATTTTAATTCAGTGTGCCTCTTATTTCAATTTGATAGCACTGTGGCATGTAAGTGAGGGATATAATTATTGGTAAAGCATTTCTTTCAATTCAATAACAAAGAAAGGAAATGCCCTTAAAATATTATTGCTAACATTCTAAAAATGTCAGCTGAACCTTTATAAATTCAACACTCTTTATCCCAACTCTTCTTTAGGAATACTTTTACCATTTAAAAATGATGTACTTCCTACCTGCTTTCTTGCCTGCGATAATCTGGCTGCTGCTCTACTCTGATCATCGGCTTCACCATTCCCCGCTCAGCTGTGCTAGAGGCAGATGATACTCTGTCGCTGTCCAGCCTAGTGGTGCTCTACATGGAGAGAAAGCACAGTGCGTTTAGAAGCCCACGCAGACCAACCAAGCCTGACACTCAGTGTCGCAAGCAGAGATCTGATACGGGGCTGCCAAGCAGGGCAGGCAAGAACACAGACCAGGAAATGACAGAGCAATGCTGGGGACACTATGTCCACAGGGAGTGCTCACTAGGAGTTGCCTTTAAAACACAGGCATGTAAAGCTGGTACAAACACACAATGATTTTTCCAAAAGTACACTAATAGTAATTTGATTCCAACAAGTTATTTTAAAATCAGGATAAGAGATAAGAAAATATGTATAATATGAAGAGGCAGGGTCTTTTTAAAGTTTATTATTTTTCAGAACAGATTTAGAAATCCTACTCCTTACAGCTCAATACCTAATGAATTCAGTACAGAAACTGGATTGTTTCTTGCCCTTAACACCAGGGAAAACACATATTATATGGTAACCCAATCCAGTATATTTAAATACTTCTAAAAAGTATACAATTCTAACCATTTGTATGGAATTTGTAGGCAGACAAAAGGATGAGTTACCTACATTAAGAAAATCACCAGGAAACAAAAAATTTTATACAATGAAATTCACTGTAGAATAAAATTTCATGTAAAATTTCTTATACATCTGCTTACTGTAGAAACTGAGTACAAATAGTAAATAAAAAATTATGTTTCTCTTACTACCTAGTGATTATTACTGTACTGTACATATCTTTCCAGCTTTTCATATTTTCCATAAATGGGATTATACAATCTTCTTGATGAAACACTTTTTCAGATGCTATAAACATCTTACAATATCACTTATTTTTATATTACAAACTTGTAATGGCTGTATAACATTTTGTTGTCTATTCCTCATACTTCATTAAACCAATGCTTTATTACATCATTTAAAATGTTCATCATACACAGCGACAAGACAATTGTGCTTGTAAACACGCATATATTCACACACAATGAATCCTTCCATAAGAGAGATTTTTTTTTTCCTTTGAGACAGAGTCTCGCTCTGTCGCCCGGACTGGAGTGCAGTGGCGCGATCTCGGCTCACTGCAAGCTCCGCCTCCCAGGTTCACACCATTCTCCTGCCTCAGCCTCCTGAGTAGCTGGGACTACAGGGGGCCGCCACCATGCCTGGCTAATTTTCTGTATTTTTAGTAGAGATGGGGTTTCACCGTGTTAGCCAGGATGGTCTCGATCTCCTGACCTTGTAATCTGCCCGCCTTGGCCTCCCAAAGTGTTGGGATTACAGGCATGAGCCACCACATCCGGCCCATAAGACAGTTTTATAGAAACACAATTGCTGGTCGATGGATGGCAATACTATTTACACTATTAAAAAATTATTATAAATGACTAGTAATAGGGCAATGGATAAAGAAGTTACAGCATGTTTATGTGCTTACAGACTACAGAATGATTTTCATGTGTTTTTTAAATGGCTTTTAAGTACTGAAAAAATGCTCACAGAGTAACAGCTGAAGAAAGATGTGTGTGGAGACAAACATATCCAATCGTGTTAAAATGCATACATGAACATACAGACACATACTGGAGTTCAGAAAAGGACCCCTCACGACGTTACTACCAAAGGCCAACTATAAATTGTGGATGAAGGATTTTCATTTCTACTTTTTTCCTCTATTTACTAAGTCTTCTTTGTGGACTACACATTTTTTTAAGAAACGAAAATTTTTATAAAGACAGTTCTCTTCGGCTCATTCAATTATTCATGAGATGGTTCCCAAGAGTCTTCTACACAGCAGGCATTTTTTAAGAAAAGTGCAATAGAAACACAGCAATGACGTATGAAACAAGAGCACCACTGCAGAGTTCACATTCTACAGTCGATCAACAAACAGAGCAAGCATTGGATGGTAATAAAGACTGCGTAAATAACTTACATCAGGTGTTGTGACAGTGACAGGATGCTCAGGGACAACCTCTTCAGGAATGTGGCTTTAAGCTGAGGTCTGAGACAAGGGGCCAGAGTGTGAAAAGCAAGGACAAAAGCACAACCACTAGCACAAGAAAGGCCTTCCAATGGGAGGAGAGGCAGGCAGGGGCACAGAATGGAAGCCCTGGGCGGCCTGAGTGAGCAGCAGAGACACACTGAGAGGGAAGCAGGCTCAGGGCATAAGGGGCTGAGCAAGCCAGGGTGAAGACTGATATATGGGGTGAGAAGCCACCAGGGGCTTCGAAAGCAGAACAGTAACTAGAAATCTAATTTACATTTTTTAAATGTGCGCTGGGTAGAATGCAAGAGGCTGCTCTTGGGGCCGTGTGGACCTCCCGCTATGTGATGGCTACAGCCTAAGCCAGGGAGGCAGAGGAACAAACCCCTGCACGCAGAGGCTAAGAGAAGGAAAGGACCAACTGGGAACAGGGAAGAGGTTTCTGTTGCGCTGCAGATGGTAGTATCGTCTTATAAGGTGGGGAAGGATCAGGGAAAGTTTGTTAAGAAAGAAAATCTAGTTTTCTTTTAGCTAGGTTTAATGTGAAATATGTACAGGATATGCAATTGGATATGTCAAGTAAATCTTTAGAGATATGAGTCAGGGCTGGGTGTGGTGGCTCATGCCTGTAATCCTAGCATTTTGGGAGGCCTAGGCAGGCAGACTGCCTGAGCTCAGGAGTTCAAGACCAGCCTGGACAATACGGTGAAACCCCATCTCTACGAAAAATACAAGAATTAGCCAGGCATGGTGGCGGGTGCCTGTAATCTCCGCTACACAGGAGGCTGAGGCAGGAGAATCACTTGAACCTGGGAGGCAATGGTTGCAGTGAGCTGAGATTACGCCACTGCACTCCAACCTGGGAGACAGAGTGGACTCTGCCTCAGGAAGAAAAAAAAAGAGAGAGAGAGATATAAGTCTGGAGAGGTTAGAACCAAATGTACCCATCAGTGGATAATCAACATTAGATGGTATTTAAACTCAGGCATCAGGGTAAGCTCACCTAACAAAGATGCAGAAAGAGAACAGATTGGTGCCCTACATCTGAAACCTTGGCCCTCCAAACTTTAGGAGTGAAGCATTAGAGGAAGAGGTACCAACAAATCAAACCAAGGAGAAACCACTACTAGGTAGTTTACAGGAGGGTGATACTCTAGAAGCCAAAAGAAGAAAGTGCATCAAGTATGTGGTAGTGGCCTAGCTAAAAACTCCTGCAACAAGTAAGAAAGGGCAAAATATGTGCCAGATTTGGGACCTGGGAGGTCATCAGTCCCCCTGACAGACAGTCCCTATGGAGGGAGGGGCAAGAATGAACAGAAGCAGAGGAAAGAACATGAGTTTGGAAGTGGAGGGAGCAAGCATAGATGAATTTTTTTTTCAAGAAGCTGTGTAGCAAACAGGAGTAGAAAAATGGGGTCAAAACTGGAAGGGTATACAGAGTTTTCTAAAAGAGAAGACACTGTAACATGTTCTGGTTCTGATGAGAACACTCCAGGATCATAGGAGTTTGTTGACACATGGCATTCAGTGAACCACACCTTGAGTAGTGCCTTCCTCCTGAATCTGGACTGGGCCCGTATTTGCTTTAACCAATGAAAGGTGGAGGAAACGGGGTTGTGTCAGTTCTGGGCCTAACATTCAAGAAGGCCTGGCAGCTCCATGGTTCTTGTGAGGTACCACAACACTATGACTTCTGGCTGCCCCAATGGGACAAACGGTCCCATGGAGAGGACGTGAGATGGCACAGAGAGAGGGTCAGTGGGCCCTGCACTCCAGCCACTGGCCACCAACTGATCTCCTAGGTGAAGGTGGTCACACCAGTCACCACCAGCAAGACCAGCAAACAAACTGCCCAGGTGAGCTCAAACTAGATTGCACAATGGTAAACAAATAAAATGGTTGCTGTTTAGCCACTACGTTTTAGAGTGGTTTGTTATCCAGCAATAGAGAATGAAAATGGGAAAGGAAATGAACTGATTATTCCAGAGACAAGGGGTCATTATGGAAGCAAAGTGTCTGAGGTTAACTGATGAACAGGATTTAGCAACTGAATTGAGGCTCATAAAAGCAGGAGTGTGTTAAGGGTGCTCTGATTGAGTCAGGCTAACTACGCAGGAGAAGGCCTAGCAAACACAGAGGCTCTGCTTCATCCTGTCTTTAGAGAAAAGAATGGTCTGCTTTCTTTCTTTCATGTATCACTAACAAATAACACAGCAGATTAGAACAACCCACATTTGGGGCCACTGTGAAGTCTGCTTTCACAAAGATGTTTTATAAGTGCACATATTACCAGTTTACAGGAGTCCCCCTTATCTGCAGTTTCACTTTCTACAGTTCAGTTACCTGAGATAAGCTGCAGTCTGAAAACAGGTGAGTACAATACAATAAGATATTTTGAGAGAGGAGATAGAGACCAAATTAACATATGTCTTATTTGAGTATATTGTATAATAGATATTGTTCCATTTTACCTTTAGTTATTGTTGTTAATGTCTTAGTGTGCTTATTTCATAAATTAAACTTTATCACAGGTACACATATACAGGAAAACAACATAGTATCCATAGGGCTCTGTACTATTCATGGTTCCAGGCATCGACTGGTGGTCTTGGAATGCATCCCCTACAAATAAGGGGAAACTACTGTATTCATCCATGGTGTCCTATAGCAAGCACACTTCTATCAGGTAATCCGTAATTACCTACCTTGCTTGTCGGTAATGCTGTCCCACTATGAATATCTCCTCCCAAATCAAAAGTTGTCTCCTGAACAATTCTGATGGGATAAAACAAGAAACACACTGACTTAATAACATTCCAATGACAGCCAGAGTCTCTTTTTAATACACAAGGAAGAACTAAGAGGCCAAATGTTCAAAGATTTTTAAGAAATTGCTCTATTTTCAGCACACGAACTTACAGAATTAAAAAAACACCTTATGAACTTTCTTTACTGGTATATACTCAATATTCCCAGGATCTTTTTTGTTTTTGTTTTTTTTTTGAGATGAAGTCTTACTCTGTTACCCAGGCTGGGGTGCAGTAGCGCAATTTTGGCTCACTGCAACCTCCGCCTCCTGAGTTCAAGTGATTCTCCTGTCTCACTCAGCCTCCCGAGTAACTGGTATTACAGACAAGTGCCACCACGCCTGGCTAATTTTTGTATTTTTTGTAGAGATGGGGTTTCACCATGTTGGCCAGGCTGGTCTCAAACTCCTGACCTCAGGTGATCTGCCCACTTCAGCTGTGAACTTCACAAATAAATATATGTGATAACCCACCAAGTATTCACCTTGGAGAAAGACATTAATTCTAAATAGTCATATGTGGCCCACTGTGTAAGGTCTGGGTGACTAATCAAAGGCATACGTGGAACAAAACAATGGGAAAGGCCAAGCAGGGAAGACCACGTGGGTTTATGTTTGTGCTTCAGGAAGAAAGCCTACACTCTAGGGGAGTTTTCAGTTGTTTTAAGCAGCATGACTGAAAAATAGATAATGAAGTGGCTTAACAGTATGTTTTAAAAAAGTAAAACCAAAGGAGAAGTCATATTCCCTACCTACAAAAAAATTTTACTAGATAGTCATTAAGAAAGGCTTTCTGTTTTCCCTTACTAAGCCCACATGCAAGTCTTCAGAAAAGCACTAGGTGGAGCTAAAATATTCTGAATTCCTTAAGAGATCTTAATGTGTTTCATTATCAGTCACAGAAAAGAATACTTCAAAAAATTTTATAATCTTAGTTACACTGAATAATTACCAAGAACACCATGTTTTTTCCACAAAACAAAAGGTACTGTTTTAGTATGTTGGCTAAAAAAACCACAGTTTAAATATAAACAATTTAAAACCAGTGAGAACTTCCAATTAAGACAAAGTCAAGATCTTTCTTCTTTCCTCTAAAACCAACCCAAGTTAACAATGAACCAAACTCACAAACTTCACTTTTTTTTTTTTTTTTTGAGACGGAGTCTCGCTGTGTCCCCCAGGCTGGAGTGCTGCGGCGTGATCTCCGCTCACTGCAAGCTCCGCCTGCCTCCGAGGTTCACGCCATTCTCCTGCCTCAGCCTCCTGAGTAGCTGGGACTACAGGCGCCCGCCACCTCGCCCGGCTAGTTTTTTGTATTTTTTAGTAGAGACGGGGTTTCACCGTGTTAGCCAGGATGGTCTCGATCTCCTGACCTAGTCATCCACCCGTCTCGGCCTCCCAAAGTGCTGGGATTACAGGCTTGAGCCACTGCGCCCGGCCCACTTTGATATTTTTTTAAAAATTGAAACAAAAAATAAAAAGCCAAGTTATCTATGAATAATCTGAATTACTTTAAGTATAATCAAAACATTTTAAATCTTAAGGTTAATCTATTTACCCAGGTTTATGTCTCGGGCCCTTAACCATCAGGCCTCCATCCACAGATCTTTTTGCAAGAGCATGATCCTGACTGGGGTCCACAAACTTAAATACATGGGATGCCCCGAACTGCACTTTCATGCCACTCTGCAGCATGGTGGTTTCCGAGATGCGCTGGCCTTCCACATAGGTTTCTGCGTCCATACTTCTGGGCGTCACAGTGACCACTCCATCCATGTTGGTGAGGTCACAGTGATGGGGCTGAATTCCTGGGCCAAACAACTGGAAACAGAAGGAAATCAAAGAAACTCCTATCATGAAGTTTACAGCATTTAAACACAGAATTTTAAAACTGTGAGTACCCCTTTTATGATAAATATAACATAATAAGCTCTGGATTTTTAGTGCCTTTTAAAGTGGATTTCCCTCAATAGCATAAAAATAATTAAACTGTCAAAAAAAAAAAAAGTCAAAACAATCAGACTTTTTATTTTTATTATCCAGTGACTTAAGGCATACTGTAACTTTGCATTAAAAGGCATACAGTCGGCTGGGCGCGGTGGCTCATGCCTGTAATCCCAGCACTTTGGGAGGCCGGGATGGTCGGATCATGAGGTCAGGAGATCAAGACTATCCTGGCCAACATGGTGAAACCTCGTCTACTAAAAATACAAAAATTAGCCAGGCGTGGTGGTGCGTGCCTGTAACCTCAGCTACTCAGGAGGCTGAGGCAGGACAACTGCTTGAACCAGGAAGTCAGAGGTTACAGTGAGCCGAGATCGTGCCACAGCACTCCAGCCGGGTGACAGAGGGAGACTGTCTCCAAAAAAAAAAAGCATACAGTCATCTTAACCAATATTTGTTGGATGGTTAATGGACAAATCTATACAGATCATTATGATTAAAGATTCCTATCTATTTTATCATTTTTAGTGCTGTGCTAAGAAAGAAGAAATGACAGACATAACTGAAAATTACATTAACAATCTGAACGTATCATCTTACAAACTGAGAAATAAGTACAGAGCAAGGGTGATTTGCCTGAATTCAACTTCAAAGAAGTGACAAATCCTGACTTCATTTATTCAAAGAATGTGTTAAGCTGTTTTAAGTACTTGAGAACAGTATTAAGCTAAATTTAATTAGAATTTACCGAATGCTTACCGCTGTGTGTGTCAGACCCAGTGATAAGCACTTTTACATAGTTACATCCTGTAATCCTGAAATAGACCTATAAAATTATCATCACCACCTTTGAGAGAAAAGGAAGCAGTTTCAGAGCACTGTCATCACCAGCCCAAATTTCTAGAGGTGGAGCTTGAACATAAACTCACATTCTGCTGTTTTCACACTAAAGCAGAGAAAAGTGACCCAGAGTAGATAAATTATTTACATTTAAGGACAATGTAGTCTGTAATTCTAATTCCTTCTTTCACTACTATGTGGCAGGCTCTGTACAATACGTTATGCCTCCTGGAATGTCAGAGTTGCAGCAGGAAGCTCAGACTACGTACCTGGATAGAGCTGTCATCCAATTTTTCTGTACCAACTTCAGTAACACTTAACTGAAGGCGGTAAAGCTTTGGCTTATCTCTAGAGTCAGAACCATCTGCAAGAAGAGAAGGAAGACAACTGTATTTGCAAAGTCTAATATTATTGTCATGTTATTTGAAACAAACAAAAAGTTATCTCAGGCATTACAGTTCTCAATTCTCAGAATTTCTTTTCAAAGAATTCTCCAAACTTATATAACACAATTTAACAAATTGGATACAGAAAATTCAAAATAAGAAATAAACGTATCAGTATCTGGCATTAATTCCACCACATTCTTATTACATTAAAGAAAGTCTTCTCTACCACTGCTCTGGATTTTTGTGAATGATTCTGAGGAGCAACTGTATTAGCAAAATGAAGCTCATCAAAGACACACGGGCCTTCCCTTCGGACCACATCTTTTCCTGCAGTATTCTTGCTGCCCTTACGGCACACAACACAGTACAGGTTGACGGCACAGCTAAATCACTGATGGAGGTTTTTAAATGTACAGTTCTCATGGCTCTCCCCAGACCTCCTGGATCAAAAGCCCTGGGGATGAGGCCTAAGCATGTGTCCTCTGAAAAATCTCCCCAAATAACTCTGTCCTGGAGTAGAACTGGCATAGAAGGAAGACTGGGTTTTGTGGCTTTTTCTTTTTCTTTTTGTCATTTTATACCTTTATGAACTGTTGGAATGTTTAATTTATATGAGCATGTGTTTCCACGACAGGGAAGGGGTGAGGAGGAGGAGGAAGCTGCCCTGCCAAAGCCCTCTAGTCCCAATACATCTAGACATGTTTTCTCATTCTTCACCTACTGTATCCCAGATGAGGACAATGTCACTTCGTTACCTTAACTAAAAATGAGGTATCCTGATTTCAGAGTTGACATATGAGAAAATGTGCCTTCCAGAGCCCATGAATGATGATGTAACTGCAGAGCTTAGCGCCTGCACCACAGCCATGGCAGTCTAGTGTATGGCAAGCACATCACCCACCAAAGCTTAGGAAAAGGCCAAACCAGTAAGAGTCTCCCTGATCTGCTTTATGAGTGCCTTATAACTTTCAAACCCACTGATTCCATTACCTGTTAAAATCTCTAGTCTCTGCGATTAGGAATGTAAGCTTTGAGAGCTTCACAGGTTAAACAGTTTGGAGAGTATGAGCATGCACAGTTTCAGACTGCTAAAATCTCTCAGCAGTGGTGCCGCTAAACTCTCACAGACAAAAGACTCCATAAAAATGCAGGTTCTGTTAGAACTGATGTTAATTTTAGGGTATACAAAGTTACATTCTAATGACAAACTTTTCTATTTCTGAAATACTCCATAATCTGTGACACCGAGTGAAGGTAAGATGAGACTGAAGTACCTGAGAGACACTGATGCCTAAAACCCATTACAAAATTGATTCATCATCTGTGCTGCTTCACATCGTGTTGAAAAACAATTTTCAACTCTAACTGTTCCAATAAAGTCCTGATCTGAACAAGACATTAAAATCATCTGGGGCTTTTCCTGGACATAGTTCCCTTCCCAACCTGCTGAGTCCAAATCCTCCAGTTTACTATTTTGTGTGTTTTAAACACCAAAGGCAGTTCTAATGAACCCCCTTGGTTAAGAAATGTGTCCCTCTTATCTACTCCCGGAGCACCCCATTTCTGTTATATTAATTGTACCACTAACTGTATTGTATGATGATTTCCATCTACTTATCTCCCTTATCTCTGAGCTCCCTGGTGGCTAGGTTTAAAAAAAAAAAAACATCTTTTTTACCCTGGCACTGATCACTCCACATATGGTCCATAGTTAGCAATCAATAAAGACTTGACATGTCAGCAGTGAATACTTATATAAAAATAAAGAAAACTGAATGCAATACAGTCACAGAGAAATGACACAAATAAAGAAAGCAAAAGCAGTAAATAAGTAATCATGTGTGAAACAAGAACATTTCAATGCAAAGTTAAAAACAGAACATTAAAAATGTGTTTAGAGATGAAAGAAAAATTTCCATCCATAGCCTTCCAAATTCTGAATGCTTCTGACAGGTCTCCTGTGAGACAATAAAGAGGCATCACACACCTTTCTACATCAACGGATTTCAAAATAGAGAAAGGGAGAAAGAGAAGCTGCTTTCTCAGTCGCTCCCTTTTCCTCACCTCACTATGGTAACAGAAATCTGTCAACTAATAGATTAGAAATAAACATCCTTCCTAGGCTCTCTTTTCTTATTACTTCACAGTAATAATAGGAAACCATAGTTAAAGCTGTTACAGATTTTGAAGAACCTAAATGGTGGCCACAGGATTTAGTGGATAAAGGGATGCTTGGTTTGAGCTGGGGAGAAAAGGGAGAGTGCAACAGCCCATTCCCTCTCCTCGTTAGAAGGACAGTTATCTCACAGGGAGTAACATACAAAACTGTTGTCAAAAACAAAAATCCCAAATTTTCTCCCCTTCCTCAAAGAGTATTCTACAAATAGTCAATTTCTGCCCAAAGTGCCTGAGTCTCTTTCTTCTCCATAGATAATGACAATAAATCTGGAGCACCTTGAAGAGCAGGGACAAATCTAAGCAACCCTGCAACAGACAGTAACAGCACTGCTACCAGAAAGTTTTCCTAGTCTACAAATGAAGGGAGGTAGACTGGCTGAGCACCACCCAAGGAGTGCTTTGAAACGGCACGCTGTCTTTACTCCCCAGCATCCCTCCACAGCCAGTGCTGCTTTTGCTTTCAGTTCCTTCCCAGGGTGAACCTGGTAAAATAAAGACGCAAAATAAGCTTCCAGTAAATGAAATCAGTTCTAGATATGGAACACTTACTAGGTACAAATAAAATGACAGTACATCAAATTTCTTAAAATAGTTTATTTATATCAACTAAAACTGATACATAAGATATTTGGTCATTCAACACTATTTTGCCCATGAGGTTCTGTCAGTGCTTTAGTTACAAAAGTAGTAGTAAGCATAGCATTACCTTCATCAGTGTGATAGTTGTAGTAGGCAAAGTGATTCCTTCTCCCTGGGATTAAGACACATGCCAGGACCCAGGTGAAGGCAGCATCAGCAGGACAGAGACCATGCAGAACACGCGGAATAGAGAAGGAGGAGAAGAGACGCAGAGGGTGAACTTCAGTGAGACACGTTTCAAAGGAAGAAAAGGTACACTTCACCCATCAGCTTTTGTGAGGACAAGACTATACTAATGCCCCAGTCAGTGTTTTAGAAACCAATGCAGACTGTTAAGGGAAACCACAGGACAACAGGTGAGTCACCAAGCAGCAGGACAGCAACAGTGAGTTAATCATATAAAGGGCTACCACCCCACTGGGCTGATTTCTTCTGTTTAAAGAACACATTCAAATCCAAAGCAAAGAACGAAATAACATATTTGCTCCCCATTCCTCCAAAAGACAATGTGGAGCTCATGACCACATCTTAAGAACTCCTAACCACACCCAGCAGAATCTCAGCATTGAGGATATAATGCTTGGCTGACAATGTGCCCAGGGGAAATACAGTACTTATCCATTCGTAACAAATCATTATGGATGAATATTATTTTCTCATAAATGGCAAAGAGATCAATTTCATTCAGCATGCTGACTAAATGACATCATGACTTAGTGAAAGAACATGGCTTTGGTGCAGGGAAGATCCTGGCCTTGCATTCAGGCTTGCCACTAACCCCTAGGTCACCCTTAAAATAGTGGTACCAGACCTGAACTTCAGACATTTGTGGAACAAGTTAAGCTATCCCATAAGCACAGGGCTCACGAGAAGTAGGGACTAGAGGCAGAGTCACTCGTCACATGGCACTGTGTGTGATTCCCTCCCGCTGTGTGAATTACCCGAAGGCAGGAACGAACTTAATCCTTTTGTATCCATTGCTTTGCCTAAAGTAGAAGGGTCAACGAATGCTGACTGAAGGCAGCAGAGAGCCACCAGGAATGCAGTCTACTAATAACCATGTAACAAATGTTGTTGCCAGTATTTGGTGAAAAGTAGTACAGAACTGTGATCTACTCCACACCTACAAAAAAATATTCTATATATTTGATTACCTGAGAGACTATACGTATGAAAGCAGTCAAAATAGCAATTCTCACTAGAAGAGAACTTCCCAAGGTGAAGGGCTTTGATGTGTTTTGGTGCTCTGCCTCCAAGGCCCAGAACGCAGTCTGACACACAACAAGTGTCAGTAACTATTCATCAAATGCATGAGCCAATGAGTGAATTCCCATCCAGTTTCTGCTATCTACCAAATCAACTGTCCATTACTCATTTGAAAATTATTCTGTCAGCTGCTATTTATCAATTTCTCTAAGGACTTAACACTCTTAAATCCTCAAAAATTTGGATTTGAAGAACAATCATTAGTTTCTAGAATTTAATACAAAAATTTAAAGGGCAGATCCAATACCCAAAAAAGAGCCTAAAAATTTTTAAGTTCAAAAACTAATGGCTGCTTCACAGTTGCCATTCATTATCTCAGATAACCAAACACCAATGCTCTCACACACATTATAGACACACAACAATACGGGATGTGTTTCCAAACTACAGTGAGATAATATAACTTTAAATAAACTTTCCACCCAGAAAACTGAGGTTTGCAACACCAAATACGCCTCACAAATAGCTAATCAATTAATTTTTTTAAAGTCCTGAAGCATAAGTAAGTATAAAAGCTACTACCTAAAGCCACACTGCCACTAACTGTGGCATCAAAATGATACCATCACTTCCTGTATTTATATAACCTACTCTACCATGAGACTGCTGGACAACAAATATCATATCTAATCATTAGTTAATTACAATAACCTAACTTTAAGAAACTAAATGTAATTCACGGTCATGAAGCCATATTATCATACACATAACTGGTTCAATTTTCTGCTAATTTGTGATTACTAAATCGGGCTTTCTTTCAATGCAGCTTGGGATGCGGGTGCAACACTCTGATCTTCACAGCATTGTATAATGCAGGTCACATAACAGCATTTAATAATGAAATAAGAAATGAAGTAATGTTAACTGAATGATAAATGTCATGTACAGCATACATATGTGCAAATATACACTCTACCTAGGAATGTGTGTGTAAAACACTTCCTTAAGAACGCCCACGTATTTCTCTCCTCAATGGCTAACTTGAAACAAGAGCTTTGGCGTATTAGAGTTCTACAAACAAAACATTTAGAGGACTTGTGAAAATAAACGTAGTCTGTTATTTTAAAATCAAATAGCCTTCCTCTTACTAAGATGGGTTTCTTAGATACACAATTTAAAGATATTCTTTTTAGATATTGTCCATGCATCAGAAACAACAGTTAGACACACAGACACACACACCTTTATGAAATCTGCCCGTAAAAGGGGTAAATATCACTTTGTCAATTTTAATAGATTAACTATTTTACTAAAGTTATCTTGGGAAAAAAAATTAAGGGATTAAAATAATTTAAAATTGTCTATACACTAGTTAAATTTTGTTTCTTAATACTCATTTTTGTCCATGTGAACCATTTTTACGTAAATACATACATATTTTATAACCTTAAGTTTTAAAGAAATATTATCTTATGAGAGTTACCTTTTTTTAAAAAAAAAAATGGCTAAAAATGTTAAGTCGGCCAACAGAAGACTAACTGAAGATGCATTAGAAAGTACAAAGATTTAAAAAAAAAAAGAGAGTACAAAGATTTAAAGCTAAAAATGCACATTAATAATATATGCTGGTGTGACCATCTTTCTCACCTGGGCTTAACTCTACTAAATAGGGCAGCTTCTCCGGAGGAAGGGCGGAGCCATAGCCAGACCCGTCAGCTCTCTCCTTTCCCTTGGGTGTCTTGCCTTCCAAGTGTTTCTTGGTTTTCTTTGGGATGTGGTCTGGTGGCCTCCTCTTCAACTGAAAGACTAAAATCCCTAGAACAGCAGCATGGGAAATCATCAGGCAGATTCAGGTTGGTCAGGATGGCCAGCTGACGGGCAGTCAACTGTGCAAAGCTTTCTCAAGAAGATGCATGTAATTTAGGAACATCTGCCAAGGAATCACTGAGTAAAGCTTACTCAAATTTATACTTTTTTGTACAGAGGAAATATTAGCCTCTTGATGTGTTTGAAAAGCTCTAGCAAGCAATTTCCAAAGAGTATTCTAAATTAACAGCTACCTAAAGACATCATAAGCTTGAAAAACAACACATCAGTTTAAGAATAAATGCTTACATTAGTAAACAACTCTATGATCAGTAAATACATTCATATATATAAAAACCACATTCACACACAAATACACATATGAAAATGTACTTTTAGGGTGATAAGTACACCAAAATCTCAGAAATCACCACGAAAAACACTTATTCATGTAACCAAATACCACTTGTTCCCACAAAAGCCTACTGAAATAAAACAACAATTCTATTACTAACAAAATAAATATGTATATTTTTAGTTGACCTGATTTTTATTAAATTCAACTTAAAGAATTAAAGCAATTTGCCTTTAATAAAATTTTAACTTTACACTGTTTTTAAAAAGTACTAAACAAGTGTTTTAAGGAGGATAGAAATTTGCTTGCTGAGAAAGTTTTGGTGTTTTAAAACTACCAATCTACATTCCATATTGACACGATTAAATGGCAATATATTTTTATGTCGTTATTAACGTAAGGCCCTCTACAGAGTTAACAGTTAACTTACGACATGAATTTGAAAGAAAATCATATTTTCTTAAAAACACAGCTTTAAACTTTGACTGCTTTGAAATAATTAGGGAAAATTGTTTCAGTAGTGCTAAGTGTGAATTCATTATCTGAAATGACTAAATCACTGGACAATCTATAGGGTTACAGAAGTCATTTTCTCTATTATAACAAATTTGTTCAAACATCACACAGTTAATCTGGTCAGCATGAAATGTGTTATCTACTACTGGTAGATACCAATAACCTTCCGCTTCTTGCTCTAGTGCTAATATTCTAGTTTCTTCATGAGATGTGTGATTTACCTGCAGTATCACCATTTGTTCAGTATCTAACACATGAGACTCAGATAAGCTAAGTATGGTCTTATGGACAATAGCATCACTTAGGAATCATCAAGTAAGTAAATGAAGGAGGCAGAAAGCTCTACAGCAAAAAGCCATCCACATGGAGAAACCCTGTCTCTACTAAAAATACAAAATTAGCCGGGCATGGGGGCGGGCGCCTGTAATCCCAGCTACTTGGGAGGCTGAGGCAGGAGAATTGCTTGAACCCAGGAGGTGGAGGTTGCAGTGAGCCGAGATCACGCCATTGCACTCCAGCCTGGGTAACAAGAGCAAGACTCTGTCTCAACAACAACAACAACAGCAACAAGGCTATCCAAAAATATTTATGTACACATCTCCTACATCATGTGGTAAGGTGAACACCTGGTATATCATGTAGGAATCTGGTGTCAGTAATCCTTTAATAAGGTTACTACCTTTGTCACTTGGCCATTCCCTGAAGATTTGTAAAGGACACTCATCATCATCAAGAATAATTTCTTTAGCACCCTTTTCATCAGAATGCTGGGCTCCAGGAGGAAGCATAACCTAAAAAAACAAAAATAATTAACTGTGAATGTGCCAAAGTAACTAGGTTGGTAAGTACTTAAAAGAATACATTTATTGCTTTTGAATGAATAAAATGTCACTGTAGAATTATATTAATCAAGCACTAGAAACAATTCTCACTCATCTAAATAATCATCAATAAAAGTGAAAGGTAATAGTCTACAATAAAAAGCTAAGCCAGCTGATTTGGCTGCTTTTAATCACCTGGTCCCTAAAAAGAGCTAGACTGAATATTCTTTTTTTGTTTTACAATCTTTTATATGGAAAGGCAATATGTTAACTTCTGCGTAATTTCTTCACTATTGCAAATTTCAATCTCTCTAGTCCTTAAACCACCTTTTCACATTCAAACAATTGTTTTTATAAAGTGGGTTCATACAATATGTGATCTCTTAGGATAACCACCACACAACAAGCCAGAATAGTTTTCGTATTCTTGTAAATAATCTCTTTATGATAAAATTTTAATCAGACCATTTAGATATATTACAGGGCAAGTAGTCATTCATTCAACAAATGCTTTTAACCACCTGCTTCAATATACTGTATTCACTGAACTCTTAAAAATTCATAATGCTGTATTACTTTTTTATTATGTTTTTACTAGAGCCAAACAGTTTTTTTAATCATCTAAGAAAGCCCCCAAACACTGTAATATGGAGGAGAGTGGAGATGATGGTTGTCCAATATTCTTCTAGACTTTGGGCTGGTGCTTCATCTTCACTCTAACATACTGCTAACATGAACCAAAACGGGATTAGAGAGAATAAGAAAAGAAGGCCAAGTCACTGGCATGTGAACATTACTTGCAACCTGTAATTAATGTAATGATGTTATCTTAATAGACCTCACCACCCAAATGTATCCTCACGCTCACATACCAAATGGGTTAGACTCTTCTACAGAACCCCGTAATTTCTCTCTACACTGCTTCAATTACCTTAAAAAGACAAATAGACTATAACATACCTTATCATAAATTAATCTTTCTTCATAGTGTTTCATATTAAATTCAGTATCTTGGCTCAGAACACATACTACTTCAGGATCTGACCTTCACTCATCTCTTTAGTCTCCATCGTTATCCAACATTTAGAGCCAAGTCACATGGAATCAGAATTCTCACACTCGGGTGACATATATCATGCTTCCATGACCCCTCCTGCCCCAACTTTCAGGTCTAATAACATTCATTCATCCTTCAGCTCAAGTACAACTTCTCTAGAAAGCATTCAATGATTTTCATTCTAATAGAAAAGCTCCCTGTTTTTCTATTTCTATTTCTTAGTCTTTCTGTCTCCCTTTATTGTAAACTCTAAGGGCAGCTTCTTCTTATCCCAGGATAATACTAACAAGGAAAAAATTTATTGAATAATTAAATAGATAAAATAATGAATAAAGAATATGAAAACAGCTACAATTTATAAAATGGCAAGCTGGGCCAGGCGCAGCGGCTCATGCCTATAATCCTAGCACTTTGGGAGGCCGAGGCGGGTGGACTGCCCGAGCTCAGGGGTTTGAGACGAGCCTGGGCAACACAGTGAAACCTCGTCTCTACTAAAAAATACAAAAAATTAGCCAGGGATGGCAGCGTGCGCTTGTAGTCCCTCAGCTGTTCGGGAGGCTGAGGCAGGAGAATGGCCTGAACCCAAGAGGCGGAAGTTGCAGTGAGCCGAGATCATGCCATTGCACTCCAGCCTGGGTGACAGAGCGAGACTCCATCTCCAAAAATAAAAATAAAAAAATAAAAAGGCGAGCTGAGAAGATAAAGAATTTCAAGGCAAAACAATAATTACCTCCTGATTTGTACTGCCTAATCCTGTAAAAGAAAACTGGTTAGGAAATAATAGAACAGAAAACCAAAACCAGAAGAAACACTCAAAGGAAATTATCAAATGATTTCATAAGGGACTGTCAATAAAATCCCAAGATAGGCTTTTATAACTTTAAAACCCCGATTAAGGTGCTCCTTCACTTTCTCATTTTCATCAGTAAAAATGAGCCAAAAATTACTGAAACAGATGTTACAAAGTTTATCAGATGCAATTTTATAGAACAGTTTATTATTAAATAGACTTATATACACTAATCAACATAAACATTCCCTTGGCAAAGACTGGAGCAACACTATGTATCAGATGCAACACTAGACTTTTTTTTTTTTTTTTTTTAATAGAGCCTCGCTCTGTCACCCAGGCTGGAGTGCAGTGGTGTGATCTTGGCTCACTGCAACCTCTGCCTCCTGGGGGTTCAAGTGATTCTCCTGCCTCAGCCTCCCAAGTAGCTGAGATTACAGGTGCCCGCCACCATGCCCAGTTAATTTTTGTATTTTTAGTAGAGACGGGGTTTCAAGTTTCTGCCCTCAATGTTCACGCAACAGATGAGGGACACAGATCAGAAAGCATCAGGCTTCTGTTCAGTAGTACAGACCCTATGTACATTGCTGTTTTACTAATAGTATTCTGACTTAGGAAACATTGTACAGCAGTTACTAATCAATTGTAAGTATAAGGAACACTTAAAAAACCCCTCATATCCATGGACTTCATTATTCTATACGTAAATTATGTGTCCTATATACAATCATGCTTGCTACATAGTTCTTGTGAACAGATAAGTGGTTATCGTATAAGGCCCAGGATTATAACAGAGCTCTCCTATACTTCAAGTAACTGTCAGGGCAACACACCACAACGTCCTCTAGCTCAGGTATTTTTTCTTCAGAGACAATGTACAATTACCTTGACTATACAATCTTATAACCTTACCCTATCAACAGCTCACAAAATATGGCAGAATTTCTCCTTCAGAGAGAATGCACAATTACCTTGACTAAACAACCTTACCCCATCAACGCCCCACAGAGTATGGCAGAACTCTAGTTCATGACAGTGTTTCTTTATCTATGGATTCTCATTTAGAAGTATAAATTTTAAAATTTCACTTCTGAGACAACCATTTTCCTTCAATTTTATCAATATTATTTCTTGCTTCCTACTAAATAAAAGGCCGAAGAAATAAAAAGGTGCATCAAATTACCAAATACCCATGCTCATCTATCTTCTCCCTTCCCCACAACGAAATGAGCTTGGCTGTATTTCTTTCTGATTCTGAATAACACAAGTTCACTGTAAAAAAAAATACAAATACAGAAAAAGCACAGAAAAAAAAAAAAAACTACTCTGAGATAACTATATTTTTGTGACCATACTTTCAATAATTATCTTTATGCATTTATTTTATGCGATTCAGATCTTAATCATTTAACACATTTTAAAAGTCTTTGCCTCCCTCTTTCCCTCACTCAGTTTGAAAATATCTTTTCTATGCATTTACCTTTCTCTTTGCTCATGTAAACATATACACAGCATTGTGTTATCTGGTTTTGTTTATGATGACCGGGTATTTGTAAATGTACAGGCATACCTTGCTGCTTTATTATGCCTCAAGGATATTGCTCTTTTAAGAAAAAACAAATACAAGATGAAGGTTTGTGGCAAGCCTGTGTTGAGCACGCCTACTGGTGCCATTTTTCCAACACCATGTGTCTGTGTGTACATTGTATGAATTCTCATATTACTTCAAACTTTTTCATTATTATTATTAAATCTGTCATGGTGATCTGTGATCTTTGATATTACTAGTGTTTTCGGGTGCCATGAATTGCACCCATGTAAAGAGGGCAAGCTTAACTGATAAATGTGTGTGTTCTGAATGTTCCACTCCCCATCTCCGCCTCTCCTTGGCCCTCCCTATTCTATGAGACATAGTAATATTGAAATTAGGCCAATTAATACCCTAAAATGGCCTCTACGTGAAAGGAAAAGCTGCACGTCTCTCACTTTAAATCAAAAGCTAAAAATTTATTAAACATAGTGAGGAAGACATGTTGAAAGCAAAGACAGGCAGAAAGCTAGGCTTCTTGGTGCCAGTCAAGTTATGAATTACTGCTCACTGACAAGGCACCTACTCACCCAGGCTCTGGTGGAGAGTTACAAGATTAACATTGTTTTCATGCTTACTAAAGCAACACCCACTCTGCAGCCCATGGAACAAGGAGCGATTTTGACTTTCGAGTCTTATTATTTAAGAAATACATTTCATGAGGCTATAGCTACCATAGATAGTGATTCTCTGATAAATGTGAGGTGCAAACCTGGAAAGTATTCACCATTCTAGATGCCGTTAGAACATTCGTGATTCATGGGATAAGGAAAAATATCAATACTGACAGGAGTTTGGAAGAAATTGATTCAAATCCTATAGATGATTTGG
The DNA here is from genome assembly GCF_000951035.1 of Colobus angolensis palliatus. Taxonomy (NCBI): domain Eukaryota; kingdom Metazoa; phylum Chordata; class Mammalia; order Primates; family Cercopithecidae; genus Colobus; species Colobus angolensis. The sequence continues at coordinate 8,816,254 of NW_012114488.1, forward strand.
AGCTGTTCAAGACTTCAGTGAAGGAAGTAAATGAAGATGAGGTGAAAACAGGAAGAGAACTAAGATTATAAATGGGGTCTGAAGATGTGACTGAAATGCTGCAATCTCATGGTAAAACTTGAACAAACAAGGAGTTGCCTCTTAGGAATAAGCAAAGAAAGTAGTTTCTTATGGAATCAACTCCTGGTGAAGATGCTGTGAACGCCGTTGAAATGAAAACAAAGGATTTCAAATATTATATAAACTTAGTTGATAAAGCAGTGGCAGGGGTTGGGAGGGCTGACTTCAATTCTGAAAGAAATTTTACCATACATAAAATGTTATCAAACAGTACGGTATGCTACAGAGAAATATTTTGTGAAAAGAAGAGTCAATCAATGCAGCAAACTTCATTTGTTGTATTTTAGGGAGTTGCCACAGCCAACCTAACCTTCAGCAACCACCACCCTGGTCACTCAGCGGCCATCAACATCCAGGCAAGCCCCTGCACCAGCAAAAAGATTACAACTTGCTGAAGGCTCAGATGATTGTTAGCATTGTTTAAGCAGCAAAGTATTTTTAAATTAAGGTAGGTACATTTTTTCTTAAACACAATGCTACTGCACACTTAATAGACTACAATATACTAAAAGCATAACTTTTATATGTGTTGGGAAACCAAAAAACTCGTGTGACTCACTTTATTGTGATGCCAGATTTACTGTGGCGGTCTGGCACCAAACCTGCAACATCACCGAGGTGTGCCTGTATATATCTCCAGGTCAACCGGTAGAGATCTAATTGACATTGCAGAGCAACATGTCACTGAGTGGCAGAAGCACTCCTTAGTGCTGGGCTTCTTGTCTGCTCTTTTATTGCTATGCACAGAATACTACTGCAAAAATAAATGCTCATAGAAATATCCTCAGGAATGTACTGGATATTTGTTTATTTTAGATGTCACAACTAATATTTACCACCATATTTCTAAACAATGTGTCCTTACTGCTATTTACCTTCAGTTTTGGACATTATCTCCAATCTCGAGTGTGTGCCGCTCAGGACTACTGCAGAGGAATCTTCTGGACTTTCCTTCCCCACCATCTTTGGGAATTCCCTTCTCCTGATAGATTCTATTCTTGAATTCTCCCTCTCTCTCTTTCTTGGCCTACTCCATCATTCTGCTGGACAATGTCCTCCAGCACTTTTTTGAGATAGGGCACATGTGAGGTAAATTTTTGTCTTGCATGTTCTGAAATGTCTTTATTCCATCCACCTAACACTTGGTTGACAGTCTGGATTGGAAATCATTTCACTCTGCATTTGAAAGTACATGGCATGCCAGATTCCACAGTTACTGTTGAGAAGTCTAGCACCAGTCTTACTGCTAAAACCTTTACATGTAACTTGAATCATTTTCTTTTGAATCATTCTTTTTAACACTAGTTTTCTGCAATTTCAAAATAATAAGCTTTGGTTTGGGTCTTTGTCAAAGCAATTGTACCATTATTCAGTGGGCCTTTTCAACCTAGAAACTAAACTCCTTCAGTTCTGAGAGAGATTCTAGCAGTATTTCCTTGATAACTTCCGTCTCTCCATTTCCTTTGGTTTTCTTTCCTTTTTTTTGAGACAGTCTCGCTCCATTGCCCAGGCTGGAATGCAATGGCAAGATCTCGGCTCACTGCAACCTCCCGGGTTCAAGTAATTGCCCAGCCTCAACCTCCCAAGTAGCTGGGATTACAAGTGCACGCCACCATGCCCAGTTCTTTTTTTTTTTTTTGTATTTTTAGCAGAGACAGGGTTTCACGGTGTTGACCAGCCTTGTCTCAAAACCCTGACCTCAAAGTGCTGGGATTACAGGAGTGAGCCACCATGCCCGGCTTCCTTTGGTTTTCTCTGATTGATCCCCCTTTAGTATATGTTAGATATTCTGCACTAATAATCTAAGTATCTTGTCTGTTTTACTTCTTTTTCTCTTTGATCTGTACTTAGGTAGATTTCCTTATTTTCCACCTATCTTATTAATATTTTCTCCCTCTATCTCTTATTTACTTAATAAAATTTCTAAGAGCTCTTTCTCTGTTTCTTTTTCTGGCATTCTAGTCTTATTTCATGGATGCACTATTTTCTTTATCTCTGTGAGTCTCAGTGTTGTCAAACTTCCATCTGCTCTCTCTAGTTTCTCCCTTTTAGCTCCAGTTTTCTTAATGTTTGTGTTGATTTGTCCCCATTTTAAAGGTACTTTTTTCAAATGTCTGTTGAACCTTGGCTATCGACATTTGACAGCAAGTCCCATGAAAGCTGAATGTAAAGTCTAAATATGTGGGCAAGGGTTACTGTTGCTAAGTCTCAGAGTGATGTTATTAGACCAGAATTTCCAAAGGTCCATTTACATACAAATCTTTCTTTCGACAAGTGCCTTCTGAGAGGGATCCATAAATCTTCTAGACATCAGTATTCTGGGTACAGTCTTTCACTTCATCCTCCTGTTTTCAGTGAAGACCCTTGTCACCTTGTGCTAGTCCTGTTACCTCCAAATCCAAGGACTCCATTCAACACCCGCTCATCTCCCATTAGTTTTACTCTAGCCTTCAGCACTTAGGGTAGGGAAGTGAATCTGGTGGAGTCTGCCACTTCTTATAGAAACTTTCAGCCCAATTTCTTCTTTTCAGCCCTTAGAAAGTTTCAAAGCCTCTAATTCCTGAGTCTTTCTGCGGCTGGGACACACTTGCCTGCTTGTCTCCATGTCCTCCCAGCAAGACTTCTCTGCTCTGGCAAGTTAGAGACCTCTCACTCACACCTGCCAGATTCCACAGACTACTCTAATCTCGTCATCTCTTCTCTCATTCTCTTTGTTCCTGTGCATTTGAACAAATTTGTATTCCTTTATTGTCATTTCAATGTGAGAAAAACATGATTTCCCATCTACTGTCCGCTAAAAGTTGGGCTATATTCCTAAGTTACAAATCACTAGTTTTTCCAACTCAATGTAACTTCTTAGCTTCTCAGCAAGAAGATAAAAGTTATAAAACTCAAACAACAAGCCCTTTTATTTAATTCTACCTGTAGCTAACAAGAGAGGCACAAGACCTCCACCCTGAATACCATGAAACACTGCTGAGAGAATTTAAACCACTAAGTAAATAAAGAGATACACTCTGCTCACAAATTGGAAGACTAAATATTATTAAGATGAGAAGTCTCTCAAAGTTCATCTACAGAGGTAATGCAAACCTAGTCACAATCCCAGAAGGTTCTGGGTAGACACTGACAAGCTGACTCTAAAATTTATAAAGAAACACAAACAACCGAGAATAAACAAAGCAATTTTTTAAAATAATGAACAAAACTGGCACATACTTTACATAATTTTAAGACTTATAAATCTACAGTAATTAAGGCAGCTTGGTATTGGTAAAAAGATAGACATATATATCAATGGAACAGAAAAGAGACAAGAATTAGAACCACACATATATGTGGTCAGTTGCTTTTGGGGTAATTTTTATTTTCTTTAATTTGCCTTTTAATATTTTTCTTATTTTATAATAGAAACATATTACTTTTGTAATGGAAGGGAGACTGCTTTTTAAACATATATATTTAGCACATGATTTGTAATTTATCAGATTCTAAATGACATGGTGGGGTGAAAATCTAGGTTTAATTTGATTTAAAGAAAACCTTCCATTTAAATGCAAAGTAGAAAGAGCTACTGATTTGATCAAGTTCCTTACCCGGGCGATGCAGTAATCCTTAGGGTTTTCTTTTTCCAGACCATACTTCTCTAAAGCTTCAGCCACAGCAAAGTCTGCAGGATCTGTAGTAGACAGCAGGATTGTCTTGTAGGGAATATTTGGTTTTAAACTATCTGCATAAATTCTCAATGTTCCACCTGAAAAAACATTTTGACATCTTTGAGTACAACCTACTTTATGCCAATAACAGAGGTAGCTAACATTTACAGTCACTTGAGAAAAAGGTACCTGCATTCTAGCTATAATGAGTACAAAGACAATCTGCCTAATAACGATTTTTTTCATTTCCTGTTAGATAACATATAATAGCAGTAACTAGTTGATCTAGTGACATTTAGAAATCATGAACAATCCAGTATGACAAGGATCATTTTCATCTTCTCTCTTCAAGCCAAAGTTTTTATAACAATGAACTGATTTCCACTATAGTGAGGAAAGAAAAGGAAGGAATTCCAGAATTTCTCTATGGTCCTGCTCTTTATTCAACTGCTTTCCCATTTCCTTACCTACATATTATTATATACCTATTTCTCCCATTTTCCTAATTCCTGATCATCAATCTGAAACAAACTAAAAACCCAGATAAAATTAAATATTAACCCACTAAATAAATTCATTTTTAAAAAGTGAAGTAGGAACCAGGAGATCTCAGGTGCTCGAGGCCAAGTATTTTTCATGAGAGATTTGCCAACAGAGCAAAGTTCTATTTTTACTTCCAGGCACTACAAACTACAATGTCCTTTATAGTTGTGAACTTATTTAGGGGAAAAAAAGAAAACCAACTACAGCACAGCAATTTGGATATCCTGACATTTTCTTTTGCGTTTCTTTTTAATGGAAATCTACATGTATATGTCATAATATTGTCACTTTTGGTGTCATAATCTGCTTTCTACCTATGGTCCAAGATTAATATGCCCTGAAATCTGAAGTCTAGATGAAAGGATACTGAGGGAAGAAATTAAGATAGGCTCCACAGTCCCATTGAGACAGTGTGCCCCTAGGTATGCACTCCAGCTTCTTTAACTCTCAATTTTCTCACCTGTAATTTAAGAGAGCTAGATTAGAAAATCTGTGGGTTTCTTGAAGCAAATTCTTAACTTCCATGATTCTATTACTTTTTAATTCTAATGCAGTTATTTCAGCTACTGAATATTTCTCATACTCTCTTTTTCAACAAGTCTGGCACGAATTGCATTTTGATAACTTAGCTCACAGTAAAATCATGTTGGTCTTTTAAGAAACCAACTAGTCCACAGTAGTATTGGAATATGGACCTGCTAGGCCAGGCCAGGGGAATCACAGGTTGCAGCACATCTTTACCATGTGCACGCTCACACTGCCCAGGGGCTCCCCTGTTCCAATGCAGAGGAAACAGCCTAAGCAGGTCAGATGATGTTCCCGCCTCAACAGCTTACATTCTGTGGTTGGGAGGCAGGACGCAGAGGAAGAAGACTAACAAGAAAACAAATAAATACCTTTCAAATAGTGACGTACATTGTGAAATATAAAAGGTTGTGAGAAAGAACATGACTGAGAGCATCCTAAGCTTGGATGACTGGCCAAGAACTCTGAAGAATAAACATTTGAACTCAGACCTGAACAACGAGACAGAGGTAACCATGTGAAAATCTAAAGGAAGGGCTTTGTCTCAGCAGATGACCAGCAACTGCTAAGGCCCAGGGTTGGGGTAAGTCTGGTTGGGTTCACTGGCCAGTACGGACAGAGCGAGGGGAAAAGGGGCAGATGAGGTCAGAAACCAGCTGAGACCAGATCCTACAGGACTTCTCAGACCATGATCACATCATGAGTTTGAATTATTCCAGTTAAATGAGAGCCACTGGAAGGGTTTAAGTTCTGTGTGTATGAGTGTGTGTGTGTGTGTGTGTGTGTGTGTGTGCGCGCACGCATAAGAGAGAGTGCACCTGTATGACTGTGTGTCTGCGTGCATGTGTCTAAGGAGGTGGGCAAAATGTCACTTGTGCTTTCCAAAGAGGATCCTGCCTTTTGGGTGAAGATAGGGAGATCAGCAACAGGAGAGGAGTCCATTTAAACTGTGTGTTTTCCATGACACCAGAACGTACACTCCTTATTTAATTACATGCCACATCCAAATACGGGCCTCAAGAAAGTCACAAAAAAAAATATGTACAACAGGATGAGTAAACAATTAGGCAGACTGCAGTTAACATCTATATGATTTTGGTTAGCGTCCCGTTTTGAAGATGAAGAAACTGTGGCTCTTGGTTTGTGCAGTGGTTCCAACTGTACCCTGACCCCAGCTCCATGTGCTTCTGCACTTCACAGTGCCCTGCTACTCCTAAGACTGCACACTAAAAAGCCCAAGAAGAGGAAGAATCAACTAAAACTTATCTCACAATTTTGTTAATTTATCACTGAAAAAAAAACATAACAATAAATGGTAGTAGAGTATTTGTGACACAAATGAATTAATTGAGATATGTAGGGCATTTTGGGGTCAATTACATTTTGAAGCCATCATGAAGCAAATATAACTAAGTGTCAAAAAATACAAAGTTCAGGGGCAAAGCTTGTTATGAATTATGATGCCTGATCAGCTGTGAGGTTAAGTTTAACAGAACCAAATTAAGGGGGACATGTAGGTTCTGTCATCAGAACTTGAGAAACTAATCCTTGGGGTAAAAGAGAGAAAAATAACAGACACAGTTGTCACTCTTAGAGAAGGAGTATTCACAGCTGCCCTTGTCTCCAGCCCACACTGAAGAATCAACCTGATAGCTAAGCTGATAGCTGCAGTAGGCTGTAAGGATATATTTTTTCAGAGCAAGTTATTTGTTAAAACTAACAAATAAAAACCTTAGACTTCATTAATACTTTTGGCTTCCTTAGTATTTAACCATAAAGGGTCATTTTTTGTTATCAATATTTAGTTAAGAGTTTCCTCAGAGTCTACATACAGAAAAATGCTCCTTCTACCCCCAATCACCCCTTTAATAGACAAGCTGTACTTAGATGTTCTGCTATTTCTCCTCCTAATTCTTTGCAGTTTTTCCTGTTTTCTTTGCTGATTCCTCTTATCAATGGCTTTCCCTTAAGTTTCTGAATCACCTATACACTAACAACACTGATCACTCCCAAACCCTAATCACCATGTGCTACTGAAACACTGGCCTAAAATATATCCCATATCCCACCAGCACTTCATGTGACACACATAACCAAAACCTACCTTCCACCCCCAAACGTTCTTTCATTCTACAGTCCATCAACATCTTTCCAATAAAAAGCAGAGGGGCCATCCTGAATGCCTCCCCTCCTCAGTAAAATCCAGTCTATTGCCAGTTCCTGATAATTCTACCTCTTAAATATTTCTTCAGACCTTTCTCCCTTTATAATCCTGCTGTCAATGACACAGTTCAAAGACCCCTTATTCCTTATATAGGCAAAGCAATAATTTTAATGGGCATGCCTGCTTCTAATCAGAATTCTCTCAAATCCATCTTCCACTCTGCTTCCACAGTAATCTCTCCAGATAGAAAGCTCAGGTTACAATGAAAGCTTTCTAAACCCCTAGCTTAAAACTCATCAACAGCTTATTAACAAAGCATATCAAACTTTTCCATCAAAATACCCCCAATGGCAGTGCAAAATACATGGGGGAATCTGGGGACATAAGCTAAGTGATATACAAAAACTTCCTATTTCATCGTAAAAAAAAATATATGTAAATGTTACATTCTAACCACATTAAAGCATATTTCACTATGACAAATATTTTTTAAAGTTAGATATAAAAATTGACACTGCAAGCTAGCTATGTTTACCATGACTCACTACCTCTAGCCCACAATGGAATATTCTTTAAAGGAACCATAGAATAAATTCAGAAATTCATTTCAGTAATAATATCAAACTCATTCTTACAGTATACAAAGTGCCTTCAGGTCTGGCATGTGGTTAGCACATGTAGCCATTGCTAAGCATTCCTCTTGTCTTTTAAAAACTTTTTACTACTCTTCTTCTTTATATTTTCTTTCAGACTCCTTATTTTCTTGTGTTTTTTTCGGTGCATATATTTAGAAATTATTTCAAATTCTTGACAGAACAAGAAAAATACATATAAACAAGAATCACTCACATCTCAAATATAATCTATTAAAATATTTATGGAACCAAGAAGTCCCATACTCTCTGAGATCTTTTTTGAATCACTGGCACAACAAGTCCTGTGAAATATGTAATTAGGACTCAGTTATAGGGTGCTAAGGGTCAAAATAAGAGCGAACGCTAGGGTGGGCCAATGCTCCCCCCAGATGGTGGGTCTCTGGACACTAGGCTGAAATATGCTCAGGAGAAATAGAGTCCTGAGCAGTGTCTGCGATGGACGCAGAAGCAAGTGACCGTGCATTCAATGTGTTACGTCTCATTCAGATCCCATCCCAAATAAAAGAATTATCTGAGGCAATCAGGAAAATTTAAACAATGACTAGTTATTTGATACTATTAAGGAATTATTACCAATTATTTTATATTGATAATGATACTATGGTTATATTTTGTTTTGCTTTTTAAGGAATCTTTATCCTTCAGGAAAATATACTAAAATATTTATAGTTGAAAGAATGAGAAGTTAGGGATTTGCTTCCCAATAATAGTTTGAAAATGGAGGCAATGTATTTTGGAGTACAGAAGAAACCTCGGTGATCCGTATACGGGAGTTTACTGTATCTTTCTCTCTTTTTTTGTATATACTTGAAATTTTCTAGCTTTTTTTTTTTTTTTTTAAGAGCTGTACTGAGGGAAAGTATGAAACTAAACATATCCCTATGTGAACAGAACTCTTGTACATAGGGTAGGCTGATTTTGTACCAGAAGTATATGGTACACATTTGTTAGGAAAAGGTTACTTCACCCATTGCTTTAATTAAAGCAGGTCTCATGCACGTATAAAGAGTGTAATTCAACAATGCTCTTTGTAACAGGTAGAACAGAGAAAAATACCAAGTTTGTACCTGAATCAGGCCGCCCATCTGAGCTCCGAAATTCCTGCATTCTCTTTTCCAATTTTTGTTGCCTCCGTCGTTTCATAACCACCTCAGGATTAGAAATGGTTCGAGTAAAGCTGGTTTCAGGCATGTCTTTGTAAACCTCAGCAGCCAGTCGAGAATTTTCACTGTAAGAAAAAAAATGCCAACAATATTTTAATCACTGTTTTCTTATTGGAAATAGATACATTGCAGTCGTACAAAAATCAAAATGGCAGATGCTATTCGGCTACATCTGTATCCTAATAGGTCTGTTATGTACTATTTACCACATGTTAATTACTAATGATAAAGAATACAGTTTCTCTCAATACAAACGAATATACTGAACTACACAGAAATCTATCATTAAAAGTTTACATTAATAGTGAGTTTATTCATGAATAATGCTAAAAGAAAAATATATTGATAATACATTTCAGTAACTTCCACCAGTGTTACCCTAAAACAGACCAATATTATACCATGACCTTCCAACCACAAGAAAGAAATATAGGACTGAATATACTTTAATTTTGCAAAAATCTGCCTTAACATTATAGCAAATTTAGGCTAGGTGTGATGGCTCACTCCTGTATTCCCAGTACTTCGGGCGGCTGATGTGGGTGGATCACCCGAGGTCGAGTTTAAGACCAGCCTGACCAACATGGAGAAATCCCGTCTCTACTAGAAAAACAAAATTAGCCAAGCGTGGTGGCAAAGGCCTGTAATCCCAGTTACTTGGGAGGCTGAGGCAGGAGAATCACTCGAACTCGAGAGGTGGAGGTTGCGGTGAGCCAAGATCGCACCATCGCATTCCAGCCTGGGCAACAAGAGCAAAACTCTATCTCAAAAAAAAAAAAAAGAAAAGAAAAAATTACAGCAAATTTTGAAAAGCCCAAATTAACTGAATGGAATGATTTTTTTTTAACACCTAAAGAATTTAAAAAACATTAACTTCCTTGAGGTTAAATTTTCAAAAAGGAAATTGCTCCAGCAGTTTCTGTGAAGGAGTCAAATGTACTGAATAAGCTGAAAACAACACTAGGTAATTGACATACTTAACTACATTTTGGTAACTGACAAACTTAACTACATTTTGGTAAATATACTTCAAAGATATAATTTTTAATCATAAAAATAATTTAATTAAAAATAGTTAAGCTTTTAATCAAGTTGAACAACTTAACTTATTTTAAGTCAAATAATGTATCACCCCATAAATAGGATGATAAACAGAGCAAGTCATAAAGTAGAAGCATTTGGTAGGTTTTGGTTTATTTTGAGACAGGGTCTTGCTCTGTAGCCCAGGCTGGAGTGCAGTGGCACAGTCACTGCTCACTGCAACCTCAATCTCCCAGGCTCAGGCAATCCTCCCACCTTAGCCTCCTGAGTAGCTAAGGCTACAGGCATGAACCTAGCCTGTTTTAAATTCTCCTTTGATATTTTTCATGTATGAGCAATGTATCTTCGTATATTTTTTTCTCTTGCATAACTGCATTTAATAAAGCCTTATTATGTAATACTAGACTCAAGTGTTTACATAGGCATCACCGCCTAGTAAATTCATATCTAAACCCCCTTTGATGCAACACAAAATAGGCTCAAATTCCACTATAAAGTATACCTTATTCACTGACAAATGGTTAATATCCTCAATACGTACAGAACACTTAGAATCAATTTGAAAATGGGAAAAAGGCTTGGACAGGCCACTCCAACAAAAGAATATAAATGGTTAATAACTACATGGAAAGATGTTGCCTTATTAATGATAACAAATTCAAATTATGGAAGGTATTATATACTGTAGAGATAATAGACTGTTCTGTGACACCTAAGAGCTGCAGGTGTAAAGAAAAGAGAAGTCTCCTGGGCTCCATGACAGTACGGGGCAGTCTGCCGATGGATTCAGAACACATGACAGTATCCAAACCCTGTTACCCAACCATTCTTCTAGAATGCACCCTGAGAAAGTAATCAGATGAATTCCCTAAGTCGTAGAACAAGGATATTCACTAGAACATTTATTTAAAAACAAAACAAAGAACCACTATAAACAATCTATAAGTACACCAAAAATGGACTAGTTACATAAATTATGGAAGAACTATATAATACTGTATAATCATTTAAAAATGTTTTTGTGAAATATAAACATCTTAGTGGGAAAAATATCAAGTGAAAATCCAGTTGAAGAAACTGTGGTTACATTTCTGTTTAAAGCCTCTCCAGACAAGCCTATGAAATAGAAACATTTATAGAGAACAAACAAACTAGATGATGATTCTCTTTGGGTTCATGTGATGACAGGTGAATTCTTTAAGTTCTTTACCCTTTTTGGCAAATCTATATATTCTGACTTTCTAAAAAGAACATACATTATTTGATTTACACAAAAGTAATGTATAGAATACCATGCAATCAAGACCAAGGCAACAGCAAGCTGCCTAAGAATAGGCATATGATAACCAAATGTACTAACTAAAAAGCCAAAAACTGCTGAGGGTGAAAACAGGAACTAGAAACTCCATATTAAGGGGAAAGTCTAGTTTCTCCCAATGTCTCTTTTTGTTATGGTGAAAATGCAATGATTTAACTTATTCCCTCAGCTCTGTGTCAGATCCTCAAACACTTAAATAGGTAACCATCTACAATGGAACTGGTGTGACAAAATAAGAAATGGGAGGTGGGAGTGGAGGGAACTAGCTGGTGATCTGAAGCTTAAAAGGGAAAATCTGCTTTTCACCTTGTCAGCCTCTGACTAGGCATTAAGTGTATCTGAGGTACATAAGAGACAACTGCTGCCTCATGGCCAAAACCACAGAAATGAGGAAAAAACCCAGCTGAAGATGAAAAAGAAAAATAATGAAGTTAACAAGACTTTACTTAAGATTAGCAAGATTGTGAGTGCAGAGATTCTCCCCAAGCATAGCAAGACAGGCATTGCCAGCGATGAACCCTGCTTAGGTAAGACCCTCTATCCTCCCTCCACACAGAAGAACTAGGAGTATATACCCAAATACATTTCCTGACTGATACTCATCCTTTTCATAATTTATCTGAAAATTTAACAATTTTGGTGCAATAAAAACATCTGATTTGGAGCACAAAGACAGGGAAATATTTCCAAAACTGACTTACACGTCCTCCCCTTGGAAAGGTCTATCATCTTTATCAGACGCCTGTCGCAATGCCTCTTTTTCTCTCTTCTTTTTTTCCTTCTTTTCTTTCTTTGACAGAGTTCTCTTGAAGTTCTGGATAACTCCTTCTTTTTCCTGCTTTTCAGGTCCATTACTTTGAGCCTTCTGATGAAAGTACCATTATCACCATATTGACTACTACACAGAATCACATAAAACTGCCTACCACTTAGCTAACTTCATCTCACATGCTGCCGAACATGTGAGCAAAGCTACTGAAACAGAGGAAGGTCTGGAGTAATGAGAATGGTCTTTATCTTGATTCAGCTGACAGTTACATGGGTGTATTTATCAAAATCAATTGAACTGCACATTCAAGAACTGTGCACTTCACCGAATCTATATTTTACCTCATTTTAAAACTAACGAGCAAGCAAGCTAAGAAACAAAAATCAAAGCCAGTCAGAAAACTGGGGTAGAAATGATGAAATGTGATTTTCAGTAAAACTCCAAGTAATTTACATAAAGTAACCTGAATAAAAGAAACCTAACAAAATTATAAAAACAAAGAGTAAATAATAGACAAATTGTCTATAGCAGTTCTTAACTTTAAAGGAAATGTTAAGAGTAACCATAATAAATTGGCTTTTATGAAACAGTTGTAAGTATTACGTTTGTGTAAAAATCTCTAACTTCGTTTCCAGATCTGATTTATTTGCTTGCTTCTTCTTAATTTGTATTTTAACCTTGAACAATGGCCTGCTAGCAGATGACAGAGATGCATTATTTTTATGGATAACTTAAGAAAATAACTATGAAAAACAAGGAAAAGAATGGCTATTGTGATGGGAAACAAAACTGCTTCTGCTCTGTAAGTTAGGGAAGAAAACCATGTGAACATTGCCATTTGATCCATAGACACTTGGAGCACTGCACTGGTCTTAGGAGCTCCGAAACATGTCAGTGAGGGTTTGTGGTCCATAGCAAAATCTACAGAATGAAATAGCATCTGCTGAAATTGTGGAGTAGAAATGAAATAAATCATGTATAGCATTAACAATGGACATGCATTCTTAACTTTTTTGGATTTGCTGAAAATGTAACACGTCACTAAACACAGTAACAAATAAGGTCAAGAATACATTTTGTACATCTCCATGACTCTTCAACATGGAACAGTGACATCACACAAAATGAAAAATTTATGCTGCTAAAAGTGATTAAGGACAGTCTTTTCCCAATCTGTTGGGGGGCAGGGTGGGGCTGGGGGGAGGGGGGAATTAAATGGAAGATTTTTTGTAAAAATATTCTTAACCTTTGCATTTGCTATCATTTGTCCATAATGAATTCTTGTATAAGATGCCACTTGATTTAGCACAAAATAAACAGCAGCACAGAATTCCAGATATCCTACCACCTAGAAAGTTTTAGAATCATTCTATTCCATCATTCAAGAAAGTTTACTGATTCCTAACCCTGCACAAAATGAAAAGGCTTTAAATGAACCAAAGTTGCATCAAAAAGTTCACAAATAGATATAAAAGCGTTATTTTCCCTTTTGATCCTTATTAGAACAATTCTGATTTTACATTTTTGAAAAAAAAAAATCAACTGGAGCTGATCGCCTGATCATTAAATCTCGCGGTAACAAGTTTACATCAATATTCTTTGAAAAGGTGAGAAACAATATCTGGAATTACTAGTTGAGATAAAGGATAAAGTAGGGAGAAAAAGGCTTCTTTTAAATTATTTTCTGCGAGGAGGGTAAAAGGCTTTATAAAAAGAAGCAAAAAAGAGAAGGAACTCCTGTAACAAAACATCAGTCTCCTGTTTATCTGTCAGACCTGGCCCTGGACCAAGACCAGCATAAAATACTGAGGGGTCCTACCTTAGGAGGAATGGCGTCATTCTCATTCTTAAGAACAAATCTGCCTTCCCGGTCATCTTTGTTCCAATTCAATTGTACAACTAGAGGTTTCTCATCTATGTCCAATCTTCTTTCTTCTTCAAAACATGAAATGAAGAAAAGAATAAGCTATGGTTATTTCATGGAACTAGCTAATACAAGCATTCTGATGTACATTTAATTTTACAGACAAAGTACCTACTTGCAGATTGAAATGTATTGTTCAAAATGTAAAATCGTTAGTTTTAATTAATTCGATATTTTGTTGCTACTGTATGTTTATCACATATCCAGTGCCAGACACTGAACAGAGGCAATTCCCTCATTTAGATCTAACTGGGAAAATAAGAGAAATATACATGAAATAAGAAAAAAGTATACATGGTTTTTGCTAAAAGCTTATTTCTGTGAATCAAATGATCTCATATGCAACTGGGAAATAAGGATAGAATGTTAATACCACACAGAAGTTCCACTAATTCTACGAGATTGTTCTCATCACATTAATGTTGTACCCTACATGAAGCTATGGCAGCAGCCCCCACTGGTCTTGGAAGTGATGACTGCACTATTCTTCCTATCTCCAAAGAGATCCAAGGATCTCTTTGGAGATCCTTGTCTCCAAAATTTGCCCACTTCAACACTTACCTCTCCTTCCACCATAGAGTTACCACCACTTTTCTTATATAAAGTACTATATTTGGTATATTATTTCTTTCATTAGCAAGCCTCCCAGGCACACTTATCAGGAACATGGTACTCCAGAGGATCTCCGTGAGAGCCTCACACAACCTGACCACCTCACAGAGGCCTACACAGTCGCCGGAAGCTGTGGAAGAAAGGCAGCACTGAAGGATGGACCTGCTCCTACTGGCCAAGACACCCATCCCAGGGTGGAGAAGACTAAGGAAACAGGAGCTGGCAACAGATCTGAGGCTGCAAGCCCCACATACAAGTCAGGCTACACTCTCCAGGAATTCTCCTTGTCACTTGGAGAAATCCATTCACTCTGCTCAAACCTTCAACTGTTCTTTGAGCCACTGCTACAAATTTAAACAGGTATTGAGTGACCTACCCAAATCTTTATCTTAAAGTCTCTATCTTTTAGTATACAATTTGGCAGAATTTGAGATTTTTTAGAAATGCCTCTTTCAGAAACATGTCACAGGAATGCTCTGTAACCTAAATGTCAGTAACACAAGACCTGGCACTTTCAGGGTTGAGTAAGAAAAGTAAAATTCACCATAAAATAAAATCACTGACTCCCTATCCAAACATCACTCCCTGCTGTCCAGCTCTGCCCACTTCCCAACACCCTATCAGTCACATCATCTCAAGGTCAGAATGCATGTGACAATGCCCTGTCACACAAACTGCAAACTGCTATACTTTGCAGAAAAGGACAGAACTGCACGATGCTGGCTGGGCTCACACCTAGAATACCAGCACTTTGGGAGGTCAAGGTGGGTAGATCGATTGAGCTCAAGAGTATGAGACCAGCCTGGGCAACATGGTGAGACCCCATCTCCACCAAAAAGAAAAAGACAAAAAAAAAAGAAAAGAAAAGAAGAAGAAATTAGCCGGGTGTGGTGCTGTGTGCTTGTAGTCCCAGCTACTCAGAGGGCTGAGGTGGGAGAATCGCTTGAGTCCAAGAGGTTGAGGCCACAGTGAACTGTGATGGCTCCACTGCACTCCACCCTGGGTGACAAAGTGAGACCCTGTCTCAAAAAAAAAAAGATTGTACGATGCTGATTAAAGCGATAGTAAAAACTCCATCAGGCACAAACTCGGCCAGTGATAAATGAGGATCAGACAGACCAACTAACAACTACAGAGACAACTGATAAGGATGAAGATAACACAGACTCCTCGCAAGAGAAAGATGTGATTTTCCAAGGACTGGAAGACGTTCTGAGAAATACTGGTTCAAGTCCTAAACTCAAAGTGCTCTTCACAATCACATCCCAACAGTCACACAGAAAGTCAAGAAAGACAGCCCAAGATGAAGTCTTTTTCAATTAGTCCATATTTGAAGCAGTAAGTGATAAATATGAGACAGACTTTGTTTTTCAATAAAGGTCCCCAAACATTGTCACCATTTACTATAAAATTTGATTCCAGATGAGGGTCTCACTATATAGCCCAGGCAGATCTCAAACTCTTGATTTTAAGTAGCCCTCCCACCTCAGCCTCTTGAGTAGCTGTGACTATAGGTACATGCTACCACATCCAGCTTTGATCCTAGTTTTGAATGTGTTTTTTTAAGGGACCTTTTACAGATACTAAGTATCTCTGGAAAACAGTACTCTCCTGTATTAGTAATAATATATTACAATAAAAACACTAGGTGAGGCAGTACAAACAAAGGATCACTTTGGTTAGGTTATTCAATGAAACGATGCCCAGAGACTATGTGACCAGGTCAGCCCTTGAAGGAAAGGATAAGTTGTTCCAGAAAACTGTCAGAAAGATAGGCAGAACAACATGGTGAGGGCACAAGGGTCTTACTACAGCCTCACACAGGGGAAGATAACTATTAATTTGAAAAAGCACTTTCAATGCTATGTCAAAAATTTAAATTTTAAATGAGCAAGTTTACTAACACCACCCTCCCCATAAAAAATGACACCATAATGATGACAACAATGATGATACTGATAGTTCTACCGCTAATAGTGTTGACAAAGATTATCCAGGTAATTATATACAGGATATGCTAAAAGGAGGCTGGTAATTATCAACTGGAAATGAAAACCAGAGTAACAAATTAGGAATAGAAGAGTAAGTCTGAATTCCTTTCATAAACCAAAATTAACAAATTGTTCTTGTTGCACAATTTTTACTAGATGAAAATCCTTCAGAGCACAACTTTTAGAGAACTAACATTAACAATTACGTATAAATCATAAAAGTAAAGCAAGAGGGCTGAGATATTCTAAAGCGCATGTGGGTAAGCAGTGAAGATAGAGGGAACTGGGTCCTACTGTATCTTTATGCATTTAAGATCTCTTCTGCCTTAGTGGTTCCATACACGTTTTTAAAGTAGCATGATCCTTTCTTATGTTTCCTATTGAATTCACACAAAGACTTGCACTATATAAAAAGAATAGATGCAGAGCTTCCCTGTGGCTGAAGGTTTGGGGTTGGGGCTTTAGCTCACTAGGGCTGCGGCAGGCAAACGTGTTGAGGCGATCCCCGAGCACTGAGAAGCATTTAAATATTCAAGAGAAACAAGGTGCATGTGCCAGACACCAAAATAACTGGTTCGGGTAGGTCGGGCACGGTGGCTCACGAGGTCAGGAGATCGAAACCATTCTGGCTAACATGGTGAAACCCTGTCTCTACTAAGTAAAGTACAAAAAATTAGCTGGGCGTGGTGGTGGGCGCCTGTAGTCCCAGCTCCTCGGGAGGCTGAGGCAGGAGAACAGCCTGAACCCAGGAGACAGAGCTTGCAGTGAGCCAAGATCGTGCCACTGCACTCCAGCCTGGGCGACAGAGCGAGACTCCATCTCAAAAAAAAAAAAAAAAGAAAAAAAAAAGAACTGGTTCGCGTGGCTCTGGGACCACAGTAAACTGCACAGCATCTCTTCTGTCGGCATCACGTACATACAAAGCTGGGTTTTCCGTAACACTGTAATAAACAAGCAGCACTGTCTGAAAATCAACATGGACAAGTAGTGAGGGCTCCTGGGGTCTGAGGAGCTTGGAAAGGCCCAAGAGACACAACTGTCCCAGCAGACAGCAGCTGTGATTAAGAAGAAAATGAAAGCTTTAGTTTTCCATCATTTTATGTGCACTATTTTTCAAAATCTACCTAATTGTTCACTGTTAAACACTTACTAACCTATCTGAATCTAATGACTTAATGAAATGGACTATCAGGTATTTCCATTGGCCGAGTGGTGCCATTATTAAAAAACTACTGAGACGCTAAGGGTTCTGTAGCCCAGAGAAGACTGAGAACCTGCATGCCAGGGCTTTTCTCATACCTGAGGCACTGGTGAGAAAACCAGCACTTTATGCCCAAAGGTGTGGAAGGGTACCTGAGGGAGTGGGGAAGACACCATTTTCCTTCTTTAACTATCTTTTTGTTTTCACCCTTTTCTTTAAAAAATCAAAATCATCCAATTTTTAGATCTCAAACTCCAATCTTACATATTATTCAAAGACTTCACACTTGACAGTATTCAACTAACTGAACAGCACAGACTAAAAAGAAAAAAAGGTGGAAGCGACAGAGATTTTATTCTTTGTAACCTATTTACAAAGATTCTAAGCTAAAGGAAAAACTCAGATTCAGAAAAATCATCCAAAATTGAGAACACCCTCTATTGTCAAATTTAGCTTTGGCATTAATGATGAAAATAATATCCTCATAACCTTAAGAAGAAAACTGAACAACAATAACGAAAAAATGGCCTGACTTACATACTACTGAGGAAAAAGGATTTAGTCCCACCTGAAAATCCCACAAATTACAAACACTTTAGTCTAATTTCATATGTACAAATAAAGCAGTATTTTTTAAGTAAAAAAAATGTTCAAAAAAGATTTGCGGATGGAACTTAAAAGAGGTATTCAAATTAGGTTTGTGGTATACATAAATCATTTATTTGCTACACCAACTATAATCTGTATTTCACTAAAACCGGTTACTCAACATTTCCAAAACACTAATGAGAAAATTTTAAAATTTCTACTTTTCATTTTATTAATTTTTTTAGAGACAAGGTGTCGCTCTGTCACCCAGGGTGGAGTGCAGTGGCACGATCCTAGTTCACTGAAGTCTCAAACTCCTGGGTTCAAGTGATCCTCCTACCTCAGCCTCCCATGTAGCTGGGACTACAGGCATGTGCCATGATGCCCAGCTAACTTATTTTTTAATTTTTTTGTGGAGACGGGTCTCACTATATTGCCTCAAGCAATCTTCCCATCTCAGCCTCCCCAAGTGCCAGGATTACAGGCACAACCCATGGCACTCACCCAAATTTCCACATTTCTTAATCAGTCTAATTTTAGTTGTCATTTGATATCGCTATGTAAGATATTTTCAGAAATTTCTAATATTAGCACAAGTAGAAATTACTAAATACATAAGGAGGTTTCTTTAAGATACATACCCTAAATTATACCCAAAGAATAATGAAAATATATTGCTTCAGAAGGCAAAAATAGTACAGCAAGATTGATGACTCATACCCATATATTTAACTGTTACAATTATAATAATATAATATCTACATAAGAGCCATATAAAACATTCTCAAAAAGCAGGTTAGCATACTACACACTGTATGTGACACCCAGATATGCTGGATAAATGTAACGGTACTTATCTTTGGAGAAATAAGCATATGCAAAATTAATATATTCATTCTAACTTCCAACAGATATATGTGCCAGGGATTTATAAGAACAATTCCCAGACATAAAACAGTTTTCTCAGCCTGCCAACTACTCTCCTACCCAGTAAAAGAGAAGAAAGATGGAGATGAGCAGTAAACCTGTGACATGACCACAATGCCCCTGGACGAGCTGTCTCTTCATAGGTCAGGTCACGCCTCTAGCAAACCCTTCCTGTATACACTGACCTCCGCTGACATGCACTTCATAGAGTGAATACTTGGGAGAGGACAGCATCCGCATATCAGGTCGAAATTTCTCTGCAAGCGTTTCGATTACATCTTGAGTGGTGGCAGTACTAGAGACCCGAATACATTTTGTTGCAAAGTTTCCAGCAGCTTTATCTTGAAAATAAAATCTCATCACTCCATGGAACTCCAAATCCTAAAAGAAAACAAAATGGTACATTTTTGGAAAACAACACTCTGAAAAGGATTTACTTTTTGTAATAATAAATGAGAAAGTCTGTTCATCACTTTTTAAAAAAATGCTTCTTTCTAACACGGTGAAACCCCGTCTCTACTAAAAATACAAAAACTAGCCGGGCGAGGTGGCGGGCGCCTGTAGTCCCAGCTACTCCGGAGGCTGAGGCAGGAGAATGGCAGAAACCCGGGAGGCGGAGCTTGCAGTGAGCTGAGATCCGGCCACTGCACTCCAGCCTGGGTGACAGAGCGAGACTCCGCCTCAAAAAAAAAAAGCTTCTTTATCATAAATATCTGAGACTAACTTAGAGAGATGGGTTTTTAGTCTTCAAGTTTCATTTCTGAGTTTGGACAAGTTACTTACAATTTCTCTTTGCCTCACCTGTCTCAGGTATGAAATAATGGCTGTCAAATAGATGATGCTATCAACAGCTAACATCTATTGAGTCCTCGGCAAGTGGTAGGCACACCATGACACACAATATTTATAAGAATGCAGCTCAACAGAAACTATTATTTAACCCTATTTCAAGATCTAGTCGTGCAAACTCATAGAGTTGAGTTCAGTGCTGGAGCTGGTATGTGGCAGATCCAGAGTTAAGACCCAAATCCACCAGACTCCAAAGTCCATGCCTGTACTGCCCGTGAGGTCCCTTTCCAGCTCCAAGGGTCAAAAGTCTAAATGAAAAAGTTCCTTTTAACAAGAGGGAAATGTTGATCCCAACCATTAATGTGAATAAATGAAAACTCTTAATTTTTAAGAATATATTATGTTGATGCAAAATTGTGGGTTTTGCCATTATTTTCAATAGCAAAAAGCACAATTACTTTTGCACCAACCTAATAATTGCAACTAATTTTCTAAATGAACTACTTGCCTATAATCAATGAATGCATTTTAGATTTGTCTCAAAACCTTACTTCTGGAGAAAAACCACACTGGAATTTCAGCCAAAGGTATCCCCTCCACAGGTATCATCTACTGCAACGTGGGCTGACGCTCACAACTGTGGGATGTTCTTTCCCATTATTTCCTTGCACACAGAAAAAGCACAACTCCCAACAAAAATTCCAAAGCATATTTCTAACTACTAGGTCACTTTTACTGTCTCAAGTAAGATTAAAGATTCAGTTGTTCAACTGAAGTCATTCTTGGTTCTTCTTTCTCTCACCCTCCACATCTGATCCACCAAAATACACCCAGAATCCAACCAAAGTCCTGTTCAAACTAAGTCAGAACACATCATTCCTTGGTTTTACATTTTGCAATGGCTTTCATTTTCTCAGAAGTCAAACCATTACTGCGGTCCTCAAAGCCCATCACACTGAATGAAGCCTTTCTTTACTTTTCCCCAACCCACTAGCCTCTTTCTGACTAATAAGTATGAATTAAGAAGTATTTATTTGAAGAAAAATAGGAGAAATGGGATACAGGTTGAGAACACCTTATTCAAAATGCTTGGCACCAGAACTATTTTGGATTTTGAGCATTTGCAGATTTTGCAATATTTGCATCACACAATTCAGCAAGTCTGATCTGAGAATCTGAGATGTGAAATGCTGCAATAGGCATTTCTCCTTTGAGTGTCATGTTGGCACTCAAAACGTTTCAGATTTTGGAGCATGTCATACTTCAGGTTTTCAAGTTAGAGACACTTAACCTGTATTAGAATAGGGTTAACAACTATATAAATTTATGAAAATCAAAACAAAAAATGAGACAGTAAGACACATTTCTAGCCCTGAAACTTTACTGTGCTTGCTCAGAGTGTCTTGCTCCCCACTATACCAGGAGAAAATACTAAATAAATGAGCATGTATGTTCAAAAATGACACTTACCCATAGATTCTGGAGTAAAGGATGGCCACCGTTTTGGGTGTGAGACCTGAGAAAGCTTAAAGAGTTGGCAAAATGGGAGCTTCATGAGTAGAGTCGTGCTCATCTCTCAGAAATTTTATCAACAGCCTCTTAGTCTGGTCTGGGTCAAGTAACAAAGCAAAGCTGACATCCTTTTAAATGTCTCCATCTCTATTTTAGTCTGGCAACCCTAAAACCTTTATAACTGCTGGGCACGGTGGCTCATGCCTGTAATCCTAGCACTCTGGGAGGCCAAGGTGGGCGATCCTCACCTGAGGTCAGGAGTTCGAGACCAGCCTGACCAAGATGGTGAAATCCTGTCTCTATGAAAAATACAAAAATTAGCTGGGCATGGTGGCAGGCCCCTGTAATCGCAGCTACTCAGGAGGCTGAGACAGGAGAACTGCTTGAACCCAGGAGGTGGAGGTTGCAGTGAGCCAGGATCGCACCACTGCACTCCAGCCTGGGCGACAGAGCAAGACTTCATCTAAAAAAAAGAAAAAGAAAAAAACCTTTATAACTAAAAATGCATGCAAAACATGCTCCTAAACTATAAACCTGTCAGTCTTAGGTAATATTAATGACAGCCTACACTCACTGCTCTGTGCCAGGTACTGTGCTGACCACGTCCTATGCACTGCCTCCCCAGCTTCCCTTTATCTTCGTTCTCCCCACATCTGCTGGCTGTACCTCGTGGAATCATTCAAGCATCTTCCGCTACCCCCTTCCACAGACTCCTAAAACAGCACTTTAGAAAACAAAAATTCCTATACAAATTTAGCTGTATAAATTTAAGATTTTATCATGGGAGCCGTATTTTTAACCCAGGATTCTGATACTTGCATACTACCACCCTGAAACCATCTTTATATTAAATCTAATAGTCTCTAAAATATTCATTGGCAAAATCATCCCCAGGCTTCTCCAAAGGCTCACCCTTACACAAGAAGTTAAAGCAAAAAAGCAATTAATCTCCGTAGTACTCGAGCATTTTGCTAACAAAATAGTTTTACATCAGTTGTGATCAGAATAAAACAGGCTAGATGTAGCAAAGGATGACAAGAAATATAAAAGCACCAGTTTCCCTGAGAATTGTCAACAAATAATTCCAAATTACCAGATATTAAAGAACCAAAAGAAAAACAGAAGCATCGTCTGTGGCTGGCAAGGGTGAGAGGGAATGCCCATTAATATCAGCAACACAAAGGAAAGAATCCAGAATGAATTGATAAAGACAAACAGGGAAAAGAGGAGAATCCACTTAGTCAACCTCATGAAAATTCCTTACATATAAATTATTGCCCTTCATTGTAAAAAAGGAAACTGCAAACATAAAATCTTTATTACCAATGTGGCCCAGCTACTTACCTTACATAAAATGTTAAGAGATCAAAGAGAAAAAAGAAACCCAAAGGAGTAAGGAGATACTGGTATCCTCATCAAGCAGTAGCATTCCTGTGTATAGAAAAGTAAGAGTATTCCTGGAAACAATGTTCCAGGTTCTACCAAGCCTAAATAAAGCCTATGAAAACGACGTTTTATTATATTTCATTTGCACTACATGTTAATAAATAACTATCAATTTAGTTTGACATCACACAAGAATGTATTAATATCTGTTCCCAGAATATTCCCTTAATAAACAGATTAACATTCTGCTCAATTATTTTGCCAATCATGTTTGGCTGGTGTGAGTAATTCCACAGAATCTTATCAAAACTAGTCAAATGGATAAAATCAAGTTCCTAAACCTGAAAACTGGACATGAAGGAAGGGGAGAGGAGGGGTGGAGAAAGGTGGAGAGGGCTGAGGAGAGGAGGGGAGGTCCAAAGAAGTACACTGGCCGCCATCACCTAGCTTGCCCAGCAGCAGGGATGAGGGACAGCCAGCCCCAGACCTGCCTACATCACCATGCTCTGCTGGGAGTTTGACACCAATTATTTTTCTTTGATCTTACAACAGGTACAAGAAAAGTTCCAGAAGAAACGAATGAATGGTTAAATGAGAGAAAGAAATTGTTGGTGACTTGAGACCATTACCTACCTAGACAGGCCTGGCATTCAAATACAAGTATGCTTACTGCTCACCAGGGACTCCGAGGCGGCTCTCGCACCACACAGTGCCTGATCAACCTCATCTACCACATCTAGACATCTGTCTGTCCTACAGTGCTCGGAAAAATCTGGGGGGCTGCAACAGGACATTAACAGGTTCACATTTCAACATGACAGCCATATCCTTGAGTGAGTTAAAGTCTACGTGAACTCAAATCTCTACACTTATAAAATGAAAACAACAAGCTTGTTTTCAGGATTAAACAAAATATATAAAGCAACTCATGCTACCCGACACACAGGTAAGTGCTCAACAATCAGAAGTTTTCTTCTTTACAGTCTCTCCCACTAGAATATCGCTTTTCTGGGACAAGGAAATCTCTTTTATTCATTATTCAAGGTCCTCCCTCAGGATCCAATACAATGCTCTGCATATAACCATAAAAACAAAAGTGAGTCAAGATGCCCAAGAACAAGATTTAATTCTGCCAGCTGTGGTTGTCTGTTCTCAATTGATAAGAACTCTGGAATGTGAAACTTAAATTTATAATAAACAGCCATAAAGTCTTAAAGGCAGAATTAACAATCTAGTATGTTGCAGCCATCCTAGTTATAATCTTACAAAGTTTTCTTAAAAAAGAAAAAAAAAAAAAAGCACTGCTATAGGTACTCAATACCTAAATGAAGAGCTTACTTCAAAAGCAGTATGTTTTCAGAAAGAAGTTTCTATCTAGAATAGGTAAGATAATAACTACCTATGATCACTGTATCATTACAGTCAGTGTACAATGCTCATCTCAATATGTTTCAATAATTTAATTCAAAGGGAAGGAAAAAATATAATAATCATGTTTCCTTTCCTTAATGGTTATTTCTCCTGCCAGGAAAGCAAGTTTCTTTGGTAAATATTTACCTTGATATAAACTTTTCCCTGAGAAATATTATCACCAATGATTACTGAAACAGAAAAACTACTTTAGGTCAACTCCAAAACAAAATTATTTTCATCCTTATCAAAAGAATACAATGATCCAAAACTTAACAACAACAACAAAAACCAAGCTGCATAGTGAAATTACTAGAGCCAATAGAAGAAATAAAGATGGAAATTTTCTTTTAAATATCAGTATTTCGTTAATAAAATTGACAATCAACTGGCTGTATTCTCCAAGCCAGTAGAAATTCACCAGGACAATCCTAAACCTCCTTTTGATAAAGCTAATCAGAATCATTCATTCTAAAACTTAAATAGGTCAACCATGCACAATTTACTTTTCTTCTATGTTTAGCACTTACATGAAACCCATATCCTAGCCTGTAGCAAAACAATGCTAACTTCAAACAGATCACCAATTCCTACTCCCCATGGAGGAAACTGACAGACTGTCCACTTTATTATACACACACACAACAAATTTATTTGTTATGCTAGTGTCTACAAAATATGTGCAAAGGTTAAAAAAAATACAGCTGTGCCTTCAACACACCAGTTGCTAGTACACAAAACAACCTGATGGCAATAGCCATTTGACCTACTTAACATAAAGGTGTTACAGCTTTAGGCAGAGGATAGAAGAAATACTTGAATATGGGCTTTTGAAATATTTTCTATGAACACTATTTTTAAATACTAATACTTCAAGAACACTGAAATGAAATGCATTTCATTACCTAAAATTTTTACAAGACAAATAATACACCTGGAAGCATCTGAAAAAGAAAAAAAAAAAAAAACAAGAACAGCCATAAAATTTCTTCACCAGGCTAATCTAACATTCTTTCCACTGTATTCATTCCCAAGAAACTTCCTTCCTAGCCCTTTCCTCCCACTCCTCATTCCTATAAAGCTCCTAGAAACCCAGTTTTCTATTAGCACTAATTCCATTACCTTAGAATTTTCTGACCTTCCCAACCACAAAATAATTTTCTCTAAAAATTCAATCAATTTGCTTTGTCTTTAACCTTGGTTTGCTCATCTATAAAATGAGAACAGTAAAGTATGGACTTCCACAGGGCACTATTATTCTGCTGCTGGCAATGTAAACTGGCATGCAAGCAACTGAGAACAACTTAGCAAACACAATCCAATTCTAGAAAAAGAATTTATACCTTCATGTGTGCATTTGGTCTTTAAAATCAAATGGCTTCATTATATTTTTGTCTGAAAATAAAGGCATAAGCTTAACACATAGCAATGCACAACTGTGTAATGTGAACCAACCACTGTACTAGAAGTACATCTTAATGCTTATTCATCAAATCTGAGAAAGACCAAGTTCACTGAAAGTGGGAAAAGGTCATCTTCCAAGCAAAGAACAAAATATTTCTGATCTTAAAAAAACTAACAAAACAAAGAGAAAGCACACGATTGCACAGATCTCCCTTATGAACTCTAACAAAAATCCATCCAGTACCCAAACATCTAAATGTTATAAATAAAACAAAATTCTCTGCCAGAAAACACAGCCTGCTGTGAAAACCAACAAGCCAACATACTTTTAAAATTGCCCCAGTTACAACTGCCAGCATTATCTACTTAACAATCATCTGCTCACAGCAGCTACACATTTGTAAGCCATAACCCTGCCAACTTTCAAAGCAAGTGAAATTAGTGCTCTGCTGCTAGACTTCACTGGAATTAGAAATCTACTCAAACTCTTAGTCAGCATTATGGAAGGGGGATCAAAAAGTCAAAAGTTTTCTCTACAGTACTCTTAAAAATTCTTAACTGTTTATTTTTAAATAACAACCCACACAGATATACACTGGGAATTTGAAAGATAATCAATTAAAAACATTTTAAACCCACATGACAAAAAAAGCAATTATCACATCTGTGATTAAAGATTACGTTTATAACTCAATCGAAATCTTTAAATACTACATTTGTACACATGTACATAACAAAAAACCCCAAAGCCAACTATCTAGTCTAGGAGTGTAACTGATTTTGCCATGCACTGTTTGGACATCTAGTGAAGGCTATGAGTTGGTTCTCAAAGAACTACATTAAAACATAACTAAAGTATCTGTAAAACCTATAATGCAGTAATATAAGTGCTTCTTTATTAACATATTACATAAGATCTATAGTTGGTTCAGGTTCATACAGCTCAGATTTTGAAGTAATGAGTATAATAAACTCATGAGTGAAGAAAATGCTACATTATCATCAGAGGTTAATAAAGCCGTATTTATTGGAAATACAAATGCAATCCTCCTCTCATCCAAGTTCAAAGTCCCCATGAATCATACTCATAGACTTCAACTTAAGAACCCCCTGAAAAAAATCTAGTGACAGGGAACTATCTAGCCAAGCAATATATTCTTTCTTGGTATAGCTAGTTAGCTAGAAAGTCCTGCCTTTTATTTAAAGCAAAATCTTTCTCACACAGCTTGATAAACTGGGCTTAGTTTCACCCACTGGTATCATTTAGACCTATATTCAAACCACGCCTTCTCGATCATCATTTTTTTTCTATTTATACATGAAACAGATCAGGGCAGATGATTTCTACCAGGTACAATGCACTCTGGGGTAAGGAAACAGGGCAAATATTGTCTCACAAAATTTTAAATTCAGTTATTCCTGGGCTGCAAGGCAAAATAAAATTTTTTTCTTACTAGGGGTCACAGCTAAACCAGTTTAGATTGAGAAAGGGGCTTCTCAACCTCAGCACTACTGACATTCGGGGCTGAATCTTTCTTTCTTCTGGGGGCTCTCCTGCACACTGGGAGGCGTTGCAAGCATCCTGGCCTCTATGCAGGAGGTACCAGTAGCATCACACCCTCAGGTGTAATAACCAAAAATGTCTCCAGACATTTTGTTCCTGGGGGAACAAAATTGTTCCAGGTGAAAACCATGAATTCAGAACAAGTCTAGAACCTCTTGCAGAATGACGTTCTAATTCTAGTTTCTTCAACTCTTCTCCTTCCTGTGACATAATTTCAAATCCACGCCCTATATTGACCAGTTCTCCTCCGAACTCCCTCATGTTCCCTCCTCCTAGCCTAAAAGAGTTCTCAGACTTGATCACAGAACTCCAGATGTGGTCTGACCAGTGGCAAGTACACTAATTCTACATACTATACCTGTAATTAATGCAACTTAAGATTAAACTAGTTTTTTAGCGACCACATAATATTGTTGATTCACAAGAGTTTCCAGTAAAATTAAAATTCCCAAGTCATTTTCATGTTAGTTTACCAAATAACGTTTCTCCAGCTTGGCAAAAATCTGTTAAACAACAGTCTTTGAGTACAACTAATCAACTGGTTTCTAATTCATCTAATTATTTTAGATCCAGTCCTTAAACACAACAACATGGTGAAAAACATTATTGAAGTCCTTGATATAGTCCAGTTACATTATCACTAAGGCACTTCCCTGAACTACAAACCTGGTAACCCTCTCTCTCACTCTCTAGTATCAATTATCCCCACTCCCATCCTATCTCTCGCTCGCTCTCTCACAGGAAATGACAACGCTGTCTTTAGTAAGTCAAGCTGGTTCCTACGAATGGAATTACACAGCTTTTAAGCCTCAAGATAGTTTCCTCTTCCATCTTACCATAATCATAGCAAACATTTCCATGAACAGTTCAGTTTTGTACAGTGAGTATAAATAACTAGGTTAACATTGCTTTTAAACTTTTTACTGTGTAGTAAACATCTTTCTTACAAAGTCATGCTTCAAAAATTATACATTAAAATATATAAATATATGCCATATGACAACAAAACTATACACAATTTTATAAATATGTACAAAAGCTCATAATAGTCCTTTGTATGCACCCAATTTCCCTCAAACATAAAACAGGCTTAATAAATATATTTGGTTAAACTACTCCTTGATACGTATGACATTAAAACACTTCTTTTTCACAAACTAAAAGTTTGTTTTAGCCTTGTTTGGTACTCAGCCTCAGTTACCTCTTCTATAAAAATGGAGATAATAGTACCAACTTCTCCATGTTACAGCGGAGAATTAAACGAGACAGTATGCACAAAAGGACCTAGCATAGTACAGCAGGTACTACATTTTTCATCAGTATGTTACTTTTTTCAAATACATGGCTATCCACTAACCTATAGTTCTTTCTATAAAAGAGTGAATTATCCAATTTCTAGCCAAATACTATAGTAAATTAGAGTAGGTCAAGACTTAATTACCACTTTAATAGTACCTAAGAGTATGTACACATAAAGAATTATACTTCACTTTTCTAGTTAAAAGCCTTCCAACCATGATGTATACAGTAGTTCCCCCTTACCTGTAGGGAATATGCTCCAAGACCCACCCCCCACCCCACTGGATGTCTGCTATGGCACAAAGTTCTATATATACTATGGGATTTTTCCCCCTATACATACAAAGCTATAATTAAGTTTATAAACTAAGTACAGTAAGAGATTAACAATAATAAATAAGAACAGTTATAACAATATGTCCGCATCACCCCTCTTGCATTTTGTGGCCGTTAAGTAAAATAAGCATTACTTGAACACAAGTTCTGTGACAGCGCGACAGTCTATCTGATAAATGAGGCAGCTGTAAGTGACTAACAGGCAGGCAGCATATACAGCGTGGAGATGCCAGACAAAGGGATGATTCACATCCCAGGTGGAACACAGATGGACAGCCAGAGATGTCATCACACTATTTAAACTGTCATGCAATTCGAAACATATTAGTTGTTTATTTTTGGATTTTCCATTTCGTATGTTCTGACTACAGTTGATCCTGGCTAACTGTAACCTCAGAAAGTGAACCAGTGGATAGGTGGGACTACTGTACTATGACTTATTTCTCAGAAAAGTAACAATGCACCACAAGTGAACACAATTTGTTTAAAGCAGAATTTTACCCTAAGAGTGTTGCATTATCCACTACAGTCTTGAGGTTTAAATAATACAGGCCCTTATCTAAACATTCAGGTCACTATTTGGTGTAGCTAAGTGACAAATGGAGTCTAAAATTCCTGATGTTATTCCAGCTCTGGGAAAAATCAACCACAGTTGTTAAAGCTATAAGCTATCTTCCTACTGTCTAGAATAAACCAGGCTGTTCTAGTACTCTCAAAGTCAATTAATGCTAGCTAAGGTGAGAATCCTCATTTTAAATTAAATAAGAAAGGTGACTGGACCTGATTGAACTGCAAGAATAAGTTCAATTCAAAAAGATTTAACTTTTGGTCAGTAATGCAGAGTGGGTTCTGAACTCACCTACTTTTTTCACTAAGTAACGTGGTCAGACTTATTACTTCGTTTTGTAAGACCAAACTTATCCTCTGATATATAATTTTTAAAAATATTTTAAGAAAGAAGACATTTGCCAAGGTACTCCTGGAGGCAAGACACAACTTGGCTCATTTCAACAAGTAGTTCAACTGTCCAACTAACTACATCAGTATTGTCAAGGACATGAAAAACAATTTATCACAACTGTATTTTAATGACAGTTTTAAAAAAGATTAATTTATGACTTGCATGTCACTTCAAATACTTAAGTAAACTAGAATACCTTGAAAATTGTGTCAACTAAACTCAATTTCAACATAAAATTATAGTTATCAAGGACATGAAGACAAATCTGAAGTCAAATTACACTTCATATCATTCAAGTTTGTTTTTCAGAACAGAATTTATCTTGTAATATTAACAAAACCTTTTGCTTATTTTCTTCTGAAAAAATTCAAGTTACACACTTAATTTATAAATTTAAGAAAATAGTAACTTAAAACACAGTGGTTTTGTTGTGTTTCTCTTTTTTTCCTGGAACTAAACAAGCTAATTTAAAAGATTTTATTTACTATGAGGAAAATAAGCAAGAAATCCAGGGCAATCCAAGAAAAGAAGAATTATAAATATGAAGGGTCAGCCTACTAGATACTTAAAAAAACTACAAAAATCTCTATTTAAGACACCACCTTGACATAAAGGAAAGAAAAACTCTAGACTTTTAGGTGGGTCTCAAATCAGTGTGGTAAAGACGAACTTCTTCATAAACGTGTTGGGACAAACAAACAGATGGCAAAGAGAAAACTGGATCCATACATCACACTGTACATTAAGATAAATTTCAGATGGTCAAGGAATACAAAAAAGAAACAACACAAGTACAAGACAAAATGGATAAATTCCATGAAAACTTAGAAATAAGGAAAAGCTTCCTAACCATGACTTGAAATCCAAAATCAATTAAAGTAATGTTAGTAAGTCTGGCAATATAAAACTTTGATATCACAAAAAATTCAAAAAGCACACAATAGGTAAAGTACCAAGACAAGTAACACACTGGGGGGAAAAAATTCCAGCTTGTTTCACAGAAAGAAATATAATTTCTTTAATAGATAAAGAGTTTCTAAAATTTGTGAAGAAAGAACCAATAACCCAATAGAAAAATGGGCACCTAAAAAACCCTTCAGGTGGTATACAAAGTAGTGAATCTGCCCTTAAATATACAAAAAGATGAACAACCTCACCCACAATAAAACAGCTATAAAATAGACAACACTAATAGTAAAATGCCATTTTTCAATACCCAAATTGGCAAAAATCTGAAGGTTTGAAAACAGTCTTTTTGTGGGGCTGAAGAGGAAAAAAGAAGTGTATACCCAAGGTGCAGAATTTGGCAACATTTGGTAAAATTAGATACTCATGTACATTTTGAAACAGCAATTCTTTTGTGGATATATACCAAAGATGAAAGAAAGAAAGAAAAGAAAAGAAAAGAAAGAAAGAAATGCAAAAGGCTATTCACTGTGGCAATGTTTATAAAAGCAAATGTTTAAAAATGATCCAGCAGTGGGGAATTGGTTGAAAAAATTCTCATATATTCATTGAGTGGAATAAAACGGTGCCACTAAGAGTTACTGCCAAACTTTTATACTGGGATATGGCATGATGCATAAGATACATAGTTAAGTGAAAAAAGCACAACGCACAACAGCATGTGTCCTAAGCATCTATTATATGAAAAGACAGGGAACAAACACACAACCTGTACTTGGCACACAACCTGTACTTGGTTATATCTTCAAAAAGAAGCCTTCCATGCATGGACAAACCAAAACATAATCAAGATGGAAGCAAAGCTTTTCTAAATGTACTTTATTACACAGTTTCAGCTCTGGAACCAGGTAACTATTTAACAAAAAAAGACAATCACTGAAAACATAAAAGAAACTGGAATGAATGAGTCTTAACTCTCTATCAAGTTGGTCATACTAGCATACAGAAAAATGATTTTTTTCTGAGCAATTTTGGACAATAGCTTTTGACTTTAAATTGCCAGCAGAGTATTCTACTGACAAATATCTGCAAAGAATTTTGCAGAATTTTTAAAATCCCCATTCAGAAATCCTGTTGTTAGTAATAATATTGGCAATATGTTGTAATAATAACTATATGACACAATAAAGCCAACAAGTAGTTGTGTTTATACAGTGACAAGGTTTTCAATGTAAGAGAAAAGAGATATAAAATTAAATAAAGTAAAAGCCATACAAGGCCATTCTGAACTGGAAACATCAGTAGACATATACAAATTTTTCTCCCCACAAAATATAAATATCTCCTAGTTTTTCCCACTGAAAAGACCCAGAAGCAAACAACAATCTGTAAAAATGAACATCTCTAGCACCTAGACTGTAGTCTCTTAAATATCACTAAAAGAAACCACAGCTACTTGGTGAAATGGTTTAATCCAGGTCTAGCTCAGAAAATGTACAAGATGAGTTTGGGACATCTTGTTATGCTGGAAAACAAGGAAGCTCTCAAAGACTAACTCATGTCAAAAGAACCCTCTAGCCAACCAAAAACTGCAGCTGGACAAATTTCAGACCATCTGAATACCAGCAGAAATGACTGCAAGTGACTGAAACATGGAATACATAAAAATCCACCAGTTCATTATACCAAAGAAAAATGAGAACACCAACAAAACAAAATCAATGTTAGCACTGAAGGTAACTAAAGCAACCAACTCCTTACTCTAGAAAATAAGCAATAGAGGAGCTTAGAATTTATGTCTACACATATCTTTTAAAGAATTCCAGCCAATAAATGTAAAGAGAAAAAATGGAATTAGAAAAATACCATTTTGTAGCCACTAACTGATTTAGACACAGATCTTTGCATGAAACAGTGATAAGGAACTTGACGGTAGAGGGGCTGTCACAATTTGACCTTCTAATTTGATTCAATATGATATACACAGCACTGCTTATAAAGCCTTGTCCAACAGTTGGACCTGAATCCATTCAAGCCTTTAAAGCTAGAGAAACATGTCAAACCACCACTACCCTGAAAAAGATAAAGGCAAGTCTAGAATAGAGATGCTCTACAGAAGAAGTAGCCGAATATTTTCAAAGTGTATGGCATGAAATAAATGCTCTAGATTAAAAGAGATGTAGAAGTAAATATAATGTGCGGCCCTTGCTTGGATCCCAATTCAAATAAATGAACTGCAAAACCACATTCTTGAGAGATACAGGGAAATCTCAGTATGAACCAAATAACAGATAATAACAAAGAATTATGGTTAATTTTATTAATGAGATTATTGTATGATGGTTAAATTTTTTTAGATGCACACTGAAGTAGGGAAGAAATAATATGACGGGTTTTAGTATCTGCTTTAAAAAACAGTGCACCTAAAAACAACAAAATTAAGAAAGACAAACTGAAAATTGTGAAATCTAGGGAATGAGTTTCATTTGTGTTTGAACATTTTCATGCTAAAAAATATGTAATATGAAAATAATTCAGTTATAATTACAAACTATTAAGTGCAAAATAAAGTAAACCTATTTTTTAAAAAGTGCTCTACAAAAACTCAAGAACTTTGATTCTGCAAATGGATAATGAATTATTTAACATCAGAAGCCAAACATAGCTTCTTACACTGAACAAGCAGCAAGAGTGGCACACAAAAAGAAAGTGAGGCAGAACCTTGGAAACAGCCAGACATTGGGTAAAATCCCAGTTAATTTTACTTTCAATTAATACCCACACGACTCTGCAAAACACTTGAGCTCTCTCAAGTTCCCTGTCTGTAAAGTGGAGGGGCTACTATTTCATGGGGTTTGGTGGTTACTAAGTGATTCACACTATATAAAGGAATCTACCACAAATAAGGCACTTGATAAATATTACTTCCTGTCTGCAAATTCTCAAGTGCCTACACTTACACCAGAACTAATTTAAAAGGTGGGTGTGCACAGAGGCGAACAACACACACTGGGACCTATTGGAGGGTGCAGAGTGGAGGGTGGAAGGAGAAAGAAGATAAGAAAAAAATACCTAATGGATACTAGGCTTAATACCTGGTTGATAAAATAATCAGT
The DNA here is from genome assembly GCF_000951035.1 of Colobus angolensis palliatus. NCBI lineage: Eukaryota > Metazoa > Chordata > Mammalia > Primates > Cercopithecidae > Colobus > Colobus angolensis. The sequence continues at coordinate 8,850,135 of NW_012114488.1, forward strand.
ACAATAAATTCCTATGATATACATTTACTTATGTAACAAACCTGCACATCCTGCAGATGTACCCCTGAACCTAAAAGTTAAAAAAAAGGTGTGTGTTTGTGTATATGTGTGAGCGTATAAAAAACCTATCTCTAGCAAAACTAAATACAAAAGCAAAAAATAACAGTATCTATTAAAGATCTGTATGTATGATGTGAAAAATGAAAACCATCAAACTTTGTAGAAAAAATAGAATGGCACTATACACATTTAAAATTCTATTGCTGAAATTAGCCCGACATTGTGGCGGGTGCCTTTATGTAACCCCAGTAGGAGGCTGGGGCAGGAGGATCGCTTGAACACAGGAGGCAGAGATCATCGCCTCAGCTGCAATGAGCCGAGATCAGCTCCAGCTGTGGGCGACAGAGCGCGACTTTGTCACCAAAAAAAAAAAAAAAAAAATTATATTGTTGAAATACAATTTCTGAGAGTTGAAATCATTTCCAATGGTAAAACTGATCTACCCAAATCAACCTATACATAAAATTATAAAATGTTTTGGTGTTTACAGAAAATAACCATGTTCCTAAATTCAGCCTCAAAATTATAATACTGAAAGAAAACCCAAGAAAATGTTTTATAATCTTCATCTTGAATCTGCAACTAAGATTCTTCAAGTGTGTGAAATAATAAGGTTCTAAATTTGAATGATGAAGATAACGTACCAAATTATATACACCAACATTGGTGTACAAACATCATTTACTTGGATTTACAGTGAGTTTCACATCAGAGAAAACACTCAAACTATAGCAAGTGATTCAAAGAAACTTCCTACAATCAAAGTGCTTCCATCTATCTTTTTATAGTACACTAAAAATTGAATTCACAGCACTCAACCTACTCCAATTAAGAAAAACAAAACTTAAAGCAACTTACCTAAACCTAAAATATCTTCAAAGGACTGCATTAGGAAACAAACACAAGCACATTTTAAAACACAGGCAGTTTTTTCAAGCCTCCACTATCTTAAGACCTTTCACATTTCACACAAAACACATCCATGAAAGAGAGGGTTGGGGCAGAGGTGAAAAGAACAAACAAGAAACAAAATAATTTTAAGATAGAGTAACATGACTATTACTGCCTTATAACTCGAATTTTACAAACTAAAACAGTATGTTGTTCTGGTTCAAGTATCTGACATTCTCTCCCTGGTATCATGAGTGATCTTGAACTGCATATTTGGTGCCAACCGGTACCTCCTGCCTACCCTTCCAGTTTCACTCTTTGCATTACCAAATGACTACAGCAGATTGGAATGTCACTTAGTACTAGGCATGAGAAAAACAAAAAGGTAAGCTGTGTAAATCAGCACAGGGACTTCTGAAAGGAGGTCAAGCTGTGTAGGAGGATTCTTATCAGTAGTAACTTACAAAAGGAACATAGAATCTCGAGGAAAAGTGACACTGATGAAACTAGCTCACTGTTCAATTAAGTTTTCTTAATTAATTCTCTTTGCAAAAGAGTGTTATGGTGAAAAGAATCAATCAGTGAAGCAGATTCTCATTTAATGTTATGGAAACACTCTGTTCACTAGAATAATATTCTCAACTCTTGTTTTTGAGAATCTTCTATACTGTTAAATAAATATCTTAGGCTAACATATACACATACAGACTTCTAAAAAGTACATTGTGGAACAAATTCCCTAATAGTCATGAACTAAAAGATAGGGATACAGAATATGGTATGGTAAGATGTATAAAGTTCCATGAAACAAAAACCTCAAAATCACTGATTCCGTTTTTATAACGTCACACTGTTCAAGATATCTCATATAAGGATACTCTTGAAGAAGATAATATCATTTCTAGCTATAATTGAACACAAAATAAGAAACAGCAACAAACAATGCAGAATCAACCTAGAACATACAATACCAAACCTAAACATGTTGCTAGAAATCTCTTCTCCCCCACAAATTACATTACATGATATAAAGATAAACATATAAAATCAAGGGAAAGGAAAAAGAACAAATAGTAATGATGACAATGCACTACAAATAAAAAGAGTATAAATGCCTGCCTTATGCTAAACATTGTGCTAAGTACTTTTTATGCATTATCTACTCCAATTTTCACAACAACCCCATAAGGTAGGTATTATTACTGTTCCTGTCTTACAGATACAGAAATGGGGCCTAAGAAAGATCAAGTAAGTTGACCATGTTCACAGAGCTAATACCAGTGGGCCAGAATTCATACTCTGGCAATTGTGAAACAAGTCACACTTTCAGCCACTATGCAGCACTGCGTCTCATCCTGCTGTATAAAAAATAAGGGTGGAACACACCCGGTTCCAGCGACATGGCAGACTAAACAATCAGTAATCATTGTACTATACAATAAAGAATACAAAATGAATATTCTGTTTAATACACAGCTGAGTCTGTAAAAAAGAGAAATCCAATTAAAGGGAAGTAAAGGCTAGATAAACATATGAAAAACATGCTCACTTACTGAAATCAGGGTAACAAATTGAAATTATTATTTCAAATACTTTAGAGCATATCAACAAATCTGAATATATTGAGGAGGGTGAAAACTGAAGTTTGGAATATAAATTGGTATAACCTTTTCAATGATCAATTTCACAGGACCTAAAAAATCTGAATCTAAATATTCCACTTCTAGGCATTCATCCTAAAAATTTTACATCAGTACAGAAGAAAATATGGACAAGAGTGTTCATTAAATCCATATTTGTAACAGTGGAAACGTATATACAATTTATTAATCTCTGGATAAGGACAGAGAGAGAGTAAGATTTATTTGGACAACGGAATACTGCAAAGCCGTTAAATAAACTGTATCTACTCATATGAAGTTTCACGTCAGTAGTTTTCTTGGGGGAGGCAGAAAGTGAGAGAGAAAACCCTTTCGCTATGTCTACAACTCTTAATTCCTTAAATTTTCTGGATGCTATTTAACTAAAAGAAATGTAAATAACAGTAATACATCCTTTGCTGATGTGGGAATCAAATGAAATAAGAGACTGGTTGTAATGTCTGAATCGCTGCTAGGCATGAAACATGTTGTCAAAGAAATGTGACCACGATAGTTACGAACAAACTCAAGCCAAGGTATTCAAAAAGCTTGCGATTTAGGGAGGAGCTCTTGTTTCACCAAAGTGCTACTCTCACAATTTCACATAGGGTAAATCAAGAAAGACTTCTGGGATACTTGAGCAAAGCCTAATTGTAGGGAAAGAACACTCCAAGCCCAGGGAACAAGTACTAAAACCCCAGGCAGAATCCTGGTTGGCATAACTGACAAATAGCAAGGAGACTCCTTGTTGCTATAAGCGAAAAAACGGTATTAGGACTAAGATTTGTAGGTCAAGGTACACTTTGAGTGATTAAAAAAAATTGGGGAGTCTGAATAGAAACATTATTTAACTTAAGGTTTAGAGGTATATGTCTGTGTAGGAAACAGTAAAGGGGCAAAGGCAGACAACGGAAATAAATTAAATTAAGACTAAGAGGTTACTGGAATAGCCTAGGTGGTAGATGAAGTTAGCCTGGATTAATTCAGTAGTAAGAAGCAAAGATGGTGAGAAGTGGTTAAATTATAAAAATATTTTGAAAGTAGAGCTGACAGAATCTTCTGTTAAGATTAGATATGATCATGGTCTGAGAGAAAGAAAGGAATCCAGAAGAATGCCAGGCTGTGGACATGAGCAACTGGTAAAGTGAGCTGCTGTTCACTAAGACTTAGGAGACGGCTGAAGAAGCAGCAGATAAGAGTGCAGCGGTGGGAAATCAGAGTTCAGTTTTGGACAGGCTTACTCTGAGATGCCTAGAGTGCACCTAAGTAGAGCTATCCAGTGAGGGACTGGTTATATAGGGCTGAAGTTCAGAACAAGGGCCACACTTAGAGATGTAAATTTGGAATACATTAGCACTTAAAACCATAAAAAAGAAGTATTTCACCTAGGGAATAAGTGGAGAAAAGAGGGTGTACGGGGATCAGACCCTGAGGTCAGGGCAACAGGCCAGTCCGGAAGACCAAGTGAAGGAAGAATTTGATGGAAGATGGGATCAACTGCTGCTGCATCAGAAGATAAAGAAGTGACTGGATTTGGCAGCATGCAAGTCTTTGATGACTTTGAGGAGAGTTTTTCGTGAAGTTAAGAGTTACCCCCACTTAAGGTAAAAAAGCAAATGAAGAGGGTTCTAAAATTTAACTTTCATCTTCAAAATTAAACAACTTAAACTGATAGAGTATAGACATACCTCACTATTTTTTTATTGTAGAGATGACAGGTTTGCATCAATCAAATAACTAAACTGGCAAAACAATAATACAATTATTGAATGTCTTAATACAGATTCAGTTGATGAATTAAACAATATTTGATTTCTACTAACTCAGAGTTTTAATTATGACTTTTCTAATAGATTAACTCCCCTGAAAATGCCATTTCCTAGACATCCTATACTCCTCCCCCAAATCACATACAAGGTTCTCTAAGATACACCAGAAAACAAAACACTTGTTCTTTTTTTTTAATATTTCTTTTTTCAATCTTCAATTATTTTATTTACTGTGATGTTTGTGGAAAAAACTGAAAAAAAAAGCCATCACAACAAATAAAAAGTCAATAATAAGTAATCAGACAACCTTAACTATTTACAACTATCAGTAAGGCTAATTTCTACAAAGCTCATGGCTTATTTTTGAACTTTTAAAAGTTCAGGCACTGGTTTTCAGGGAGTTTGGTTTATGTTCATTTATCCCAAAAAAAGAAAAAAACACCCCTATAGTTCATTTTGAGAAACTTCTCAATATGTCACTGAAGTAAAACTGTTTTCGTATTTTTGTAGTCATATTAAAAATTAGGGACTTAAAACACCTAAACTAGTCAACATTTAAAGATCTCATTAACAAACCTACATCCAAGGCTTCTTCCGATACCACGCAGTCCAGTGATAGAGAGTTTAACAGATTTGAACCTCATTTAAGGGAAAAAAAAGACCGCCCAAGCTCTGATAAACTGGTACCTACCAAATGTAAAAGAAATGGGGTCCTAGCTATCAGTTGTAACTCAAGTGACATGGTTTGGCTGTGTATCCCCACGCAAATCTCATCTCCAATTGCAATCCCCATATGTCAAGGGAGGGAAGTGATTGGACCATGGAGGCAGTTTCCCCCATGTTGTTCTTGTGACAGTGAGTGGGGATCTGATGGTTTTATAAGCATCTGGCATTTCCCCTGCTTGCACTCTCTTCTCTCCTGACACCTTGTGAAGAAGGTGCCTATTTCTCCTTTGCCTTCCATCATGATTGTTAAGTTTCCTGAGGTCTCCCAGCCATGTGGAACTGTGAGTCAACTAAACTTCTTTCCTTTATAAAAATTACCCAGTCTTGGGCAGTTCTTTATACCAGTGTAAAAACAGACTAAGACACTAAGATATTTCGGGTTTTAAAAAATAAGCGCTCACTCAGTCTTTTTAGTTAAATTTCAAGTCCCCTAAAAATAAGAAAACAAAGCCATAAGAAATACTCATTTAGGCCAGGCATGGTGGCTCACGCCTATAATCCCAGCACTTTGGGAGGCCGAGGCAGACGGATCACCTGAGGTCAGGAGTTCGAAACCAGCCTGACCAACATGGCGAAACCCTGTCACTACTAAAAATACTATCTGCCTGTAACCTCCAGCTACTAGGGAGACTGAAGCAGGAGAATCGCTTGAACCTGGGAGGCAGAGGTGCCAGTGACCCGAGATCGCGCCATTGCATTCCAGCCTGCGCAACAAGAGCAAAACTCTGTCAAGACAGAAAGACAAGAAAGACAGAAAGAAAGAAAGAAAGAAAGAAAGAAAGAAAGAAAGAAAGAAAGAAAGAAAGAAAGAGAAAGAAATATTCATTTAATAGCAAAAATATCATAAAATTAGAAGACCAAAATGACTGAGTAGGAAAAACTATTTATAAACACAGTAAAATGTCAAAATGTTTATTTAGAAAGGATTTTCCACAAAAATTGACGAAAATAAAACAAATTTCTTTACAGGAAAACAGGCACTTCGCATAGAAAGAAAATAAAGATGGCAAGAAACATTCACGAAAGATGACCTGCTAAGTGCAGTGGCTCATGCCTGTAATCCCAGCATTTTTGGGAGGCCAAGGCAGGCAGACTGAGCCCAAGAGTTCAAGACCAGTGTAGGCAACACAGTGAGACCACATCTTTATACAAATTTCTTAAAAATTAGCCGGGCATGGTGGCACATGCCCATAGCCCCAGCGACTCAGGAGGCTGAGACGTGAGAATCATTTGAGCCTGGGAGGTCAAGGCTACAGTGAGCTATGATCACACCACCGCAGTCCAGCCTGAGTGACAGAGTGAGACCCCTGTCTCAAAAGAAAAGAAAAGAATGCTCAATCTCAACAATGAACAAGGAATTATGAATTTTAAAACCAATGACACATTACTTTTTACCTATCAGACTGAAAAGTTTAATTTATAATATGCAGTGTTAGGTAAAGGGTCATAGTCACAACAGTGGCAATATAAACTGGAGGGCCCCCTACCTTTTGAATAACTTGGTAGTTTATAAATATTTTCAACAAGCATAGCCTTTGACTCAAATTCCACTCATAGGAATCTATTTTATGGAAATACGCAAGTACAGGAAGATATGTGCATAAAAATGTTCACAGCAGTATTACTGAAACAGTGTACTGTAGAAATAGTCAGTGTTCATTAATAGTTAAGAAAATGACTAGTACATGGATTATACAGCTACTAAAAAGATAGAATTATATTTATACATACTTTTATATAAATATGGGAGAATTTCTTTAATAAAGCATGTTACAGAAAAGTATATATTCTATGATCCAATTTTTGTAAAATAAAATTCAAATACAGCTGTGCTACAATGTTGCATTCCTGTAATCCCAGCTCTTTGGGATGCAGGAGGATTGCCTGAGTCCAGGATTTAAGAGACCAGCCTGAGCAACACAGCAAGATCCCATCTCAAAACACACACTCTCTCTCTCACTTCATTTTTGAGTCCACAGAGCAAAACTGGGAAAGACACACTTAAAAACTCCTTACAGTGGCTATGTCTGGATAGCCAGAATTCAGAGGCAAAAGGGAGACCTTCAAATTTACCCTACAGACTCCATTCAAAACACATGAACTAAATTTTACTCACCTAAATCTTAATAAATACAAGCTCTCCACATCTCTTGCTATAAAACTTAAGTTTCCCTTTGAGTAAAACAGGTCAGTTACTGCCCACCTGAAAAAGCTTACATTAGTCTTCAACAGTAACTATCCCAAGAAGGTGTTTCTCCTTTAGTCAGATATTGAAATGGTAACACAAAAGGTTCTAATTATATGAGCAGATTATAGTACCAGGTGAAAAGTAGCAGCATATTCTCAGAATAAATCTATTATTTCTTACAATGTACTACCAAATCATGAATATCTGCAATGAGCTACTTATATGTAATAAATTTTTGCTGTAAGTTATCCAATTTCTAAAGAAATTCACACAAGCCCAGCAAGGGGCCACATTTTTAAAGCTTTAAATAAAAGGTTTCAAATTTACTGTGCTGAGTTTATATATGACAGTTATGCCCTTACTGATCCACTTTCATTAATTTCTTAATGCATGCATTCTTCAGTTATCCACTGGGCACATCGTGTCCTCCTCTGGAAGACCACACAGCCTGGTCTCTGCCCTCAAAGAGCTCAAGTTTAGTGCAATATCCTTTTAAGTACATTAACAATGTACTAATGCCCATTCGTCAATCTTAGGAATAAAACAACTCTCTTATACTTAGTGCTTAATTCAGTGAGGAATATTGTCACACCCTTGACTGTAAGTAGATTTCCCCAGAGCAACTTTTTCTTCTCATATCGTAGGGTGAAGAGGTCAGGAATTGTTAAAGGGGCATTTTAGCAGTCTGGAGTCCTCTAGGTGATGAAATCTTGGGGAAATTAATGTAACATTTGAGTAGAGAATGGACTAGAAGCAAAGAGATCAATCACGTTTACGATGGGGGGGGTAATATTTTCACATAGGCTAATCTGAGAGAGAATACTGGAGCAATAAGTCAAATCCCAACTTTGTCAGCTACCAATAAGTCAGCTCCCCAAGTGCACTTGATTCCTACTAAATCTCCAGTCTTCAATTTATTTTCCTCCCCTATCCCATGCCACTACTCATTAGCTATTGTATTTCCTCAGTTCCTCTCTTCCAGGACTGGCCACCAAAATCAAACACAGTTTTAGTTTTGTTTTCTATACCTTTATTTACAGATAGTAGCAAATGACTAAAAGCTCATGTGTTTTTATAAAACTTCACTGGAGATGCTAAAGACAACCACCAAGGCAGAGGACTTGAAAAACAGCAAAGGCCAGCATTTCCTGAGCAATATTCTCAATTGACTGCCAATCTAAAATTGGAAATCAATACTGGATTTTAGTATAGGCAAACCATAACCCAGATTACTTCACCTAGAAATATGTAGTCCAGATTCTGTGATGAAAGCAATACGTCAACATAGTGAGATGAAACCAAGTATGTGAAATAATACATCCTAGTAGAGGAAAGGAAGGAAGACAGCACAGTAAATAGCAGTTACCATGAAATCAGGCCCTCCATCAACCCATCTGGCAGAGGATCCTGTGACCCAGGAATGCCAGCCAAATTTTTAAATATCTAAATAAGCATACACAGTTTGAAGTCAATAAATGCTAAGTATACTATGTCAGCTAGAGTCATTATCAATGTGCCTCCCTGACCTCAGCACTGTGGCCCCATAGTTAATTACGGGGCATTTTTTAATTGAGCGAATGAGTAGAAGAACATCGAGAATCCAGCATTACAATACACACTGTCCTGAGAGACAAGCAAAATGGAATCAACTAAAAGAGATAACGAAAGAATAGCTCCAGAAAGAGGCTAGTATCATTACCAAGAAAAAAAACGGGGTGGTAAATAAAGCCTTTTATGGTCCCATAGTGGGCAACTGGTTTTGGTAATCAGGAGCTCAAGGCTATCAAGAAAAGCAGTTCTAGGAGTGTTTTGGGGATAGAAGCAAGAAAGGCAAGGGTTAGATGAGTCAGGAGCAGATAGGGGAAAGGGACAATTCTTGCAGGAAGCTGGAGTAGAAATGTCTGTTGAATGAATGATGAGATAAAACATGAAGAGTTACAAAACTTTAGCAAAGTTTTTTTTAATTAAAAAATAAAACCTGAGTGCCTTTTAACAGAAAAGACCAAAGATGAGTGAATGGAAGGCAGGAAGAAAGGACAGAGAGGAAGAGAAGTAAGAAAGAACGAATGAAAGGGCAGCTGCAAAGTCCCAGAGGATGGGATCTCAAAAGAAGAAAGGCATTGGTGAGAATTCAGAGGGCTCTTGAAGTAATAAAATAGATAACAATTATGAAAATGTTTTCAGTAGTAGAAAAAAAATTAGCAACATAAATTGAAACACTCTGATATATTACAGACATCACAGATGATCAAAGAATAGGAATCTTTACAGAATGCTAGGAAAGGGGGCATTTAAGAGGATACCGAAAAAACGTTAAAGCAAAATCAGAGAGTAGAAATTAAATTAAATGCAATTTAACAAACTTTAAAGCAAGATCATGGAGGACAAAGTTTAGTAGGTGACACTTTCTAAACTTTCCTCTCTCTGACATCATTGTACGGTATATATATTTTTTTCCTGTATCAGACTTCTATGCCCATTCCCTTCCAGTATACTTAGGCAGTTCCCCTTCCGCAGCCCACAAGATATTTTGTTCTAAGGCTTTCTGTCTTAGGTTCTTGTCTCTCTTCACACAACTTTTTCCTTGTAGTCTCCTCTATGCCTTGGCTACCTGCTACCTACCACAATCACCCTGAATCCCCTGGCTCTCTTCCTCTTAACTGCCTACGCAGGATGATGCCTCTGGGAAATCCACAAGCACCTCAAATTTGGTACATCTCAAAGAGAACTTTTTGTTTCCTCACTCAAATCTAATCTATCACTGACATTTTTTATTCCGGTTAATGGCACCATCACCTACCCAAAGCAGCCAAGCAAAAAACTGGGACTGCTTTCCTTTCTCTCAGGCAATCTCCTCATCGGTCTCCAAATTCCAATTTACCTCCTTCAGTTTCATGTTCTCCTTCCCTGTCACCTTAGTTCAGGCCTTTACCTCACGGACACAAACGCAAGAAGGCCTGAAGGTCCCGCCTTCAAGTGTGCCCTCCCTTCACTCCACAGACTCAGCTGCCACGGAGGTCCATCTGAACTGCAAACCTCCTCACGTTCTTTCATCTCGAATGTTCTTAACTTCCCCCTCTTTACTCCACAAACTCAGCTGCCAGGGAGGTCCATCCGAACTCTCAACCTCTTCATGTTCTTTCATTGTGAATGTTCTTAACTTGGCTTACAAGGCCCATAAGAACTGACCATGGTTTACACCTTTGGTTTCATAACTGGTAACTGGCTCCTCAGCCCCAAACCAACTAGTATGTACACCTGCTTGTACACACAGACACACATATAGTATTCTTCTCAGTCACAACATGATGCTATGAAAACACATGGCCCCAAGATCCTAGCAGCTTACAACAGAGCTGTATTTCTTTCTCATGGTAACATCATTCTGTGAGTAGCTGGAGCTCTGATCTAGTCATCTTCATTCTGGCACTATGGTTCAAGAATGAGCCCCAGCATGGGACACACTGATTCATGGATGACAGAAAAAGGCAATGACAGAAGCATGAAATGGACTCCAATCTTCTGCTCAGAAACAGTATCTGTCACTGGCCAAAGAAAGTCACATGGTCAAACTTGATGTCAAGAGGGGAAAGACCATACAATCCTCTTACAAGGAGGACAGTGAATAACTAGGAATAGTACAATCTGCAAGCCACAAAATGGGCCTGCGTATTCACACACGTCTGTGCACAGATTCAACCAATTTGAATTATTTTTAAATAAGGTCTCAAGCCTTACCCCTTTGCCCAGCTATTTCCTACAAATTTTTCAGGATTCAGAATGAACATCACTTCCTAAAAGCTTCCCTGACTAGACAAGTCCTGGAAAGGTCCACTGCCCAAGAGCTACCTACCAGGTCTCCCCTCCTCACAGCACTGAACACACTGCTTGCCTGCTCTGCCTGTCTTCCACCACAGTGAGATTCTGCCGCAGCTGCAGCGCTCCTCTTGCTCAGCACGGCACCACTGTGCTAGCACAGTGTGTACACACAGTGGGTACAAAGAGGATACATCTCTGCTGCAGGAATCCTGGTCCCCTTCCCCACAGAATATTCCTTTTCATCTAAAGACTCCAGTCTGTAAACATGTGCCTGATTCCCCCCACCCAAACAGAGCATTTACCATACTACTGCCATTTTTCCCCAATTTATCTCTCATACTGAAATGGGAGCTTTTTGAGAAAAAGACCATGTGTCAATTAAGTGTCGCATGCTCAGCAAAACTCACATACAGTGGGTGACCACTCAGTGAGCGAACGTGGAAACGGAGACAGAAAGGAACACATGTACTGAGTGGGAGGGCTACAAGTCAACCTCAAGCCCCAGATCTCAGTGCCAGTTACCGCTCCCTCTTCTTAAGGCACAGCAAGCTCATTAGATAACCGTTCACTTCCTCCCTTGAGATCACAGATTACTTCATTCCTTCATCTCTGACAAAGTCTGACTCCTAACAGGCTCTCAACAAATACCAGTCTGAATGAGTAAGTATATTATCCTCAGATAAATCCCTACAACTGAAGAAAAATGTTTAAATGTCCATAATTTTAACAGGGCTAAGCCATTATTGAAAAAAAAGAAAAAAGCAACAGAATTTCCCAAGCTTCTCGGCCCATGAAACAGGCACATAACTATTTCCAAAATGTTTGCTGTTCATAGGCATCAGTTCATGAAAACAATAATTTCCATTACATTTAATGTAACATCTGAAGTGTTTCTCAAATATCAAGCTGGTGACACCAATCACATGCATTTGTAATTACATACTAAAATAAAACGTCTAAAATGCCATTACACTAATAAAATGTTAACATTACTGATTCATCAGAAGCTTCTGTTCAGAAGCTACACAAATTATAAACAGGTAGCACTTCGTGCTTGGGTGCCACTTGGTTTAAAAAAAAAAAAGTTTTTGAAGTTAAATTATATTTTATGCAAGAACATTGGCCTCAAAAATCTAAAGGCAAATGCTACATTAAACCGATACAAATAAGGAAAATACAGCGGGTGAACAATTGAAGTTACCTGCATCTAAGCATCCTACAACACTAGCAGAATGAGTAGTTCTTAGTTTATTCTTATCACAAAATCAGACAGGCTAACATGTGGTTCTTAAAATCAAATATTCAGAGTGCCCATGATTGATGAAAGAAAAATATTCCTAACTTCCTACCTAGAAACGTCCTCCAGGGCTACACACCAAGCTCACTGTTCAAGAAAAAACAAAGGCTCATCACCAGAAAAGACAGGCTGTAGGATGTAAGAAGGTACAACAGGCCACTGTATCTGAGATCCTCCCCTTTTCACTGGAAATGCAAATATTTGTTCAACAGATGTTGAGTAACTGTTAGTAATAAAGGATAATCTCTTGAAGATTGTTAACATTCAAATGTTATCTGGGGAAAAATTGCTAGTTAATGTGTAAATAAAAGTCTATGACACAAAATTAACTGAGTGATGGCAGTAAGGAGAAACAGTCTCCAAGAGTCACAGAATAAACACACATTTTGTTTATTGTTTAATTGTAAGCACAAACCAGGGAAGGGCTAGGGCAACATCCAGAGCAAAGTCTGGCAGGGCAGCACCAAGAGGAAGCCCGGTAAGAGGACAGGGACTAAGGCAGAGGGCAAGATGGTGAGGGCTGGCACGAGGATCTCCACAAACGCAGCATCACAGCCAATGCTGCCAAAAAGGCATCTGAACCCTGGGTAGGTCTTGCCCTCCTTTCTTTCCCAAAGGCCTAAGAAAGTAATCAGTGAAGCTATCAAGACTTCTTCACTGAACTCCTCACTCATATTCCAATTTCTGCTTGCTATATAAGACACAAGTTTTGTATATAGTTACAAAATAAAATACGGCATGTGTCACCTTGGCTACAAAACACAGAATCTACTATTACAATGATAAAATTATAATAGGGCTTTAAAAAGTCTAGATGAAAATCAATACATCACGTATTTATGTGTGAGATACGTGTATATGCACGTAAGTACAAGATCCAAATAAAACAGAAGAGATGTTTTATCACATTACGCCTGTGGTTCTTCCTGAAAATTATGTTCTAAATTTTCTACTTAGATATTATCTTCCTATAAAACTTCCAAACACTGGTTTCATTGCAGTGATCTTAAATTTTTGGATTTTACAAACATAGTGGTTAAGAGAAGGTTCCAGAATCAGAGGATGTGGGTTCCAATCATTGTTCTGTGGCTTACTAGTTTTGCATACCCTTAAGCAAGTTATTTAAATCTTCCTGTGCCTTGGATTCTTCATCCAGAAATGGGAACAGCAAAAGGACATACCTCACAGGACTGCTCAGAGAACGTAAAAAGATAACATACACAAAGCATTTACACTAATGTCAGGAATGTATCACTTGTGTTCACTACATGTGATGTATTACAATTACTACCAGAATAACTTACATGATTTCAAAAACTAGATTCCTGACGGATGCATGGTTGGTTAAGAAACACAATTCAGTACTAAAGATGCAAACAACTAATAAGCAGATAAAGCTCAACATATATACAAATTTTTTTCCGAAATAAAATAAAATGTTAAAAAAAAAAAAAGCCTGAAAAGCAACTCATTTCTTCAGATGGTAGAACACTGGGTAATTTGTTACCTTTATTTCTGTTTGTATTTTTCCAAATGCTCTAAAATAAGCATATTTGAATAATGGAAAGAAGCAAATATTTTTTAAATGTATCTTACTATAGTGAAGCAAACATACTAGCTCACATGTTCAAGAATATACTTTAAAAATCAGCCATAAAATATCACAAATTTTTTAAATGTTTTTCCTGATTTACTAGTCTTAATTTCACTGTCCTTCATATTCTCAAAACTAACAATGTCATGAAGGTAATAAAATTTCTTATAAATTAATATCAGCAAGTTTGGCACAAAAACCACATTAATTGTACTATGAACTCACTGAAGTCACCTTTGCCAATCTTAAATTAAAAACACATTTTTAAATATTTGAGGTCCTAAACATTAAATGCAGTAAAAACACTGTCCATGGTACTCCTGGCAGACTTCTCCTGAATAAGCAAAAGCTTAGCTGATTTACAAAAGAATCATTACAAATTCATATATTCACCGACTAGGATTTTTTTATCTGTATTAATTGTCCTAATAAACTAAAATAAAGTTTGCTAATAAGAATGATTTACTAAATGGTTAAAAATTGTGTACCATCATAATAAGCATGTTTCACCAAATGGTTAAAAATTGTGTACCATCATAATAGTTTAGTAACGCTAACTATAATCATTAAATTGGTGACTCGAAAACTCAAAATGCATTTGCACTCATCCATAAATTAACAACACAATGTATTTTGTGCAAAACAAGGTGCCACTAACTAGAAATAAAACTAGCCTTAAGTGATGCTAATCTTAAATATAAATGCAGTACTCACTCTGTTTTTATCACACTTTTTAAAAATATATCCACAAATTATTTTGAAGTATTAAAAACCCATATGTGCATAATGGGTCTTAGAACATAAAATACTGTCTGTGTTTGTGTGTCTGTTTCTCACGAAATAAGCTAAGGGAAAATACAACTAAACATAGTAGGAAAAAAAGACGTCCTTAGACAGCCAATGGTTGGCGTAACTCAAGAGTTTATATTTGGGGAACGGAGACTGAAAAGGCAGACAAGTGCCAGAAGGAAGGTCTAAGCCACATTAAACAACAGCATAACTCCACATTGTGCTGAATATATGAGACGCCACTGCTCCCTGAACTACAAGATCCATAAGTAGAACTTGAAAATGTCCCCTAGCTAGGTGTGGCTTAGGTCATATCCCAAGTGAATTCAAGTAATAAAAGTTGATGGTCATCACTCTAGCTAATAGCTTGTGGCCAGTATTTTCAAGTAACAAAAATGTAAATGTGTACATCTTAGCACTGATAACTAAAAATTAAAAGGAGGCATTATAAATACAGAAAATATATAATGCGTACAATAACTATGTTGAAATGTATCCTTCCATAATAATGAGCCCTATGTTCACATTTTAAAATATTATACATTTACATCATAGCCTCACTTGGAAAACACCATAATATCTACCTTAGAACACACATGTTTTATAAATCAGCCCTAAAACTCATCACTAAACATTCTAGGGCAGCAGCTCATAAACTGCAGTCCATGAATCCCCAAGGTTCCCTGTGACCCTTTCAGGTCATCCGTGAGATCAAAACTATTTTCTTAATAATACTTGGACAGTATTAGCCTTTCTCATTTTGTTGGAATTTGCATGAATGGTCAAAGCAATGAAGAGTATAGCTGATGGCACCATAGCACCACATCAAGGCAGTAGCATCAAAATGCGCTATATACAAAATGTATGTTTTGCTGCTATGCGAACTTCTTTAAAAAGCCAGTTTCACTTAAGAATGTCTTTGATACAACAGAAAAAAAGATTGATTTCCTTGGAAACTGAGTACATGTTTGTTTGTTCAATTATGTGCCAAAATGGGCGTACATAAAGCCTTTCTACTTCTGCATACCACAGCTTGATGGCTGTCTCAAAAAAAAGTATTTCAGCAATTGTTTAAGTTGTGAATTGAATCAGTCACTTCTTTCATGGAAAACCATTTTTTCACCTGAAAGAACAACTGTGCTTATTTAGGCTTGGATATTTGACAGACATTTTGTCAAAAATGAATAAAGCAAGCTTATCTCTCCAAGTGCTACCTATGACAGGGATGTCAATAATAAAATTTGAGCTCTGAAATGAAAATTCTAAAAAAACTTGTATCCACTACTGAGAGTTTGAGAGCTTCCCTATATTTATAATTTTTCTGATGAGATCAGTGGTGATATTAACAAAAGTTAACATTTTGATATTCTTTAAGGAAATCTGTCAACATTTAGTAGATTTGCATGACTCAGTGAATCAATTTTTCCTAATAATCAACATGAGGGAACAAAATCACAACACGTGAGTAAAAGAACCATTCAAAGTGCAAAGCAGACAAATTTTTTTTTTGAGACAGGGTCTCACTCTGTCACCCAGGCTGCAGTGCAGTGCAGTGGCTCCTTCACAGCTCACTGCAGCCTTGACCTCCTGGGCTCAAGCAATCGTCCTGTCTCAGCCTCCCAAAAAGCTGGGAACATAGGTTATGTGCCACCCTGCTTGTTAAATTTTTTTTTTTTTTGGTAGAGACGGGATCTCACTGTGTTGCCCAGACTGGTCACAAACTTTTGGGTTCAAGGAATACTCCTGCCTTGGCCTCCCAAAGTGCTGGGATTACAGGGATGTAATCCACTCCACTGTGTAGAGCATGAAAAGTATTTATAAGAATCTTCCAAAGGAGGATAGCAGAAATGAAAATAAAGTAAGCTCAAATTAGAATCCTCGACACAACTGATTTTATTCCCAATGTCTCTTAAAAATAATCATTCCATGGGTGGCAGGAGGGGTGTTTTCATGGCGCGATGCACCGTGACTTGTTACTCAAGATATATGTCCACTGTTCCATCTATCATGTCTTATACCCTTCCAAAAAAAAACCAAAAACAACAGCAACAACACAAAATCATTCAAATAAATGGCACGCACAGCAACCTGGACGGGACTGGAGACTACTATTCTAAGTGAAGTAACTGAAGAATGAAAAACCAAATACCGTATGTTCTCACTCCTAAGTGCGAGCACTTATGAAAACACAAAGGCATAAGAATGACACGATGGACTTCGGGGACTCAGGGGAAAGGGTGGGAAAGGGGTGAGAGATAAAAGACTACTAACTGGGTTCAGTGTGTACTGCATGGGTGACGAGTGCACTAAAATCTCACAAATCACCACTAAAGAACTTACTCATGTAACCAGATACTACCTGTTCTCCAAAAACCTACAGAAATAAAAAAATTTAAAAAAATAATTCCAAGTTTCTGCCAATGAAATTAACGTAAAAAGTGTAATGTAATGTAACCTAATAACTCATTTAAAAGTTCACGTAAAATCATATTATTGAAAAACAAATGTTCTTTGCAACCTATGTAAAATCATGGTATACTGCATGAGCATTTAGGAGTCTGCAGCACTCAGAAGTTTATTTGGATAACAATAGCAATATTTAAAATAACATATTTGAAAGATATCTTCCCAATCTATGAATTTTATACTAAGCATGTTTATAAGAGGTTATGAAACTTTAAAAATATAATGTTTTTAAAATAGTGGATAGTGTCTGAGAGTGATCATATTGTTACTCCCATTTCATTTTCTCTACGTAACATACAGAACCAAAGCCAAAGAAGACGGGTGAAACTGGCAATCTCAAATCTCAGTACCAAAAGCTGGTAACAGTGAAAAAAATAACTGAATTTTTGGTGATTCTCCTATAAAAAATCAGGAACTAGAATAATAAGTAGGCCACAATGGAAAGTACCACTATGAGCAAACAAGAATAAAGAGAAAGTAAATTCTTGGAAGAACCAAAAGTTTTAAATTTGCAAAGAGCAGACACTGCCTGATTTTCCTTTAATAGAACATGTATGAAATCAAGCAAGAGAACTTGCTAGGATTCTGAATAAAACAGCCCACTGCACCACTCAGCCAATAAAACACCTCCCAAACAACAGTAACAAATGAGCATTTTTTTCACGGATCTTAATGTTGGGTCAATCTTTCTTCTGTTCTGAAAATCAAAAGTACTTTCAGGTGGAGTTTTAGAAGGCAAAACGCACAACTTCCTCGTTTGGAAACAACCTAGCCTGCTGTTGTTACTCTAGTCCGGTGGCAGAGCTAGACTAGAGCTAGCCTCAACTGCAATATGTACTTTTCCGCCTGCTTCCACCCTACCGAAGAGGAAGATGGTTTTCAAAACACACAAAAAAATGTCTGAATATTCCGTGAAAATGGTCTTGTCCTGTCAGCCTAGGTCAATCGGGCATTAATAAACTTCAGGAAGTTTGAAACTGCAGAAACTGAAAAAACAGTGCCAGCAAGTCCACCCTGCTCATAACTAGAGTTAAAGGAGACAACTCCAGTTTATGCCTGTTGTCCTGGTATAACGATTAATAGTGCCCACTTGCACTCACAGGGTTCCATATGGCCACTCTAACTAGAAAGGAGTGACACTTACAAGGTAAAGCAAGTTGTGTATATTCAGCCTAAAAACATAGCAAAATGTAAACATGTGCAACCAAGATTGACATTTCTTATTTTCTGTAAGCCACACAATTTTAACATTAAATTTCTTGTGGGCAAAAGCACAAAAATTTTGGCTGTTTTGCAGCCATAGTAAACTATTCCATTTCAGTTCCTCAAAAGTTTCACTCATGACATATACGAACAAATTTGTAAAGTATAAAACTTCAAATTATTCTTTACTTTTGGAAACATACTGGGAAAATACCTTCCTGCTTATATTTGAACCACCTCTCTATATGCTTATTCTCACTTTATTAAGCACATTCACTTTCTACATTAAATTCTAATATGGTTTTGGTCAATCACATACATCAAAATGATCAGTGAATTTTATGTTTTTATGGTTGCTAGAATAAAATCTCAACCAGCTGACTTGAGCTAGGCAAAGATCTCCCTTACCACCTCTCAGCCTGCTTTAGCCCAGTTACACACAATGAGAAATGTTAAGAAAAGTCTTCTAATCATGAATAAAGATGGTGCAATTTTGAGAACATGCACACACCTGCTACGAACTCCTACATACGGAGACACGAACTGGAAGCCCACCAGTAGATTTTCAGGCCCTATCAGCACATCAGTGTTAGCCAACTCTGACACGCCCAGAACTGGTTCAAGGGTCTGTGGGATTTGGCACACCGCTTAGTACCCAACTTACAAGTGTAAATGTAGGTCAGACAGATACATTTGATCCCTGTCTTCAGTATCTACAAGGTGAATGGGTATATCCTATATACAATCAGCCAGAAAACTAACAGAAATAGCAAACATTTGAACAACAGCAGAAATCAAGACTCTATCTAACCTGAAAATAATTTTCAACTGAGAAGTTCAGTCTATGTTCAATAACTGCTATCTGCATACACATTTTATTTATAATAAACAAACATATTTATATCAAAATAAATGCTATATTACTTATTAGTACACACTGACATTACACCAAAATTCAAGCCTTTACAGTAAAACTGTTTATAAACAAATTAGTCTATGCCACCATATTAACCAGCACCTAGAAATAATGCTTTATATACTACAATTGCTCAATCAAATCCCTAACGACAATCATAAACGCTTCTTAAGCTTCCCACCAATTTGGTATCATATCCTGATCACTTATGATCCCTATTTTTCAAGAATATGAAAGACCCATTTCTGCTATTCTGCCACTATTAATTTAACCACAATCACAGTTTGATGGTGTTATAAAAGTCTATAGTTATACTTATTTTCCACGAGGTCTACAAATTATGAAAAATAAAATTAATTTTCACTAGCAGGAGGACAGCAAATTGAAACTTGCCTAGATGTAGTTTCAACTTAAGATGACTCAACACTATTAGATAAGAGTTGTCCCTCAGACTCACAAGAACACACCGAATCAAACATAAAACTTAACCAGTTATTAAAGGAAATAAAGATTTTTAAAAGGTTATAACCATCAATGAGATTCAACTTATCAAAAATAAAAAATAGAGATGCCTATAAATACTAAATGGCAATCAATTCCATCTCATTATAACATCAGTCACCAGAAAGAGATCTTCAGCAGTACCAATGTTTAAAAATACAACTATTGACAGCCAGGCACAGTGGCTCACGCCTGTAATCCCAGGACTTTGGGAGGCCAGGCAGATCACCTGAGGCTAGGAGTTCAAGACCAGCCTGGCCAACATGGCAAAACCCTGTCTCTACTAAAAATACAAAAGGTAGCCAGATGTGGCACATACTTGTAATGCCAGCTACTCAGGTAGCTGAGGCACAAGAATCACTTGAACCTGGAAGGCGGAGTTGCAGTGAGCTGAGATGGCGCCATTGCACTCCAGCCTGGGCGAGAGAGTGAGACTCCAACTCAAAAACAAAACAAAGAAAAGTTTCAAATATAGTTCAGTTGTATGATAAAGCATAGTCACAAGCTATATATTACTGTGGAATATAGATACGGCTATAAGTTATGCAATTATTACCACTTCACCTGAAGACTTCCTACCCTACCTCTGCTGAAAGAGTTATTTCTTACACACATCTCTGGAAAACATGAATCACCACATTACTTCTTGATTAATCGGAGCATTAAAATGTAATGTATTCACCTGTAATAAAACATATGTAGGTATCCACATAAATTCTGGGTTATTTTCACAATTAGGGCAAGAAGAAGGCAATAAATTCAACAAAAAATAAATGACTTTAAGAAGTATCTCATGAAGCTAAACAGTCAATTACCTAGCATAATTTCTGCATTTAAGTGTAAGCTTCCTGCAAAACTAAGAATAAGACATGAAAATGTAAATATTCACTGGACTAATAAACTCCACTAAATTTTTAGAAAGCATATATCCCATATTTTCTCATGAATAAAGGTATATACCATGAAGGCCATATTTGACATTCTTTCCACACAGTATTTATTGAGCCCCTACCATGCAATACACAGAACAATTATTGAAGAAAATTCTACACTCTTGCCTTCGTGTAGTAAGAGGGGGAGACAGACATACCAACGGCAATGACAAGTCATGGTACGTTAAAACCAACAGGGAGAACTTTAGATAACCAGAGAAGCCCTCTTCTGAGGAGGTGACAGGAAAGATCAAAAGGACTCTGCTGTCATAATTAACCAGGAATCCCTAAAAGAAAACAAGCCATAACATTAAAAATAAGCAAAGGAAGGACTATACATACTTTAAGGAGTTTCTGTGGGCTACAGTTTTTCATAGTAATCAAGACGTTAAGTTAGCTTAGCATCAATCTCCTGGTTATAAAATAACATTAGGTTTAAATCAACTCTCATTTTACAAATTCCAAATGAATCTAGGATCCAAGTGACAAAGAGCCTGAAAAATACTCCAGTGACAGCCTGCTTATTCTTTGGAAGCCCTTCTTTTACATACAAATGTGAATACAAAGGAAAATGCAAACTTAGCCAAGATGATGTTAAAACATACTCTAATTTTCTTAAAAAAAGAATGTAATCCAAAGAACCAAGTTTATCATCTTCCTAAACACAGAAACCACAAAATTATCAGTGGTTATCAAAGCTGCCTGAAATCACCAATCACAGATGATTAATGAAGTTATAAAATTTGAAAATAGATACTGATCACTGTACCAGAAAAAAAAAAAACAAACAAAAGAAAACCCACAACTATACTCATACGCATAAAAAGATTATCCAAGTAAATAAATACAAGACTTAAATCTTATTTCTAGAAATCAACTCCTGCAGTGAATTTGTTCAATATCTACTGAACATCTGATAAGGACCAGCACAATGCCTCTGTTCTTGCAGAAAACTAAAAAACTGAACTTGTGATGGCCAAATAGACTAAAAATAATCATTAGATGGTTAAAAAAAAAAAAAATCACACGAGCTTAGACAAAGCAAATTGAAACTGTTGGCCTTGAAATACTGGCTGAATTACTCATATTAAGTTTACCTACATCGTAATAAAAGATACAATATGTTAAATGCAAAGCTTAACTAGGACCTGAATAAATTTAATAGTACAGGAAGGTTCTGGAGAAAACAAAATAGAAAGTGTGAGCCAGCCACTACATAGTGAAAAAGCTAAAAAACCAACATACGGACATTCTTAAAAACCAATTCATTTCATTATGAAAGGCTTCTAATACAATTCCGAAAAATAATTTCTAAAAATAGAAATGTTCAGATATAAGCAGGGAGAAAAAATAGTAAATGAAATAATACATCTTTTTTTCCAAGTCCTTCAATTCTTGTTTTGAGTCAATGTATGTACACAGCAAACTTTCACCTACAGTATAACTGAAAAAATAGCTTTCCAAATGACAGGCCAATTTTAATAACTAGTCATATCACTAAGAAAAAGTTTCAACTGAGTGCTTAAAATAGAATTTAAATCAATGAACTATGTTTCTGATTTGAGATTTTTTTTAAATGCTAACTCAATTCAAAATCCCAAAAAGCTGAATTCTCTTTATTAAACTGAAAAAAGATTCCTTAAACCAAACTTGAGAAATCTCTCAAAAAAAAAAAAAAAATCCATTCTAACAAAAAAAAACTACATACCAAGAAAATGTTTTATGGTCATTTTTTAACTTGTGATAACAAGAAAAATGAATTCATTATTCTGAAAGAAAGCATAATCCTGAAACTAAATTATGCCCCCTTTCTAAAGATGTACTAGTCTATGAACGAACACTTAAGTACATATACTAACTCTCTTACTAGAACTTAACTCGTAAAATCATTACAGGAGATGAATGAATCAGGAGTAACTTAACATCTATGCTCAAATTGGCAACCTGAGCCTAATGATGTGTGTCAGTATTCAACTAAGGATTAAGACAAATGGCTAGCTACCCACGTCAAGTGCAGTCACAGGTACAGACGAAGACAGAAGAAATAGAGTCCTTCCCATGACTGGCAAAAAATCAAGAAATCAGAAAAGCAATAGTCAAATTTTCTCAAAAATATACAGTGGAATTTAATGATAAAAGGAATAAATTTCATAAGAATGTTCAAATTTGCCAAACCCGTTCTGTTGCCTAGGAGCTAGTATTTTATAGCAAGTGTTAACTATAAATCACCTATTACAACAAATCAAAAATAGACGCTATTAAAATGATTTCCTAAACAGGCACAAAACTTGAGTGAAACGTTTTTTATGCTATTAAAGTCTGTGCAGCCACCGAATGAACAGAGCGCGGAACCGACCCTTGCGGAGCGATTTACAGGGTTGTTCCCTGACCCTTCACCTCCCTCCCCTCTCCACAGAGCCTTTCCTGGTGGACTTGGACTCACACTTTTTTAAAAGCTGCTCGGAACGCTTTCAGCAGCTTTGTTATAAACAACCCCCATTGTTACCAGGCCAGGAGAGAGCGTGATTTCCTCCTCTCAGGGAGCCAGCCCGGGGCCGGCGCCTCCCTCCGGGCAGAGGCCACCGCAGAGGGCCCTTCCTCGCAGCCCCAAAGGTGGAGCAGGCACGCCTTGCCTCGGGGGAGTCCGATTCCGGGCCTGTGCCATCAGGGAACCCGCAGCTCCCGAACTTTTTGATACTGACTTCCCCCTCCCAGCTGGCAGCCTGCAAGTTTGTGAAGCCGAAGCACAGCGCGCCTCACAGGTTCCATCCCGGCCACGGGGAAGAGGCGCCGCGAGCCAGAACCGGGCTGCAGGTGGAGAGC
>NW_012114488.1:8874733-8951210 GCF_000951035.1 Colobus angolensis palliatus
GGTGCCGGGTTCTGTCCCGACCAACGGTGCTAGGTTCGGTTCGGACGCGCGCTGCTGGATCTAAATGGGCGGTGCTGAGTCCGACGGATGGTGCTATGTTCAGTCCGGACGCGTGGTGCTGTGTCTGGACGGGCGGTGCTGGATCCAACTGGGCGTTGCTGGATCTGGACTGGCAGTGATGGGTCCGATGGGCGGTGCTACATTCGGTTCGGACTGGCAGTGCTGGGTCCGATGGGCGGTGCTGGGTTCGGTCCGGACTGGCGGGTCTGGGTCTGGACGGGCGGTGGATTCGATGGACTGTTAGGTTCGGTTCGGACTGGCAGTGCAGGGTCTAAATGGGCGGCGCTGGGTCCGATGGGCGGTACTGGGTTCGGTCCGGACGGGCGGGTCTGGGTCTGGACGGGCGGCGCCGTATCCAAGTGGGCGGTGCTGGATCTGGACGGGCGGTGCTGGTTCCGGACGGGAGGTGCTAGGTTAGGTCCCGACGGGTGGTGCAGGGTCTAAATGGGCGGTGCTGGGCCCAGCAGGGGACAGGTGGGCGTGGCGGCACAGGTACCGAGCGCAGTGCGGGTGCGGCGCCCTCCGAAGGGCCTTCCGCTCCCCGCGCTCGCTGCTCCTTCAACTCGCGCATTGCCCTGGGGCTGCTGCGTGTTTCTTCCAGGGTGATTCTTTCCTGCTGGGGTCACTTCGAAGCTGACCTTTTCAAGCTGTTTTCTTCCGAGAAGGATACGTTATTAGGCTTTGTGTGCATTTCAAGTATCATGTTTTCAGGACCTCGACCCGCTGCTCCCGGGGTGTTCGAGCCCCCACACTGCTGTGCGGTGTTCCTCTCGCTGAGTGAGGTTGGAGGTTCCCACTGCCTTTGTGTGTCTCCTTAGAAAACGCCTCTTCTCTCAGACACATTGTTATCTGCAAATCCTTCGCAGATGTAGAGAACGGACTGCAGAGTTAATAAACGTCGAAGGGAAGCTTTGATGCGCCCCTGTTGGCCCTGAGAGATGCCGCGTGAGCGTCATTTTAAATCCTGTACCTGTACGTGGATGTGGAAACCTGAAATTAATTTCAGTAGCAAGCTTTGTGAATTGTAGGGCTTTTTTTTCATTAGGTGTCTTTTTTGTAACTGCTCCTCCCCTCCCCCACCCTTTGTTTTGGCTGCAGAACACATCCCAGCAGTCTCCCCATGCAGTGTTCAGGCAGGCGAAGTTGCGTTCTTACGTTATCTGTGATGTGTTGTAACAAAAAAGCGTTTATCTTTGAAACACTAAGGCAAGTAATGAGAAGAGTGAACTATATTTGACAAAGCCTTTTTATTTTTGTCATTACTTTTTTTTCCAGTGTGGAAATAATTTTTCTCTCCACCAACTGGATTTCCTCTTTTGCAGACAATTAGAGAATTCTGTCATCCTCGCTGGGTTCTGTCTTTTCTACTGCACTTGTCCAGTACAGCTACATAAGGAGGCTTCTCAGCAGAGGAGCCTGGGGTGTTGAACCAGTGCCATGGGGGAATGAATTATGCAATAGATCCCTAGTCTCCTTTCTTAAAATTAAAGTGTGGTGACGTGCAGAAAAGCATCTGTGTCTAAATGGCATCTTCACGTTGTAGCACTCGGTTTCTTTATGCCTTTCAATTCCTGTGCTTCTCGATAGACTCGAGTTTTTACTGTGTGAGCATCCCCGTGCCCGCACAGCGAAGGACTCTCGCTGGGTTCTACACGTGCTGCACAGATCCCTGGCACAGTGTTAACTGAACCTCAACTGCAGGAGCTTCATTCCCGAGGATGCTGTAACCAAGAGTGACTTGCCTCTTGAAGAATGAGTTTGCAAAGCTGGCAGTTAGATTGCTGATGTCCAAAGTAAATATGTGTAGCATCGCTAAAGAGAAAATTCAGGATTCCTGGAAAACAGTTACGGGCTCTCTGCAGTGTTATTTTTGTAATAAAAAACATGTAGCATATGTGAAATACCTACTGAGTGATGCAGGACACATAGAAGGCTCTAAATTAATGTGAATTATTCCCGTTTTTCTGACTGTCATTAAAAGTCCCCATTTGTATTATGTATGAGTGGTATATCAATATCTAAACTACAGTTCACCATAGGTCCCAACCAACATTAGTTTATTGACAAATGTTTAAGAGCAACCAGAAATTCATAGAATACCTATGATTCTTAAATCATGAACACTCCCATAACTGGTATATGTTTAGGACGTGAAAATTTCCAGGCTGACGAATTATTTCACTGTCCTTGTTCAAGACTCCAGGATGATATTCTGAGCCATATGTCAATTTCAATACCACCTAGAACAGTAAAAGGCAGACATGCTACCATCCTCTATTCTCATTGCCCCGCTGGATTCTGGTACATCTAAAAATTATACTTAAATCATATCCAAGAAATGCTGTATAAAAATAAAATAATGGGCTTTTCTGTTATTAATTCCATTTTATACATGGTGAGACTGAAATGCAAGATAAAGGAGCGGACTGAAGCTAAACGAAGCTGCACTGGGTGAGGTTGAAAAAGACCTTTTTAATCTATGTCAGTTTTTTAAAATGTAAGTTTTTACTTCATAATTTTAGTTTTCCTTTTAAATGTATATTATTTTCAGTTGCGCTATTCAAAAAGTTTTTACAGCTTCTGTTTCAGTCAGCACTGATATACTAATATTTCTACGTTTCTCCCATCTGAAACCAAAATCTACATAAAACCTAAAAGCACTAGGTAATAGAGGACAACAGAACAAGACTCTCTCTTAAAAGAAGTATCACATAATAGGAATAAATGTGAGGACAGAAAGTAATAATATTTTTGAATTTCTGATTAAACTTTGCACTTACTTTAAAAAGTTTTTCGAAATATGAAAACCAGGTTCTGAGACCAGCCACTTGAAATAAACCTTTTCCTGCCCCAATTTTCACAGGCTCTAGAAAATAATAAGTACCAGGAAAAAGATTAATACATTTAAAAAAAATGATACAAATATATCAACTAGGTTTAACTATATCAACTATATTTAGTACCCTACAGGTCATTTAATTTTCTAGCCGCCAATAAATTCCATATTTAATCAAATTTAGAAAAATGTCATTATTATTGTATAAATCATCTTACAAGTCCTTCTGGTAGATATATCAGTTTAGAGGATGGTCTTTAGCAAAAAGGTAAAGTAAAAGGATTTAATAAAGGTCCCAATAGCAGACATTCTAGGGCAGGCAGCTTTGTACAGTAGCCCATGCACGTGAAAGTTAATCTAATTAGTTGATCTAGAAAGTTAAATACCCAAACTCTCCTTTGCTTAACCCATCACTAGAAAGGCCAGTGTTGTTAATTTTGTTTTTTAAACAAACAAGCAAAAAAGATAAATTCTAGAGGATAAGTTTTTCATAAGTAGAGTATGTGCTACTTTATTGGAAAATGAAGAAATATATCTTTCAGCTCTGCTTCCTTCATTACTTTCCCATGTTCCCAATATTTAGTCACATTTTAGGTTAGAACTTTCAGGAAGTGAGTTTTTACACAGAAATTAGTGCTGTAAACAGTCCTTAAAATAGGAATTTAATCTTACTTATTTAAAAAATATATATAATCTTACCAACCCAGAAAGACATTTGTGGTTAAATGTATTCTCTGGCATTTTATAAACTAAGATGATACTGGAAGGAAAAAACTAAATCTTAAATACATAAACAACATATTTACACTGTGATATGGTTTAGATCTCTGTCCCAAAGCCAAATCTCATGTCAGATTGTAATGCCCCAATGTTGGAGGTAGGGCCTGGGGGGAGGTGATTGGATTGGATCATGGGGGTGGATTTCCCCCTTTGGTGCTGTTCTGGTGATGGAGTTCTCACTAAATCTTGTCGTTTAAAAGTGTGTGGTACCTCCCTTCCCCCACTTCCTTCTGTTACAGCCAGGTAAGACGTGTCTGCTTCCCCTTTGCCTTCTGCCATGGTTGTAAGTTTCCTGAGGCCTCGCCCCAGCCAAGCTTCCTGTACAGCCTGCAGAACCATGAGCCAATTAAACCTCTTTTCTTTATAAATTTACCTAGTCTCAGGTATTTCTTTATAGCAATGCAAAAATGGAATGGACTAATACACACTGAATGCAAAGAAATGAAATGGTGTGTGTGTGTGTGTGTGTGTGTGTGTGTGGAAGGTATTAGAAGGGGATTATACCGTAAACATGGGTCACTTACCTTTTACTGTGTTGGAGAATTGCTTTGCATTATCTTCTTTTTATTCAGTACGTGTTGCAGACTACGTTAAAATGTGATCATATATATCCTGAAAAAATGAAAGAATATCAGGCTGTGAATAGATTTGTGAAAGGGCGTCTGCCCTGCCTGCCTCCTTGTTGTCCTTTCCATATTCTGTGCATCCTTAGCCCTGCAAGGCGTCGCTGCATGCTGCTCTGGA
The DNA here is from genome assembly GCF_000951035.1 of Colobus angolensis palliatus. Lineage (NCBI taxonomy): Eukaryota > Metazoa > Chordata > Mammalia > Primates > Cercopithecidae > Colobus > Colobus angolensis. Next base: position 8,879,154 of record NW_012114488.1, read on the forward strand.
AGCGCTCTCACTTCCAGAATTTTTCCATCCAATGCCCCATTTCATCAGTTTCGGTTTCCCACTTTGAAAACTGATCAACTAAACTGCACTAGTTCTTTCGTCGCCATCTCCCCGTGTTTTCCCCATCCCTTACACTTGACACTTTGATTTTAGCGGCTTCCTTGAATTTGGTTTTGACTTGAAATTCTGAATGTGCCTTTTTCCTCACGAGTTCTGTTCCCCTTGGCGTTGGGGACCCATCTTACTGAGGTTTGATTCCGTGTCCTGCTTCTAGCAGAGAGCACAGTTCTGTGTACCTAGCAGATATTTAATAAACGCTCATTGGCTAGATTGAAGATGGCTGTGTACTGGAGGGTGGGGTAGGGGTGCCCAGCACACAGCTGCTACAGCTAGTCTGATCCCAGCAGCTGAGACTAGACTTTACTCAGGTGAGTGGTCTTTACAAGGGTAGCGAGTCCACAGTCTGGAGGTCGTGGAGGTTTTCCATCCAGCCTTTCACCTTTTTTCTTGGTAATAAAAGGTACAGTTCTAAACAAGGGGTCTAGAAGAAGAAAGAAGTATGCTTGCTCATTCCTAAAATAGAGGTCTTGACCTACTGAGCAACTTTAATATGACTCTATGATCTCGCTGTCGTTAACAGAACAAAGGCCAGAAATATTTAGGAGGCATTATGGAAACCAGGTGCTAAAATGAACTAAATATAATAAACCTAATTCCCTCCCCATTTTCACAAGTTCTGTAATATAGAAAGTACTAGGGAAAAGAAGAGGAGCTTTATACACCTAAGAAGAACAAAGGGTACAAATATATCAACTATTATTTTTTACATCTTATGCCCTTTTCTGCTAGAAAATTATACGTATAATATAGAATATAAGCTGAAGATATAAATTTTGCTAGGAAACTAATATTTTGAAGTGCAAACTCCCATTAAATTTTATTTTAACAAATAAAAACAGATACCAAATGAAGGAGAGTATACTATTAATGTGCTATTTGCCAGCAGTAAAAATCACAGAAACAAAACAAAGTGTTGATAAATGTGTTGTTCATGGCAAACCCATAAATGAAATATCCAGGGACTTCTCCCAAGAAAAATCTTTTCTTTATCCACTAGTATCTCTGGAAATAAAAATTACCAAATTACAGGGTTTTGCTTGCTTTTGAAAATAAAGTGCAGCTTAGACATTATTTCAAGTGTTTTCGACATTTGCAGTAGTTCTGTAAGAAGGGAGAAACTTGGCCTAAGTACTTCCACTAAAATAGTTTTATAAACATGTACCCTGAAGCACCCTTACCACACACACACACCTTCTCTAAATATATGCCAATGGTAGATGACAAATAAAGAGGGAAAACATAAAATTGTAGGAGACTTGAAACAGCAGGGGCATGACTGAGGATCAGCGTTGGGATGGAGATGCATGACGGTGAGAAGGAGCTGAAGGAAAAGCCCTGCTGGAGTCTGGAACCCAAAGAAGGCAGATCCTGCAAGGAGCAGGGCTCTTGTTGGGCGGTGGGGACTATGGTAGGGACCACAAGTGCTCATGGGAGGAGAGGAAGCTGCTGCCAACTGCAGCTGCCCGCACGACTGACATGAAGCCATGTGTCTCCAGGAAGAGAAAACGTGCGTGTGACGTCCTGCCGGGAACTGCCATGCAGCGAGTGACTGCATCTGATGCCTTCCACCATGGCAACACGGCTTGTTCCTAGACGAGGGCTCCACACGGACGAGGTGCCTTTGTTAAGCAGAGGTGTGAGCAGAAAGATACACTGAGAAAGATACAGTAGAGAGAGACTCTCCCACTTACGATGAGCTGGTGAAGAAAAAATCCCCATGCACGTGAACACAGCAAATGCTAAGGGACCACCAGAATCAGCAACCATTCTGAAAAGAGCTTTAAAATAAACATGTTTGGGAAACTTGAAGAAATGTATGCAGGAATAACATGCATCAAAAGGGGTAAGAAGTTATGAAAAAGAACTGGCAGAAATATCCTAACTGAATTAACACAGAAACAGAAAACCAAATACTACATATTCCCCTAAGTGGGAGCTACACACTGTGGACACAGGGACATAGGGATGGAAACGGTGGACAGTGAGGCCCATGGGAGGGAGAAAGGGGCAAGGAGAGAACTGCCTGCTGGGAACTGTGTTCACTCATTGGGTGATGGGTTCGATCAAGGCCCAAACCTCAGCATCACACAATAAATCCACGTAGCAAACCTGCATATATACCCCTGACTCTAAGACATAAAAGGGGGGCCAGGCATGGTGGCTCAAGCCTGTAATCCTAGCACTTTAGAAGGCCGAGGCAGGAGGATCACTTGAGGTCAGAAGTTTGAGACCAAGCTGTCCAACCTGGTAAAACCCCATCTCTACTAAAAACACACAATTGGCCAGGCACGGTGGCTCATGCCTGTAATCCCAGCACTTTGGGAGGCTAAGGTGGGCAGATCACCTGAGGTTGGGAGTTCGAGACCAGCTTGACCAACATGGAGAAACCCCGTCTACCAAAAATACAAAATTAACCCGGCATGGTGGTGTGTACGTGTAATCCCAGCTACTCGGGAGACTGAGGCAGCAGAATCGCTTGAACCCAGGAAGTGGAGGTTGCAGTAAGCAGAGATCACGCCATGTCACTAGAGCCTGGGCAACAAGAGCGAAAGTCTATCTAAAAAAAAAAAAACCACAAAATTAGCCGGGCGTGGTCGTGTGTAGGCCTGTAATCCCAGCTACTCTGGAGGCAGAGGCAGAAGAAACACTTGAACCAAGGAGGCGGAGGTTGCGATGAGCCAATGTGGTGCCACTGCACTCCAGCCTGGGCGACAGAGCGAGACTCCGTCTCTAAAACAAAAAAGGACTGGCAGAAACAATAAAACAAGAACATAAAAAAATCCAGTCAAAAGCTGAGAAATGCATCTGGAAAGTAAAATGAGTGGAAAGGAAAAAAGATTTATAAAAGCGAGAGATCTTAAGGAGCAAGAGCTGTAGGCGGAGGGAGTTAATCTCGTCTCGTCAGAATTCCAGAGGATTAGAGAGAATGACGGAGAGGCATAATTAAAGAGATCATTGCTGGGAATTTTCCAGAATGTAAGAAGCACAAGAGTCTTCAAATTAAAAGTGCTTTTAAGTGTCAAGCAGGACACATGGAGGTCAATTTGCACCTGAATAAACCATAGCACAACTCTAAGGTAAAGCTCAAAAAGGAAATGCCAAAAGTCACCTGAGAAAGAAAGGAGAAAATTGCCTGAGAAAGTTCCTATAAAAGAAGGAAAGAAAGTGGACTCAAGAGGGGATCTGAAAACCTGTCTCTGAGTTTGAGACAAACCACAGATGAGAAATCTGAGGCCCAGAAGTGTCCCCTGCTCATGACTCACATTTGTCTATATTCCAGTGCCCTGTTTTGGTAAAACTATTTCCTGATTCTAGCACCACTGCAGAGAAGGACAGACAGGTGAGTGACCTCAAACAATACAGCTAGAATGTAGGTGAGCGCAGACATGGCAAGGTACAAGAAGACTCTGTAATTATAGTTATGTGGTTGGATCAGATCAATGATCCAACAATGATCAAATTCTGATCATCAGAATTTCCTTGGGAGCTTTTCTCACAGTGATACGAATAGTATCGAATACTAATAGAATGCCAGAGGAAGTCCCTCTCTCCACTCCTCACTCACCACCTGGCTTCAGTTGTCACAACCTGTTTCATTTATCCCCTTCCCTCTACCTCTGCTCCTGGATTATTTTTAAACACAAGTCAGACTTTACCTAATTTCATTAGTAAATATTACAGATGTATCTTCAGAAGACACTCTTTAAAAATGTTTTCTTAATATCATTTTCATACTTTGAAAAATGACAATAATTCCTTAAAGTCATCAAATATCAAAACACTGTTCAACTTTCAGAAAACTGTTTAAGCATACACATCCCTTCAACTCAGTGGCAGACACAGAGAATCAGAATCTCAGGGCGAGTCCAACAATCTTTTATTCTCAGTCTCCCTGAGTGACTCTGATGTTCAGTTGAGTTTGAGAATCACTGGCTCACATGACCTTGTAGGTTTGACCTTGAGACTCTCCCAATGTCACACACCTCCTTTCTCCTAGGGGAAACTGTTTCCACCAATTCCTAACTAGCACAGAGATCAACTCTGTGTGGTCAGAGACATTGCAAGGGAAAGTAGCCTTGGGTTAAGCGCTACAGTTCCCAACCTTGAGCTCCATCTCTTACACTCATTGTAGGGCAGTGAAGGGTCTGTACAGGTCTGAGACTCAGTTTCCTCATGTGAAAAATAAACATGATGATGGCAGCAGACCTTCCCTGCCCACCTGACAGAGCTGTTATAAGGATAAAATTAAAGTATGACATATGAATGTGCTCTCCAAGTACGCATTGACATAGAAATGTTTTCATTCTTCATTTGAACATTGGCACTGCAGGGGTTAAAAATGTACATGAGAAAAAAGGAAGTCCAGAAAAGTTTTTTTTTTTTTTTTTTTAATAGACCTGCGTGTCAGGGAAGCCATACAGAAGCATTCGCCCTTCTGGAAAAAAAGAAAAATCATTCAGAATTTTAACATTTGCATATTTTTAATTATTAAAGGGCACTACAGTAGAGCTTCCATTTGTTCAGAATATTGCAGTAAACTTCTACAGTCTTTGGAGGCTTTCAAAGTCATACAATGTCATAATAAGTACCTTGCTGTGGTTTTTTGGGGAGTGGGGCGCTATGTGGTATTATAATTATTTTCATTGCAATAAGTCATCCATGATGAATTTGGTAGATTATATATTGTGAATGTTTCACCAATATATTCTATAGGTAGGAGATGGCAAGTGCTCTGTCTCTTCCTCCCCACGACCTGCTTCCCAGCTGGTTTCCCTCTCGGAGTTCACCTGCCACTTTGCTGCTGCTCCTCCCGCTGCCCTCTCCAGACCACTGTCTCCTGCAGGCCCCAACCCAGGCCTCCTCTGCTTATCTGTTGCTGGGGGAGTGTCTGGTTTAGGGTTTACCTCTTTGATCTCAGTGCTGTCCCTAACTCTCCCTCTGTCTTCATTTTCAATGTCCCAGTGGTCCCCAGATCCTGGCAGTTCTGTCTCATACAATGTATTCTCCTGTGTGTCCTCTGTGGCATTCTCTCCCATTACAAATCATTCCAGTCTTTCCCCAAACATAAACTGTTAACCCTAAAAGAAATCCCAAAGCCAACTCAGCCCCTTTTGTTAGCTTAATTTCCTGTCACTCCCACGTGAATTCCAGGGAGATGGCTCCTCTTGACAGAAGCAAGCCTCTGCTTCCCTGCCTTGCCTGTGAGGCTAGACTCTTCCCTCCACCTGGAGGACCCCTTCTCATAGCCTCGGGCTGAGATCCTGACCATCTCTGTTGGACACTTGTTTGAATTTTCCTCTCCTAAGCACACAGAATTTCACCTTCCACCCTGTGAAGCCACATAGACCTGAATTCAAATGTCAAACTGCCATCAACCATGTAATAGCCAAGTATCTTTCCGAAACTCAATTTTTTAATCTAAATGATTGATGTGATGCCTCATAGAATTGTCAAAGAAAAATGAACACTGCAATAATACATCTGTAGTGCTCACTAGGTGTTAAATCCTTTCATATTGATATATTTTTCTCGGTGTAGAAAACTTAACAAAACTTAAAGCAATTTCAAAGAATAACATTTTCTTTTTATTTTTCTGCAATTACAGGACTGTGCAGACAAATTTCTCTGCCTAATATTTTTACCAAAGTATAATGTCTTTAAAGTAAGACACAGATGTATATTTATTTTTAAGATAGTTAATGAGGCAAAACATAGCTATGTGCATAGTTCGATTAAATTGTTACATAGTAACACTCTTGTCTTTTTAAAAATAAAATTTTAAATTGAGTGTTCGTAAGAAAAATCAATTTAAAAACAACCAATTGTAAGAAAAGTTGAAATTATAGAATAAGAATTTTTTTTTTTTTTTTGAGACAGAGTCTCATTCTGTCGCCCAGGCTGGAGTGCAATGGTGCGATATCAGCTCATTGCAACCTCCGCCTCCCAGGTTCAAGCGATTCTCCTGCCTCAACCTCCCTAGTAGCTGGGATTACAGGCACCCACCACCAAGCTCAGCTAATTTCTATATTTTTAGTAGAGACGGGGTTTTGCCATGTTGGTCAGGCTTGTCTCGAACTCCTCACCTCAGGTGATCTGCCCACGTCGGCCTCCCAAAGTGCTGGGATTGCAGGCGTGAGCCACCACGCCTGGCTAGAATAAGAAATTTGAAAGTTATTCAAATATATATCCAATAACATTTGACCTGCATATCTAACTATTTTGAAATAAATGACAATTTTTGGTTTCAAAGCTTTTTATGTGTATTGTTTAATAGAGATTTACTTCAGTATCAAGAAATTAATAAATATACATTCATTATATATTAACTCACATTTTAGACTGGAAGAAACCTATTTATTGTTTAGCTTTTCTTTTCTTTTCTTTCTTTCATTTATTTATTTTGAGCTGGAGTCTCCCTCTCTCGCCCAGTCTGGAGTGCAGTGGCTCTATCTTGGCTAACTGCAACCTCTACCTCCTGGGTTCAAGCAATTCTCCAGCCTCAGCCTCCCGAGTAGCTGGGATTACAGGTGCCTGCCACCATGCCCAGTTAATTTTTATATTTTTTAGTAGAGATGGGATTTTGCCACATTGCCCAGGCTGGTCTCGAACTCCTAACCTCCAGTGATCCACCCACCTCGGTTTTCCAGAGTTCTGGGATTACAGGGCTGGCCAGATACTAAATTCTTTAAATAATTATATATCAATACATATTGGAATCATGGCTTTTTCATTAGGCTAAAGTAAACCTACAGTGTGCTGAGAAATGCCTTATTAACAACAGTGTTAGGTAATAGGGAGTTTCAGTAATTTGTGGTTATAATTCCTATAAGCAATTTAATATATTATTAGCATCTTTTAAACCATTAATTTCAGAAGATAATTATGAGGGAATTGTCTATGATTTTAGGCTTGGATTTGGATGGAGACTCTGGAAATGAACCCTTTCAGCTCGATAATACAATTAGTTTTTCACATTTTTAACTTTTAATTTCCCATACATACATTATTTCCCATTAAATAAAGATAAGATTACAGTTTAAATTTCAATGTCTAAATATAGTGAAGTAGCAATAGAATAAAAAATATAATTTTAAAATGAGCTGTAGCCAAGGGTATGGATGACAAAATATCCAAAGTATATATATTCAACTATGAGTAAGAGAAGTGTTTTAGCTAAAAACTATTGGTTTAAACATAGTAAATTCATGAAGAGATGCTTGTTCAAAGATTAATGTCAAAATATTAGTGATTTTAGTTTGTTTGGTTTGTTAATTGTAAGGCAGGTTGAGTATTCATTATCCAAAATGCTTAGGACCAAAAATGTTTCAAATTTCAGATTTTGGAATATTTGCATTATATATTTACCAGTTCAGCATCCCTAATCCAAAAATCTGAAATCCAAAATGCTCCAATGAGCAGTTCCTTTGCATGTCATGTCAGCACTCAAAAAGTTTCAGATTTGGGTGCATTCTGTATTTTTGCATTGGGAATACTCAACCTGTATGAAAGAGTGACAAAGCAGGGTGAATTCCATCATTAAAAGCATTCTAAATACTTTTAGATGTATGTCATTTTCAACACCACAAACTACATCTTCTCAAGCAGCTCCTATTTCTGGGGTCCCTTAGACTATGAATTAATATGTAGAAAATCCTTACTATTCTAGACCGGGGGTGGACAAAATACAACCTGCAAGGCAAATCCTGCTTGCCTCTTGTTTCTGTATGGCTCACGAGCTAACCATGTTCTTTACATTTGTAAATGGTTGGGAAAAAAAAGTCAGAATGAGAGGTGAACGTGGCAAAATATTAATTTTGAAGCCTAGATATAAGATATCAGTTTAAAAAAAAACAGATATTAAGTTACAGACGAGGCCGGGTGCAGAGGCTCACGCCTGTAATCCCAGCACTTTGGGAATCCGAGGCGGGGATCACAAGGTCAGGAAATCGAGACCATCCTGGCCAACACCATGAAACCTCGTCTCTACTAAAAAGAAAAAATTAGCTGGGCGTGGTGGTGTGCGCCTGTAATCTCAGCTACTCGGGAGGCTGAGGCAGGAGAATTGCTTGAACCTGGGAGACAGAGGTTGAAGTGAGCCGAGATCACACCACTGCACTCCAGCCTGGTGACAGAGTGAGACTCCGTCTGGAAAAAAAAAAAAAAAAGTTACAGACGCCAAAGAGGAGGGAAACGTCCAGTTCTTATCAGTGAAGAATTGTTTACATGAGACTTGCTTGGCCGAAACCAAAATGGACGTCAGCGTTGATGGCTTTTCTTGGAGGACAATGGTAATTAACCCAGAAAGTGTTTCAGTCTAAAATGATTCTCAAGGTTTTCTACTAGCAAACCAGGTGAGGGTGAGGGTTCGGATATGGGTTAGGGTTAGGTATTTGCCCTTATGTATTTTTAATGATAACTCACTTAGAAAGATCCAGTAACCATTAACTACATGAAATTTCCCTGAAGTCATTTGGAGGTTTCCTAGGGAGGGCACTAGGGTAAAAGGATTAATCCGTAATTAGGTTGCCTGAGGAAACAGCTCTAGGGAAAAAGCTGAATCATTATTTTTTAGTTTACACTTGTATTTTCTGAGATGGAAATAGACGATAATTATGAATTCACCTCTATATATCCTTGGGGAAATCACAAAGATGGATTAATGGGCACCCTCCACTGATGCAGGCAAAAGAGCATTGAGAACAGGGCAGGGATGTGTCCACACAAAGAACCCAGGCTCACCTGGGCATGCTGTCTTCCGGGGAAGAAGGCAGTACCATGGCACTGGGAATCCTGGTGAAAAATTCCATCTCTCGAGTCGCATTGCTCCCATCTGGACTGGGACTCAGTATCTTGTATGAGTTGTCATCCTGAGATCTCCCTTCAGCCTCCTCATGGGAGGTTTCTGTAAACATAACTCCTGTTTTCTCTCTTCTGTTTCCTCTGTTCCTTCCTTCTCAAGAAACCAGGCCACCCATGGCAGTTGATAGTATGTTCTCCCCTGAGCTCTGCAGTACTTTCTATCTCACCCATTTTCCTCTTCATAACAATTAAGTTATGATGATAACCTAACTGATTCCTGTTCTTCTATGTTGAACACATCCAGGAAAGTGCATGCCCCATCATTATACAGCTTGATGAACACTTGTGCACACACCCAGGTGTAAACACAACAGCAGAATATGACCAACACCCCAGAGCCCCACTCATGTATCTTCCCCAACACTCCCTTCACTCCCTGCTCAAGTTAAACGTGGTCCTGACATCGCAGGCTCATTTGTCTTGTTTTTGAAGTTTGTGGAAACAGAATTATACAGCATATATTTTTGTGGGTATGTTTGGCCTCTTTTCCTCAGAATTGAGTGTGACTGTGTATGTATGAAAGATTCATCCGTTTGGTTGTGTGGGGCAACAGCTCTTTCATACAAAGTGCTGTTTCATGTCCTGTTGTTTGGCTTCTGTGACATCCACTGTTAGTGAACATTTGGATTGCTTCCAATGTTGGACTACCCATAAGAATGCTGCCGTGAATAGTTAGGTGTGTGTCTTGATGTGCAGCATGAGCTCCCATGTTGGTTGGGGATGTGCCTATGAATGGAATTGCTGAGGCTTTGGGTATGCACACACCCACACTCAGTAAATATTGTCACATTCTCAAAGAGGTTGAACCAATCTACATTTTCATCATCAGCACGGTCAGCCTTTAACCATCTTGGTGGATGTGTAGTGATGTTCTGTTGCCTTAATTCACATTTTCCCCATTTCTAATGAAAATGACCATCTTCTCACGTATTTGTTGATCATTTGGATCCCCTCTTTTGTGAAGTTTTGGTGTCTCTTGCTTGTTTTTTTATTGGGTTGTCTGTCTTAATTGATTTGTAGAAACTATTGATACATACTGGCTATAGACTTTTTGTCTTTGATATAACCACTCTACCGCTCAGTGGCTTGCCTTTTCACTCTCATAGTATTACCTTTTAGTCTTAAATTTAAAAACAGTTTTTAATTTTAATACAGTCTAATCTATCAATCTTTCTCTTTATGGTTAGTGCTCAAAAGAGCATTATTCCTATTCAATTTTCTCTATCCCAAAATCATAAAGACTTTTCTCTTATATAATTTTCTCAAAGTCTTGTTATTTGACCCTTCACATTTAAATAAACAGTATACCTGGAATTAACTTTTGTGTATAACTCTTCAGGGAAGGGTTATATTTAATTTTTTTTCATGTCGGTATCCAAATTATTCAAGCACCATCTACTGAAAAAAGAAAGAAATCTCCACGACTTTGCAGTGCCATTACTTTTACCAGAAATGGAATATCTATATGTGTGTGTCTGTATGCACCAATTATTCTATTTTTTCAGTCTCTTTGTTTATCATTGCACAAAAAACTGCCTTAATTACTGAAGTTTTATAATAAATTCTGATATCGAGTAGACTAAGTCCTCCTGCCTTGTTCTTTTCATTAAAGTTTTCTTAGCTCTTCTCGGCCCTTTGTGCATCCACATAAATTTTAGAATTATTTTGTTAATTACCACAGAAAATCCTGCTGAGGCTTTTATCACGATGGCATTAGATTTATAGACCAATTCAGGGAAAATGAACATATTTACAATAATAACATTTCTAATCTATGAACATGGTATATCCCCCCCAACTTAGATTATCTTGATTTTTTCTAAAAAATGTTGTAGAGTTTTCTCTGCATCGCCCTTGTGCATCTTTTAATGAAGTTTTAGTGTTAAATATTTTATATTTTATGCTTTTGTAAGTGAATCTGTTTTAGTATTTCATTTTCCAACTGTGCTAATACATAGGAATATAATTGATTTTTAAAAATATTCACCTGTGTCTAACAACTCTGCTAAACTAACTTCTTAATTCTAATAATTTATGCTTTCTACATCAAAATATTATCAACAAATAGTGATAGTTTTATTATCTCTTAGCCAGTCTGTATATGTTTACTGCACTGGCAAGAATTACTATTTTAATGCTGAATAAATGTGGTGATATAAAATATTCTTGTTTACTTCCTAATCTCAGATGGAAAGGTTTCAACATTTCACTATTAAATGTGTTTTTAAAAATACTCTTTACTCTAATAATGATGTTGCCTTCTATTCCTAGCTATTTAAACATGTACTCTCTATCATGATAATGAAGTTCCACTCTATTCCTAGCTTGCTAAGAGTTTTTTTTAACATAAATGAATTTAAATTTTTTAAAAATACTTTCTCTTTATCAATTGTATGATCACTTACTTTCCCTTTCTTTTATAATGTTGACACTACTTTTAAGAATAAGCCCCAAATTGTGTGATGCATTATCCTTTTTGTTCATTGCTATATTTAATTTCCTAATATTTTATTTATAAAGTTTACATATATATGTACAAGGAAGATTGACCTATTATTTTTTTCTTATAATGTCCTTCTTAGGTTTGATGCTTAAATTGTACTGATTTTATGAAAATTGCTGAGAAGTGCCCACCCTTTTTGATTCTCTAACTTCCCCACACTCTCTTAAACATTTAGGTGGGCTGGGACTTTTGTTTTGTGGGGGGATGGGTGGGGTCAGATTGGGAGAGCTTTAAGTACAGATAATTCCTGAATGTTTATAGAATTTTTAAAATTGATTACTTCTTGTGTCAATATTGGTAAGTTTCACTTTTCTAAGACTGTTCAGTTCATCTAACATTTCAAATTTAAATATATGGTCTTTTGTAATTGATTTCTTTCACTTAGCATGATATTTTCAAGGCTCATCTATGTTGTAGTACAACTTTTGTTGTTGTTGTTGTTATTTTGTTTTGTTTTGTTTTGTTTTTGAGATGGAGTTTTGCTCTTGTTGCCCAGTCTGGAGTGCAGTGGCGCAGTCCGGCCCACTGCAGTCTCTGCCTCCTGGGTTCAAGCCATTCTCCTGCCTCAGCCTCCCAAGTAGCTTGGGATTACAGGCTCATGCCATCACACCCAGCTAATTTTTGTGTTTTTAGTAAGAGAAGGGGTTTCACCATATTGGCTACACTGGTCTCGAACTCCTGACCTCAAGTGATCCTCCCTCCTCAGCCTCCCAAAGCGCTTGCATGAGCCGCTGCACGCAGCCCGAATTTGTTTTAAAGTGAAAAAATTAACATGAATTCTGTAATGTGATTGAAGTGTATCAATTCTATTGCACAGGACAGGACAGCGTTAGACTTTGTTATCCCTACTCAATATGCTTAACAAGGTGCTAACATTTATAACACATTTTCTAGATGTAAATATTTTCATCTTGGTTCCTTTTGCTGAAGGGAAAAAATCAAGCTGCAGCGTTTTGTTAGTTGTACAATTAATATTTCTGAAATATATTTCTTATTCAATAGAAAATTGTTCTTATATTATTAAACATAATTTCAAAATTAATATAAAGTATTTTTGTGAGATAAACTTCAAATTGAACAGCTTTAGTTAAAAATGGAGTATAGCGTATCTTCCTTTTCTATACCAATTAATAGTATAAAACTTCACAGCCATCTTAGAAGCTTTAATTTGGAAATATTTGTGGCTTAGTTGTTTTGAGCTATCAGGATTGTACTTCAGCCTTGAAGAAAATATTTGCAAACCATATATCCAGGGAAGGGAGAGAAGCAGGAATTGCAGTCGATCATGAGGCATTATCTTGTTTATCATGTTTTCATGGGTGCATGCATATGTTAAAACTCAACAAATCATACCCTTTAAATTCGTGCAGTTTATGATATGTTAACTGTACCTCAGTAAAGCTGGAGAACAAGATTTTACCCAATGTGCAAATGAAATCCTGTTCTATATAAAGCCATGCCACTCGCCTGGGCAGAGTGGTTCCCGTTGTGGCTTTCACTTCTTGAGGTGGTTAGATTTAGCAAAAATGTGGCTACTTTGTTCTTTCTGATCCTTTTTTAGACATTTAATTTTGGCATTTCACTCCCCTCCTATTTTTTTTTAAATGGACGCATATGGTATAAATATTTTAGCACTAGATAGATAATCATTGAGAATAAAAATCATACATTTCAATTGTGTAAAATTGTTTTCTATGTCTAGAAATAAACTATAATCTTTTAAGTTTAAATACAATTTTAGAAAGCATTTTCTAGTAAATTTCTGCAGAAATGCATACATAAAAATGACATAAAATTTTCTCATAAACCCAATTTTTTTCTTAATTAAATTACCGTATTATCAAAATGTATGAATATATTATTGTCTTTATAAGAAAAAAAATTTACAGTGCGCCCAAATGCAAGTACCACACACTACGGCATTGAGGGTGGCCTAGTTTGAACAGGTGGTGAGTCGCAACAGAGGTGGCCCTGCTCTGCCCTGTATTCCCAGATGGGGCCAAGCACACAGAGGCTGTGCCCTCCAGGGGCAATGGCTCTGATTTGACTTTCCATATCTCATGCTCTGCGTATGAAAAATGCAGATTGCTAGACTGTGAGGTGAGGTTAAAATGCATAATGCCAGATTGCAAGGCCTGGTTAAAGGGCTGGTGATAATAGGTTTTTTGTTGAAACACTCTAAATATTCAAGGTGCCAGTGTGGTAAATTCAGGAGTTTGTGGTCATAATGCCTTTTGTTTATTTACTCATTTATTTATTATTATTTTTTGAGATGGGGTTTCACTGTGTTGGCCAGGCTGGTCTCAAACTCCTGACCTCAAGTGATCCACCCAAGCTGGAGTGAATTGGTGAGATCTCAGCTCACTGCAACCTCCACTTTCCCAGTTCAAGCGATTCTTATGCCTCAGCCTCCCAAGTAACTGGAGTTACAGGCGCATACCACCACACCCAGCTAATTTTTGTGTTTTTAGTAGAGACGGGGTTTCACCACGTTGGCCAGGCTGGTCTCAAACTCCTGACCTCAAATGATCCTCCCACCTCAGCCTCCCAAAGTGCTAGGATTATAGGCGTGAGCCACCTCGCCTGGCCCATAATGCCTTTTATATATTGATTAATCATGCTCTAATGTGGAGAACTATATTTGGCTGTAAAATACAGAGGGGAGAGTTCTGGAGTCAAACCCACCGGGATTTGAATTCTGATTCTTCAATTTAATAAGCTTTGTGACTTGAGCAGGCTGGTTACCTTTTCAAGTGCTTCCTTTATGAATCTGTAGTAAGTGGAATAACATTGCCCGCCATTGAGAGCTAATTCTCCAAGCGTCTCCGCTTGCTACTCATCATGTGTGCAAAGTCATCAACAGCCCTTTGTGACACTATCTTGGGAGACAGAGATAATGTCTCCCTCTGGGGCAAAGGTCAGGTTTGCTTGCAGCCCATCATAAAAAAATGGGGTTTCCCAAGCTTGGACTTTGTCAGCTGTGACACACACCCACCAGATGTGCAGGATCCAACTGGGACTTTCCACCTCACCCCCTTGGACTTGGAGAGCAAGGGGAACTGAGGCACACGTACAACTCCTACAGCCTGCTGTGTGGGAGTAATAAAGCTACTTGTCCTGAGCTCAGGGGGCTCAGGTCTGCTGCCAGCATGCACGGAACCACTGCAGGCCCACCTGTTGGCTTGCAAGTCGGGTAAAACCCCGGAGCCTTCAGAGTCCTGACGCTCACCTTTCAGAGTTACTGAGAGAATAGGTGGAGGCTGTATCATCTGCCAAGCAGCTCGACAAATGGCAGTCCCTCAAAAATATGCTTTTTTTTTTTCTTTTTGACACTAAGAATTTGGGGGAGGGGATGTAAGTATTTGTCAACACTAACTTTTTTTTCAGTTTCAGATGGTAGTTGTAATTATAAAGGAATACCAGTCTGATTATATCTACATAACAAACAACCAGATGAAAGGTCAATGCATTTCTAGCATTTTCCTCTTGGTTCAAGTCAGCTATTCAGATACTTCCAAACAAGCCACTAAAACTTTCACTTTCGGGTAGGCAGCGTGAATATCTGGCATCAGTGCATGTTAAAATGTTATCAGCACTCTGCTATGTTGTGCAGTACAGTGTCTGTTTATAAGAGAAAAGACTAAAGAATGCTCAATGATTGCTCAATGATTCTAACTTACTTTGTTTTCTTATTGTAGTTTATGGGAAATAGGAGAGTAGACTCTGAATAGAGAATGACAAGAAAAATGGAAAATCAATCTCTCTGAGAGATAAAAATGGGCTCTTCGGGCTACCCGTGTGGTAGAACTCTGACACTGTATTGATGATGATGCGTACCTTGTCAGTAGTAAATTCTGCTTAGAGATTCAGTAGTAGTGGAGTAGTTTCTTCTGTTTCTAGTTCCTGTGGAAGAAAGAGCAGAATCCTCCTAACCTTTACCTCCTCCTCCTCCACCTGCTGGCTGTCTGCCAATATGAAATATCAATCACACACAGTAACACTGCCAGCAAACAAGAGTTTACTGTGTTTAAAAACTCCTACCAGAGCTTCTTGTAAAAATTTCACAGGGAGATCAAAATAGCACTTCTTCTTTGTCAAAACATTTTATTTTAACTTCTGTTTAAGGAAAGATTCCAAACCACCACATTCTCCTTGATGTTTACTTTCTCTGAAAAATGTCTCCATGAAATGTTTCTGGAGGCTTTTATTTTCAAGCTCTACTCCCGGAAGATATGTCCTTGTGTGTCATCTTCAGTTTGTTGGAGAAAAAGAAGATTCAAGTTTCCTTCTGGTCTGTGACAAATTTCCCAATCTAAACCGCTTGTCTCTAACTTTTCCACATTGACGATGCCTGTGTTTTTTTGCTGGGGAATAAACACTAGGAACCCAAAACTTCAGCCTGTTTTATGTGTTCCAGGCGCCTGGTGGTGGGGTATGCTGTCTTGGCCTCTGTACCTGAGCCGGGCCTGGTGGCAGCAGGTGACTGAGTCAGGCGCCTGTCCTGACTGCTGTGCGAGTGTGGCTGACATCCTAAGACTTCAGCCTTCTGGGGTGGCGAGCTCTGGCGGACAGGCAGTCCTGCGACCGCACCTTCTTCAAGTACGACAGGGGCGGGTGACCTTGCTGTTTTCCGAGCCTCGTGGCCATTTCCTCACCTGTGGAACTGAGATGTCAACACGGCTCCTGGTGGTGTGTGTGAGGCCCAGTGTGCCTGGCACTGAGGCTGCTTGTCTGCTCGCATCCTGCCCGGGGGGCCTTCCTCGCCTCACGCGAGGCTGTGCTGCAGCAGGTGATGAGGTGCGGGTTGCAAGGATGCTTCCAGGACACTCTCTCCTTCTGCCCTCCTTTGACTGCTTTTCTTTTTGGCACCAGGCTGGACTGCAGGTGGGCCTGGGGAAGATCAACCCATGGCACTATCTTGGGAGATTGAGATAATGTCTCCCTCTGGGGCAAAGGTCAGGTTTGACTTCCACGGCGTGCACCAGGAGTGGGGTACAGGGCCCACCCTGCATAGGGCAGGACAAGGACACCTCAGGACTGCCACGTGTGGGACTGAGAGGACGGAAGCCACAGGCTGAGGTCTGTTGGCCCTTCATGGGGAAGCCTCCACCCTCGGCACAGCCCCACGAGGCCCAGCATCCTCATTCTACTTGTGATGGAGATGGTGACCGCGGCCAGCGAAGGGGCTGCGTGGACACTGTGCATGGCAAGAGCCTGCGAGAAGAGTCAGGGGCTGAGGACAAGCCGGGCGTGCATCTGCCACCGCACAAAGCCCAACAAGAGGCGACTGGTTCTGGGTTCGAGGAAAAAAAAAAGAGGAAAGCAAACGATTGGGACAAAGCTCTGAAGATTCTTGCTACCAGCCTAAAGGAACACAGGTCAGCAGTCAGAAGCTATATCCCCCGGGAGGCAGGAGCTTTGTGTTTGGGGTTCTCTATGTCCCCTTTTGGGCTCCTTCTCTTCCCCAGCACAATGCTTACCCAAGAGGACCCCGTTATGATGCAGGTGGCAGTGGGTCCAGGAGCCCTGCATTCCTGCGCCCCGGCTCTCTCACTGGGCAGAGGTAGCCAATGGGCAGCCCTCAGGCTGTAGAAATGCTTTAGCTTCCTGGTCAGCATTGACCGGCCACGTCTTTTATTATTATTATTTTAATGGTATCTGCAATCTGGGAAACTTGGCCACCCTGGGTCAGCGTTTGCTCTTGGGAACAGCCTATTGATGAGCACGTGCTCCCCACCCCAGCACCACAGTCTCCCCAATGTGAGGAGATGTGGATTGCTGAGAGACTGGAGACAGGATTGATTTCATGGGGGTCTTGAGAAGGTGGCAACAGTAGAGACAGGGAGATGGCCATGTGCAGTTTCTGAGTCAACAGGGCTCGGGACTGGCTGCTGTCCTCTGCTGGCACTGCCAAGGCCAGGAGCCTGCCTTTCCTATGATTCGGAAGTACCGTCTGGGCCGGAGCCTGGGGGACGGGGAGGGAGCGTGGGGTCCTTCTTCCTGGTTACTCCCTGGCTTTCTGGGTCTGGCTGTGACTTTGTTCTCTGGCCTGGGTGACCCTCAGACAGGTGGCTCCAGGTTTCAGAACCACTGGTCCCTCCCCTGTGCCTCCAGGCCCACAGGCTGCTGGCTCCTCAGTCCCTGTTACTGCTCAGTCTGAATGCTGCCAATGCCTCCTCTTCTTCCCTGTAAACAACTCGCACAGTTTTATTGAGATGTGATTCATGTACACGCAGTTCACTGGTTTACACCGTGCCATTCATTGGTGTCTGGCACATTCACAGAGTTGTGCAGCCATCACCACCATCCATTCTAGAACATTCTCCGGCGTCACCCCTGAATGAACGCATATCCCCTTAGTCGCCGCTCCCCATGTCCCCCAACCCCTCTACCCCAGGCCGTCACCAGTCTGCTCTCGGTCTCTGGACTGCTTATCCAGACATGTCTGAGGAACAAATTTCAACATTTTACCTTCTCTTTTGTGTTCCCTCAGCCCTGCCCACACTCATGTAAACAGTCCCTTCATAAAACTCTATTTAGTTAAACCCTCTAAGTGGGCCACCTTGTCCTGCCAGGACCCTGGCTGATTCACTTGTGTGCCAATAGGATGTGAAGAATAAGAGGACAGAGAATAGGAGGAGATGAGACCTTATGGGGTCCCAGCCTGGGCCACTAGGTCATGGGTAATGTCATTACCAAAGATCAGAAACACAGAATTAGAGCCTTTTGAAGGTGAGGAGACAATGGGTGCTGTTGGAATATAGCAGGTTCAATTTGTTGCGGGGGTTTTGGGGAGAATGTCTACCAGGCAGGTAGATACATGAAAGTACAGTTCAGGGATGCAGGTAGAACCATTAAGCTCTTGCTACCACCACCAAAGAGGCCGAGCCCTGGACAAAGAGAGACTCGACAAATACCCAATTGCTCCTCTGTGCCCCTTGAACAATGTGAAGACGTCAGCACCCCAGGGGAGCATCCCACCCGCCTGCCCCATCCTCCATAGGCCCAGCGGCGGTGTCTTCAGGAACATTTCCAATGCCCTTTCCTTTCCCAGTACTTCCACCTTTTCAGGCCTGTCTCCCCACTGCTTCTTCACAGCAGAGGGCTGGCTCCGGCCTGACCACAAGGAGAATTGTATTTGCAAAGAGACAGGTAAAGATGACAAATTAGATGGGCAAAACCATAACCTCTCAACAGATGTCTTAGTCCATTTCATGCTAGTATGACAGAATTCCACAGACAGGGTAATTTACAATGAACACAAATTTATGTCTCACAGTTCGGGAGGCTGAGATGTCCAGTATCAAGTTGCCGGCATCTGGCAAGGGCCCCTGTGCTCTGACATCCCATGGCGGGTGGTGGAAGGTGGAAATGCAAGGGAGAGGGTTGGGGGCTGAACCCATTCACTTCTCAGGAGCCCACTCCCTAGATGTAATGACGACAGCAATCCATTTATGAAGCAGAGCCCTCATGACCTGATCACCTCTCAAAGGTCCCGCCTGTTAGCATCATTGCATTGAGGATTAAGTTGTCAAAATAGGGCCCCTTGTGCGTTAATAACACTTCTCAGTCAGTATGGAGTGGGAAGAAGATTGTAGATTAATCTTCAGGGAAATCCTAGCACTTCCGGAGCAGGCAGAAGAAGAGAAAGCCATAAAATAGTGTGGCAAAGAATCCATCAGAAGAGATACAGGAAGAAATCCAGAAAGGAGAATTTGTGTGGAATGGAGAGAGAAGCCGTTTCAAGATGGCGGTAGTCACTTGTACCAAATGTGGAAGAAAGACCTTGAGATGGGAATTGTATGCCCCAGATTTATCAATTAGGAAGCTGTGTGAATACCTTCAGCGAGGGCAGTTTCTCCACTGGAGGGGTGTTTGGTAAATTTTATTTCTTTCCTGGTGGGGTTGGGGAGTGAAATTTCAGTTTTGTAAAGTGTGATTGTAAAGTGAAGAAGTAGAAAAGGAAAGTGTAAGGTGTTTATTGGGAAGCGTGTTGGTAGAGGCAGGAGAGGGAAGGCAACAGGACTGAAGACTGCAGGTGATAGAAACATGTGTTGATGGTACTGGGGAAGATCAGAGGAGAGGGAAAGGGCAGGACACGGATAAGGACAAGCATTTGGGGGTCAGAAAAACCCCGAGCCTTGGAGGGTCTCTAACATCAGCAACAAGTCATTACTCTTTTGATATTTTCTCTAACGTCTTTATTGTTTTCTCTGTTCTGAAATTGTTTTTTTTTTTAATTTTTCTAATTACTTAACCAACCCATTTCTTATCCTAAGATTTGATGGAAAATACAGCAAGAAGTGTGAAGAAGAAGAGGAAGAAGGAGGAGCAAGAGGAGGAGAAGAAAAACTGTAAGAAGAAATATAGAAGTTGAAGCAATTACAGCCTGGGAACATTTAATATGGGTTCAAAAATCCTTCTATAATTCAATGGACCCAATGATATAATTGCTCTAAAATTTACTTTCTTAACACTCACACTGAATCGCACACACACATTAAACTGCTATTTGTTGAAGAATGTAAAGAAAAAGTTTCATATATTACAGGCCATCTAAAATAGTTTAAAATTTTTAAAGGAGTCAATTTCCATTATTTAGAAAGATAAATTATATGAAGCAGTTTAGTCTCCAATATTGCCAACCAAATAAAGTGTGAGGATGTGGTTAGGATAATGAAATATTTGCTGGAGGTGTGGCAGTGCACACTTGTAGGATGCAACTGGCCGTGTGCGTGTGGCTGGAGCTGGTGGCATCAGAGCCAAGCTGGCGTGTTCTGTGTGGCTGCAGCCTTGGTGCCTAGGAGCTTCTGTCCAGCTTCGCGGCTGGAACCCTATGATTTCCTAAGCTATCCTGTGCTCTTTTTTTTTAAGTTTTTCTTTTTTTAAGGAAATGAACTAGAATGGCTCATAGTTTTGGCCTGTGAACCCAAGTGAACAAATTCTGGCAACCCAGGTTGCTAGAATTCTTGCCAACTGAAATAACTTTAAACTTGGTTTGGTTTGTTACTAAATAGTTTAACTGTTCTTGGGGCAAATGGACCCAATATTAACAGGGTTTTTTGTTTTTGTTTTTGTTTTTTGAGACAGAGTCTCTCTCTGTCACCCAGGCTGGAGTGCAGTGGTACGATCTTGGCTCACTGCAACCTCCACCTCCCAGGCTCAAGCATTTCTCATGCCTCAGCCTCCTGAGTAGCTGGGATTACAGGCACGCACCATCACACTCGGCTAACTTTTGTATTTTTAGTAGAGATGGGTTTTACCCTGTTGGCCAGGTTGGTCTTGAACTCCTGACCTCAAGTGATCCACCCTTCTCGGCCTCCCAAAGTGCTGGGATTACAGGCATGAGCCCCCGCGCCTGGTTGATCTGAACAGTTTTACCTTTTAATTTTTCTCTGTGGACTAGTAGGTGTAAGAAAAGATAATTACAGCTCAGAGCCCCGCCCTGACACTAGGCATTAGGCACTCCCAGTGAGGGGGTAAGATGGGAGTCCTCTCTCCTCTAAAGAGTCTTTTCTCAAAAACTTCATCCTGGCATTGTTTTCCTTTGTTCAGTTTTACTCCTATTGTTTCTGCTAGGTGTGTTTCCTGGTCTCACATTTAAATTTTTAAAGGATGGTGACCACACCTGCCTCCCTCCCTCCTCGTGGCCTCTGGCGTGGTGCTAAGCCCGCTGTGGGCAACTGATACTCAAAGCCGTGGATTGGTTGATCTGGTAGAATATGGGCCCGGAAAAATAGGAAAGCTGGTGTATTTTAGCTGCTATATACTGTTTCCATGACATCAGCACACTGCTTATTTTCTCAATTTCACTGGTCACTGAACAACAAAGGATTCCCAAATGAAGCAGAGGCAGGGACCCAGCGATGTCAGTCAGGACAACCCAGGGGCAACTGCACAGCCAGAGTCGGGCCACGCCAGGCTCTGAGGGCTTGCCTGGGTCACCCTGCACTGGCTGGAGGCCCCTGGCTCGCTCATCACTGTGGAAACTAAACGCTGCCATCTGTCTGCTGCATTGGGCTGTCGGGAGGGAAGCCAGATGGTGTCAGGGGGTGTGGACCCACGGGGGGAGAAAGACGCCAGGCGGCGGTGCGCTGCGGCCCCCTCCCCAGGGCTGATCCCCCTTGGCTGTGTGCCTGGAGCAGCGCCCGCTCCTGTGGATGACGAAGAGGGCCTGCTGCCAGTCACAGGCATAAGTTCTGGGAGAGTGAAGGTCATCGTTAGAATCTGAATCACCAGGAAATGGAGCAGAACTTGATGTGGCACATTCCAAAGATTAAAAAAACAAACAAACAAAACACCTCGTTATTAATTTGAGTCGTTCTCCTCATAAATAAATTCACACGCTGACTCTTTGGGCAAAAGATAGGCAAAGATTAAACAGGTGTAGCCCAGCAGGATACCCACGCAGAGCTAGACCTCCGCTCAGCAACTCCACGTCACAGAAGGCCACTTTCGGAACCATAAGGATCCGTTCTGGGTTCTGCTTGACTCTGATGATAAATATGGAACTGAAAAAATCAATCTATGAAAATTTTATTTAATCTCAGAAATCTTTCCCGCCTTATTCATTAATATGATTATTTTGTTTCTTAGTCAATGCCACCTTCTTCTATAACTTTCTACCTAGAGGGGGAAAGCCCCAATATTTAGCACTCTGAATTTTACAAAGCATCTTCACACTTCTCTTGTCTCGCATCACTACCCTTTGATATCATTGGGGAGGGACTTTTGCTATTTCCATGTTACAAATGGGTCACCCAGGCACCTGGAACTTGAATAACTAACCCATGCCTGCAAAGCTCCCACCCGGAATGGGGAACTGGAGCCAGACCACTGGACCCAAAACCGAGGCCTCACGGAGGAGACTGCGAATAAACCTGGCGGAGGAGACGTTTATCACTTCACAGCGGCTGAGTTGTCTCTACTTTATGAGGCTGCAAATACTTCCTGGCTTGTCGTCTAGGAATCTCTTAGCATCTTTTTACTAAGTTTAATATCACAGAGCTATAAGGCTTAGAAGACCTCAGAGGCCATTATAGCCAACCCCCAGACTCCTATTCTGCAGCCAAATTAGTGATAACAGGTTATATGATTCCATTAAAAGAACCAACCAACCATTTAGTACTTTCCTAAAAGCAGAGTTTTTTCTTGAACATGGTGCTAACTAACCAGTTTGACTGAAACCACCGGATATTTTGACATGGTAAAAAGCACATTGTGTAACAGAAATACAATGAGAGTCACATATGTGATTTAAAATTTTATTGAGCCACATTAAAAAAGTAAAAAGACACACTCTCTTCTCATGCAACACAGCACAGGGACCCCCGTACAGAACATTTTACTGTTTTCCCTTAATACCCAGGAAACATGCACTAACTTGGTAAATACCTGCTTAGCGGAGAGTTGTCTTTCAGGATTCATACCCTGGGGACACTGTTGCAGACCTATTGGACTGAAAAAACGGGGAGAAAGCAGGAATAAAAGACAAGAGACAAAAGAGTATATTTGGAAGAAGGGGTCGGGGGCACCTGGCCTTTAGTGGACCAGGGACCTGAGCTGTACACAGCCCTCCATATTTATTAGGCAAAAGAGATAGTGAGAAAGTGGGGGGTGATTGCTGGGTAGTTGTCAGTCTGCCGTTTGGTTCACAGTAGGCTTGCATGTTTTGGACAATAGGGGCTAGATTGTTTAAGCAGATAACTTTAAGGAGCCCGGAGCTAGGGAGTGATGTCTGTTAGCAAACCTACTGGTGGCAGGGCGGTGTGAGTTTGCGCACATCCTGCATTCATGATAAACAGTGCTGTTTGATTATACAGCCTCCAGCGGAATGCTGAGTTGGTATGTCCCACGGGCCTTCGGCTCCCGGTAGGACACCGCCTCCTAGACGTTTGCCCACGTTTGCTGACCTGCACTCAGACACTCTGGCTGGTCTAGACACTCAGGGCCTTCACTTGGGCTCCCGCCAGAGGCCTCGGAAATCCACACCTCACTGATAGCTCCATAGCTCACCAGCAAACGTGGTGAGTCGGTTCCCTTGGCAGCATCCTCCGCCTTGGGAGGGGCTGTGGGAACCACACTGAAGAAACTACAACTCAGAAGCATCGCGCCGTGCCAAGCACTGCCATTGAGAAGTGCACCGAAGCGGCCACCAGTTAATGACGACCTCGCATGAACAGGAATGTTCTAGAGCAGAATGCGCATATGAAGGCCGAGGCCTGAGCCAGAAGCTGAACCTGGAAGCCACCCTGACGTGCTCCTCACCTTGGGGCAATGTCCACCTCCTCGTTGTAGGGTGGGGGAGATGCCGCTGGTGCTGTGGACCGGGAGGGCCAGCATGTGCGCGGCTACATATAGACGCTCAGTGCCATCCACCTTTCTCATGCCCCTTCACTTTCCCGTCCTCCCTCCTCCTCTCACCTGCATGGTAACAAGGATTGTGACACTTGGTTTCCTTAACTCAAGAGGTGCATGTGATTTAATTTTTAAAATTCCCTCTAAAGAACGTTTTCTTGAATTGAAACTAATGATGAAATAGAAGCTAGGCCAGAGACGATGGCACCAGCCTTTCTGCTTCCGTCCATTCCACTCCCCTCCCCGCCCACACCCGCCTTCCTGCTCAGTGTGGGCGGGGGCAGGCAGCAGGGAGGACAACATGGAAAGGCAGCGGCCAGGAGGAAAAGGCAGGAAACAGCGGGAAGGGAGGATGGCTCCCCACTTCCTGTGGTGACCTCCCACCTCACTTACAAAACTCACCACCGACATTTGGGAACCGTGCACGCTGACTCAAAGCAAAGCTCAGCTGACTGTGAGAAGTCACCTGGGAGCTGCTGCAGTGGTTGCCGTTGAGTCCATCCGTGCAGCTGGGCCGAGGCAGCTGGAGGTGGGCATGTGTGGGCGGTACGGCTGGATGGAGCCCACCAGCAACTGGGTGGAGGGGTCCGCAGCTCTCCCGGCTGCTGCCTCACTGCTCCCTGCCCTGTTTTGAATTAGTGGTAGCAGAAAGAAATGGAGCAGTGACCCTCAGTGCCTGGATGCCTGGAAGTGCAGTGCATCCTCTCCTTGTGCTGCAGGAGGTCAGAGCCAGCCAGGGGAGGCAACTGCCTGCTCGGTCTGCCAGTGTCCAGACCGTGTCCAGAGAGGGTGTGGCTGGATCTGAGAAAAGTCTGGCACTGGCTAGACTGGGAGTGGCTCAGTCCTGCCTGGCAGGAGCATCCACGCACTGGCTGGCCAGGAGTGCAGGACAATTGCCCAGGTTCTGCCTGTTCCACCACATTGGGCCCACTCGCAAGGGGCCATGGGCACCACCTGCTTGGCCAGGTCTGCAGTGTAGAGGCCTGCAGGTGGCCAGTGACTGGCTGGGCTCCTGGACCTGCTGCCTTAGCTCTGGGAAGACCACAGATGCCTCCTCTTGGGAGGAGCCTTCTTGTGTGCTGCTTGCTGGGAGATGTGGCCCACCTGCCTTGGTGCGGCTCCTGCAGGGGGGATCTCTGGCCACCCAGCCAGCTGAGAGGTGTCTCAGGGCTCACTTGGAAGTCTTGGCTTGTCTTGGTTCTCATTTCCTCTTTTGCCCTCAAACAGGCCACGGTTCATGACGCTCTCAGGAAAGGATTTTATCTCGATCATTTGCAGCTTCTTGGAGCTGAAGTCTGCACAGCACTGTGGAGATTGTCAGATCTGTGAGGACAAGGGAGGGCAGGCCTGGTGGTTTGGAGGAGCAGGGCCAAGCCAGAGTGAGGTGGCACAGGGGTGCAGGTGGCTCCTTTGAGGGGGACCCGGGGAAGTAGGAGCAGGAAAACCAGCTAAACTGCAACCTCAGTCCCCGCTGAAGACAGTAGGGTCTGAGGCAGCTGCACCCAGATGCCTCCAGAGTTCATGCTGGTCCAAAGGAGAGAGGCTGGGTGGAGACTCACCTGCTTCAGTCCCCACAGGCTGAGGGTTGTGGAGCTGTCAGCTCCTCTTGCTTGGGGGTCTGTCCCAGCCTGGGCAGTGAGATTCCTCGGCCTAGGAGGAGCCCACAGGATGGACATAGGAGGAGAGCACTGCCCTTCATGTGCTCCGGCTGCTTGTCTCATTAGCCGTCAATTCACAGAGAGCAGTTTCCAGTAGAACAATTCCAGACAAAACCAGAGCCCCCACCAGGGCCTGTGTGTTTCATTCCTGACCTGGGGAAAGTAGCAGCAGCTTTCAGCAGCATCTATCCAAATAACCACCTATTTAACACGTGGACCCGTGAATGGCGGTCCTGGGTGCTTTGACCCATTGTTTTTCTTCCTTCCTCTCCCCATTTCCTTCCTCTCTTCCCCCTCAAAAACACACGTGTGTATAAACATTTGCACACCCCAGCCGCACCACCAACAGCTTCTCCATGGGCTGGGGTCTCTGCCTTGTCGAAATGATAATAAGAAATGATGAAGCCAGGGTCATCTCTCTCATCTATCTCTATCTATTAATTGATTATCTTTATTGTCTATTTCTATTAATCTGTTATCTATCTACCTACCTACCTACGTATCCACATCTACTGTCTATCTATACCTAAGTTCATTATCATCATTATCTACCATCTATCTGTCTCTATTAATCTATTATCTATTGATCTATCTCTCCTCCATCCATCCATCATCGTGCTGACACTAGCTCTGGGACTCCTCAAGCCTGTGTGTGATGATGAGTGATGGTCCAACTGTTTGACGCTATGATTCTAGTGAATTTGCACTGGGTAACAAATGTTTGGATGAGCACATGAATAAACACTATTTATTTGCTAAGTGTTGTAGGGAGCCTGCCCTAAAGAATCTTACCCATGTGAAACTGGGACGTCTCACCCTCCCCTGGGCAGGGCTGTTATATGACAACTCTGCACAGGCCACCTCCCAGTGTGGCGGGAACCAGGGCCAGTCCCACTCATGTGCACGTTCTCCAGGTTGCGTGCGAGGCTGCTGTGCTTGCAGGAGGGCTCTGAGGTGGCCGTGTGCCCGGACCTCTGCAGAGGCTGCGGTGACAGAGGGCTCAGCAGAGTCACCTTCCACTGTGCACTGGAAGGAATGTGCCCTGAGTGCTGAGCTAAAGAGGAATACAGGGAGGTTTTCACCCGCACCTAGCCCCTGCACCACTACCATCATTAACAGGTGTTTATTGAGCAGCGACTATAATTCAGGCGTTGTGTGCGTGACTGTAGCAAAACAACAGGGGAAGAGAGTCCATCGCCTCTCCTTCCTGGAGCTTCCATATTGGTGAAGGAGATGGAAAGTAAAATGAAAAGCAAATATAAAATTACATAGTTTACTATGTGCAATGAGAAAACATAAAGTGTGCGGTGACAGAGAAAGGCAGGGAATGGCTGCTTAGTGTCATCAAGCAAGGATTTCAGAAGAATGCATCAACCTGGGGCTTGTGAGAATTAACGACAGTTTTTGAAGCACTGAAGTGAATGAATTAATTTGGGCCTAGGGGACTGGGGCAGCTAGAGGGGTCTCAGAATCACACTCTGTGATGTGAGCAGGAGAAAATGATGATGACTCCCAGGATCTGCTTGGATCTTCTGGAATTTGAACAGAAACCCCAACAACACATTTCTTTTGGACTCTAAGATGCTGAATGTGAGGAGGACTTTGGATAGGTTCTTATCAAACACTATTTCAGGTACTATCATAAAAGAAAGGAAGCTGTGGCCTCCATTGAGGCAATAAAGCATCAATATTTCAGCAGTTATTCACAAGCTTGTTTACATTGAAACCTGCTCCATTGACAGGTGGTAGAATCATTGTCAGGCTGGGCTCCCAGACATTGGTGTTACCAGGTGTAGATTATCAACGCCTATGCCCAGAGGCCCTGGAAAACTGTGACCGAGGATGAATTAAAGTGTTGCCAACAGGGCAACATGCCTGACATATTTCCAGAAACAGAAACAAAAGGGTCTGCCTAGCTAGGCCAGACCACAAAACCATCTTGTAGAAGCACATCAGCCTCAAACCACCGCAGAAATGGAATTTGTACACCACACTTAGAAGAAGATATTCTTAAGGACTGTATTTCAGTGTTAAACTTTATAAGCTAGGGAGATTTTTAAAAAAATAATAATTCTCTGTCTTTCAGCACAATGCTTTAAAATCATCCAGCTGGTTAGGAAAATGTGAGCATTGTCCTCACATGAAACATTGATCCACATGGGCACTGACACGTTTCAGTTTCAATATTTGACATCAGATCAATCTTGCCTTCTCCTGCATTAGCAGCCCAATGTTCAGCCCTGCGGACTGGAGGCTGCTGCACCTGGCTTTTTGCCATACAGGCTGACCATCCCTAATTTAAAAACCTGGAATCCCAAATGCCCTGACAGCTACAGCATTTAGAGCACTAACCTGAGGCCACAAGTGAAAAATTCCACACCTGACCTCATGTATTAGTCCGTTTTCATGTCACTGATAAAAACATACCCAAAACTGGGAAGAAACAGAGGTTTAATTGGACTTACAGTTCCACATGGCCAGGGAGGCCTCAGAATCACCGTGGGAGGTGAAAGGCACTTCTTACATGGCGGCAGCAAGAGGAAAATGAGGAAGAAGCAAAAGTAGAAACCTCTGATAAACCCATCAGATCTCATGAGACTTATTCACTGTTAGGAGAATAGTGCAGGAAGGACCAGCCCCCATGATTCAAAGACCTCCCCCTCGGCCCCTCCCACAACACGTGGGAATTCTGGGAGATACAATTCAAGTTGAGATTTGGGTGGGGACACAGCCAGACCGTATCACCTCATGTGACAGGTTGCAGTCACAGTGTAACCAAAATTTCATTACATTTACAAACTATTAAAAATATTGTATAAAATTACCTCAGGTTATGTGTATATAAAGAATGAATTTATTTTGTGTTTCCACTTGGGTAGCATCTCCAAGATGTCTCATTATGTATATGCAAATATTCCAAAATATGAAAAAATAAAATATTCAGAACACTTCCGGTACCAGGCATTTCGAATACAGAGACTCCACTTGTACCAGCTCCGTATCCCACGGCTTTTGCAAAATCTCTATGGCCTGGTGCTAAGGTACTTTTTGGGTTGAAAGTATTGCTTGTGTTGCTGATTCTGAAAGGGTTAAAGGGAGAGTAATCATTGATGGTGTTCCACAGCCGTGCCCAGCAGCCTGTCAACCACAGGGAGGTTGAGAGAGGGAGCGGGTGGGTCCAGGCACGGCCACCCCTTCACTAGCAAGTGTGTACTCATCCCGAGAGCTGTCACCAGCACCCACCAGGAACTGATCAGGAGGGAACAAGAAGGACATGGCTCTGTCCTCAGGGAACTTGGGGATAAATAACATGCAATTAAGATGTAAGACAAAATATATTTGTATGAAGTGCAAAAACACAAGCACTTGACTCTCTGCCTTCAGAAGTGGGCGTGCCAGACCTTGGTGCCTGGGAGTGGCCCGTGGAGGCTTCGGGGCTGCTGTGTGTTCAGATTGTTCACCTGGCTCTGATGACGAGGGTGAGCGCGGGCTGTGAAAATTCATCAAGCTGATACTTAAAGTGTACTTTCTGTATGTATGTTCTATTTCCATAAAAAGGGAAAAGTGAAAAAAAATTAATGAGAAAGAAGCCAGGCTCGAGTTACAAAATCAGAAATTTCATCAGCTAGTTTACCTCTCTGCAGCCTCCTTCTCTGCCTGGGGCTTCTGCCAGAATGGGCAGCACAGGAAGGTGCTGGATTCTAGGTGCCTTGCCGCCCTCAGAAACTCCACATTTCACAAAGTGGTCAGATGCCTATGCAAATTAATGATGCAAGTTTATATTGCTAAAATGATGACCCCAAGCAAAATAAACTTTTGCTCAATCCCTGCTTTTTCTGGTAGCCTCGTTTACCAAGGCACCAGGTGACAGTGGGGTGTGCTGCTGGCCGCTCACCTCACATGCTTCCCAGGCTCAGCTTGGATCCCTGGCTGCCCCCAGACCCCATGTGCTGCTGCCTGTACTGGGGCTGCTCCAGCATCTGCTTGGTGCATTGGTGCTCAGGGCCAGAGGCTGGTTCAAATTCTGTTTCACTGTGATGTATTTTCCTTCAGCCCTTTGAAAACAAACGTTTCAAGAAGGAACTAAGATCATGCAGTGTTCCCAGCACTGGTTAATATTAGACTAACACCTGCCCCTTGGCACATTCAATTGAACTGTGTTGTGGGGGGGATACTGTCCTCCCTAACTTCCCTGAGGACACAGCCATGTCCTTCTTGTTCAGTTCCTGGTGGGTGCTGGGCGACAGCTCATGGGATGAGTGCCGTGCAGGCTGTGGTTGAAGGGCTGATGAAGGGGTGGCCGTGCCGGGACCCACCTGCCCTCCCCTTTATCTCCCTGTGCCATTTAGGTGTGGTCAATGGGCTGATGGGCATGGCTGTGAGACCCCATCATTCCCCCAGCCCACATGACTCTGCTCTCCCAGCTCGACTGTTCACTTCAGACTTCCCTTATGGAAGGAGTTGCCAGATAGAGCAAGCAAAATATAGTGTGCCAGGTAAGTGTATATTTATAATGACCATGGATTATTTTTTGGCATAATCTAATACATGGTAGTAGAGTAGGGTTGTATATAGTGTCATCTAAATCTAGTATAAGTTAAGAAGTTATTTGTGGTTGATTGAAGTTCAGGTGGACGCAGGTGCTCTGTATTTGTCTGCTGCATGCTAGGGTACTGCCTAGTCCACTATGCTGGGTCAATGTGTTTGTGTCTTAAGGGAAGTGCAGCTTTTCATTGCTCAACTCCTTCAAATTTTTTTAAGGGAGAGGGGACCAAAAAAACCCTTTATTCCCTCAAGTGAAATGTCTCACCCACTGCAATGGCAATAACTCAGAGGGAGAGTGGAATGGATGGAAACCCTTGAAGAGTAGATGAGAATTTATGTAAAGGGTCTTTTGCTCTCTCAGGCAGGTTGGTGGATGCATGGGCTTTGGGCAGGTGCCTGAAGTGGGGTGCATGTCCTGAGTAAGAGAGGGTAGGGTGGGTGGTGGGGGGTAGGGGTGGATGGTGAGGGGTAAGGGTGGATGGTGGGGAGATGGATGATGGGGGTAGGATTGGATGGTGGGGTTGGGGAGGATAGTGAGGGGTAGTATTGGGTGGTTGAGGATGGGGTGGATGGTGAAGGGTAGGGGTGGATGATGGGGAGCAGAGGTGGATGGTTGAGTGCAGGGGTGGACGATGGGGTATGGGGTGGATGGTGAGGGGTAAGGGTGGATGGTTGAGTGAGGTGTGGATGGTTGAGTACAGTGGTGATGGTGGCATGGGGGTGAATGGCAGAAATGGATGGTGTGTTGTGGGGATGGATGATGGGGGTGGGGTGGATGGTGGGGGTGTAGGGGTGACTGGTTTAGTGCAGGGGTGGATAGTGGATAATGTGCAGAGGTGGATGGCAGCATGGGGGTGGACGGTGGCATGCAGGGGTGGATGGGGAGGGTGAGGCTTGGATCTCTAGTGAGCCTTGAGTGAGACCAGAGCCTGTGGGTCGGAGCTTCTTCATCTACAAGGAGACAGGAGAGATTTGTGTGGTGTTGAAATTACTATTGTATTATTCTGCCTGGGTTGCTGTCCGTGGACTGGGTGGTTTCAGCTTAAACCACATACATTGATTCCTCACAGTTCTGGAGGCCGGAAGTCTGAGATCCAGGGGGCAGCAGGCCGATTGCGGGCCGATTGCGTTTTGAGGCTTCTGGACTTGCCCAGCTGCCCCTGTCCCTCTCTGCATGTGTGTGGAGACAGCGAGCTCTCTGGCGGCTCCTCTTATACGGGCAGCAATCCTATTGGCTCCGGGTCCCACCCTTATGACCCCATCTAACCTTGAAGACCTCCGTATAGGCCCTTGCTCCAAAGTAGTCATGCTGAGGGGTGGAGCTTCCCCTGGGAATTTGCAGGGTGGGAGTGCACAGTTCAGTCCATAGCAACTGTTGAGTAGAAGCTTCTGAAATACTTCTGCACATTTTCAAAAGCTATCTCACAAGTCTATACTGCATCCTCCCTGACTTCAGAGGCTAAGTTTCTAGTTGGAAAAACAAAAGTAAACATCAAAAATAAAAAGAAAGAAAAAGAAGGAAGGAAGGAAGGAAGGAAGAGAGGAAAAAGAAAGAAAGAAAGAAGCACAAAGGAGCTACCCTGAAAGTCTTTAGCTTCCGAACTCAGAACTATATTTTATTGTTAGGACATTTTAAAGTTTGGATTTCTCAATCTGGAACATAAGTGTACAAATCATTTTATCTAATTAATCTTACTCACTTATGTCTTCATCCGATTTATTGAATTTTTAAAAAGTAATGTATATTTCTTAATATATTTTGTAATTCAGATTTTAATGAATTAGATGAGGCTTACTCGTATAATTCTAAATTAATGAGGTTTGGTTATAATTTGCTTTAGTCACGTGTGAAAGTAGATAATAAGGGAAAATAGGTATCTCTAAATCAAGACATTTTTACAATCATGACAACTGTCTATTTGAATCGTCCTATTTTGTAGACGTGGAGACTGAGTGTACAAAGGGTTAAGTGATGTGCTCAAAATTCATTCATTTGTGCATAAATATTTATTAAGCATCTCCTCGGTGCCAAGCATTATGCTGTATGCTAATTAAACTAAGCCTGGCTCAAAAAGCCAGGCCTCGGATTCTATAATAAATCCAAGATTCTTTCTCCTGTTTGTCTTCCTAAGGCTCTTTGTTTGACTTCTTACAAATTAGACCAGCCTCTCCAGCAGTTGCCACCAAATTGTAAAAGAGAATCCGAAACACTCTGCCTCTGTCCTACCTTGGGACGCTCGTTGACATGGTCTCTGTCGTTGTGTGTGGCCGTGAGAAGGCTCTCTCGGTCACATTAGGACAATTAGCCTTCCTTCAGCAAGGGCACCACAGCACACTGGGTCCCCAGATGGTGAGACCTGAATGCACAGTGTCCCCACCCCACCCGCTGTGGGCGTTCCTCAGCGGCTTCGGGAGGCTCTGACTCAGGATAGTAAAAGAAGCTCTGGCCGCAAAGATGTCGGAACAGCAGCCTCCAGGCTTTGGTTACACGCCCCGCCAGTTCGGAAGAAGGCATTCTTCAAATTTATAAATTATAAGAAATCAGAAAAAGATCAAAATGCTACATAAACGGGCTTTAAGGAGCTTGCTCTCTGCTCTCGCGTGTGGTAGTGGTGAGAGAGGAGAGCCGGGCATCCGAGAGCCCTGGAGCTGGTGACCAGGTGACTTCAGCCTAACACCTGCCTTTGAGCCCGTATCCTCACCAGGTGGCTGGAAGAGTAACGATGGGGATTGGGACAAAGGTCTCCACAGGTGTCGTCTTAGTTTATATTCATTTCCTCACTCCAAGAGTGCTATTTTAGGCTGTTTAAAAGTGAAATGGTTCTAATAAGATAAAATTACATTTCCATGTAGAGAGAAACAAATCTAATAGAATTTTGTTAAATTGCACCATTATTAAATGTTGAAGAAACACCCGTTGATGGCCACAGTGCAGCAAGTACTCCAGCAGGGATTACCAGATAAATGGGGACAGATTCTACATTCAAAGATGTCACAATCTAGAAAGGGAAGTAGATCATCTATGCAGCTTGTAATCATAGGTGGAAAACAGAACATGTTTGCAGAGAAATATAAGAAAAACATCCTCATAGTGAATAGGAAAGTCAGACAAATACCAAATTACAAATGAATTCTGTCTTGTTTTTGTTTTCTTTTTTAAAAAGTAATGTTGTATTTCTCTTAATGTATTTTGTAATTCAGATTTTAATGAATTAGATGAGGCTTACTTGTATAATTCTAAGTTAATGAGGTTTGGTTATAATTTGCTTTAGTCATGTGTGAAAGTAGATAATAAGGGAAAAATAGGTATCTCTAAATCAAGACATTTTTGCAATCATGACAACTGTCTAGTTGAATCGTCCTATTTTGCAGACACAGGTTTATTTTAACACTGGGAAGGCTACATTCCTACTTAAACCCAACAGGGAACAGGGAGCGGTGTGCGGAGGAGGTCACCTGCCCACGAAGCTGGCCTTAGGGCTGGGATTACAGGTAGAGGGCTATGAGGAAGAGCACAGGCTTCATGCACATTGCGCAGAGGAAGAGATTCATGGGGACAGCAGGCACTGGTTAGCCACAGCGGGAAGGTTATCGATGACAAAACACATTTCTACCCGAGTTCGAATGACGCGCTATGCCCACAGAGCTTGATCCAGAAGTGCACAGGTAAGTATTTAGCAGGCTGGCCTATGTTGATTTGAACAATCTCAAGAATGTGCTCTTTCGTGCATTAAACATATGTCACCAGAGCTGAGCATGTTTCAAATCTCAGTAACTTTGGCATTTGTCAGTTTTGTAGCTCATAGTGTCAGTTAAGGTTAGGCATCCCGATCACATGTCTTGGCACCAGCTGTGGACTGTGCTTTGCAAGAGATCTGTGACCTTGCACCCTGAGATCTCGGGCTCAATTAAGAGGCGAAACAGGCAATGCCATATCAATGCAGATGGGAGAGAGAAAGCAGAAAGTACGAAAAGGGAAAGAAGGAGCACAAAGAGTTAGCATTAGTCTCCACTGAGCAATTCCTATTCCAACCACGTCCTAAATGATGAGTTGGATCCTAGCAGAAAGGGAACACATGTTATTTTTAACTGATTTTAACTTGATTGATTATAACCTATTAGGAGCTCTTAATAGATACGACTCTTATGTTGTTAGCAAGTGTGTTTGATTTCTGCCACTCTAGGAAGTGAGCTCGGTCCATGTTTTCAGAGTACAAAGTGATCCATGATACAATGAACTGTTTTTAGCTTCATGAGTTAGAAGTAGGAAGAGGAGAGTGTTTGAATTCATTAACTGCCTTTTCCTGTTCAAAAAAAAGCTTTTTCAGCAAAACGTAGTCCTTAAGTTAAAAAAGTCAGTGTTTATTATCTGACAGATATGTTTAAATTAGTAAAGAAAACATTACATTTTCATAAACATTGAATGAACATTATGTGAACATTGAGTTTAACTTTCGATTGTCTCTTGGGAAATTTTTGTCAATTTGAAAAATGATGAAAAGCATCAATAAAAGATGCAAGCAATTGTGTATCTCAACGTGCTACCAAAGTGGCTCTCTGCTTGCGTATGAGATAAGCTATCAAAGGAAAATTTGATTTAAGAAATGAAATCTAGGCCAGGAGTGATGGTTCAGGCCTGTAATTCCAGCATTTGGGGAGGTTGAGGTAGGAGGATTATTTTAAGCCATAAGTTTGAGACCGGCCTAGGCAATGTAGCAAGACCTCATCTCTATACAAATAAAAATGAAAGAAAGAAATGGAATCTAAAATAAAGAAAAACAATATTAGTGGCATATCTTATGCCAGATTAAAGGCCTCATTTTGTACTTTTAAAAATTGCTGGCCAGTGGGATTAGTGGCTCATGCCTGTAATCCCAGCACTTTGGGAGGCTGAGGCGGGCAGATCACGAGGTCAGGAGGTCAAGACCATCCTGGCTAACACAGTGAAACCCTGTCTCTACTAAAAATACAAAAAATTAGCCAGGTGTGGTGGCAGACACCTGTAGTCCCAGCTACTTGGGAGGCTGAGGCAGGAGAATGGCGTGAACCTGGGAGGCGGAACTTGCAGTGAGCTAAGATCGCGCCACTGCACTCCAGCCTGGGCGACAGAAGGAGACTCTGTCTCAAAAAAAAAATTGCCCTCTTTTTTAAAATGAGAAATGTATAATGTAGGGCAAAAACGCAATGAGTGTTTTGTGGATTTTCTTTCAATATTTTGTATGCAGTAGAATTGGGATCACACGGTATATTGGTGGTTCTCAGTATATCTAAAATGTTGGTGAGCAGAACTTTTAATAAATATAAATACACAGGTAATTTTAACACATATTGCTGATGAAATCATTATTATTTGCAATGTGTTTATTCTGCTTTTTCTCTTAACAATGGCATAAACATTTTTCCAGGTCAATAAATGTTTTTCAAAATCCCATTTGTATCAGTGGCTCTGTAGTTTTCTATCAAATGTGGAATCAACTCAGTTGATTTCTCCCTTTTGTTCTTGAACATTTAAGATCATTGGTTCATGGTTACTAATCATGTTACAACAAATATTCTTGAATTCCAAAGTTTGCTCATTCCTGATTATTTCCTTAGATTTCCAGGTTTGGAACAATTAGGTTAAAGTGTTTGAAATCTTTTTTGGTTTGTTTGTTTTGTTTTTGAGATGTAGCCTCCCTCTGTTGCCCAGGCTGGAGTGCATTGTCATGATCTCAACTCACTCACTCCAACCTCTGCTTCCTGGTTCAAGCAATTCTCCTGCCTCAGCCTCCCGAATAGCTGGGGTTACAGGTGTGCACCACCACGCCTTGCTAATTTTTGTATTTTTAGTAGAGACAGGGTTTCACCATGTTGGTCAGGTGGGTCTCAAACTCCTGACCTCAGGCGATCCTTCTGCCTCGGCCTCTGAAAATGCTGGGATTACAGGCGTGAGCCATCATGCCCGGCCAAAGTGTTTGAAATCTTTAAGCATCCTGGTAAATACTGAGTTTTGTCAATATTTAGAAAAGTTGCATGAATTTACATTTACACTTCCTCCAGCCATGTTTCAGAGCATCTGATTTGTCAGACTGTCACCAAAAATAGGCTTTTATCAAAACGTACTAAAAAATAAATACAACTTTTCCAATGACAAAACTGGTTTCTCATTTTTTTGATACATGCCTCTTTGAACTCTAGAAAGATTGAATATTATGAATATGTTTGCTATTATATCTCTTATATTAATATAAATGTTATACATTTACATATTTTTAATGAGTTGGCAATTATGCCCTGGCTTCGCTTTTTTTCTATGGGAGTTATCTTTTTTACTTAATGATTGTTAAAATAATCAAATATGCTAGAAAATAAATGTTTTGTATTTCATGCATAGTGCAAGTATTTCATTTGGACTTTTCATTTGTTTGTAATTTTGTTAATTGAAGTTTGGCATCTAGAGATTTTACACTTTTAGGTATAAAAGTTGTGACTGTTTTCCTTATAGTTTCTGTCTTTGCTTTTGTATTATTATAAAAAAAAAGACCTTCTTCATCAAAAGGTCATATAAACATTCACTGACATTGTTTTGCATCTGATTCCTTGTAGGCTAAACATATATCATCTCCTCATAGTTACTGATGAAATGATGTTCTTTCTGGGATGTTCTCGGATTGATGTGCTTCAAGTTGTGACACTGGACAGAATAGGCTTTTTTGGGGAAATGCAGCACAGGACTTGCTTTGACTTCATTCACGCTGAGTGCCTAGTGCAGGTATATTGAAAGTTAAGCATATGGAAACATTTTGAAAGTGGTAATATTTTTCAAAGGATTCGGTTATGAGCAAGGCCTTAGATAAGTGGGAAAATTGGGAAAGCATTTTAAGTGGGGTAAAAATTTTGAGGAGTAGATTCAAAGCAGCATACATTATTTCAAGAAGAGTCATTTTAGCTGTTGACTGAAACTCTTGGAGGTAAGAAGCAATATGAAATATCTCTGCTCTTACAAAATGGCATTCAATAGAAGGTCCAAACTTGCTTAGATATTGATAAAGACTTCTTTATTAGAGACTTCCATTGGAACAGATGTCAATTCCTTCCAGTCCTTCCATTGGAACAGGTGTCAATAATATTCCAAAACGGTTAAAGTTACTACTGCTGAAGGTGACACTAAGTGCAGCAACATGGGCAAAAAATTCAGGCCAAATTATCTCTTGTTATTAAGGAGGACAGATCTGCCTCTCTCTCTCTCTCTCTCTCTCTGTCTCTCTCTCTCAGCTTAACTTACTTGGATTGTTTGCCCTTAAGGTTCCAGAAGAACTCTGGAGCTTTGCTGGGAAAGATGAGTGGCCGTCTCTGCTGGAGACTGGAAGCTGTGAAGCCACAGACACCTGTCCAGAAGCTGGGAAATGAGTTGGTAGTGCCTGATCACATTACCTACTTGACAATTACATTAAATGAATATTTTTAAACATTCAAAGATGAAATGTTAAAAATACCAATTAGAATAACTCAAAAGTTCTTAAGTCAGTGCCTGGTAGAAGGCCCAGCTTTAGAAATTATTCTAACCGTTCCTGTTGTAACGGTCCAGACCGGCTCTGAGAGGTGCGCCTTCTCTCTTCTGAATGTTCACCCTTGGGAGTAGTGGGTGGCTGTCGGGGCAGCTAATGCAGGCAATTTTCCCTACCTGTAGAGACACAAAGAAGGATGGATTGAGGTGGGCGGGAGCCTATGAGTGGAAAGGCAGGTGACTCATCAGCTCCCCGGGAAAACGTGATGTATACCAGCAATTAAAGGTGCATTTGCAGCAGGTGGAGAAGGCAACCTGAACCTGCAGCTTGCATTCATTTCCAAGCATGAGGGGGCGTTGACAGGAGCCTCTAAACACCTTGAAGCCATTCATTTCCTTCTAGAAAACAAATGGAGACATGTATTTCCCTGAAAAGGTAACTGGCAACCTTTAGTTTCCGATTCTTCCTTTGCCTACGTGTGATGCAGCGACGGTGAGTGTGGGAGTGGACTGGCAGAGGCCGTGGCTCCTTCACCTGATGGTGCGTCACTGTGGGAACGGCCTGGGCCTGGCTCTCCTTGTGAGTGCCCAGGCAAAGCTGGAGTCATTCTGTGGGGAGGGCAGGTGCAGGATGGGCTTTGAGAATCATTCAGGCCTTCTTCCTCTGTACGTGTGCTTTTAAAATTATTAATTTATTTTTGAGACAGGTTCTCGCTCTATAGCCCAGGCTGGAGTGCAGTGGCACGATCATGGCTCACTGCAGCCTGAAACTCCTGGGCTCATGTGATCCTCCCACCTCAGTCTCCCGAGTAGCTGGGACAACGGGCATGAACCACCACACCCGACTAATTTTTAAATTTTTTTTTTTGAGAGATGGGGCCTCACTGTGTAGCCCAGGCTGGAGCTTCTGGGTTGGCTTCAGCCTCCCAAAGTGCTGGGGTTCCATGTGTGACTACCATACCAGGACTTCCTCTGTGTTTTGACCTCTCAACTAGCTCTTTTTACATTCTCATTTTTACATATGACAATTCAGGGACTTATCTGGCCTAATTTTATTGAGTAGTAATTACCAGGATTATAAATTCACATCTTGATGGATAATGAATTGAGTAGGAATGCATACAGTTTTAAGGTTGGGGTGGTTTGTTCATTTCTGCTAAGATTCATGTTCTACCATGGCAGACAAGGGGATGGCTGCTAGTGGATGGATAACGCAGAGCTGAGGTCTCTCCACCAGCCCCTGCTACTCAGTTATTCACAAACAGTCCCCGAGGGTAGGCCTGGTCAGCCTGGTCAGCACCCAGTGTATAATGGCACCAAATACAGACCTCCTGCCATAGGAAAACAGCCTGGTGGGGAGAAAGACCACTGGGGCTTAAAGTCTGCCTTGGAGGTGCATAGGAAAGCCCTTAGACCAGTCTGAAGGTCAGGAGTGCTCCGAGAGACAGTCGTGGCTAAGCTGAGATGTGAAGAGCTGGTGTAGGAGGCAGATGGGAAACGCTAGGTGAACGGGCCGTCTAAGCTGTGGGGGCAGCAGAAGATGAACAGTGCGTGGTGGGCGTGGAGGTTCCTAGCCCAAGACCCCAGGGAGAATGAAGGAGGCCTGCATGTGAGGAGGGGCATGAGGCTCTCAGGAAAGCCACAGCAGAAGGCCCAATGTCAGTCCAGATAGGAGGCTGGCCTTTTGCTACTACAATTGTGACCATTTTTATATTTTGAACTATCCTTTCCATTACGTCTGCTGTGGCCTGAATGTGTCCACCAAGATTCATATGTGGAGACGTGGTCACCAGTGTGATGGTGTTGAGAGGAGGGTGTGCAGGAGGATTAGCTCCTTATTAGAAAGGGGCTCGAGGGGCGAGTCTGTTCCTTCCTCACCTCTTGCCATGTGAGGACATGGAGAAGGCGCTGTCTGAGAAGAGCCGCCCTGACCAGACACTGGACCTGCCGGTACGTTGATCTCGGACCCCGCCTCCAGAGTGTGAGATTCAACGTCTGTTCTTCACAAATGACCCAGCCTCGGGTATTTTGTTATAATCATACAAACAGGCTAAGACCTATTAATCACTGCCCTGAGTTAAATCAATGCGTCTGCCAGACAGCTATTAATATTTCCATTCACCCAGAGTTTAGAGGGAGGCCCAGGTCAACCCTCAGTTCTTTGTGGGTCCCTTGCTACAGGCCCCAGTGCAGTTCCAAGTTCCCTGGGCACCAGGAGCTGCCAAGTCCCATGCCAGCCCTCACAATCACACTACAACCTGGCTGTGAAGGAAATCAAAGTGTAGATTTTAAAAATTGGGGCCTTTTTATATTTGTAAGATAACACCTTCAGCGTTGTCAGGGAGACAGACTGAATCTTAGGAAACCGTTCGGCAGCAACACAGAGAAACACAGCGCCGGAGCCCAGGGCTCAAGAGGATGCTGTGGTCCTCCCAGTGGAGGCCTGTCCCCCAGGGTCATGAAGACACGGAGGCATGCCCACCTTGCCAGCCTCGCTCAGAGGCCCCCTTCTCCAAGAAGCTGTCCCTGCACCACGCCAGCCTCAAACACATATTTTCCATCTTCCACAGCAACTACTGTCTTTGCCACTTCTTTGGTATTAATCATTTGCTACCTTATATTAATGACAATTCTTTTTATTACTTCTGTCTTTTCTGCTGATTTAACTCATTACAATCTCTTTTAAGCCAGGGACCCCACCTCATATCTAGTCTACATCCTGCACATCGGGGTCTTTTAGTCACTGCTCCAGGAACTAGAAGAGAGCGAGGCCTCCGGGCTTCAGAGGAGGTTGCACGCCATGGCAGTGAGGAACCACCGGCTTCTTAGAAAGGGTGGGCCAGGCTGTAGCTATGTAATCCTATGCAAACTGCTGGACTGTTCTGAGGCTGTTTTCCAGTGTGTGA
This sequence comes from Colobus angolensis palliatus, assembly GCF_000951035.1. Classification (NCBI taxonomy): domain Eukaryota; kingdom Metazoa; phylum Chordata; class Mammalia; order Primates; family Cercopithecidae; genus Colobus; species Colobus angolensis. The sequence continues at coordinate 8,919,588 of NW_012114488.1, forward strand.
AGTGGGAACTGAGCTTGCCTGTTGTGTGTGGCTGAGTGTGGTGACTGGGTGATGTAAGAGGCACTGCAGAGCTCTGGATGCAGTGTTCTCACCACACACAGTGGACATTGCTATGGCTTGGCTTTGGTGGCCGGAGCCACAGCTGGGAGAAAGGAGAGAGGCGTGGAAGAGGCTCAGAGGTGACCAAGCTCACACAGGAGCCAAGAAAACACGGAAGTCTCCAGAATAAGACAAACAAGCTGGTGACCTGACGTGGCCAGTAATTACCAGCCTGAGTGCATTCCTGAGCAGAGGAGGGCCAGCCAGGCCGTGTCTGGAGAGGTGCGTCTGGCCGTGGCTTTGGAAAGCAGAAGAGGGTGGAGCAGGCAGGTGGGGGTGAAGGTGGGTGGGTATGTGGAGGAATTTAGGGACCTGCACCCAGGAGGGCAGGAGCTGCAGGATCCTAGGATGCTGGAGGTGCACTGGGGCTCTTTTTGTTTGTTTTTTGAGACAGAGTCTCACTCTGTTGCCCAGGCTGGAGTGCAGTGGTGCAATCTCAGCTCACTGCAACCTCCACCTCCTGTGTTCAATTGATTCTCCTGCCTCAGCCTCCCGAGTAGCTGGGATTACAGGGTCATTCCACCATGCCCGGCTAATTTTTGTTTTTCTAATAGAGGTGGGGTTTTACCATGTTGGCCAGGGTGATGGTGCTGAGAGGGTGGTCTCGAACTCCTGACTCAGGTTTGCCTCGGCCTCCCAAAGTGCTGGGATTACAGGCGTGAGCCACTGTACCCAGCCTGGGGCTCTTATCTTATTGCAGTGACAGTGCTAGGGACAGTGACAGAGTGGAGTGGGAGTGTTTCCAAAAGTGAGATGGTGATGACTCTATGCGGATGACTGCAACTAGGGCACAGAGTACAGCTTTGGAGCAAAGGAAAGCAATGTCACCTTGGCTGGCCTGGATGTTGTTGGAGACGCGTCTGTCTCTTCATCAACAGATAATGACAGTGCAAGGCGTTAGAAACACTAATTAATATTTGCACCATGCTCAGAGGGTTGTAGACAAGAGAATATTTGGAAAAGGCTCGTAGTCCTGAGTGCATGGTAAGCACTGCCCCATCCTCAGAAGTGGCCAGCTGTGAGGCTAGGGAGGTTAGTCTGCTGTTGTTCTTGACAGAACTGGGGACAGCCACATCACTCCTGCATGGCCAAGTTGATGTGAGCTTGCTTCTCAATCAAAATAAACCCAGTTAAACAAAGCTCACACCTCACCAATCACTCGTTTTATTTGTGCTGCATTTCTCGATGAAAGCTAGTTTAGACAAGCTCACGGATACTTTTTGTTTGCTTGTTCTTGGCCTGTAAATCTAGGTTTTATTGATCAGGAGATGAAGGAAAATTGTAGGGAAAGAGCTTCACTCGAAGCAAGAGGAATTTAGGTTGGCAGAGATGAGGCGAGGCCAGGCGAGCCGTGGATGGGGTCATGGGTGGAGGCGGCATCAGATGTTTAAACGACTGCGGCAGATATTTATCTCTCTGGGATTATCTCACTAACATTTCTGACTGCAAGCAGATTTCTTCCAGATCTATGAAACCAAAATCAAAATGTAGGCAACTGTAGGGGGTAGCAGGAGACGGTTCTTGTCATAGCTGGTGGCGTCGTTAACTCGCGATTTTGGGGTAGACACTTTTAAGTTCTTGAGTCTGAGCTGCATTTTCCCCAAGCTTCTGTTGCCCTTTCCCTGCACTCTCTGTGCCCCGGGGTGAGCCGCCAGACTTCCCTTTGCTCTCCAGCCTTAGGGATGAATGGCAGCCACGTCTACACTCAGCTCATTTGTTCTTTTCTCCTCGTTCTCCTTGGGCAAGGGGCCTCGGAACTCAGGGCTGGGGGAGCCTCAGAGCCGGTGCTTTTGCTGGAGAAGAAGTGGGGCTCAGGGGTCTGCTCTAAATGTGGTCACTTGTAGGAGTCAGGACTGCCGTCCTCGTGGTCTGCAGAGTCCTGACAGTTGGGGCAACCTTGCTCGGGAAGTCCCAGAGCAGTGAGTGCAGGTCTGACGTGGAGACTGAGCACCAGTCTCAGCCTTGAAATACCTGCTTGGGCTGATAAAAGCTCCCTGCTCCCCACCGACTTCAGCAAATGCCTCCACTTCCAGCAACTCTCCCACCTGCAGAAAGAATCCCAGCCAGTGTAGAAGCCCCACTCTCTGTAGCTCTCTAAAAAGGCCTTTCTTCTCCGTTGTCAACAAAACCCTCATGCTGTTTGTGGGCCCAGCTGGGAACTCAGTAACTAGGAAGAGAAATGTGTATGGCTCAGATACCACACGTCTAAATATTTAGACAGTTGAGAGGGATAGTAAGAATCCCTTTTCTGTGTAATAATTGTCATGCTCATCAATCCTATGGCAATATTAGTCAGCAAATGATACAGTTAATGAGAACAGCTTTACTATGTATGCTCCTTCCAGCGCCTTCTATTTGGATGCTGGAAAATTGTCTATGTGGAAACATCATAAGAAAGAAGAGAATCAGAATATTTAATGAATGTATTTATTTGAGACAGGATCTCGCTCTGTTGTCCAGGCTGGAGTGCATTGGCTTGATCATGGCTCACTGCAGCTTTGACCTCCCAAACTCAAGCCATCCTCCCACTTCAGTCTCCCAAATAGCTGGAATGACAGGCACACACCACCACAACCAGCTAATTTCTGTATTTTTAGTAGAGATGGGGTTTCACCATGTTGGTCATGCTGGTCTCGAACTCCTGACCTCAGATGACCTGCCTGTCTTGGCCTCCCAAAATGCTGGGATTACAGGCATGAACCACCGCGCCCGGCCCTAAACATGTTAATCTAATGCTACAATGACTAAGCCCCCAGACACGTGGAAAGTTACGACATAGCCTCAGCATAGCCTCATATATAGAATAAATGATGCAGTCTGGTTACTGGGCCGGAACGGGCATAACAGAGATAAAGTCTATCAGGACACAGCAATGCCTCGGAACACCTGGTGTAGGCAGGGCTCAGGGCTAAGGCTTGGAGATGGTGGCGGAGGGACAATGGCTGTGAGCAGCTCCTCGCCCTTCTGATAGGTGAAGACATCACCTGCAGTAGGCAGATACGACAATGGGGATGCGTGTCATTATTATTTGTCCAAACCCATAGAATGCACACTACTAAGGGGGGGCTCTCCTGTAAACTGTCGACTTTGGGTGACAATGATGTGTCACTGTGGGTTCATCAACTGTAACACATGCACACTGTGGTGGGGACGTGGGTTGTGAGGGAGGCTGTGTGTGTGTTGAAGGGCAGAGGGTAGATGGGAAATCTCTGTACCTTCTGCTCAGTTTTGCTGTGAACCTAAAACTACTCTGAAAAACAAAGTCTATTAAAGAGAAGAAGTACAGACACATTCTCCAACACAATGTACCTTGAAAACGTGCCTAGGGGATGAACCAGGCACAAAAGGCCACACACGGTCTGCTTCCATGTGCATGAAAGTCCAGAACAGGCAAATCCAGAGGGAGAGAGAGTCAGGCAGTGGCTGCCAGGGGCTGGAGGATGGAAAGGGACTGCCAAGGAGAATGTGGTTTCTCCTGGGGGACTGGAAATATTCTGGGGTCAGGGAGAGGTGATGGTTGCACAATCTTGTGAATGTACTAGTACCACTGAATTATACACTTTAAATGGGTAAATTTAGGATATGTCAATTATATCACAAAAAGTTGGTTAAAAAAGTCATGTGCATTTTGAAAAGAATAGCCCTTAAGAATGATAATTGAACTCCATCCAATACAATCCAGAATCCTCGTGCCAGGCGACCATTCCCACCGATGGCCTTGCACTGACACACCGTTAGCACGGACTGTTGGTGAAAACACTGAAATATTTCCATAGTGCTTGGTACATAGTAAAAGTATAATAGTAGCTGTGATAACTGGTAATCTTTTATTATAATATAAATTCTAGGGTAAGCTCACTGGGTCACACTGATTGATACTGACCATTGCGACTAGTATAGATACATGGGCTTTCTGTGGTACTGTCTTCTGAGAAACCTTTAGTTTTATTGTTATGGTGCACTGCACTTTTTATATAAGTAGCAGCTATAGAATCTAAAATAAAATATTTTTTAAAAAATCGCTCTGGATACGTGTAGGAATGCTTGCTTTAAATTTCGTAAACATGCATCTTCTGAGAGAATGTGGATAAGATCTAATGCCTGGAGCATCTTCTGGTGTTGGAAATACCAAGCTGGCCTGGAACAGGGTTTGATTGGCAAGAATTAGTTGTTTTTTTTTAGAAAAAGCTGCATTGCTGGAATTAAAAACAACTTGATTATTTCAACAAAATATGAATGACTTATGATTGATACTGACATAAATGCCAGATGCAAGTGGTGCCAACTGTGTAATGTCAAAAATTGAAGTTGCCAACCATCTCAACACTTAGTGTAGGGATAGCCTTGTTGTGTAAAAGACTCACGGTTTCCATATGGAAATGTGTAAAATTAATGAAAAAATTAGAAGAATAATTTTCTTAAAATTTCACATATAAACATTTCAAATCATAAAAAATTATTTTAAAATTTAGTAAAGAGTATTAATAAAGAAACTGAAAAAATGCTTAGAAGTGTTGCTTTTATAATCTTTTATACCACCTACTCTGTGGCTAAAAATAATCAGGCATTTCAGACACAAATAGTTTTTTTTTGTTTGTTTTTTATTTTTGAGACAGAGTTTCACTCTTGTCATCCAGGCTGAAGTGCAATGGCGTGATCTCAGCTCAGTGCAACCTCTGCCTCCCAGTGTGAAGCGATTCTCCTGCCTCAGCCTCCCGAGTAGCTGGGACTACATGCATGTGCCACCACACCTGGATAATTTTGTATTTTTTTTTTTTTACTAGAGACGGTGTTTCACCATGTTGGCCAGGCTAGTCTCGAACTACTCACCTTAGGTGATCTGCCTGCCTCAGCCTCCCAAAGTGCTGGGATTACAGGTGTGAGCCACCACACCCAGCCCAGAAATAGTCAGTAGAGCTTCAAAAACAGAATAACGTTAATATAGATGGATTATTGTAATCTAGATGTATTTATTTATTTATAGTTGGGGTCCTTGCTCTGTTGCCCAGGCTGGAGTGCAGTGGCACAATTAGAGCTCACTGTATCTTCAAACTCCTGAGCTCAAGTGTTCCTCCTGCCTCAGCCTCTTGAATAGCTAGAACTACAGGCGTGCACCACCATGCCTTTTTTTGTATAGATGAGGTCTCCCCATGTTGCCCGGGCTGGTCTTGAACTCCTGTCCTCAAGTGATCCTACTGTTTGAGCCTCCCAAAGTGCTGGGATTACAGGCATGAGCCACTGCACCTGGCCATAATCTGGAATTTTGACTCTTCCACTTGAAAACATACATCCATTGAAATATGAAGACAATTTTAGAAGAAACTTACAAGTCAGGGCAGTACATTTCAATCATTATCAGCCAAACTTTATCTCTTTCACATAAGACTATCGTAATAATTTATCTGAAATACAAAGTCAGAACTTTGAAAATAGTTTAATGGTTTTGTTGATTTTGTGAATGTTGATTGACATTTAATTTTAAAATTAAATGTCAATCATTCTTTTTAGTGTCAGTGAAAAATAATTTCCATGAGAAACTTCTTACGTAAAACACATTAGGTATGTATAAACAGTGTCAGTGTAATTGTGTGAAGAAAATAGCTCATTTCTACCAAGTTTTTATAAAGTTTCAACATGTTTTAATTTAAGTTGTCTAATTTTGGTTGTCTAGTCAATTTAGACTAATTTATAGTCTGAAATAACTGAATTCAATTATATCTGAATGACACAATAAAATATGTAAATCAATCACTGTATTTTTTCCCAATATGCTTTATATTTGTATTATACATCAAGTAAACAGTAGAGAGAATTAAATACTATGTCTGAAGAGATAGAATAGAAATAAAAACTGGAAGATAGCTGAGATTGTAATGGGTACCCTGTGCAGGCTAGAGCTTGTTAAAGTTTTTTCTTTTTTTTTTTGAGACGGAGTCTGGCTCTGTCGCCCAGGCTGGTGTACAGTGGCGCAATCTCGGCTCACTACAAGCTCCACCTGCCGGGTTCACACCATTCACCTGCCTCAGCCTCCTGAGTAGCTGGGACCACAGGCACGTGCCACCTCGCCTGGCTAATTTTTTGGTATTTTTACCAAAATTTTGGTATTTTAATTTTTTGGTATTTTAGTAGAGATGGGGGTTTCACCGTGTTAGCCAGGATGGTCTCGATCTCCTGACCTCGTGATCCACCCATCTCGACCTCCCAAAGTGTTGGGATTACGAGCATGAGCCACTGCCCCCGGCCTAGAGTGTTTTAAAAAGTATATCAAGATTCATATAGTCCCTCTGATGAAAACTGCGTCATGGGAGTGGTTAAACATTTGAAGACTGGCTTTAATAAATACCATTAATGCTTTTTGGCATTTGTTAGCATGACAAGAAAAGCATATTTCAGTTATTATAGCAAAGATGAAAAAGGTTATCACATACATATTCCTCTAGGTGAGTCCCACCCTGACTATTAAAAATTCCAAGGAACGAAACTCCCACAGTCCCACAGAACTCCGGATTCCCTTCCCTGGTCTAGTTCTTTTGCAAAAGCATTTATCAGCTTTAAATCATACGTTGTCATTGTTTGGTTATGTTTGTTGTTTGTTTCCTTTTCTCTACACTGTAAGCCCATGAAGGGCAGAGATTTTGGTTGTTGTTGTTGATTTTGGTCACTGATGTGCCTGGTACCTTCTACCTGGTAGATGGTCAGTATAGAAACGTTTCTTGAATGAATAAATATAGAAAATAAACAAGGCCGTGCGCGGTGGCTCAAGCCTGTAATCCCAGCACTTTGGGAGGCCGAGACGGGCGGATCACGAGGTCAGGAGATCGAGACCATCCTGGCTAACACGGTGAAACCCCGTCTCTACTAAAAAATACAAAAAACTAGCCGGGCGAGGTGGCGGGTGCCTGTAGTCCCAGCTACTTGGGAGGCTGAGGCAGGAGAATGGGGTAAACCTGGGGGGCGGAGCTTGCAGTGAGCTGAGATCAGGCCACTGCACTCCAGCCTGGGCGACAGAGCGAGACTCCGTCTCAAAAAAATAAATAAATAAATAAATAAAATAAAAATAAAAAAATAAACAAACAAAGTAGTGAAGGAAAAGTAGAAAGTATTCCAGTAAAGAAATAAGATAAAAGTTGAAACAAAGACATAAAGTAGCTATTCTAAGAGAAAAAACTATCAGTGTAATAAGTTATTGGAAAATGCACTTGTGGTTTGATGAGAAAAGTTAAACAATGAAATGTTAAGATTTTTAAGTAGTTTGCATTCTGAAACTAGGTCAGAGGACATTTGTGAATCTCTGTGGATAAAGAAAATTCAGCCAACTAATTAAATATAGTGAGCTAATAACCAATTTTCGTAACAGTCTAGTAGTAGAGAAATTACATATAGGTAAATGTCAGACAGTGTTAGGAGGGCTGGATACTTAACGTGTCATTCATGTTAGTGCAGCAAAGGCTGACACAGGTCTTTGCACCATGAGTAATGGCAATAATGTTAAAAGAAGTTCTTTATGGAGACTCAGGTTAGGTGGCTTTATGGAGACTTTAAAATTGTGTCATGGGAGTGGTTAAACATTTGGAGATTTGCTTTAATAGACACTGTTCTAAAGTGTTAGAATACATCACAGTCACCTAAGGACCATGTAATGGATAAGGAGGTTTTTGGGAGAATTTTTGAGGACTCTCCATGTCTAATCATGGCTAACTCTGAGCCATCTTCAGGAAGATCCATGCCAAACAAATCATATGCCAATAATTTTGGGATGTTTATTGATGATTTGGAAGTTCTTAGAACGATCTGATAAAAAATTTGTGCTGGAATTCCTATACCCTGGTAAATGGCTATCTAGGCATGCATGTTTATGTAATAATAATAGAGTTTTTAAAAAGGGGATATATTTTACAATTTTTTAAGGATTGATTGATTGGTATATTTGTTTTACTGTGCTGTTGTTAACTATTTTGACTCTTGCTCATGGCGCTGAGTGCTGACATTGGCGGGGCCAGGCTATCCTGTTTATAAAGATACGGAGGGCAGGCCTTTACCGTTCCTAAACTGTTTGTATCTTCACGGACAAAGTCCAGGCAGACAGGCATGCAGCATTAATGACGGAGCCCCACATGGCGCCCGAGTTGTGTGGAGGGAGACTCCGTCCGGGTCTGGGATGTTCAAGGCCCAGACACGCAGGTGATACATGAGTGCCAGCGAGGTCTCAGGACTTGGGAATTAGAGGGAGGAGCGGGGCCTGTGCAGATGGAGGGAAGTGGGACCCGGAGGATGACCTAACCCTAAGCCTAACCCTAACCCTAACCCTAAGCCTAACCCTAACCCTAACCCTAACCCTAACCCTAAGCCTGAGCAATGCTGGAGCTGGGCGGGGAAGCACTCCCAGGCTGGGGGGTGGCTGCTCTGAAGCTGCAACTCAAATCATGAGGTTGGAGAGGCTAAAAAGAGCTAATGCTTGGAAAGCTTTGAGCACCAGCTCGGGACTTTGGGTGGTGGGGTGGGAGGCTTGGGAATTCCTGCTGGGAATCATCAGGCCTGGGTGTGTCGAGCTGGGCAGGAACGGGAGGTGCTATGGGCGCAGGAAAGAGGCAGTGAGTCCTGAGGCTCCCCAAAGGCGCAGGAATGGGGCAGTGTGAGGAGGCGCCCACGGTGCTGCAAGGAATAGACACCAAAAGGCCAAGGAGAAAGGAGCGGGGAAGGAGCCACAGCACCCATGCAGGCACCTGGGTGACGACAGAGGAGCTGGGCTGGATCCCCGGCCACTGGGAAATGCAGAGACAGGTATGGACGGAGTCAGCCTGGAGGAGAGAGTTGAAGTTTGGAAAACGAAACAGAGGGAGATTCTATTAGAAGCCACACTTTCGCCATCAGGGAACATAAAACTGCTGGCCAAGGTCTGGCCAATCGTGAAGGGGACACATAGGGTGAGAAAGGCCATCCATCCATTGGTCAGGGCCCTGCAGGTGGGGGAGTGACAGCAGGTGTTGGACCCTTAGGTGACAGACCTTTGCGGCAATCCCACCATGAAGCTCTCACGTCTCACCTCCAGGATGGGAGTCCAGGCATGAGGAGCGGGAGCCAAAGATGGTGACAGTCTCCATCTTTGGGGGAAGGCGCCGGAGTCAGGCTTCCTAGCCAGTGGGATGGAAGCGTGGTGGCCTCATCTACACCAGGGGCCTCCTTCGGACAATCCTGCCTGTGTGATGCATTCCCTACGGGAAGACCGAGCTCTGGGCAGCTTTCAGCAGGTGGGCTGGAAGTCCTGGCCACTCACAGGGTAATGATACTTCAGGCCTGCCTCACTGACTGTGTTTGTGAAGAAGTCTCACCTCTCTTCTCTTCCTCTTCGTCCGCCTTTGTTGCCCCAGCATTTCACATCCTCGTGGTGAAGGGTGACAGGAAACCCTCTAGGTGTGCAGGGATCTCTGGTACATGTATCAGGTGGCAAATCTGAGACTGTTCCAGGGTACAACGTTCCACTGCAATGGAGGGACGTCAGCCTCAAGCCAGCTTAGGAACAGGCAGGGTTCTTACACCACCCCCCGCGTGGTAAAAATGAGCCCAGTTCGCATTTCTGTAGTCCGCCTTTGGTCATTCCTTCTATTTATTCAGCTAAAACTTGGTACCTGAACAAAGCTAAATAAAATCTTGGCATAGTGTGCTGCCTATCACAGAGGAGGACTGAGGACTGAGAGATACTATCTCTTGAAAAATAAGACCATTTTACAGAAATGGTAACAACATTGGTAGCAGCAACATCTCTCTTCAAATACAGTCACATAGTAATTACAGTAAAAATTTAACCCGAGGAAAAAGGAAAGGAAACTTGAAAAATAATATGTGCATTTTTAGATCATTTTGATAAAACAAAGAGGGAGGCCGGGAGGCTGGGCTCTGAGTCCAGGAGCATCCCGAGAAGTGAATGTCGATTTTGCGAATGCATCATGCGTGGGGCAAGGATAAGTTCTCCTCACAGATGACTCCAATCAGTCCTCCAAGCCCTGCGTGGCTTAGTGAATATTTCCAGGGCCTTTCAAATGGGGCCCTCAGTCACTCTTTGGAGGGAAGTCTGGGGAGCAGTGAGGAGCCAAGGAAGGGGCTCTACTCGGACTACTCTGCACCCTGACACATAGTGCAGGGGTGAGTGTCCAGGTCAGAAGTGTGGCCTGTTGGTGGGTGAGGGCATTTTCCTGGGGGGACTGCTGTGAAACTCAGGCACCTGGCGACAAACCACCCCAGGCAGTTTTTTCCCAGGGCAGGGGATGGCTGTCCTCTGGAGAGGGTGACCCTTCTTTCTTCGACTGGCCTCCGAGGTGCTCCTCTCTCCATGGGGCCCGTGGTATACCCCTATCTTGGAAGGGAGGCCTGACAGGGAGGGGAGTTCCTGAGCCACCTCTGGTTCCCACCTCCCCTGGTTAAAACCTCCCAGTATCAAAAGAAACCTGGGGTGGCCACAGGGGCAGGTGCAGAGGGACTACCAGTCCAGCTGCCACTGCTCCCCAGCTCTGGGCCAGCGCTTCCCCTAGCACCCCTGAGGAGCCCTCTCTGCATCTCAAGGAGGGAGAGGGAACCTGGCTGAGAGTGCCTGGAGGCTTGAGCAGAGGGTCCATCATATTACACAGAATGAGTAAATGGCACAAAAGAGCATTTCATGAAGCTATAGGAGGAACACCCGTGCTGGGTGCCGTGCTCACATACATGCGAGGGGTGTGGTGTACTTGCCCTCTCTAAAAATCTTTGATATCTTGAGGCATTGGAGAATTGAAAGACATCACCATGCAACAGAAAGAGAACAAAAGGACTTTGTGCCATTGTATCAGGATCTGAAAACTTGTATACACAGAACCTCTATGTGAGGCTCAGAGACAACCGCAATGGACCAGTCTGGAGTGAGCCAGGGTGGACATGCTGTGGAGATGGTCTCCTGTCTATAACTGTCCTCCGTGTCCTCCGGGCATACAGGGAACAGGATTAAAGGCGCCAGAGATGTGGGTCCCTACAGCGATCTTGGACCTGCATAGAACACTGGATCATGCAACAAGCAGCCAGCAAAGTTCCAGAGGAGGACGGAGTTGGAGTGTGCAGCCCTCAGCAGGACTTTGGAGGCCTGGGCAACACCAAGAAGCAGAGAGGCTTGCAGCGCAGTTCTGGGCTCTGCGGCACGTTGGCATGGGATCTGCAGCAAATTCAGTGAACGGCAGGCAGGGCCTGGGCGAGCTGTTGAAAGTTGCCGTTGTTTACGGTCAGTCTCGGATGCGAAGGCCCTGGAAGAAGACGCTAAGCCTTGTGGAAGGAAGACGCGGCATGAGGAGTCTTCCTGCAGTGGTTGCCCTCGAGAAGAAACACGAGGCATCCTTGCACCTGGCCGAGGCTCACGGCCTGGGGCCCGGGCCCTGCAGCCGAGCTGCTGTGGAATACCTCAGCCTGGATCCCGAGGTGGTGGGTGTGACGGTGGGAGCACCGGCGAAGAGCTCCCGTGCTTCAGGAGGACGCATTGAAGGCAAGGTGGAGCGGACGGGCTCTCCGTGGACTCCTTCTGTCAGTGCCACGCACGCCACCGCGCCGTCGCCACCTGCAGGGCCGCGATCCCTCTGTGGGGTGTGTCACGGAGAGGGAGGGCGCGGCCCCGGTAAAGAGCGTGCGCAGCCCTTAGCGGAAAACACCTGCATTCCAGAAGAGCCTGGGAGAGATGCGCGTCCTCACCTACGGCAGCAAAGATTGTCTGGCGCTCTCCGGGCTGCCGAAATTGGTGCCTTTGGACCAGCTGCTGGAGCAGGACCTCGGTGTGGCTGGGGTGGGATCTCCTGCCACCTCGGTGATTGAGTCCAGAGCCAGGCTCGCCTGCATGAATTCATGCCAAAGAAATACCGCCTGCTGCTTTAAAGGAGAGACGAAGCTGGGGACCGACTGCAGCTGGAGCGTTCCTGTCATCTGTTGGTGCCTCTACTGGAGAGGCCCCTGGATGAGGCTACGCTGAAGAAATAGAAGACTGGGTCTTTCTTGTGCTCCCTTAGAGGAACTGTCCCTCACCCAGGACAGTGTGTGGCCTTTCTGAGCCAGTTCAAGGAACTGTGGCCATCTCACATAAAAGACACTTCCTCAGCTACTGAAGGTGGCCGCCTCACTCTGAGCGGCGTTTTGCAAACTGTAAGAAAAGGCTTCACATCCTTCCTTTGCTAAATCTCACCTTTAACAACGAAAGCGACTTCCCTTGCTTTTCTGGTTCGTTAAACAAATGTTTCATTTTAAAGAAACCCAAAAATCTAGGAATGTCACATCCTTGCAATTTTAAGAGTCCACTAGTACAGGGTTATCAAAAATGCAAGTGGAAAAGCCTGTCGGCCAGCGACTCAGCAGATTGTCAACATAAATAAAATGCCCACTGGGTGCCACGTGCCACTTTACCTCCAAACCTCATAGCAGTACTATGGGGCAGGAGCTCCTGTTTCTAGTTTATAGGGGAAGACTTGAGGTCCTGGGGCTTTAAGCATCTTGTACAGGCAGATTTGTCTGACTTCAGAGAACCTGCACCAACAAACTGAAAGATGTTGTTTCTGCTCGTGTCCAGTTAGGGCGTGGGCAAGTGTATGACGGAAGAACACTATCAGCCTCCATGGGAAACACCCCAGGAGCCGATGTGGGTCCAAATATACAGTTCATAGCTGCTGAATAAAAGCCAGGGTAAGTGCACAGCAGGGTAAGTGCAACGAGCGTACTTAAAAAGACCTACACATCATAGTTTGTGGCATGTGAGGTTGATCCTCTATGGGAAAATAGATCAAATTACCAAAATGATTAAGTTACATCTGTAAAACATAGTCTCAGATCAGTTGACCCCAGACCAGCCCATACCCACACGTCGCCGAGCGAGCCCACTCAGGGCCCTTGGGAGGAAAAACTGGAGGACGAATCGTTCACTTAGTGCCTGAGGTAGTTCAGGTGCTTGTCTCCTCCAAGTCTCATGTTGAGATTTGGTCCCCAGTGTTGGGGGTCGGACCTGGTGGGAGGGGTTGGGTCACGGGGGTGGATCTCTCATGCATGGGTGGGTGTTGTCCTTGCAGTAATGAGTGACTTCTCTGTCAGTTCACATGAGACCTGGTTTTTAACTACAGAGTGGCACTTCCTCTCCTATCTCTCTTGCTCCCTCTCACACCACGTGATGCCAGCTCTCCTTCACCTTCTGCTATGTGTAGAAGCTTCCTGAGGCCTCACCAGATGCGCATGCTGGTTCCATGCTTCTTGCACAGCCTGCAGAGCTGTGAGCCAAACAAACCTCTTTTCTTTATAAATCACCCAGCCTCGGGGATTCCTTTATAGCGGTGCAAACGGACTAATACAGTGCATGAAGGTGAAGTATTTATTACTGGTTAAGAGTCAGATCTGGGAGGGATCTCCAGATGCTGCAGATGGGGGGCCTTCTCTATGCCAAGTGCCCTGCCCCATGTCTACCTGAATCCATCTTTGAGCCCAGAGACTCTCAGTCAGAGACCACAGGCACACAGTCCTGTAGCCCCTGCAACTCCGTCTCTGTTGTGAAGAAAACACAGGATGACAAGCAAAGCAAAGCAATCCTCATGAGTCTGATGATTTATGTCACACCGTGGCTCACCTGTGATGTGTGGAGCTGCAAATGAACTCACGTCCGTCCGCCCATGTCAGAGGGAAGAAAACCAGGGTTGAAGTCCAGAAATAAAGATCCTCGGTACCCAACTCAGGGACTGCTTTAACTCTTGGAATTTAGATTCATCCCCAAAGAGTCCACGTTCCTAATGGCGAAGATTGAACCCTAATGAAAAGATTGATAGAAAATTCTGATTCAGCTTGGCTCTGTTTTCATGTGCAAATTATTCTTCTTAATTGAGGCCAAGGTATATTTTAAAATCTTGCTTTTCGGTCCTGAGGGCTGTTGCAGTGCTTTAAAGTCTGGAGGGGACAGCCCAGAGTGTGAGATTTTTCTCTAAGAGACTGATTTTATGATTAATTTAAGTATCCTGGGCCAGCGAATTTCTTTGAAGACGACATTCACAGTAACTAATATAGGAGTCGAAGTCCACTGGGACTGAGCAAAAAACCAGCCAGGGGTTCAGCCAGAATTCAAAGCACCTTTGATGAGAACTCTGGTTTTCCAGTGACACACTCCTCTCTAGTCTCTGAGGTGGAGTACGAAAAACACAAGCATTTGAGCAGGCAGGATCTTTTCACCTCCGGAAGGGGGAATAGACTTTGTCTTCCATTTGCTCCCTTAGACCAGATGTCACCTCTTCCAGGATGGCTGCTGTCCCCAGTCCTGTCTCAAGGAGGCCTGTGACATCTCTCCCACCCCTGGCAGTTCACGGAGGGCTGGAGTTGTTCCCAACAGTATCAAGTAGGCATAATCATCCTGATATCTTTCATTTCTAAAATGAGGACACGAAAGTAATAGGGAGGTTAAACTACTCACCCAAGGTTGTGTGACCTGGAACGGGAGGCTGGAATCCAAGCCCACTCTGGTTCCCCAGCTCAGGTTTATTTTACAACACCAACCGGTTTCAACATTTATTAAAGTCAGGGAACTGTTTTGTCAAATGAGATTGACAATGGAAATCCAGTCTGTATGTCTAGGAATCGGAGCTGGGTGTGGGGGCCAGGTCTCTGGGGTGCCCTCACTTTTCCTCCTTGGGTTTCCGGAGACAACTGGAGTCGCACGTACCTCACCGCACCGAATGGAGAGCAGCAGGGTGGCAGGGAAGTGCACTGTCTCTGTGCTTGGCCACTGATGGCGCACCTGGCCCAGCAAGGTCCTGGCAACCGATGTCCGTGACATAGTAACTCCTCAGGATTCCAATACTGTTGTGTGATGATTCTGGTACGAGTATAATGTACACAGTCCCTCTTAATGGTTATGGGGTTGCTCTGCTGTCTTTTTCCAATCTTTATGTTCCTCCTCCAGCAAAAAGTAGGGAAAACGATCTTGCTGTTGTCAGCCACAATCGTGTACACAAAATAGAATATTTAAGGCCATATAAATAGAATCTGGCTTTTAAAAAATGCCTTAATAAAGTAGCATAGGGTCCGGGCGCGGTGGCTCAAGCCTGTAATCCCAGCACTTTGGGAGGCCGAAAGGGGTAGATCATGAGGTCAGGAGATTGAGACCATCCTGGCTAACACGGTGAAACCCCGTCTCTATTAAAAAATACAAAACACTAGCCGGGCGAGGTGGCGGGCACCTGTAGTCCCAGCTACTCGGGAGGCTGAGGCAGGAGAATGGCGTGAACCTGGGAGGCGGAGCTTGCAATGAGCTGAGATCAGGCCACTGCACTCCAGCCTGGGCAACAGAGCGAGACTCTGTCTCAAAAAAAAAAAAATAAATAAATAAATAAATAAATAAAGTAGCATAAAATGGGGGGAAGTGGGGTGAGCCTCAGCGGTTGTTCTGAGGACAGCAGCAGTGACCACAGCTGCAGGTTTCAGAGCAGCATCCAGCACACAGTGTGCATGTTTGCAGGGCAGACCATAGGAGAGTCTGTGCTCACCAGTTTATAGGACAGGCCTCACTGTCCTGTTGGCTGCTGCAGAATCCAGCACCCTGGTGTCTTGGTTCCTGCTCATTCCATGTGTCCCTTAGGGGCCACCTGTGAGTCCTCTGGGGCTACATTGTCCTCATCTGGGACCAGGCCTGGCAAAGCCAGGGTCTGAGTCCATCCTCACACTGTTAATAATGACATCCCCGAGACTGGGTAATTGATAAGGAAAGAGGGTTAATTGACTCACAGTTCAGCATGGCTGGGGAGGCCTCAGGAAACTTACAATCATGGTGGAAGGGGAAGCAAACATGTCCTTCTTCACGTGGCAGCAGCAAAGAGAAATGCAGAGTGAAGAGGGAGGAAGCCCCTTATAAAACCATCAGATCTCATGAAAACTCACTCGTTATCATGAGAAGAGCCTGGAGGTAACTGCCCCATGATTCAATTACCTCCCACCAGTTCCCTCCCACGATACCTGGGGATTATGGGAACTACAATTCAAGATGAGATTTGGGCAGGGACACAGCCAAACCATATCAGCCAACGACCAGAGGAGAGGGAAGGAGAAGGCTGTGGAGGGTCTCATCTTAGCAGGTCCCATGCTCTGTGCAGATGTCGCACACACATCCACTGTCCAGGCCACACCACGAGGCCATGCCGACGGCGGGGCTACAGGAAGGCCAATCCTCCAGATGCTGGAGAGAAGAGATTGGATATTGGTGAGCAGCACTGCTTGCTAATGCATCACTTAATAACTATTAGCCTGGAGAAACCCCATCTCTACTAAAAATACAAAATTAGCTGGGCGTGGTGGCACAAGTCTGTAATTCCAGATACTCGGGAGGCTGAGGCAGGAGAATCACTTGAACCCAGGAGGTGGAGGTTGCAGTGAGCCAAGATCGCGCCATTGTTGCCATTGCAACAAGAGCAAAACTCCATCTCAAAAAAAACAAAAAAACAAAAAAAAGACTATTAGCCGTGACTAAACATTTACTCAGAAGGGGACGGGATCATCAGGTATGTCATGTAACACGGATGCTATACACAGGGTCTTTGTTTTAAAATCCGAAGGAAAGTCGAGATTAATTTTGATTTATTTCACTCTATTTTTGGCCTTCAACTATGTTCTTGTGGGTAGCCACTTTACAGAAGCTCTAGGTAGATCAAGTCCAATAAAAAGAAATGAAGGATGAATGTAGCATTATATAACTCAATTTTAAGATTGTGCTTATTGGCTGTATTGAGAAACCCCAACAGCCATGCATATTATTTATTGACCAAAGCTCTTTTCCTTTCTTTTGCAACAGATGGAATCACAAAGACTTCATTGTGTGTTGGTGCTCACACTGTCTCCTGGCAGTGGCTGTGTGCTGACACCAGATTCTGTGCCACTGATAACATGATTGAGAAATAGCTCATAGTTTTTTATGCCATTTGCCATGGAGCCTGTCCCAGGAGTGTGAGTTTCACCTGTCATAGAGTCTGTTGCCGGGCTTATGGAAAACTGGATATATCTGGTGATAATTTCACTAATCAATACAATCAACCCCTTATGCCACTCTGGTCCGGGTAATTTATCACAGACATTCCAATTACTTTCCCTCCATAAGTGAAGTTTCTGCTTCAGTATTATAAAATGCAGCATTGTTCAGAACTAAGGTGACATTTAGGAAGGACAAACAATGGGAAGGAAAACTTCCCTGGGGGGCGTGTAAGGCTAGTGAGGGGTAGAGATGAAAGGTAAAAGGAGTACAAGGATGGGGCCTAGAAGTGGGGGTGGACAGGGAGGCACCTAGGGATGTTTTCTCTTGGTCAGCAGAAAGATGCCCATCTGGCATCGGCCAGCTGTGCCAGCCCTCTCTGTGTACACAGCATAATGCATGTGGTAGCAGGTGCACCGTGCGTGTCCACATCTCTTCTCCTCTTTGCTACCACCCAGCTCGGTCTGCTGCCAAACCAGGACCCCAGTGGGCTTGTTAGTAATAGATAGATGGGTGGATGGGGGGACGGAGGGAGGGAAAAAGGGAGGGAGGCATGGATGGGTGGAGTGGAGAGCCGTAACCCAGTGTTCTTGGTTGAGAGAGGCTGGATGGCATGGTGACTAAGAGCCAGCCCTGCGGGGCTGCACACAGCCTGGGTTTAAATCCCCGTGCCCAGCATCCTCCCCACATGGCCCCCCGCCTCAGTCTTTCCAACCGTAAAATGTCAATAATAATGGGCCATGGTGAGGACTGAGTGAGTTAATCCAGGAGCAGAGCCTGGCTCAGCGTCTGCTGTGCAACCGTGACTATCTCCCCAGTCGCTCCTCACTCCGTGGCTGGCCTCCTGGCTGCTTGAGCTGCAGCAGAGCTGGGCTGGAGAACGATCGTGCAGACTCCCATTCAGAGCACACATCACATGGGCACTGGACAGAGCACTGGGAAGCAGAGAGTCAGCTCAAAGTTTTTATAGTTTCAAAACACTTCCTCACCTCTGACCTCGGCATTCCAAGGAAGCCCGTGGACGGGGCTCTTGGCAGTGAGTGAATGGAGTCTTTAAGGAGCACTCCAGCCGCCTTTCCCTGGGGCGACCGTGGCTCAGCACACATCCTAAGGCTCAAGGCCTTCAGGGCCAGGGTCTTCTCATGAGGCCCCCTCTGTGCATCCATCTGTTCCGCAAGTATTTGTTAAGCACCTACTGTATGCATGTGTGTGGTTTGGAGTCTGCCATCTCTACCTTCATTCTGAGTCAGGTCTTTTCCTATGAAATGTTTATCTTTCTGTTCTACACTGTGTGGTCTTGACGCTTGCCAGGGAATCAGGGTTGGGTTTGGCAGGCATGAGCCTGGAACCTTCCAGAACGGTGTGGGAGGTAACAATGAGTGATTACAACATGGCTCTTGATTCTCTCCCCTCCTCACACCTAACCTCATTTTCTCACCCTTAACCTAGGGTTCCTTAACTCCAGATCTGGGTGAATTTTCCTGAGGAGGGTATAAGGAGTGATATGGGACAATAGAAGGTTCTGGAAGGAAAACTCGAACATTCCACTGAGTCCTCAAGTGAGCAGAATGGCTATCATGAGGGTGTGCAGTTGTTCTACAACTTTATCTGTATGTGGGTGGGGTTGGGTGCGGTGGGTGGGGTTGGGTGCGGTGGGTGGGTGCCAGGAATGGAGTGGGACCATCTGGGTCATTCCGTGTCCCTTAATACCAGAATGACCCTGTCTGGACCTGGGGCAAGCTGATCTGAAGCAGAGAGACAGGCAGTCTCTGCAGGGAAGGCTTTCCTGACTTCAGGGTCTTCGTTGGGCTGGGCCTTGACGTGATTTCTGTTCCCAAAGCGGATGAGCAGTGTGGAGGATGGGGAGGAGCCCACTCTCATGTGTCTGTGGGGTCTGCGGGGAAATAGTTCTGCAGACTTGGAAATAATGAAAGTGAAACTGCACATTGAAATAGAAAATGGATTATAATATCACAATCAATGAAGCAGAGCAGAGCTAGGTCAAGAAATTCTTCCCGGAGTGAATGGTGACAACCGTCTTCTCCGCCGGCTCCAAGCACTGTTCATCACCTTTGCCCCCGACGCCTGAAATGGCACCCGAACCCCAGGTCACTGCCGTTCCCCTACACCGAACAGGCCCCTCTGTCAGAAGCCCAGCTGCACCTGCGTGTTGGCATCCCTAAAGCCCGAGGCAAGGCAGGGCTGGGAGGTGGGATGGCCTTGAAACATCTCTTGGGCAGCTTTTTAAAATGCATGCGTCTGCTTGCAGGTTTTGAACATGTCATCCAGCCCACCCCAGCCGACCCTGCCAGAGTGCTGACTCCATCTTCATTTGGGAATTGCCACCAATCACTTTCAAGAGGGGAAGAGCCAGCCTCACTCCTGTCAAAGTCCAGACCCCTCCCCATGCACCCGCCTGGGATGCCCTGTGGTGCCTCCTTCTCCCGCCCACATCTTCGTATTCACTTTCTATCCCAGATCTTTCTCACCAGTGCCCAGACGTGCTACTATTTCTCCCATCTTGGGAAAATGAAACCAAAACATTCCTTTTGGCTCATTTCTTCCCTTCCGGATCCATTCCATTTTTCCACACCCTCTCGCAGCAGACTTCTGGACAGGTGGCCTAAATCTGATGACCAGGAATCTTCCTGTGCTATACCTTCCCTTGAGACTGGTCTCTTCCTCCACAGCTGCTCGGAATGCTCCATCCTCTCCCTGAACTCTCAGTCATCTGGCCCAGCCTTCATGGCCTCCCCAGAGCCTCCCTTCCACCAGCATCAGGGACACCCCTCCGTTGGCCATCTCCCGCCTCATCAGGCTACACCTTCTCGACCCCCTTTCCTGGGTCCTTCCCTGACCTCCTGAGACCTGAGCACCCAGAAGTCCATCCAGGATCTTGTTCTCTCCACTCAACCTCCAGACTCTGGGCCTCAAGCCTCATCTCTGAGCTGATGGCTCTCCATCTGGGCTCCAGCTCCATCCCTTCTCCTGAACTTCAGACTCACAAGGGGCTCCTGGGAGCCTCCACTTAGCTGCCCAATGGACATCTCAGCAATGGCATGTCCCACATTGAAATCCCTTCCCGCAGAACCTGCTCCTGGCACTCCGCTCCCTTCCTGGTAAACTCCATGTTCCAGGTGTGCTGGCCTCCCCTAGGTGCCACCCTGGGGAGCTCTCTCTTAACCGCCACATCCACCCCAGCAGTGAATTAGGTTGACTCTAACTTCCAAATATATCCAGGACAGAATCTCTTGCAGGCCTTTTGTGCCAAATCCTAACAAAGCTCTTTAGACATTTGCCTGTCACAGGTGAGGGTCCTGGTGACCTCCAGTGCCCCGGGGCTGTCAGGGCAGCTGGCCCTGGAAGGGGGCAGAATTGTGCCTTTCTGGCTCATGCCTGCTTTCCTCATCCAGCTCAGATGGGGGCAGAGGGAGGAGGGCAATGTCAAGATGGAGTGCTCCAAGCTGGGGCCACAGAAGCAGGCTCTGTGCAAGTGGGGTGGGGGCACCCAGAGGACTTGATGCAGAACCCCTCTCTCCTCTGCCTGCACGCCTGGCTCTCACCTCCTAGGACTGCATGGTTGAGAGAGGAGTGGGCAGCTGTTTGGACACCAGCCGCCCAGTTTAGCCTTGTTCTCCTGGAGGGATTCTGAGCAGGAGTCCCAGGCTAGGAGGGGCCATCCCAGTGAAGCCTTGAGAAGAGGTGCCAGGCTTCTGAGGCCCTCTCCTGGCTTGGATAATGGGCTGGGTGGGTGACAAAGGGATTTCGAAGGCCTCAGTGGGCCCTGCTGTGGGCTCTGCCATCTTGAGGTGTTCCTGGTAGTCAACAATCCAGGCCTGCACTCGGAGGGTTCCATCTACAGCAACAGGCTCTGGACATGGAGCCCAGCGGAGCCTGTGGCTGCCCAGGGACGGAGCCCACAACGTCAGTTATGCCCTCCTCTCCGCCAGGTTGCCTCAGACCATAGTAGATGGTGACAGACTGACCCGGGGGTCTGAAGGAGCTGCTGGCTGGTGTGGCATAGAGGGCATCCTCTGGCCCTGCTGTGCCACAGCCAAATCTTCACTGCTGAGCCCATTTGCACTATTTCAAGCGCACTAAGCTCATGTATTTACTTCCTACTCTCTGCCACTGTCATGGTTAATAGCAGCCTCAGTTCCCCTTCCCAGCCCATGCAGGATGACATGGGATCAGTGAGCAACAGATCCACAGCCCACCTGAAACCATGGCGAAACCAGTTTTAGGCTCCACAGATGGTGAGGAAAGGAGCCTCCTGGAGCCTCTTCCTCAGAGCACCGGGACTGCCTGGGGGCTTTGACGTCCACAGGAGCCCCATCTGCAGAGGAGAGAGGTACCATCCAGGCCCGGTAGGGAGGAGCTGGGGCCGCCTGCGCGCACGTCACTGCTGTCTCTGGGTGCTCGTCTTGTGTCTCCCAAAAGATGCTCTTTTCCAGACAGCTTGACTG
The DNA here is from genome assembly GCF_000951035.1 of Colobus angolensis palliatus. Classification (NCBI taxonomy): domain Eukaryota; kingdom Metazoa; phylum Chordata; class Mammalia; order Primates; family Cercopithecidae; genus Colobus; species Colobus angolensis. Next base: position 8,941,137 of record NW_012114488.1, read on the forward strand.
TAGGAGCAGCACCAGCAAAGCCTTCCCTCCTCCACCGTGCTAAACACCACCATGTGACGAGCAAAGCCCTGCACACTCACAGTGGGTCTTCCCATACTTACAGGTTGAATTTTGTCGGAAGGAGAGTGACCTGAAGTCAGATAATGAGCCATATTCCGCCTGGTGCCTGGCCTCACTACTGGCTCTCTAAAATTGATGTGGAATGTTTAGATGGATGTTGGATGCAATACCTAATGATCCTTCTCTTAAGAATACACATTTCAGTGGCTCTTTGTCGTTCCCAGTAAGAGAAACGCAACTGAAACTAAATTGGGATTCTATTTCTCAGGGATGAGATAAGCAAACAACTGAAAGGGGTGAGAATGCATTCTGTTTGGAGGTGCTGTGGAAAGCAGGCACTCGTGCGTTGTCGGGAGATATGCAAAATGGCATTCCAGCTAGGGAAGGGAATCTGGTATTGTCCATATCAGCCCACGTGCCAAATGACATCCGTGCACCACTCATGGTGCCATGTATGTAATAGCACAAGCCTGGGAGAGGAGCAGACATCAATCCATCCAGGGCTGCTTAACTTATATGCAGCTCTAGGAAAAGAATGAGAAAGAGCTCTGTGTATGGATGAGGAATGATCATCAGAATATGACGTTCAGCAAGAAAAGCAATATGCTGCGCTGCGCGCATGGAGGGGAATAAGAATACAAATTAGCACTGCTTGCATCTTCGTAGACATAGACAGGTGAGCCAGACCCATTGCACGTGGCACAGCAGAAGTTGTGACGAGGGACCTGCTGGATGCGGGTGGAGTGGGAGTGAGACCTGCTGAACACATCTTTAAATATCATTTAAGTATTTGAGCCATGGAAAGTATGATTGGACTAAACCGAAAGTTAGAGATTAAGTAACAACAGTTCATGACTCAGGTTCTACCTCTCTCTCCTCTGCCTGCCGCATCTTTTGAAGCCCAGTTCATCCTGAAGCTTCCCATCAGATTGAATCCCTGCCCCAGCGTCCCCACCACACAGTTTGTACACTTATTATAGCATCCATGGCATTCAGCCTGGCGTGATAGTTAGTAATTAACCTGCCTGTCTCCCTTAAATTATGCCTTTCGTGGAGGGAAGGTTCTCATAATGCTCATTACAGCACTTTGCACAGAGTGAGTGACTCCACAGGTATTTGTTGAATGCATGAGTAGTTTAGAGACTCCCAAGAAGGTTCACATCTTCATTAGGTGGTTCTGGAACTTTGTTAGGGACTGGGACTCTCTCTAGGATGAACTGGGGTGCCCGAGGATCTCTGGGAGCAAATCACAGTCTCTGGACTGGCCATGGACATCCTCAGGCCTCCTCCAGGCCCACGTTCTGCTGGTCCTGGGGGAGCCGTGGATGGGGGGGAGAGGGGGACTCACTTTACTGGTTAAGTCCCATCCCTGTCTCAGGGGAACGAAAATTCTACTGTCCAATACAAAGTCAATGACGTTTACTGCATTGCATGTTTCTAATTGACACAACGTGTCTACACAATGCTAAATAGATGAAGAATTTCATAAATTAAGAAAATGTTCAGCTAATGAAAATTAACAAGAATAATTAATGAGACATTTGACTTGATCCATGTTCAATCAACTTGACGGATCTCTTTTACACTCAGAAGCTCTTACTGGGGGAACTTACTATGTGCAGGCTGAGCCAGGGTGTGCGGGTGTCATCACCGCAGGCTGACATAGCCCTTGTCTGCTGGGCAGTGGGGGACCTTGAGGGCTCATCTGAAGGTGGCCAGTGCTAAGACGGATGGCCGTCTAATGACACCCCTTAGCGTCCCAACAGGGCTCAAAAGTAGGAAGAGTGGACAGGCACTGGGGTCCTCATGTCACCTTTCTGTCTCCCTGACCTTAACGTATCAGGGGTGTGGCCCGGTAACATAAGGGCCTCTGCTGGATAAAACTGAAGGCTGCTTTGGAAGCATCCCCTCTTACTCAATGATTCATGACAATCAGATCGCGGAATTGATCTGAGGCAGGAAGGGCTTTTCCAGGTCACAGCAGCGAGCCTGTCCTCAGGCCGCAGCAGCCCCTGCTGCTCTGGGGTGCAGACAAAGGCTCACTGTGTCCTCAAGTTGCCTCTTTCTGAATGATCGTTTTCCATTTAAAACTTACCAGTCAACCAAAATCCAATTCTCCTTGTGTGCTGCGTTACCTTGAACTTGTCCCCACTACCAGGACGAGCCCCACCCGCTTCTGCCTGCGTGCCCCTGGCACCGCACTGATGGATTCCAACATACTTGCTGGCACCCCTGCTCCCAGGCCCCAGTGAGAGACGTGGAGTGAGAAAACAGCAACGGCAATAACATTACCAATGAATGTTCGATGAGGGCCTGGATAAGGGCCTTCTGTATTAAATGTGCTTTATGTTTGTATTTTTTAAGTGTTACATGTCGTAATTAATTTAATTTTCTCAGCAGCCCTCTGGGGTAGGCTCCACTACCATCCACATTTTACATGAACATGGAAGCACAAACTGGGTGAGCCCCCTGGCCTGGCGCACGCAGCTCACGCACGGCGCACACCGCACAGTTACTCCACCACTCCGTGGGCTGGTCCCAAAGAAACAGTTTCATTTACCTGCAGCATTTTTTTTTTTAAAACATTTTCAAAGAGAAAAATACTTCTGAGCTCATACCTGAGTTTTGCTTTAAAGTTGTACAAAAAGTTAAAAATAAATAAAAAGCCCTAAAGTCATTTTTAAAATTTCAGCATTTGGAGCTATGAACACGTAAGTTTGAGGAGTTCACGCCTGGCGTTGCGATGGTTCAAAGGTGTAAACACACTAGAACCTTTCCGTGACAAGCTACGCTAAATACAGCAGGGCTGGACCCTCCCCAAGGGTCTCTATACCTGTAAATACAGAAAAATGAGTCCTAACATGTTTCCTCTTATTCTGCAGTGTGAAGCTGAGTCTACACTGGAAGCCCTGGGTCCGCTGAGGCCTTGCCATCCCAGCGTGGCCCTGCAGTGGCCTCCCCAGGAGCTGGTTAGAGATGCTGATCCCTGCCCTGCCCCTGTCCCCCAACTCAGAACCCTCCTTAAAGAGATGCCCAGGGGATCGTGTGCATGATGACATTTGAGAAACTCCACTCTAAGATACAGGTCTTAATTTCTGAGATCTTTTCTAAGCCTTAAAGTTTTATGATTCATTCTGTCTTTGAAACTCTGGTTGTGATGAAACTGAGGTTGGCATGGTTAATTGGCCACCATAATTCGTGACAGGGAGGCTTCCTTGGGACTACTGTTGATGCCCAACCCAGAGCACTAGCCACAGCCACTCAGGATTCTCCTTTGGTTGATTATTATTTTTTTAAGAGACAGGGGACACTACTGATATGGCTTGGCTGTGTCTCCATTCAAATCTCAACTTCAGTTGTATCTCCCAGAATTCCCATGTGTTGTGGGAGGGACCCAGGGGGAAGTCACTGAATCATGGGGGCTGGTCTTTTCCACGCTATTCTCATGACAGTGAATTAGTCTCACGAGATCTGATAGTTTTATCTGCTTTTGCTTCTTCCTCATTCTCTTTTGCTGCCACCATGTAAGAAGTGCCTTTTGCCTCCCCCAATGATTCAGAGGCCTCCCCAGCCATGTGGAACTGTAAGTCCAATTAAACCTCTTTTTCTTCCCAGTCTCAGGTATGTCTTTATCAGCAGTGTGAATACAGACTAATGCAGTAAATTGGTACCGGTAGAGTGGGGTGCTGCTGAAAAGATACACCAAAATGTGGAAGTAATTTTGGAACTGGGTAACAGGCAGATGTTGGAACAGTTTGGAGCGCTCTGAGGAAGACAGGAAAATGTGGGAAAGTTTGGAACTTCCTGGAGACTTGTTGAATGGCTTTGACCAAAATGCTGATAGCGACATGGACAATAAGGTCCAGGCTGAGGTGGTCTCAGATGGAGATGAGGAACTTGTCGGGGACTGGAGTAAAGGTGACTTGTTATGTTTTAGCAAAGACACTGGCAGCATTCTGCCTCTGCCCTAGAGATTTGTGGAACTTTGAACTTGAGAGAGATGATTTAGGTTATCGGGTGGAAGAAATTTCTAAGCAGCAAAGCATTCAAACTCTGTCTTGGGTGCTGTTAAAAGTATTCCGTTTTAAAAGGGAAACAGAGCATAAAAGTTCAGAAAATTTGTAGCCTGATGATGCAGTAGAAAATAAAAACCCATTTCCTGCGGAGAAATTCAAGCCAGCTGCAGAAATTTCGTGAGTAGCAAGGCGCCTAATGTTAATCCCCAAGACCATGGGGAAAATGTCTCCAGGCCATGCCAGAGACCTTCACAGCAGCCCCTCCCATCACAGGCCTGGAGGCCCAGGAGGCAAAAGTGGTTTCATGGGCCAGGCCCAGGGTCCCTGTGCTGTGTGCAGCTTAGGGACTTGGTGCCCTGTGTCCCAGATGCTCCAGCCATGACTGAAAGGGGCCAACGTACAGCTCAGGCTGTGGCTTCAGAGGGTGGAAGCCCCAAGCCTTGGCAGCTTCCACATGGTGTTGAGCCTGTGGGTGCACAGAAGTCAAGAACTGAGGTTTGGGAACCTCCACCTAGATTACAGAAGATGTATGGAAACACCTGGATGCCCAGGCAAAAGTTTGCTGCAGGGGTCGGGCCCTCATGGAGAACCTCTGCCAGGGCAGTGCAGAAGGGAAATGTGGGGTTGGAGCCCTCACACAGAGTCCTTACTGGGGTACTGGCTAGTGGAGCTGTGAGAAGAGGACCATTGTCCACCAGACCCCAGAATGGTAGATCCACCAATAGCTTGCACTGTGTGCCTGGAAAAGTCACAGACACTCAACACCAGCCCATGAAAGCAGCTGGGAGGGAGGCTGTACCCTGCAAAGCTACAGGGGCAGAGCTGCTGAAGACCATGGGAACCTACCTCTTGCATCAGCATGACCTGGATGTGAGACATGGAGTCAAAGGAGATCATTTTGGAGCTTTAAAATTTGACAACCCCACTGGGTTTTGGACTTGTATGGGCCCTGTAGCCCCTTTGTTTTGGCCAATTTCTCTCATTGGGAACAGCTGTATTTACGCAATACCTGTACCCCTATTGTATCTAGGAAGGAACTAGCTTGCTTTTGATTTTACAGGCTCATAGGTGGAAGGAACTTGCCTTGTCTTAGATGAGACTCTGGACTCTGGACTTTTGGGTTAATGCTGAAGTGAGTTAAGACTTTGGGGGACAGTTGGGAAGGCATGATTGGTTTTGAAATGTGAGGACATGAGATTTGGAGGGGCCAGGGAAAGAATAATATGGTTTGTCTGTGTCCCCATTCAAATCTCAACTTCAATTGTATCTCCTAGAATTCTTACATGTTGTGGGAGGGACCCAGGGGGAGGTAACTGAATTGTGAGGGTCGATCTTTTCCATGCTATTCTTGTGATGGTGAATAAGTCTCACGAGATCTGATGGGTTTATCGGGGCTTCTGCTTTGATTTCTTCCCATTCTTTCTTGCTGCCGCCATGTATGAAGTGCCTTTTCCCCTCTGCCGTGATTCTGAGGGCTCCACAGCCATGTGGAACTGTGAATCCAATTAAGTCTCTTTTTCTTCCCAGTCTTGCGTATGTCTTTATCAGCAGCATAAAAATGGACTAATGTAACTGTGTTGCCCAGGCTGGATTCCAACCTGGATGTAACTGATCCTTCAGCCTCAGACTCCTGAATAGCTGGGACTACACTACAGGTGCATGCCACTGTGCCTGACCTGGTTTATAAACTCTTGTGATGGGTTTAGATCTTGTCTGTATTCTTTTTTTTTGTTTGTTTTTTACTATTTAAAGTGGTAGCTCAATTGTTTATTTAGCAATAAAATTTGTGGGGGAGGAGAACTAAAACTAGCTGCTTGCTTTACAGTGGCTGAGATGGAGCCAGTCGGAAGGCTGGGCCAGGCAGAGATGGACAAGCAGCTGCCTTTGAGTTGCTGTGGCAGCAACATAGCGGCCAGTGGTTTGGCAAAGAAGGTAACATCAAGGTTTGGTCAATACAGCAGGGGCAAGAGTCCAAGCAGTGCTACCCCAACTTGACAAGAGAGGCAGAGAAACCCAAGGATTCCAGCTCATCTGTCTGGACACTCCACAGCCCCCAAAGAGCCAGCACTATCTCCCTGGATCTGGGCGCCTTCCAACCTCGAGAAGACTCAGGACTGCAGAATGGTGTGCCGTGAGGAAGTTAGGAGGCAGCTAGCCTTGGAGGCTGCTCTGTGGCAACTGCCCACTTCCTGGTCCCGGCTGGCCACTGGCTCTCCCAGGCCTGCCAGCCTTGCCCAGCATCCTGCAGTCAGAAGGAGGAAGAGGAGAGAAAAGTGATAAAGGAGAGAACAAAGCTATCAACACTCTTGTTGGAGGGGCTTGAATTAAACACCCAGAATTCTGGCATGAATGGAGAGGGCTGCTCCCACAATGTCACTGTGCCATGCCTTGCATCAGCTCTCTGCATCCTGATTTTAGACAGGAGGACTCACCAATTTGAAGAAATGATGCTATTTCCAGGGCTGAGAGCCCTGAAAGAATCCAGATGGGTCTGTCTGGTGCATTGTAGAGCTGTAATGTAATGTAATGTAGAGTCTCTTATGTAACTTACTCCTGAGGCAACAATCCAGCCTCACTGCTTGCACAGCCTAACAAGCAACAAGCGGACAAACAGGTTAAGCTGCCCTCCCAGCAGGACCGAGAGTCAGGATGACCTGAGAGGTGTGAGGTTGTTCCCAAAGCACTTCCTGAAAGGCCGGCAGTAAACAACCTGAGCCGGCTTCCCAGGCTTGGCAGGCAGGGCAGCTCCGTCCCTTCTGTGGCCTTGCTGAGCAGCACAGCCCTGGCCAGCACCAGGCTGGCTGCCCGCCCTGGGGAGCGTCTCCCACCACCAAGAACCTGAGCGCAGAACATGCAGGGAACTCGCTCTCAACAAGGGGCTACTCATGCAAGCACAACACATTTCCCATTTGCTGGTGAAAAGAGTCAAACTCTGTAAAATATTTGAAGAGAGTTATTCTGAGCCAAATATGAGTGACCATGGCCTGTGACATGTGCCCAAGGTGGTGGGAGCACAGCTTGGTTATACACATTGTAGGGAGATGTGAGACTTCAATCACATACATTTAAGAAATACCTTGGTTCATCCAGAAAGGTCGAACAACTTAAGATTTTATCATGCAGATGAAACCCGCCGACCGGTAGCAGGTAGCAGGTAGCAGGCTTCAGAGAGAAGAGATGGTAAATGTTTCTTACCAAACTTCAGGTGTGTACTGATGTTCATGCTGGTCAGCTTTTCTTGAATTCCAAAAGGGAGGTGGGCGTGATGAAGCCCGTCCCACCCCCTCTTCCCATCACAGCCTGAACCAGCTTTTCAGATGAACTCTGGAGTGCCCTTGGCTGGGTTCATTCAGATGTTTGGGGGTGGGGGGAGCTTAACATTTTATTTTTTGTGTATGCATTTAAACTTGACGAAAGATGGAAAAATTAGGTTGTTGCAGCAATTTGGAGTCTAATGTTCCTAGAGAAAAGGTGGAAAATTACCAGATTCATGAGGAAGGCGAGCAAACATTTTCTGTTTATCTGCTGTGCGCAGGGTCAGGCTCTCACACCAGTCACACCCGATGTAGCCTCAGAACCAACCCCAGGAGGCAGGAGCACCCTCATTTTCCATGAAAGGCAACATTCAGCGAGGCCAAGTCATTTTCCTGACGTCGAGTGGCTTACATATTGCCAAACATTTTGCGTTGTTAATAAAAAATTTACTAAGACTGGGCTGGGCACGGTGGCTCATGCCTGTGATCCCAGCATTTTGGGAGGCTGAGACGGGCAGATCACCTGAGTCAGGAGTTCGAGACCAGCCTGGCCAACATGGGGAAACCCCATCTCTACTAAAAATACAAAAATTAGCCAGGCGTGGTAGTGCACCCCTGTAATCTCAGCTACTTGGGAGGCTGAGGCAGGAGAATTTCTTGAGCCCAGGATGTGGAGGTTGCAGTGAGCCGAGATTGCACCATTGCACTCCAGCCTGGGAGAGAGAGCAAAATTCCGTCTCAAAGAAAAAGAAAAAGAGAAAAAAAGGAAAAAAGACAGAAAAAAATATATGTATACATATTTTTACGGGTTACTAATATGAAATTTCATTTAAATGTAGTAAACATACAGGTTCTATTGCAACAGTATGTGTGAGTCTGAAAGCTGGAGCACTACGTGTGGTTGGATAAATGGGGATGGGGATTTTCAGTAAAAAATAAAGAAAAGGAAATTTTCAATATAAACTTGGAATCCCAAGGTGAGTGTAAAATGAAATCATATGGCTATTTATGTAGTGATTTTTTAAAAAATTGAATTGTGAGCTTTTCTTCCTTCAAAATTCTCAGAATGTGACAGAGATTTTTAACGAACCTCTGTGTACACAGATGCTCTCTGGCGGCTTTGCTTTTGCCCCTTACAGGAGAGTGTTTAGAAGTCTGCTCTGAAATGTTTTTAGAATTAAGACTATGTCTTCTATATGTTTAAAATGTTCTCTGTTGCATAACACATAAGAAAATGTTTTATAACTGGTTCTTAACCTTTTGGGATGGCAAAAGTCTTTGAAAACCTGAAAAGCTACCAGCCCTCTCTCCAGAAACATGCACACAAACGTAACGGCATCATTGTAAATCAACCTGCAGGAGCTTTTCGGGTGCCCCTGGAGCCTGTCCGAGCCCCACGCTCACCCACCCCAAGTGCGTAGCCCTGGCAGAGGAGGCCCTGGCCTCCTCTGTAATAGCTTTCCGTGTGGGTGTACCTTGCTGTGCCCACGGAGGCCGGGTTTACTCCCTGAGCATTTTCTCATCAGCCAAGCCTCGCCCGTGTTTTCAAGTAATCAAATAAACTGAGGGAGTGTTCTTTTCCACTGTCCTGAAAATGATTCATCTTTCCAAGTAGAAGAAAGGCTCTCTTCAGGGTGATTAATGGTGTTTGGGAGCAAAGGGCTGCAGCCGGTTGCAGCGTGACCCTAGCAGGCCAGCTCTGCTCCCTGGGGCCTGGGGAGCTGGTTGCAGCATGACCCTGGCAGGCCAGCTCTGCTCCCTGGAGCCTGAGGGTGCAGCAGCGCTGACCCTGTGCCTGTTCATCTACATGGCCAGTGCTTGTAAGTGGGGCCCGACCCGGCAGCCTCTGCTCCATGGCTAAGAGCGTTGGTTGCAGAGGATGCAACACACGGCTGGTGCAACAAACCACGCATGCTTCTCAGTTTTTCAGAGTCCACTGTCTGCGGGAGACTCAGCATTTCTCATTCCAGCGGGAACCCCAGGCTCCTCGCCTCCCGGGAGAGGCCTGTAGGACAGAGGGCTCTGAGAGGGAAAATCCTGGGGCATCCCCTTACCATTGGAACCCCAGCCCCAGGCTCAGGCTGGGGACTTCAGATCAGGGACCTCAGCATCTTGGTGGTTTGGGGAGGTCCCCTGCAGTCCTGGCATCGGGGACCTCAGCGTCTTGGTGGTTTGGGGAGGTCCCCTGCAGTCCTGGCATCGGGGACCTCAGCGTCTTGGTGGTTTGGGGAGGTCCCCTGCAGTCCTGGCATCGGGGACCTCAGCGTCTTGGTGGTTTGGGGAGGTCCCCTGCAGCGCTGGCACAAGGTCGTTGTCTCCCCAGTGCCTGGAGCTGTTGGGCTCCACTCCGGGAGCATGGAATTGGCTCTGCATCCCTTCCTTCTGTGCACCCAGGCCTGGCACACCATTGCTACATTTTCATGTTCAGTGAAGTGAATAAAACCGCATCACCCCAGCCAGGACTCAAAGTCAGGAGTAGGCACTTGCTGGATGTGTGTGGAGAGTTCAGTTTGATTCACGGGTGAGGCTTGGAGTACAGACAAGAAAGCCAAGCAGAGAAAGAGTTTGGGGTCTGCCCAGTGCCGGGCACTGGGGTCGTGAGAAGCACCTGTAGGCACAGCATAGGGTTGTTCTCCACCTGGAGGGAGGGAGAGTTTTGCTGGGGAGAGGGAGTCAGTCACTGTCTCTTTCATGCATTCCCCTTTCTTCCCAGCACTCACACATGTACACACATGTGCACACAA
>NW_012114488.1:8951354-9008313 GCF_000951035.1 Colobus angolensis palliatus
TCCTTTCCTTCCTTCCTTCCTGCTTTACTGCTTTCTTCCTCCCTTCCTTCCCTCCTTCCTCCCTCCCTTCCTCCTTCCCACTCTGCCTCCCTTCCTTCCCTCTTCCCTCCCTTCCACAGCATGGACACGAGTCAACACAATAACACACAACACAATAAGAAGTGTTTAAAAGTAAGAATTTGTTGTCTCTTTACTGAAACGTTGTGTTAATTCAAAAAAAGTATTTTCCAATTGTTTTAGTACAACAGTTCACCTACCCAATTGGTAAATAGGCACAAATCGACACTGTCCGAAATACATTATTTATTTTGTTTAAAAATGCATGGCTTGGCCATCAATAATGGACCCAGCAGGAGGACGTCAATTTACTGCAGCTAATAGCACCTGGCTTAGCATCTCCCGCCTCCATTCTCTCATCAGTACGTTCCCAGAGTCTGTCCAAAGACATGAGGCCAGGTCCAGCCCAGGTTGGCCCAAACACGGCAGTCCCTGTGCCCATTCAGCCCATCCTGCAGCAACGGCTCCCCAAGGATTCCATGTATGTTGTGGGCACAGTTTGTGGCCAATAAGAAACCTAAGAGACTTAGCTCTTGAAGACTGGAAGTTTGCAAAGCAATCTCGAAAAGGGATTAAGATCCTTTGTGAATAAATATCTTATGTGTTCTTGGAAGAACTCGAGGAGGAAGCACAGCAGCAGGATTAGGTTGTGCGGGATGAAGCAGGAAAAGGAATGTACTTGGAGAGCTGACTTTTCTTTCCACCTATTATAGAAGTTTTCAAGGTTCATTTAAAAATTATTGTTCTTCACTGAAAAAGCCCCAGAGCCCAGGTCTTATAAAATCCAATTATTAAAATAATAGAGACAACCTGGAGGCTCTTAGAGTCAGGTTAAAATGGCTCTGCCATCTTTCCAGCCTCCCCTGGCCTGTGCCAGTTTTGAGAAAGGCGGCCACACACTTTGCCACTCTACCGTGGCAGGGTCCGTCTGCGTCCGAGACGCCCGCTGGGGGAGGTGGGAGGTGAGGCCAAGTAGAGACAGAAAGGCCGGGGTGGGGCTGGCTTGTTCAGCAGAGGCTGCAGTTGTGGGTCCTGTTTTGAGACTCTTGCCTTTATCACCATCCCACGAGGAGACGCCGTTGGTATTCAGCTTCGGAAAAGCGCAGGGAAACGCAAAGCCGTCAGGGATGGCTCCTGGTTTGTGTCATTCAAGAGATGCCTGGCTCCGTTTCCGTGGTTTAGCGGCAGACTTTGAGTACATCCAGACATTTTTATGGTTGAATGTGGAAAAGACAGGGTACATATTTCCCCGGAAAGTCGAGTTGCTCTTTTTTGCTGGTCTGAGCAACTTTGCTTCCCAAAGCCAAGGGAACATTTTCTTCAGCAGGGGATGGACGCTGTGTGGGACCGACGCCAGTCTGTCGTGAAAGGCCAGCTCTGGCCGCGAGGGCCGAGGATGTGTGGGCGAGACTCCGATGGGTATGGCCTGCCAGCACCCAGCAGGCATGAGTGTGGAGCCTGGGAGGGCTCTGGGGCTGGACTGCCCAGGGGGAGAGGCAGGAGGGAAGCGCCTGGGCTGCTGGAGCTGCTCCTGCTTCTTGTTTTAAAGCAGAAACCAGCAATTTGGATTTTTACACGAAATGTCATAATTTAAAATATTGGCAATCCAGTCGACCCGTGGGCTGGAATTCCTGGCTTGTGCTTGAGCCCAGTCCCACGTCTGACAGACGTGAGTGGAATGGCTTGTCCAGCCAGGGTGCCGCAGGCACTTCATGGGGAAGCCGGGACATGAACTCTGAGCTCCAGGTGATCGGTCCCCAAATCTTCCCACAGTGCCGTTTGACAACCATCCTCAGAGACAGCTGTGACCTGGTGGAGGCAGGTGCTAGCTTACACACTCAGTGGCAGAGTTGGGTTACTGTGCTCAACGAACTTGCCATCCCTTGGATTGGATGATGTCTCTTACAGCTGGCCGCCCCTGAAGAAAAAGCATATCCCAGGAGCTTTAGTCTCCCCGCGTCGTCGGAGGGAGGCCGGCCACCAGATGCCCTGGGATTCTTTCAAGATGAAGGGAGGAGCCCATGGAAGGCTTCCACCACTGATACTTCAAGCAGAGATAACTACCCCACCCTCTAATCCAGGCTGTCCATGGAGATCTCGAAAAAATGCCTGGAATTCGCTTTAGCGTGTCCACATCCAAGGAGAGAATCAGCGAGTGCTTCCTCTCCTGAAGCCTGGAGCCACCTCAGAACTGCCCACGTGGGGAGCGGCTGGCTGGGGAGAGCTCTGGATTGGGGGGCTCTGGTCATAGCCTCGTCTCTGTCACACCGGGTGACGTCCTGTGCAGGGGTGCTTTTGGGTCCTTAGCCTTTGGCACTTCTAAAATGAGAAGGCTGGATTGTTCTCACCCAGATCCAAAGCCTATAATCTCTGGAATCTCGGAGCCCTGGTTGGAAGTCCCAGCCTGCATATTACATGGGGCAGATTATTTAACCCCTGTGTCCTTCAATTTTCTTATCGGTGAGATGATAAGCCGGTTAGGATTCCTTGAGATAATGTGAGCGTTCCTAAGATAAGCTTCCCACCCTCCACCAGTGTGTCTTCACCTAGCACAGCACTTGCCCCAAAGAAAAACTGACTGCGGAATAACAACCTGAGATCTAACGTGGCAGTCAGGATGCACAGGACTCGAAAACTCACAGCCACCGGGACATGCTAAGCCTGCCTGGAAATGTTCGTGTTGTACAGTGGAAACCACAGAAGAGTCTGAAGGGTTTGAAGCTTGTGGGTGGGGAATTGGGCGAATCATGTTCCCTCTGAGAATAAACCACCACAACAACAGTTCTTTGCTTTTTTTTCTGGGACTTGGGCAACTTCATGGTTCCAAGTGAGGATGTGATGAAAACTATATAACCTGCCCCAGAAAGAGGCACATATGCTTACATACGTTGAATTCTGTATTCAAACCTGCATGTTTCATGGACTTTAGGAAATCCATTCCTGAATACTTATGGCTTTGGAAGTTTCTCCTCAAGTAAAAGGAGGCTCAGGAATGGTTGGCTATGCAGCGGCTTCCTGGGGAGCATGGTTGGGACTCACTTGAAGGAGATGCCGCCCAGCAGACTCTCCCGAAGACGTGGGCTTGGCTGAGGGTGGTTTAGGGAGCCCAGGGAGGTTTCTTTGCCACCATCCATGTCTCTTTAGAGGGTCACAGATCCTGGTCTTCAGAAGCCCCTGTCAACAGAGCAAGTACAGACGGTATCCCCGGGGGTACCAATCATCAAGGGCAGCCATCCTGACTGAGTACTGCCTCCTGGAGACAGCGCCTCTGTCCAAGTTGAGCCTGGGTCCAGGTTCAAGACCACCTGAGTCCAACACTATTGACCACTGTGGCTTCAATAACAGCGATGTTTAAACATTGTTCCAAAATTGTTCTGCCACATGATGCTGAAACCTCCTCATCCTTACTCCTTGGGGGTCCCCAGGTCATTTCTCTGATGTGAAATGTAGCTCAGTGTCCTTGCTTTTTTGTCATGGGTTCTCAGCCTTCAGTCCTTTTGCTTTCCTCTACACTTCTGGTGCCAAAATCTGTGTCAGTCAGAGTTCAACAAGAGAAACAGAGCCAGTAGGAAGCACACACTGACTCGGCACAGAGAGCTGACTTGAGCAATAAGGGGTGCGGTGAGTCCAGCATCTTAGGGCAGAGGCTGAGCAGGCTGGAGTGGCCATCCACAGGGGCCTTTCCTCACCTGAGAGGCCCCTGGTCACCCCAGAAGTCCTTTTGACTGAATCAGGCCCACCCAGGTTGTCTGTCATAATTTTTTTACTTCAAGTCAACGGATTATGGACTTTAATCACATTGATTTTCTTCACAGTAACACTTGTTGTTTGATAGAGTGAATTAATGGGGATGGTAGCCTTGCCAGGTTGACATAGAAAACTGACCATCGCAGTCCTCCCCTTGTCAACCTGGCACTCATGCACACCTCTTTAAACCACACTTAATTTTCAAATAAAGACAACAAGAAGTCATACCTCTGCACCCAGTGGTACAATTTCATACAGCCAACAATACACTAGCTCTTTCCCCAGAAGAGGACACTAAGTTCTTGGTTAATGTTTACTCTTTTTTTGACATCTTGTAACTTAAATACTGTAAAGTAAAGTTAATTATTATTAAATCATCTTATGTTACATTATAAAAAAAAGAAGGAAAGGAAGAAAACAAAAATATTGGGTTAACATACATGCAAACATATGCATAACAAAATAAGGAAGAAATACACAGACTCCTGTTATCCTTTAGCTGTAACTGGTCCCAAGGTCGTAGCTGGTATTTGTAACAGCCCTCGTCCTTTACCTAGGACGAGGTATTTCCTGTGCCCTTACCAAGCACCTTGTTGGTCACAATTCTTTACCTAGTTCATCCCCAAAGGGTCTAGGCCATCAAGTAGCCCTATCTGAATTGGGTTGCTGTAGTTTTCCATTAACTTAAGCTCAGGACATGGTAATACCATGAGATGCCCTAAGGAATTTTCTGTGTTTCAGACACACTCTTCTTTCCCTCCATTGTGGAGTAGCAGCTCAATTTCCCCTGATATTCAGGACTATCACCCAACTAGTAGAGCCCCTTCTTAGCTTGTTGATTGAGAAGCATCAGGAGCTGAGAGTAGCCAGGCAGTCTTAACTTCCAGTTCAATGGAATCATTGTTGTGTCTCCTGGTGGGAGTCCTCCTCCCTCTGGATTGAGAACTTCTGGTCTGGCAGAGCCTAAGGTCAGAGCTGAGAAGCAAACATTTTGCTTGTGAGTCACTAGGGGTAATAGTGAGTGGAGTCACTCCTACTCCACTCTCTTGGTGTGAAGTAGGAAAGTCCCCCCGACTCCCCTTTCTCTTGCTGTGGATGAAGATAAGCACATTTGACCTTTTTTTTTTTTCTTAAGGCAGAAAGAGTTAGGGTTAACTAAAAATAATGGCTATATGGGTATCCTGAAACCCAAGAAGGCAACAGGAGCCCTTTAGGTGCCTGCTCTTCCCTGAATTTAACTGTGAGGTGGCTCTCCTGGGTCTCCCAGCCACACGTGCATATGGTGCTTGGATCTATTCAGTTACATGCTTGTGTCCCAAGTGGATAATTTGCATTTTACCCACTTAATCATAATCTTTCATTCACATGATCATTAACTCATTCATTTACACATTCATTTATTTAACAAATATTAATTAAACCAAACAACATGCCAAGCACTGTTTTAGGTACAGGAGACATCCTCTGAGCGAGGCACAGACATAGCTCTGCTCTCACAGAGCTCATAACTGGGTCCATTTTAGAGAACATGGTGGGCCAAGTAGCCCCAGGTTTCTGACCCCGTGATCTACAGGGAAAGGAAGAGAGGCCTTCATTCTCACCTGCGCTTTTACTTGAAAGAAAATGCGGTCAGCAAGAAAGGGCAAACTCTAGCCTAGTGGCAATACCATCTTTTTGGAGCTGTATGTTAGCCTCTCTCCTTAAAGAACGTTTCTGACAGGAACTTTAGATCTGATATACAAGCTTACCAAAACTTATCTCAGCTCCTTGAGAAGCAGAACAATATATTTTTACTTGAAGTAAAGGAAATAAATTAACAGAATAAAAGCGAGAAATCATATGATCTTATCATAGAGGAAGAAAAAGCATTTGGCAAACTTCCTAATAAAAATGTTTGGCAAACTTAGAAGAAAATTTCCTCAAGGTGGTAAAGAGAATCTGTAAAAGATCTACCATGAGCCAGGCCCAGTGGTGCCCGCCTATAATTTCAGCCACTTGGGAGGCTGAGGCTGGAGGATTGCTTGAGTCCAGGAGTTCGAGACCAGCTTGGGTAATGTAGCGAGACTTCATCTTTAGTAATAATCATACAAATTTAAAACTCTACAATAAATGTTCTACTTAATTGTGAAATAACAATTGTTTTCTCCAGAGACTGGGAACAAGGCTGTTGTCATCACTTCTATTTAATATTATGTTAAGAGAATCTAGACAGTTAGGTGAAAAGGGATAAAGGTTAGAAACATGTTAGAGGATCTAGACAGTTAGGTAAAAAGGAATAAAGGTTAGAAACAAAGTAAAACTGTCACTATTCACAAGTCACATTATGGCACATGTAAAAATCCCTATTGAATATACAAAAAACCTTCTCTAGAATAAATGAATTCAACAACGTCATGGTGTACAAAATAAACAATAAAAATTCATTGTATTTTATATACGTTAAGAATAAACAGTTACAAAATAAAATTTAAAAACCACTTTGCCATTTAATATAGCATCGAAAACATTACGTGACTGAAAATAAATCTGTTGAAATACATGTAACATCTCTACACTGGAAAATAGAAAGCATTGCCGATAAAAATTGAAAAAGACCCAAATAAATGGAACGTAGACTACGTTAATGGACCAGAAGACGCCATACTGTTAAGATGTCAATTTCTCCAAATTGATATAGACTCAATGAAATCTTTTTCAAAATTCTGGAAGGTTTTTTCTGTATAAATTGACAATATGATTCTAAATGTTATTTGGAGACTCAAAGGACCTAAAATAGTCAAAACATTTTTGAAAAAGAACAAAGTTGGAGCATTAGCCTACCTGAGTTTACAATTTACTATAAAGCTATAATTATTAAGACAGCTGGGTATTGGCAAAAAGATGGACATATACATCACTGCAACAAAATAGTCCAGAAATAGACCCATGCATGTAAGGCCAATTTATTTTCAACTAAAGTGTCAAGTCAATTAAATAAAGAAAGCAAAGTCTTTTAAACCACATATTGTTGGGAAAACTAGGTATCTGTATGGAAACAGAAAAGAATTTTGAACCCTTTCTCTCCACACATAAATTAATTGACATGGAGCATAGACCTAAACATAAATTTTGGAACCCTAATGCTTCGAGAAGAAAATATAGAAGACAAATCTGTATGAGTGACCCTGAGATAAGCTAAGATTTCTTAGACAATACATAAACATACTAAATATAAAAGGAAAACATGAGACATTGAACTTCATGAAAATTAAAATTTTCTGTTCATGGAAAGATAGCATTTAAGAAAAGGAACAGGCAAGCCACAGACTGGGAGGAAATACCTGCAGCAGATGCAGCTGGCAAGGGACCTGTGTCCAGTGTGAAGCACCCTGCAACTCAACAGAAGAATACGAACAGCCGGCGGGGAATGAGCAGAAGACCTGAGCATGGTGCATGAGTAGCAAGCATGAAAACACGCTCAGCATGGAGCTACCGTAGACATGCAAATCAGAGCCATAAGGAAATCTCATTTCACACCCATTAGTAGGACTGAAGTATTGTGAGGAGCATACAGTGAGACAGCCACTTTGGGGAACTCTGCGGTTTCTACTCAAACACATCTTTCCTGTGACCTGGCAATTCCCTTCTGGGTACTCACTTCCTCGGGAGGAATGAACATATACATCCCTGGAAAAACTCGTTCAGGAACGTGCAAAGCAGTCCAGACCAGGAGCCGTCCACATGTCAAATCACAGGATGTGGACAACAAGCTGTGCAGCAGCCACACCATGGTGGGCTACCCAGTGGCAAGGGGGCGGATGCCAATCCAGGCAACGGGGTGGACGCACCTCAGAACATGACGGTAAACAAAAGAGGTCCGAGGCCAAAGACGGTACACTGTGTGACTCCATTAGTGGGACGTCCGAGAACAGGAAAATGAAGCCATAAGGATAGAAATCAGGGGCATTTGATCAGAAAGGCCCAAGGGAACTTTCCGGCTTGGTGGAAAGTGTGTTTAATGCCTTGCCTTGTGTGGTGTGACATGGGCCTGTGCACGTGTGAGAATACATTGAGCTGAACATACATGATCTCCATGTTTTATTTTACATCAATTATATATGTATAAAAAAAAGAAAAAAGAAAAGGGAACACATGAGTGTTTTGCTTTTTGTCATCTTTGGGTTTGACTCCAGATGACTTTTCTTTCTGTGTCCTGGAAACCACAATCTCCCAGTTAAGGAAAGGCCTCTCTGGGCCAGGCCCTCGTAAACTCTCAGTTTTGCTCCCTCCGGCCCTGAGCTAGTGCGTTTGAATCAAAGTTTCTCCAAATGTTAATTGGGGTAAGACTTGCTTTGCATATTTTGTTGGTGTATTTAGAGGATGACCATGGATAACATATATTTATTCAAAAATACATATTGGGCTGAGCCCTGCGGATACCAAGATGTGAAGACATGTCTCGTACCCCAAAGGAGTTGTGCAGTGCTGGGCCTGACAGGTAAGTTGGCTCACTCTGTCTCTGACGTCATATGGTCATTGTCCTAATTTTTTTTTTTTTTGAGACGGAGTCTTGCTCTGCTGCCCACACTGGAATGCAGTGGTGCAATCTAGGCTCACTGCAAGCTTCGCCTTCCGGGTTCGTGCCCTTCTCCTGCCTCAGCCTCCCAAGTAGCTGGGACTATAGGCGCCCACCACCACGCCCAGCTAATTTTTTTTTTTTTTTTGTATTTTTAGTAGAGACAGGGTTTTACCATGTTAGCCAGGATGGTCTCAATCTCCTGACCTTGTGATCCGCCTGCCTTGGCCTCCCAAAGTGCTGGGATTACAGGCTCGAGCCACCATGCCCGACCAGTCCTAATTTTTATACGGTGCAAATTCATTGTAGAAAAAAAATTTAAATGCACAAAAGCACAAGAAGAAAACTACAGGTGCCCATGACCCTGGAGACAGCTCCCACCATCATCGCAGGTATTCCTGGCTGTTTCACTCCGCCCAAATTGTGACTGCCATGTGTATACTATGTCCATGCTTTTCCACTCAGCATATACTGAAAACACTTTCCCACACCATTCAATGCATTATGTTCTGCCATAGGAAGACACTACAATTTATTAAGCTAAATCTGTGCTGACGAAAACTCGTTTGCAGCATCTGTAAAATTGTGTTTGTGTGTGCGTGCACATGTTTCTCTGGCAAGAGGAGGCAGAGGCCCCATTGTGTTGCTTTGTTTGTGATTCCTCTCACAAGTGTATGCTTTTCACACACTTTAAAGTGCCTCTTAAGGAAAAAGACACTGATTTCTTCCCTTTGTGTGCCACCTCACGGTGCTAGCACATGCTGGGCGGGGCTGCTTTTCATGGTGCCCGGGGGAGGAATGGGCCAGGTGGACTCTGAGAGCCTTCACAGCACAGGCATTGGGTGGCAGAGCCCTGGGCAGAGGCGCCAGCAGGACCCGGCTGCCAAATGCGAGAGGCAGGACCCGGCTGCCAGGGCACACGTGGGCCCTCATCAGGCAGCACCGGGTCCGTGATTCCCTTGGGCAGGAAAATGCATTTTGAAAAATCTATCCAGCAATTATACTTTTCTATCTAGAAACATAAGCAACTCTTGTTTTAAAAATGGAAACTAGAGTGCATACATCTCAACAGATCTTCCATGCCGGTGAGGTAAGAGAAGAGGACGGCCCACCGGACCAAAAGGGCTGCCATCATGAGGAGGAAGAGGGTGATGATGAGAAGCATGGCCAGGGACCTGTTCCTGGGAAACCTCTCCTGCTCATTATCCTCACCCATTGGAAGAAGAAAAGGTATATCTGCTAGCCAATCAGAGGCGGCGTTCTCATTCCCTCGCTTGGCAAATATTTATCAGATGTCTATCTCCTTCTCAGCCTAGGTCTGGGTTCTGGATACACAGACGAACACTGCCTGGTCCTTATTCTGGAGGAATTTCTAGTCCCATAGGGAAGATGAGCACACAAGCCTGCACTGACGAGAAATGATGTAGAGCCCAGAAGAAGGGGCAGTTCATGCAGCCCCCGGAGAAAATGACAGATAAATGGACAGATGAAGAATGAAAACAAGCCAGTCGGGCAAATGAGGAGTGGGGGCAGGGAGGGCAGGGAGGGCCCAGAGCTCCAGGAGCATGGAGTGGAGGGTGAGAGAGGAGGAGGCCAGACGGAGCCCGGGGGACTTTCAGCTCCTTCCACCTCTGGGTTTGTTTTGGGGCCAGCTCGCAGCACAACCCGTGGAGGAGGGACTACTCGGGGAACCTGGAGGGGTGCACTGGGAGAGGGAGGACGCAGCCCACATAAGGCCCTGACACTTGGGGTCGTGGCTGCATGGAGACAGGGTGGCTTTCGTCCTGGACCAGGCACCGGGCACCTGCTTGACTAGGGGTGCTGGGCAGACTCTGCAGCCCGCCGGAGCTCCGCACTGGGGCTGACGGTGAAAGCTCCACTGTAGCGTTATGAGTCCCAGGCTGAAGCTTGGGAAGGAAGCTCAGTCTGAGCGGGCTCTGTCCCCATCGCCTGGCTTGCAGCGTGTGCTGGTGGCAGCAGGTGCAGTGTCGGGAATGCTGCAGGATGGAAGGGTCTCCGCCGCCGTCCCCTCCAGTGGCCCGGCTTGGGAGAGGGTGCAGCGGCCATGCTCAGAGCCACCCTGGGTCTCTGCTGCAGCCCCCACTGCCCCAGCAGCTCACTCAGCCCAGGCCAGGCGGGGCCCTGGCCCTGCAACCCCACAGTCGGACCCCCGTCGCATTCTGTCAGCCTCTCTGAATGGGGGTCACAAAGCAGCCACATCACACAAAGGCCGCTAATCCTCTGGCCATGCTGGCAGCAGAACTGGGTGCGCTGGGCTGGGCCGCAGCGTCAGATCCCAGCCCAGCAGGCAGAGGGCAAGGCCCAGGCAGGTGCTGGCACCAGACCAGGAGCAGGGCACCCTTGGAACACGGTCGGTGCTGTCCATTCCCTGGAGTCGGGGTGCACGTGGCAGTCAGGAGTGGGCAGCCTCCGCACCTGCTTCCAGGGAGACCATGGCCTAATTCTTATTTCCAGCCACCTGCTTCCTGAGAGACTGTGGCCTAATTCTTATTTCCAGCCACCTCGCTTCCTGCTTGGCACACCTGGGACCAGCTCCACTTCCACTCAAGGGAGGTTTCCTGCTCAGCTTTAGTAGAGTTATTCCGGAGAACTCTAGAAGATGCCATGAGAGGGAAGGAAGGCGTGGGCTGTGGAGTCAGTCTGGGTTCCGCCCTGATCTCATGCGAGGAGGAGCTGAGTTTGCCTTGGCAGCCATCTGGTTTCTCAGATTCTTAGTGGTTTAATCTCAAAAGAGCTGCATAGCAGTGTTTGCATCACTCAGTGTGAAGCTGCAAGGGAGGGCACACCTGCCCCAGGCCGTGTCTGGAGCACTGTGGGTGCTGACAGCTATCACCCTCCATTTCCTCTCTTTTGCTGAACAGAAAGTGGCTTCACCTGGAGACCATGGCGTCCACTTGACGAGTCCACATTGCTGTCATCTTTTGTTGGAAATGTAAGTGATCTCCACACATTTGTATTTTTTAGGCATTGCAAAAGCTTTAAAAGGTCATTTCCTCAAAAGGAATATCCTGGTGAAGGTTTTTTTCCTTCCTTTTTGTCATCAATACGCTCTTCTAGAAATGCTTGTTCTTTGGCTGGAAAAGGTTAAGATTCAGGTCATTCTACGAAACCCACCAAGCAGCCGTGTGAAATATGACACAGATCTTCAAATCACAGACCTTACTGAAGGGGGTAAGGAGTAGAAGGCTGAAAGAAAGACTGTTCGTTCAGTTTCAAGCACGAGTCTTCCACTGCTGTGAGATGTCGATGCCCGAATGTAAGTGATGACCGGCACACCTGACCGCCACTGGCTTCTATTCTCTGGAGCCAACAAAGGCCCATTCTGGGTGTTGCCCTATTCCAGGGCTCCAGCCAGTGGGGCAGCTCCCAGTGACACCTGTTTTCCTGCGATACTAACAGCACATTCAGTGCAAGGCACTTTATTATGAGTGGAATCTTTCAGGCAAGGATAATGTGTTTCCAGAGTGTCTTAGGAACTAGAAATGGAGTTAAGGAATATGAGTAATATCCACGAGAAAGACTGAAGAGAGAAAAACAAACAAAAACATGTAACAAAGCAGACACGAAGCCAGGTGGGGGTGCAGGCCTCTCTAGCTGGGGAACGAGCTCGCTTTGTCCATGGGGCTTGGCAGAGAGTGGGTGGTCTCAGGGTCACAGGGGCTCTTGAGCGGCTGGAGCTGGACAAACAGAGGGAGCACAGGTCAGCGGCAGAGGTCGGTGGGAGATGTCAGTGGCAGAGGTCAGTGGGGGAGGTCAGCAGCAGAGGTCAGTGGTAGAGGTCAGCAGCAGAGGTCAGCAGGGGAGGTCAGCGGCAGAGGTCAGTGGTAGAAGTCAGCAGCAGAGGTCAGCAGGGGAGGTCAGCGACAGAGGTCAGTGGGGAAGGTCAGCAGAGGAGGTCAGTAGTGGAGGTCAGAGGGGGAGGTCAGCGGCAGAGGTCAGTGGGGAAGGTCAGCGGCAGAGGTCAGTGGGGAAGGTCAGCAGGGGAGGTCAGCAGTGGAGGTCAGCAGGAGAGGTCAATGGCAGAGATCAGAGGGGGAGGTCAGCGGCAGAGGTCAGCAGGGGAGGTCAGTGGCGGAAGTCAGCGGGGAAGGTCAGTGGGGGAAGCCCTGGGGTTTTCAAAGTGCTTTGCAATGACCACTTTGGAACTGGACACAGAGGAAGGAAGTGGTAGCCAAGGACGGGCTGGGGGCCGTGCCCGTTCCATCCCTCTTTTGACCCTCCTCGTTCTGTTGCAGCCCTGGGAAAGTCATGGAAGCTCTCTGGGCTCCACTTTCCTCATCTGTGAAATGGGGACACATACTATTTGCCAGTTTGGTGAGGGTGTGTATCTGACAAAGGACCCTGGAGATGTCCTGGGACCAGGGTGTCACTTCCTCACCCCAAACCGGGAGGATATTGGTCCTGCCTGTTCTGTGGGGTCCAGGGGTGGCAGGTATCCAGGTGAGGATTTGTAGGTCAGTACCCACAGCATCACACTGAAGGAGGCTTGGCTGTAGCTGAGTCTGAGCAGGGGGATTTTCGGAGTTTTATTCCTGCAGTGGCCCCTTGTGCCCTGCTGAGGAGTCAGGTGTCCCATCCCAACATCTAAAGGACACTTACAAGCTGAGGCCCCAGGAGAGGCGCCTGCAATCTGAGTGCTGGGGCTCCACCCTGACCACAGCGGGGTCTCAGGCACCCTGGTCACGCCCTTGGCATTGACTCTGTGCAGTCATGTGGGACCCAGAGCTGCAGCTGTGCCACAGAGCGGAGGCAAGAGAGGAGGCAGCCTTCACATTCTATGGTGGACTGGGGAGTGCCTTTGAAAACGCTGTCATTAAACCCAATCACCAAGGGGCATTTTGAGTTCAGGGCACCCTCCCGGGGCACGGAGAGGTCTGGTTCTGTTGTGGCTGATGGGAATGGTTGAGTCTGGACTTAAATAGCCCTTTACCCCCCGGGGTAATGGCACGTTACTGTCAGGAAGTTGCACAATGTAAAATCTCAGTCCAAGTACACAGTTGAGTTCAAAAAGATTGAAAACAGAAGGCTGAATGCCAGCCTCTTGGGGATGAATTTAGGCCATTTTTTAGAATAAAATGTTTGGTCAGAAAACCCACACTTGTCCAAACACTGAAAGACGGGGCGGGGAAGCCACTGAGGGAATTCAGGGACAGGAGTGTCCAAGGACTTCAGGGCACTTTGTGAATCAATACTTACTTCATACTCCTTTTGAAAAAATGTCCTATTTTACAGCAAGAGGATCCAACACTGGTGCTGGATTTGGGTCAAAGGCTCTGGGAGGTCTCTTGTGCTTACACATACATTTCCAGCTCAGTTCTCAGTAAAACTGAAGTTTCTGCCAAGGAAAATGTCCCGTAAACCACCAATGCCTATGGACGATTTTCACACTGGAACTCGCTAACCGGCTGACCTCTTAATAGAGGGCTGGTACAACAGGTGACACAGGAAACTCAGGTGAGGGTGTGGAGAGACAGGAACTCAGGTGAGTGGTAGAGAGACAGGAACTCAAGTGAGAAAAGGAGAGACAGGAACTCAGGTGAGGGTATGGAGAGACAGGAACTCAGGTGCGAGGTGGAGAGACAGGAGCTCAGGTGAGAGGTGGAGAGACAGGAATTCAGGTGAGAGGTGGAGAGACAGGAACTCAGGTGAGAGACGGAGAGACAGGAACTCAGGTGAGAGACGGAGAGACAGGAACTCAGGTGAGAGACGGAGAGACAGGAACTCAGGTGAGAGATGGAGAGACAGGAACTCAGGTGAGAGATGGTGGAGAAAGAGGAACTCAGGTGCGAGGTGGAGAGACAGGAGCTCAGGTGAGATATGGAGAGACACGAACTCAGGTGAGAGGTGGAGAGACAGGAGCTCAGGTGAGAGACGGTGGAGAAAGAGGAACTCAGGTGAGATGGCGGAGGGACAGGAGCTCAGGTGAGAGGTGGACAGACAGGAGCTCAAGTGAGATATGGAGAGACAGGAACTCAGGTGAGATATGGAGAGACAAGAACTCAGGTGAGAGGTGGAGAGACAAGAGCTCAGGTGAGAGATGGAGAGACAGGAGCTCAGGTGAGAGAGAGATGGAGAGACAGGAACTCACGTGAGAGCTGGAGAGACAGGAGCTCAGGTGACAGGTGTTGGAGATTGTTCCCTACAGTGGCTAAGGGAATAAAGACAAGTTAATGCATGTAAATTGTTAAGATGCGGAAATGATAAAACTTGACCACTGATCGGGTTGGATGGTGAAGGAGAAGGTGAGTTAGGGGTGTCCTCTGCTTCTAGCAACCAAACGGTTTAGGACAAGAAACCTGGCATAGGCGGGAGCTACCTTGGGGTCATGGTCGATGATGGGTTCAGTTTTGACCTGGTGGGATTTGCAGCATCATGGGCTGCTTGAGAGGATGGTTGGGTGGCAAGTATGTGTGTGTGAGGCTGAAGCTCCTTGCAGGGATGGGGCCGAGTGTTACTGACTTCAGACTCAGCAGCACTTAGAAAGAAGTTCAAGAGGGGCAAGAGCAGACCACGCAGGGAGGAAGCAGGAGGCAGGGATAGAAGTTAGCCCTGGACCAACTCGCAGAGGGAGGCACAGGAAGAGGCGGGTGCTCTTGGAGGAGGTTGGGATACAGTGGGGACAGTGGGCCAGTGAGGTCAGGGGGACAGCAAGCCACAGAGTGGGAGGTGAGAGGACTCTCCCTGCTGACACGGCAGCCCCAGAGCTGCCCGCAGAGCTGTGACGTCCAGGCCGCCATGACTGGCTTCATCTGGCTGCAGCAAGTCCGCTGGTATGTTCCGTGACCTGAGCCTGTGCCACTAGAGGACTCATTGAATTAGTTTAGAAAGTCTGATGAAGAAAAGCTGTGAATGCAAATTATCCATTGATTAAATATAGTTCATTGGGTAACAGAGCCCGTGGGGTGAAGAGGGGTCAAATAACCAAGTGCCCCCTGGGAGAGGTGGCAATCTTGGGCACAGAGGGCTGGGCTTGGTGCAGGTGCCAGCTCTGCTTCTGGCTGCTGGGCAAGGAGCAGTGTTAGTCAGCATGGGCACAAGGCACAGCAGCCAACTCCAACTAGCTCAAGAAGGGAAGACTTTAGTGGCTTGTGCAACTGAATGCCAGGAAGAGGACTGTGGTTGCAGGCACATTGTGTCCGTGTGTTAGGGGTGGAAGGTGTCCGAGTTACTGGCAGTGAATCCGCACGGGTATGCGGCAACCTCAATTCTTGCCTCCTTAGAAGAAATAATTCGAAGGAGGGGCATAAGGCAGAAAAAGACCGAGGCAAATTTCAGAGCAGGAGTGGAAGTTTATTACAAAGCCTTAGAGCAGGAAAGAAAGGAAAGTAGACTTGGAAGAGATCCAAGCGGGTACCATGAAGGTCAAGGGTAGTGTTTAACCTTGATCCCTAGGACTTTATAGGCTGGTCCACCTCTGGCGTCCTGTGTCCCCTTTCCCGTGAGTCTTCCCTGAGGGTGAGCTGCCCGCCTGCGTAGAGCCCTCCTCACACTAGGGAAGTGAGCATGCACAGTGGGCTAGGAAGTGGGAGGCATGCCCATCCCAGGCCTTCTGCTCTTTTCCAGTGAGTGTCCTGGGAAGGTCAGACTCCACCGTGCTGTCTCTTTGCGCACACCCAGGCTCACTTGCCCACTACCTGCGATTTTATTGGAAGCCCTTTTTTTCTGTTTGGGAAGTTGCTTCTTCCCGGTGCCTGCATTCAATTGACACTTTAGTGTGACAGCTGCGGACCATCAGGAGATTGTCTCTCCCTAGCTTCAGCTGCCTTTTATTTATTTATTTACTGATTTTTGAGACGGAGCTGATTTTTGAGATGGAGTCTCGCTCTGTTGCCCAGGCTGGAGTGCAGTGATGCAATCTCGGCTCACTGCAAGCTCCACCTCCCAGGTTCCCGCCATTCTCCTGCCTCAGCCTCCCGAGTAGCTGAGACTATAGGCACCCGCCACCTCACCCGGCTAAGTTTTTGTATTTTTAGTAGAGATGAGGTTTCACCGTGTTAGCCAGGATGGTCTCGATCTCCTGACCTCGTGATTCGCTCGCCTCGGCCTCCCAGAGTGCTGGGATTATAGACATGAGCCACCGCGCCCCGCCGGTAATGATGAACCATCACCCTACGGTGGCCGGACATTCCTGGCAGGTGGGGGAGATCCCTTCCTGCCCTGCTCGTGTCTGATGCCTGTAGCAGGTGGGCTCAGGCAAGATTACAGGGTCTGTCTCTCGCCCTCTTCTTGCCTCTCATCTGACTTTGCTCTCAGCAGTCTTGCTCCGTGGCTGGGGAGAGACCACCACCCAGGGCACAGCCTTTCAGGACCCTGAGCTCCTCACACCAGAAAGAAGAGAAAACTCTCTCCGAATGAGTCTAACTTGGATCTTGCTTGGGATATCCGCAGTGGAGGAAGGGGAGCCACAAACCCATGTGGTGACGGCTCCGCATAGCATTGTAGGGCCTCGGCAAAAGGAATGACGAACGCGCACACTTTAGACACCGAGTCTAATGCCCCTCAATCTCAATTCCCCAGTCTGCAAAACACACAGGGTATCTAATATTATCAGACTGAGTGTGTATTAACTGAGATGCTGCATGCACAGTTCTCTCCTGGTGACCTGCACAAAATAGGCCTTCAACAAATAACAGATTTTTAAAGACTATTTTTTTTTTTGACATGGAGTCTTGCTCTGTCACCCAGGCTGGAGTGCGGTGGCAAGATCTCGGCTCACTGCAACCTCTACTTCCCAGGTTCAAGCAATTCTCCTGCCTCAGCCTCCTGGGTAGCTGGGATTACAGGCATGTGCCACCACACCTGGCTATTTCTTGTATTTTTAGTAGAGACTAGGTTTCGCCATGTTGGCCAGGCTGGTCTCGAACTCCTGACCTCAGGTCATCCACCCGCCTCAGCCTCCCAAACTGCTGGGATTACAGGCGTGAGCCACTGTGCCTGGCCAAGACTTTTTTTTTTTTTTTTTTAAAGGAATGGTTTTAGGTTCGCAGCAAAATTGAGCAGAAGGTACAAATAATTCCGGTCTACCTCCTGCCCTCACACAGGCACAGCCTCCCGGGCTATCCACATCCCTGACCAGAGGGGTACATTTGTTCCAGTCAATGAGTCTACATTGACATGTCATTTTCACCCAAAGTCCCTAGTTTACATTAGGGCTCATTCTTGGTGTTGTACATTATATGGGTTTGGATGAGCAGATAATGGCAGGTATCTATCTTTTTAGTTTTATACAGGGTATTTTCACTGCCCTAAAAATTGTCTGTGCTTTGCCGATTCATTCCTTCCCCTGAAAGCCCTGGCAACCACTTTTGACTGTCTTCATAGTTTTGCCTTTTCCAGAATGTCATACAGTTGGAATCATGCAGTTTGTAGTCTTTTGGGATTGGCTTATTTCTCGTAGGAACATGCATGTAATTTTCCTTCATGTCTCTTTATGAACTGATAGCTCATTTCTTTTCAGTGCTGAAAAATATTTTACCATCTGGATGTATTCCAGTTTGTTTATTCACCCATTGAAGCATGTCTTGGTTGCTTCTAATTTTAGGCAATTATGTAGAAAGCCAGTATAAACATCCCTGCGCAGGTTTTTGTGTGGACATCAATTTTCAACTTCTTTGGGTAAATACGAAGGAGTGGGACTGCTGAATTGCATGGGAACAGTATGTTTCCTTCTGTAAGAAACTTGCTAGACTGCAATGAAGGAATTCCTTTCACTCTACATCCTTGTGTTGTCAGCGTTTTGGGCTTGGGCTGCTTTAGTACGTGTGTAAAGTGTGTCACTGTTGAGATTTGCATTTTCCTGACAACATGTGATGTTGAACATCTTTTCATTTGCTTATTAGCCATCCGTATATCTCCTCTAGTGAGGCACTTATTAAGGTCTTTGGCCCATTTTCTAATCGAGGTGTTTATTTTCTTATTGTTGAGTTTTAAAAGTTTCTGTGTATTTTGAATAACAGTCCTTTATTAAATGTGTCTCTGCAAATACTTTTTCCTCAGCTTGTGCCTTATCGTTTCATTTTCTTCACAGTGTCTTTTGCAGACCAGAAGTTTTTAAATCATGTCCAGTTTATCAATTATTTCTTTCATAAATCATGGATTTGACGTATCTAAAAGTCATTGCCAAACCCAAGGTCATCTAGGTTTTCTTCTGTTACCTTCTAGGAGTTTTGTAGTTTTTTGCGTTTTACAGTTATGTCTATGATCCACTTTGAGTTAATGTTTGTGAATGGTGTGAGATCTTTGTCTAGATTCGTTCATTTATAGGATGTTCAGTTGTTCCAGCATTGTTTATTGAAAAGATTAGCTTTGCTTCATTTTATTGCCTTTGTTCTTTTGTCAAAGACCAGTTGGCTATATTTATGTGGATATATTTTCAGACTTTATTCTGTTCCATTGATCTATTTGTCTCTCTCTATAATACATACATACATATATATATATATATATATATTTTTTTTTTTTTTTACCCATAGCACAGTATTCTTAGAGTAAGATGTAGCTTTAATGTAAGTCTTGAAGTCAGGTAGTGTCCATCCTCCAAGTTTGTTCTTCTCCTTGAATATTGTGTTGGCTAGTCTGGGTCTTTTGCCCCTTTTTATAACCTTTAGAATCAGTTCATCAATATCCCCAAAATAACTTGCTGGGATTTTGACTGGGGTTGCATTAAATCTACAGATTAAGTTGAGAAGAATCTTGATAGCTTGACAATATTGAGCCTTTCTATTCAGGGACATGAAATATTTTCCTTCTTATTTAGTTTTTCTTTGATTCCTTTCATCAAAGTTTTGCAGTTTTCCTCATAAAGATCTTTTGCATATTTTGTTAGATTTATTCTTAAAGTGTTTCTTTTTTTTCAAGTGCTCTAATATCAATGGCATTGTGTTTTAAATTTCAGATCCCACTTGTTCATTGCTGTTATGTAGGAAAACGATTGACTTTTGCATATTAATCTTGTAGTCTGCCACCTTGCTATTAATGTAATTGCTTATTAGTTTCAGATGTTTTTTTCTCTGGTCCGTTCTCTCAGATTTTCTACATAGACAATTACATCATCTGGAAACAAAGACAACTTTATTTATTTCTTCCAATCTATATACTTTATATTTTATTTCCTTGTTTATTCCTTTAGCTGGGACTTTTAGTATAACATTGCAAAGGATTCTGGAGAGGCGACTCCCGTGCCTCATTCCTGGTCTTAGTGGGAAAAGGTTTGAGTTTCTCACCAGCAAGTGTGATGTTAGCTGTAGGGGTTTGTGTAGATATTCTTTATCAGCTTGGGGGAAGTTCTCATCTATCTCAGTGATCATTTTTCATAACTGAATAAAAGGTATTACATCGAGTTCATGTTCAAAGCTGGTTAAGGCACCACCTCTGTGAGGTTTCCGTGCATTGCACAGTCCAGAGCCCATGGTTATGGCCCTTCAGTTTCAGATGAAGAACAAAACCAGAGAGAGGCCCCAGAGCCGCCCTGGAGTGTGGGGTGGAAAACACCAAGAGGCCTGTCTTTCCAGACCTTCTTTGAAGAGCTTCATCTTTAGGTACCAATGCAGTGGGGGTGGGTGTCAGAGGAAGGACGACTAAATTGGGGAACCCTCATGGCAGGGACAGCTTGGGAGTGGGGATAACGCTCCTGTGTTGGCCTTCTGCATCTGGTTTAATTCTGTCCTGAGAGACATCAGCTCTGTTAGGTTCTGCCGTGTCTCCGGAGCCTCAGAGCTATGGAGAAGTGAATGAATTTTGCCACCTGATTTATGAGAAACACTTTGTGAGTGTTTTCCATTTCATTTCTTCTTTGAAAAGGACAGCAAGAAAGAGACAAAAAGGGAAGAGGACCTGTTTCTGTCTCCCTATCTCCCTCCCACAGCCTCCTCCGCCTCCTGCCACTGTCCCTTCCCCAGTATTCCAGTGGCCCTTGGGGTCTGACTTGCTGGTGCCACAGCTGGGAAGGATGCAGAGATTTCGGAATGTCTAGGCCTCAGCATCACATCCCAACTCTATTTCAACATTTTCCGTGTTGATTTATAGTCAATCCTATTTAAAGACTATGTTCTAGAAATTACTTTAAAAGATTATCTAAACACAAAAACTTAGCCACCCTAGCAAGGACCTGTCCTCAGCTGAACTCTTGTGTCAGCCTTAAATCATATTTGATAATAATATCAAAAACCGGGTCAATAACGCTGTCTTGTTACAATTGGAAAGGTGTCATTCTCTCCAATTGTCATTTCCAAAGCAGGATTTATTTTCTTCTCTTGATCCCAAGGTAAATTCTAGCTGAGTGAACAGCTGAGAAACCTGGATTCCTTTGTTAGTATTTTCAGATGAGGGCTTCTCATTGTCAGCCAGGAGTGCTGGATTCATGAAACCGGCCCAAGGCTGCTTTGGGCTTTTCACTAATATATTTGCAAATGAGAAGAGAATTGGCAAGTGAAGATCCAATTTGCTCTGCCAATCACCCTCCATTTTCTTCTTTGTGTTTCCTATCAAGACCGACAGATTTTAAATGGCTGAGCAACCTTCTGCACTGGCTCAGAAACATACAGTGTCGGCTTGGGCCAGGTCCTTTCAAATGGGTTGGAAGAGCAACGTCAAACAGCACCTCACATCAGAGGGCTCTTGGCATCGCGACCCAGGGGCTGGATTTCCAACTTATCTCGCAGACTTGTACAGTTCCTGAGCAGTGGCATGGAATGAGAATGTGGTCTTAGGGCCCTAATTCTCCATCAGGGCACTCCTACCTGGAGACCAGTTGAACACAGAGCAAAGTACAATTTACCAAGAGAGAGAAAATTTGATGCCGGTGAGCATTTCAATCTGAAGCAGAGCTGGGCTGCATTGACCAGCATGTGGCAGAGGGCTGGAAAGGGCAGCTCTGCCATGACATGAACCCACCAAATGGCCCAAAGTCCCGAGTCTCCTTTGTGGGACCACAGGCAATTCATGCAGCTGCTCTCTCTGTTTTCCCACCTGTGAACCTGAGGACTGTGATGATGCCCTGTTTGCCGAAAATCAAACAAGATCACGAACCTGAAAACACTTTGCAGGAGTCGCACTCTCTATGCAAAGTATATGTACATTAAAGGTAAAACTGTATGATGAAATATTTTTCTATTGTGCTGCTGCTGAAGATTGGTAAAACCAAAGACAAGGCACACTTAAGTTGTCAGAATAGTCAAGAAAAAGAACTGAGGTGAAAAATTGGCCCTATCAGATATCAAAACACAGTGAGAAGTGATTGGAATCAGTGTGATACAGGAGCAAAAAATCATTTTCATTGTTTAAAGTGAAGAGTCCAGACTCATTCAAATTAGTAAGGGGAATTATGGGTCATTTAATAAATGCTATCAAGACAATCATTTATGTGTTTGGGAAGAAGAGATCCCAATTCACGGAATTGACAAAAATAATTTTCAGATAACTGAATGTTATATCAAAAATTCAAAAACTTACACACGAAAATATGTTTCAGTTTTCAGAGGTGGGAACAGGTCTTCTTAAGATCCAAAAAGACAAAGAAATAAAAGATTGATAAATTTGACCTCCTAAAATTTTTGATGTTTAAAATTTTTAAAATAACTTTTATTGGTGTGTCATATACAAGCAGAAAAGAACACAAATCTGTGACTTCCTTTGACTGGCAGAATAGTGCATGAGTGATGCTAGGTGATTTCACAGCTAGGGCTTGGGATAGCTGCAGTTTCTGCTACCCAAGGCTTGGGATCCTCCCTCTTAAAAGCAAACTGTGAGAAACTCAAGTCTCATGAGGATAACTGAGGCACTGAGTTCCCAGCCAGTATTCAGCTTCCTGTATGTGAGCACACCATCTTGAACTTTCCAGCATGATCAGTCCCTAGGATTGCAGCCTAGTGCAGTGGAGCCAACTCGCAGAAAATAAAGGTGAAACCTTATTGTTTTAAGCCACTAAGTTTCAGGATGCTTTGTTATGCGGTAACAGATAACAGAAATACTTCTTTCTTCACAGCTGTGCAGAATCACTTTTATCATAAACCAAGCATTGCAAGGAGAGTCTTGTTCAGGGCTCTCCTGTTCCATTGCTCCAATCCACCAATACCACAGAATTTACTTGGATCTCTTTGCCTCAGTAACATGTTGAAGTTCTCTATGTAGAGTTCTTGCACATTTTATTTGATTTATTCCTTTTATATTTCCTGAATATGCCATTATGTCACCTGCCAAAGCTAGAGGTTTTTTTTTTTTTTCCTTCTTACTTTCTAATCCTTATGGTTGCCTTTTTTTGTTTTGTTTTGTTTTTAACAGAACTGGCAAGGACCTCCAGGACAGTGTTGAATAGAAGCGTCAAAAGAGGCATCTCCCTTACTGCCAGACTCAGAGGGCAAGTTTTCAGTATTCCATTTTATCTATGACATTGGGTGAAGATTGCTCTTTTCCTTTGTAGATACCTTTTATCAGATCATGGACATTACCTTTTTTTTTTTCTTTTTTTTTTTGAGACGGAGTCTCGCTCTGTTGCCCAGGCTGGAGTGCAGTGGCTGGATCTCAGCTCACTGCAAGCTCTGCCTCCTGGGTTCACGCCATTCTCCTGCCTCAGCCTCCCGAGTAGCTGGGACTACAGGCGTCCGCCACCTCGCCCGGCTAGTTTTTTTGTATTTTAGTAGAGACGGGGTTTCACCATGTTAGCCAGGATGGTCTCGATCTCCTGACCTCGTGATCCGCCCGTCTTGGCCTCCCAAAGTGCTGGGATTACAGGCTTGAGCCACCGCGCCCGGCCCTGGACATTACCTTTTATTTCTAATTGGCCAAGAATTTTTAAATTATAAATGTTTGCTAAATTTTATTACATTCTTTTTATTGCACATTTGAGATGATGCTATGGCTTTCTCCTTATTCTAGTAATAGGTTGAATTATATTCATTGATTTTCAAATGTTAAACCAGCCTTGCCTTCCTGGTGTACATCTAATTTGGTTGCCATGTATTTTCTTTTTCTATGTTGTTACATTCAGGTTCTTTCTGGTGTCTATGTTTTAAAGAGAGATTGACCCATAATTTTTCTTTTTGTAATATTCTTACCTGATGTTTAGTGTAATGGCTGTGCTGGCCTTATAAGCACACATTAAGAAATTTTCTTGGCTGGGCGCAGTGGCTTATGCCTGTAATCCCAGCACTTTGAGAGGTGGGTGCATCACCTGAGGTCAGGAGTTCGAGACCAGCCTGGCCAACATGGTGAAACCCTGTCTCTATTAAAAATACAAAAAAAAAATAGCTGGGTGTGGCGGGCACCTGTAATTTCAGCTACTTGGGTGGCTGAGGCAGGAGAATCGCTTGAACTCGGGAGGTGGAGGTTTCAGTGAGCCGAGATCATGCCATTGCACTCCAGTCTGGGCAACAAGAGCAAAACTCTGTCTGAAAAAAAAAGAAAAGAAGTTTTCTCTCTTTTTCTGTTCCTGGAAGAGTTTTATTGTAAGTTTAGTGTTGTTTCTTTTTTAAATGTTTGGTAGAATTCATTAAAAAAGACGTCAAGGCCTGGAGCTTTCTCTGTTCTGAGTTTTGAAATTATAAAGTCAGTTTATTTAACAATATACTATATAAGCCAGAAATTATTGTCAATATCTGTCACAGGCAAAAAGGTTACCCTATGTGCACTGTGAATTATATGCAGGGATATTAATTGCTGTGTATTTTTTTGAACAGTGAAAAATTGGAAACAACCTAAGTTTTTATGACAAGGAATAACCCCAGCATATTTTTTATTAAATAAAGTAATTTTCAGAGCAATGTGTTTAGTCCGAATCTACTGAAAACACGTAGCACCGAGCCCCAGCATGGTGCTGTTTATTTTCTAATCCTGTTGGTTTCTGTGTGTCATTGTGGAGAGGGGTAGTGAAGACACAGCAAACCAGACCAGCCGCAGTGCTGGGGGAGCCGTGGAGGCGGGGTGCAGGGCGAACCAGCATTGTCAGTCGTCTGTGAAGTGAGGTTTTCTTTTGACAAGGAAATGACTCCATGTGTAAGTTGCATAATAAAAACTTTCTTGCGGGTGCCCAGGAACCGCGGTCCCTAGATACCTGCACTGGTCTGCTTGGGTAGTGGCCATCCTTTATCCAGGCCCCACCTCCACCTCCTGTCCTCCAAGACCGGAGACCGCGGCTTTCTTCCCCAGAGGAAGCTTCCTTAAGCAGTTAGGGTGGGGCTTCCTCCACTTCCCGAGAGCAAGGCCGAGAGCAAGGCCCACCCAGGCCCTGGTGGGTCACTCCTGCCACCTCCTCTGGGTCCCAGAGCCGACCGCAGCTGAGTGTGTGATCCAGGAGGAGCAATCGGAACCCTCCCCTGGGTCAGTCCTCTGGAAGGTTCAGGGAAAGGCGGCCCCTCTGCCCTGGGGAGATGAAGTCTGGGGAGCCTGTGCCTGTGCTTGCAGGTGCCTGTCTCAAGAACCAAACCAAAGGAGGTACACAGAGCAGAGGGAGGCACAGAGGTGGGACCCTGGCAGCTTCTGTGCAGCCGCGTGTTCCAGGTGACCTGAAGCCTGTGGCCCTAGTCAGTTCTCCAGGTGTGTGGGGCCACCCTTTCCCCTCTGAACTTAGGCAGTGGAAGGCTGAGTTTTTATCTCAAATGCCTGAATGAGAATGTGGCAGAGCTGGGGTCCAGCCCTACTTATACTGCAAGAAGTGGTTTGTCTGTGCACTAGACACTCACTCACTCTTTGTCTCCATTCTCTGTGAAATGAGTGGGTCAATGCTTTCGTTTTTAAACAGGATACTGATAAAGAATATAAAAGAATGACAACGTTTGAAATTTCCAACTCATAAAAATTGTGTCACAGACGAAATCAAATTTGCAGATGACACAGACGTCCTGCGCTGCTGTGAGGCTGAGCCAGGGGCGGCTTGCAGGCTGGTGTGCTCCGTCAGCAGAGGCGTCAGCTCCTCGGGAAGCAACTGGGCCCGGTTCTCTCCCAGCCGCCCATCTCCACCCCTAGTCTTCAGGTCATATTGAGCATGACAAGAACTTCCTAAGTGGTAGCAGGTGTGAGCAGCTGCCATTTAACAATAAATACTATGTACTGACTTGTGACAGGCCACGCACAAAATCCCAGAGCTACACAAAATGACAATGGTAATGTTATTGTCTCCATTGTGCAGATGAGGAAACCGAGGCTTGCAGAGGGCAATAAGGTACTCAAAGTGGCATTCATGTTAATCATGGCAGAATCAATATTTGACTTAAATGCCAGGCCCTCAATGTGCAGACTTGCAAACACCATGTGGGCTGTCTGTGTGTTTGCTCAGGGACCACAGAGGTGACAAAACACTTGAGAGAAGAAAGTGATTTACAAATACAGTTTTAAAACATTGATTTAAAAATCCTTTGCCTTCTGAGGATTACAAGGAGTTAAAATGCAGCATGTAGCAGTTGACAGGAAAATCAGGTTTCATTGTTATCATAGGATGATTAGGAGTTTCACTTTAAAGACCGTCTTCCTGTCTCCTCTTCTTTTTAAAAAAATACTTTGACTTCTCTGCAAAAGGCTTCTGGAGAAGTTAATTCTTCTTCATGTATGAGAAAACCAACGCAGCAATGCCCTGCCATTGCTGCTGCTTCGGGCTGGCGCTCATGGAGCCCTGGGGCCATTTTCTCTTCCCTTGCTTGTTTGTGGAGAGAAGACCCAGGAGTAACAGTCTTTCAGCTGGGAGTGCAGGAAACCTGCTCCTTCCTGGGACGCCCAGGGTGCGTTTGGCTTCAGGCACGGATGAGTCCAGGTTAAGATGGCCAGACTTAACAAAAAAACAAAACAAAGCAACAGGGCACCCAATTAAATTTGAATTTCACATAAAGAATGATTTTTTTTTCTAGTTCAAATATGCCCCCCTTTCATTCTCTATCTAAAATTCCACTTTAAGTGGGCACCCAGGATCTCATCTGGCAACCTGAATCGAGGGTTCAGATAATCGTTAACTCTGCCCCCTACTCCTCTCTTGCAGGCTTCTCCCTGCCGGATGGGTTTTGTTCTGTTTACGTCTGCAGCTGTGGTCGTGCTGTGTACCTTTCCAGAGAAAGAGAGGACTCTTCTGTTCTCGGGGTTGTGTGCTGAATTTCAGGGGGCACGGCCTGCGCCCACCCCTGAACTCACAACAGGGGCGGGGGTATGGAGCGTGTGGCTCCCAGTAGAATGTTGTGATGGGAGAAGTGAGTTGGCCCCACTCACATGACTCGCAATGTGCTCCCTGCAGGAAGAGGGCTCTCCTGCCAGGACACAGTGCGAGGGATACGGGGCTGGCTGGACAAAACTGCGCAGACTCCTGGGCCATGGCGCGTCACCCTTGCCTGACAACTGGAGGACAAAATCCCATCCATCTAAAACCCACAGAGCAGCTCTGTGCTGGAGGCCAGGGTCCCTGGGCCGGGCCTCTTACTGTCCAAAGAGTTTCTGACATTTTAGTTATTTTCCTGTGTTAGAACAGAATTCTTCTGGGTCAGCAGTAACATTCCTTTCCCCCACTTTGTAAATCTGCCCACAGGCCCCGGATGTGGTCCCAGGAGGACAGAGAGTGGGAGACAGAACTCCACGGGCATGGGGTGTCCCTGTCAGGGGTCCCAGAGGATGCAGAGAAAGAATTCGTACCTCTGCTCTAAAGGCTATTACTAAATTTTAAGCTTGGCAGAACATTGACCATTCTGGGAATTAATATGACCACTAATAATGATACTAATTAAAAAACCATGTTCTAGAGTCAGAATAAACCATGCGAGGAAGTGCAGAGCCCGGAACTGTAGGTAGCTGGGTCTCGGTGCATTCTTTAGGATGTGTCTAAGTTTAATTAAAAAGAACAGATACTTTGTTAAACCATTGCTATAGGCGAACGGGGAGACCTGCAGAGACGGCCGATAGAGTCTTACCCTCCTGCACTGGCAGCGCTGTGTGGGGAGCAGGCGCGGCCCCAGGAGGTGGACCAGGATGGGAGCCACAGGTGGGGACAGAGGGCCGGGGCAGCTCCTGCGGGCTCCCGCAGAGGCAGAGGCTGGAGAGCAGGGGCAGCGTGAGGAGTGATCCCGGAACCGCTGACCCCTGCCCTCCCCTCCTCTCCATGAGCCTCTGGTCCTGGCAGTGCTGGAGAAGGGTGAGAGGTACCCAGCTCATTCCATGCGGCGTGCGTTCCCAGGAAGGTGGCCAGACGGCAGTCAGGCCTCAGTGGAACTCAAACCTCTCAGCTTATCAGTCGGAGGGAGGAGAAAAGCAGAGGCTAAACAAGACAAATCCACCTGCTGCCTTCAGCGATGGGGTCTGCCAGGCGATGGGCAGGAGGGACGGAGGTGCAAGTCCCCGGTTCTTTTTTTTAAATTTGACTTTAAGTTCTGGGATACAAGTGCAGAACGTGCAGGTTTGTTACCTAGGTATACGTGTGCCATGGTGGTTTGCTGCACTTATCAACTTTTCTAGGTTTTAAGCCCCATATGCATTAAGTATTTGTCCTAAGTCTCTCCCTCCCCTTGCCCCCAACCCACGGACAGGCCCCGGTGTGTGATGTTCCCCTCCCTGTGTCCATGTGTTCTCATTGTTCAGCTCCCACTTATAAGTGAGAACATGTGGTGTTTGGTTTTCTGTTCCTGTGTTAGTTTGCTGAGAATGATGGCTTCCAGCTTCATGTCCTTCTTGCAAAGGACATGAACTCATTCTTTTTTATGGCTACATAGTATTCCATGTGGTCTTAGGTTCTTGTTCCTCCGTAAGGCGACCACTGCCTGGGCTGGCAAGGCAAGATGTGGGAATTAATTAGACTTTCCATCTGTTTTAGACTGAACGTAAAATAGCAAAACAAAAATAATCTTCATGTTCCTGCCTTCTAATGAAATGTGCACCCAACAAACCTCTTCCTCAGAGTAAAACTAGTTCCCTAGGGGCATGGACACCACGAATTCCATGAGGCCCCTGTGGTGGCAAGGACAGGCCAGCATGCTCAGGGCTGTGAAACTCAGCTCTGCTGTTTTCTTGCTGAATGACCCTGGGTCTGTGACTTGATATCTCTGAGCCTCAGCTTCTTCATCTGTAACACGTGGATATAAGGCCCTCATCACAGGGCTGGTGAGCAGATCACAAGACATGCTTTCCTCTCCTCTTAGCACAACAGCTGTCGCCAACAGGACAGATAAAGGAAGGGGAATGATGGTGTCAGTTCTGCCAGCACTTAGGGAGTAGCTCATTATATTAGTCCGTTTTCACTCTGCTGATAAAGACATAAAGAGGTTTAATGGACTTACAGTTCCACATGGCTGAGGAAGCCTCACAATCATGGTGGAAGGCAAGGAGGAGCAAGTCCTGTCTTACATGGATGGCAGCAGGCAAAGAGAGAATGAGGAAGATGCAGAAACGGAAACTCCCGATGAAACCATCAGATCTTGAGAGACTTATTCACTACCACGAGAACAGTATGGGGGAAACTGCCGCCATGATTCAACTGTCTCCCACCAGGCCCCTCCCACAACATGAGAGAATCATAAGGGTACAATTCAAGAGGCGATTTGGGTGGGGACACAGCCAAACCGTGTCACCATCATGTGCTCGACCCTGAGCTAGGCTTGGATAAATTATGTTTATTTCCATGCATGGAGTTTATGAGCCTGTTATAGGGTGGCAATACTCCGTCATGCAGTTAGTTAATAAATAATAAATGTACAAAGAATTCCAGTGTAAAGTATTTAGTGCAAAGTATAAATTCTATAGGAGCCTAGGGAAAGGGAAATAGATGAGGAGTTAGGGTAACAGTGAACATGCTAAAAATAGCTAACTTTTTATAGGGCTTTTAAGCTGGATCACTCAGGATTAGGTTCAGCTGCAGGTAGCAGAAATCCCATCTAAGAAAACCTGGTGCGGTCCCAGGAGGAAAGAGAGTGGGAGATGGAACTCCACCGCCATGTGGCATCCATGTCAGGGGTCCCAGAGGACTCGGAGAAAGAATTTGAACCTGTGCTCCAAAGGCTATTATTAAATTTTAAGCTTGGCAGAAAATTGACCATTCTGGAAATTAATATGACCACTAATAATGATACTAATTAAAAAAACATGTTCTAGAGTCAGAGCCAAGTCAGAGAGTCTTCAGCTGGATAAACGTTGATGTTTCTTTTACCTAGAATAAACCCAGAGGTAGGAAGTCTGGGGTTGGATTGTTGCCCTTCATCTCACTCCCATTGCCTGTTTTCAGGGATCCAGACTTTTTCTGTCTTTCTGCTCCATAGTCCTTAATGTGTAGCTTCTAGCCTTCAAATTTCCTCATGGTTGCAAAATGGCTGCCGCAGCTGTAGCCATCACGTCTGCATTCCTTCTAGCTGAATCTGTCCCCTTCAAGTGGCTTTCCTGGGATCCCCACCCAACAACTTTCTATTGCCAGGGAGCCAGGAAATTTAGTTTCTTAAGAAGGGCACCTTACTGTTTCTAACATATAGGAGTTTTGTGACGAACAGAGAAGAGTAACTATTGGATACACGGTAGAGAGTACCTGACTGTGAGGTACAGAGCTTCTCTCCTTGTTCCATCTGCCCTGTCTCCTCTTTCTCTCCACTCTACCGTCTTTCCACAGCCCCGGACTCATCTTAGACTGGCCCAGCGCAAGACGCCTCGACTCCGTGTGTGTTATATGCTTCCACACGGCAGCCCGTTCACCTGGACAGTCTGGTTGTCTGCCTAGCTAGGCTGCTTCATTTGCCCTGGTGGATCCAGAGCTGAGTGCAGGGCCTGGCACATAGCAAGGTTTCCACAGGACTCTGGGGGATGAAGGTTCAGTGCTGTATGCGTTGCTTGTTCTATTCAGGTGCCCTCGGGTGCAAGCACCCAGGTGAGGGGGAGGCAGAAGGAAGAGTTGACCAGTGTCCAGGTCAGACCTCTGTGGATGATCATAATGACTTTACCGAAGTCCTTTGGTTGCTGTGTTTAGTTTTGTTTTAAACACTGTAATTTAGCCAGGCCACCTCTTCACTGATGAGTATTCCATTGGTGTAATTATTGTCTTTTGCTTAACAAAAGGACATTTTTGACTAAGAGGTATCTTCCCAGACTATGTCAACTGGCTGGAGAGGACAAGGTCTGTGTTAAAAAAAGAAGGCGGAGAGGGAGAAGCAGCCCAACCGCTAACCACAGTGGTGAGTGCATTGATCCTGGAGGAGATGAGCCCAGGTGAGCACCAGGAGCAGCGGATTCGGGCTGCTGCTGGGGGACTTCCTTCTCTTCTCATTAGGAAATAACTATTGCTTTATTGCTTAGGAGAATGTTATCTCCTAACATTTGTTTGCAGGCAGGGGACGGGGTGGATCAAGAAAACAGAAAGTACAAAAAGTAAAGTTTATTCCGAGTCTCATCATCTGGAAATCACTACTTTTTTTTTAAACTCTTATTTTAGGTTCAGGGGTACATGTGCTGGTCTATTATATAGGTGAACCCATCATGGGGTTTGTGGTATAGATTATTTCATCACCCAGGTACTAAGCCTAGTACCCAATAGTTATTTTCTCTGCTCCTCTCCCTCCTCCTACCCTCCACGCTCTGACAGGCCCCAGTGTCTGTTGTTCCCCTTGTTGTGTCCATGAGTTCTCATCCTTTAGCTCCCACTTATAAGTGAGGACATGTGGCATTTGGCTTTCTGCTCCAGCATTAGTCTGCTAAGGATAATGGCCTCTGGCTCCATCCATGTTCCTGCAAAAGACATGATCTTGTTCTTTACTCTGTCTGCGTAGTATTCCATACTGTACATGTACCACATCTGTAAAGTCCAATCTGTCACTGATGGGCAGTACCATTCACAATTTAGGTTGACTCCATATTTTTGCTATAGTGAATGGTACTGCTCTGAACATAGGTGCACATGTGTCCTTATGGCTGAATGATTTATATTCCTTTGGGGATATATCCAGTAACGGAATTGCTGGGTCGAATGGTAGTTCTGTTTTCAGCTCTTGATGAATCACCACACTTCTTGGGAATCACTATGGTTAATGTTTCATAAACATCATTTTAGAGTTTTTGCAATGCATACCTTCTACCAGAAGAGTAGATAGAAATAATTTTACACAAATGAAATACATCATGCATTAGATTTTATATTACTTGTATTTAACTGAAGACACTGAATCTAAAGCTGAATGTGAAGAAAATGGATAAGTGAAGATGTGTGTTTTCTTCATAAGTGATATTAGTGATTTTTCCTAAAAATCTAAAATTCAAAAAGTTAATCTACAAAGTTGGGGTTAGGGTCAACCTTTTTTTTTTTTTTTTAAATCTAATGTTATAACTTTAACAAGATCTGTTGATTTCTTCCCCTTGAATTTGCACAACTCACATCTCCTACCCTCTTTTCTTCCTCCCCCATGACTTTTGTTGGGTGGACTATTTTTACAGACTTGCATTTTATATCATCTACGTTTTGTTCTGTGCCACAATTACCATGTATTTCATTTGAGACCCTTCCACATTCAGATGCATTCAGCATTTTCATTCCAGCTTCTTCGTGCCTGAATTTTAACATTTTAATGATTCAACTGCTGTATGGCTAAATTTTTGTCATCAAGTACTTTTTTTCTCGAGAAGGGCTCCTGGGTGCTATAGTGGTGAAATTCTTCTGTGGTTGAGAATCCACTTTAGCAGGTTCTATGTACGGTTGAGCCTTAAACAACAGGGGTTTGAGCTGCGCAGATCCACACGTACATGGATTTTCTTCCGCCTCTGCCACCCTCCTCTTCCTCCTCCTCCACGGCCTCCCCAGCGTGAAGACGATGAGGATGAAGACCTTATGACGATCCATCCTCACTTGAGGAATAGCAAATGTCTTTTCTCTTCCTCACTATTTTCTTAATAACGTTTTCTTTCCTCTAGCTCACTTTATTATAAGAACATAGTATATGATGTCAATAACATACAAAATAGGTGTTAATCAACTGTGTGTTATCAACAAGGCTCTTGGTCAACAGTAGGCTATGAGGAGTTACATTTTTGAGGAGTTAAAAGTTAAGCAGATTTGTTTTAATTGCATGGGGGGTCCACACTGCTAGCCCACGAGCTGTTCAAGTGTCTGCCATCACTCTTGGTGTCTCTTCCCTCAGGAAGAGACCCAGAATGCCTGGTATGGGTGAAGCTGGGCAGGGGATGCCTCTGCCTCGCAGGTGGCTTTTCCCCGGCCTGGACACTCACACGACATTTTCTCACCCTGGAGACTCAGCGACTCCACTCGGGTGTGTCTCGATGAGGAACAGCTGTGAGCCAGTTGTTCCTGGAACAGGAAAAACATGTCCCTTTAATCCGCAGATGCAGACTTGGTTTGTTCAGGGAAATCTTTCCAATTTTATCCATATATTCTTTTCTGTTCTATTTATTTCTGTTTCAGATATACCAGTTGTCCCTGTATTGGGCTCGTCTTCATATTTAATTAGGTTGAATCATAGGAAATTGTTATTTTTGACCACTTGTTAAAACCTATAAAAATTCAGAGAGAGCCGCTCAAATATTCTTGTGGTTCCAATTAAAATTCCTTTCTTTTCCCTTGTCCTTTTTTTCATTGTATTATCTGTGAATATCAATAAGCCCTACCTGCATGTACCTAATCAAGATTTAGCTGTGTTTATCTGGCTTCTTGTGGTTTCTGATATAGGTATTATTTATCTAATGAAGAATTAGTAGCCTCAATTTGTTTCTGTATCTCTTCAATTTTTCTTTGCATTTTATTCCGGTTGTCTCATTTTATTTTTGAATTCTTTTCTCAGTGAATTCTTACTCTCTTTATTTTTAGCTAACTTTCACATTATTTATTATTGGAAGCTTTTTTTTTTTTTACTTCTTGCAGTATGCTGCAACAGTAGGTTTAACCTTTGTATTTTGCATGCAATTTTCCTCTCTTTTTTTTTTTTCTTCTCAGCTGTAGTATGTCTAGATACTCCTGTGCCTGTCTGCCTGCCTTTCTCTCTTCTAGCTGCCCTCCCTCGCTTCCTGCCTTCCTTCTTTTTGAGCTCAATCAACGTGGGAAGCCCTGTGAGTCTTCTCTCTGCCTAAATAGAATGTGAAACTTCCCTGGGACTGATGGGTTCTGTGTCCTCCCTGCTGTGGTGGGGCTTGAAGGTACAGCTGGAAACGCTCGTCTTTGTGCAATTTTTGTTAGTAGTCTGGGATGATGGAGGAACTCTTGCAAGTTCAGGGCACAGCCAGTTCTGCAGGCGATGCCCTTGGGTTTCCGTTTATTGCCCTGATTTGTTCTCTGCCAGAGACAAGGACCCCTGTGTGGGCTCCTCCCAACCCAGTGGAAGCAGAGAAAGAGGGGGATGGGGAGGTGGGGAGCTGCCCCTGGATGTCCTGCAGGATCCCTGCGCCTGCGGGGGTCTTGTTCTCTTTCCAATTTCTTCCCTCCATCCTAATGTGTTTACTGCTATAGAACATTCTGCCCTGGACAACTGTGGTCAGTTGGTCTTCCCATTTTCCTCTCCAGCTCTTCCTCCCGCTCATCTCTGGGGCTGCTTGGAGGTAAGAGGTAGGTGAGGGCTTTAACCCCAGAGACTCTCCTTCAACTGCTGACCAGTTCTTTTTGAATTTAGGTTTATTCGTGAAAAAGCTCAGAATGCTGTCCTCTTCCCCTCTTCCCCAAGGTTCTGTTTCTCAGGGAGAGGAACCTGTTGTTGATTCCCATACTTTTTTCTCCTGGACTTCACTTTTAAAAGATGATGACATTAAGCTCGTCTTTTTTGGATGTTACTATTGTGTTTTAAAACTGATTTTCACTGATGGCTTATTGTTCAGTTTTATTAGGTTTTACAGGATGTTTCTGTGGTCTGGTTTTATTTGGAGAAGGACCCTTAGTGTGTTTTAAATATAATATAAAATGCAAATGTCATTTCCACACTGCTCTTCTCCACAATGCTCAATTCCTAGGCTTCCTCCCAGGGGACTTCCACCAGCCTCTGACACACAGGTCTCTGCCCCTGGAGACCCTGCATGGTCTCAGACAGACCCAGCCCTCTCTACCTCTCATTGTGTTCCCCTGATTCACGGCAGAATATGCTGGGAATTCATGGTCCTGAGATGGGAGGGGCTGGCTGCAATCGCCTCACTCTGTTCCAGCCCTTCCA
Organism: Colobus angolensis palliatus; assembly: GCF_000951035.1. Lineage (NCBI taxonomy): Eukaryota > Metazoa > Chordata > Mammalia > Primates > Cercopithecidae > Colobus > Colobus angolensis. The sequence goes on from NW_012114488.1 coordinate 8,985,807, forward strand.
AAACCAGGATGGCCTTGCCCGCTTTATCCCAGTGAATCCTGGGACACCCAGGTCTAAAACCCAGGGCGGGATGCTTTCTGGGGTCCTCAGCCACAGTGCAAGTGGGGCACTTTCAAGTGAGACCTCTCTGCCCTGGTCACTTCCCTGAGCCTGGGAGACTGCCTGGCTATGAGCCCTGGGCTCCTGCGGTTCCTCGATGCCTATCTGTAAGTAGTCACCCGCTTCACATAGCTCTTGTGGGAGGGGTCCCGGCTCCCTGGACTTGGGTAAGTAGTAGGAGTGCAGCCCAGGACGCCGTGGGCTGAAGTGGAGGCCAGTGCCTGGCGAGCCTGCTTCCAACCCCCGCCTGTGTGGCTTCCTGTGCCCCAGCCTTCAGGGCTCTTGCCGCCTCCTGACCTGCGCACCCACCTCCGCCTCCTCTGCTGCCCCTTTGGGTCCTTCGACCTCTCGCAGTGGCCATGGTCCAGGCCTCAGTCCTTGGGGCCTTGCCTTTCCCTTCGTGGTGGTCTTGTCCGGGCTTGTGGGTTTAAACCCCTTCATGCATTGATGACCTTGATGCCTCTCTTTTCCGGACTTGTCTTCCGAACCCCATCTCAGCGTCCCCGATGGGAAGGCTCACAGGTGTCCCCTGTCCACGCCGGCCCGTGCCACCTGCCCTCCACATCCCAGCCCTGGCAGTGCACCTGGCCTGGCAGAATCAGGCCGGCTCTGAGGCAAGGAGAACCCTGAGTGCTGGGGGTGGGGGGGGTGGGGTGGGCCGAAGCCAGCAGGCAGTGGGTCCGTGGAATCGGGACGGCTCTGCTGGCACCCACCGAGGACCCGCACCCAGCCCGTGCCACCGGCAGCCTCCCTATCCCGGCCTGTCCAGGGGAGAAACTTCCAATCCAGGAGCCACCCTGGCCTTTTTCCTTCTCCACGTCCACATCCAGCCTGTCAGGAAATTCTGTCTCCGCTTTCACAGCTCAGACCCAGAGCCCGCTGCTGCTCCAGCTTCCCCGCCAGTCCCAGCCACCCTCACTCACCCTCCATTATGCAATGCATTCTTTCTCAGTCTCCTCACTTAACCTCTGCTTATTCTCAGGAAGGCGATTCCCACAATGGCTTGCTCTCTCTTTCAGAATAACAGGCGGCTCCCCAGGCCCCATCTCTCCATGCTCACCTCCCTCTTCCTAGAAGGGTCCCCCTGGAAGCACATCTTTGCTCGGCTCCCCTGCTCAGCTGCGGCTTCTGGTGAGGCTCACCCTGGCCACTTCATTTCAAATTGCAACTCTCCCTGGCACCTCCGCCGGTTTTATTGTTACTGTTCACACCTTACACTGTGTTCCTATTTCCTGCTCCTTATCTGTTTCTCTTGCTAGAATGCAAATTCCACAAAGGAAGGGTCTCGATTCTCTTCAGTTCACAACTGTGCCCAGCACCTAGTAGACAACACACAGGCAGTGAATAGACACATCAGTGCAAGTTCAGAAAGTGAATTCTTATGGAAACAAGCTGTGGAATTAGAAGCAAAAGGTTTGGGGTCCCATTCTGAGTCCACCACTCATGCAAACGCTCTGTGATTCGGTCTCTTACCCCTCAAGTGGGGATGCTACCAGCTTGAATGATGGTGGCAATGTGCCTGCCATGGTTACCCGAAATGAAAATCCACTTCCAGATTAGGTCTGTTGCATAAATTAAGTAGCTACCTGGGCTGGGAAGATAGCCAGAAGTGGAAAGCTTTATAAATAGTGGGTTACAGGAAAAATAAAGAACTTTGCTCAGTAGCCTCAGCACAGTCAACCCCCAAGGAGGGAAAGAGGAGCTCCCCCACCCCCCACATGTCATTCAGCTTCTTTCCCAGCAGCTCCGCGAGCCAGCTTCGTCTCTACACGCACAGGAACACACGGACTCGGGGTAATTACACGGCTTGTTTAAGAAGCCAGTCTGGAGCCAAATTCTTCTTTTCCCCTCAAATGCCCGGCCTGTTCTCCTACGCCGCAGCAACCCTCAAAAAACATACAAATGAAATATTCAGATCATTCCTTCTGATATCATTGCTCTTCACTTCCTCGCTTTTTTTGTGAACTTCTATTAATAGACCATACTTACCGGACTCAGGCACAGGCCACCACTTACTAGAATTTAAAATAATTATTAAACGTATTTATTGGGCTCAGCTTTCTACCTTTTATTGAGAAATTCTAATTACATGACTTCTTTGTGCGCATTATTCAATTTGCACATCAAAACCTGACATTTCTGTTAAATTCTGGTTTTGTCACATGATTTTTTTCACCTAGTATATAATAATGCCATCATATTGAGAATTATAAAAGTTCAGAACGATCCCTAACTCCCCTGAAACGTGTCATTATACTTAAATTTCCAACCGACTTTCTAGAATTCTACTTTTCTTCCTTTGTTTTATGCAAATTCCAGGTGGTGAGGACTCTTCATTTCCTTGGCAGGCCCTCTTTGGTAGCTTTTCCTGGAAACACGGAGAAGGAGCTGGCTCTCAGTGTCACTAAGACGGCTCTGCTGGGCTGTCTCCGGCGGGTGCAGGGTCTGCATGCACACACGCTACAGCACAGGCTGCGTGACCGCAAAACCCACCAGGAAGGACCCAGCAAAGGCACTGGGGTTGCCATCCATGTGTGAAAGGGAGAACTTGTTCGCATCTGTCCCCTGGTGAGCACTTGCTTCCCGAGGACTCCGATTCATTATTCATAAAAAGCGTGCATCACAAAGATAACTCCAGCTGCATGGAAGGTGCCAAGATGTGATGGAAATTAGGAAGAGGTAATTGCTCGCCCGCGCTCTCTCTGTGATAAGCTTTCATGAGAGAAGACAGGAATATTTAAGAGCCGGAAGTTACCATGTGATGCCTGTACAATGAGGCCAGCGTGGCTTGCTGAAGCCCCAGAGAACTTCTTTGATGATGACATGGCCCTCAATGTTCCCAGTTTTCTTTTTCCTTTTCTTTTAAAAAATAACTCCTCCCGTCTCCCCAGGGCCTTCACTAGTGCATCTGGGAGGTTATTTGGAGGAGGGAGAGCTTTGGATCAGGATGATGAATATCAACGACTTAGCTCTGTGCCGGGCACTCAGCGGCACCCTGGACCCGAGAGCCGCCTCCCAGGTGGACATTCGTCAGGAGCCTGAGCTGCCCCCAGGAGCACCTGCCCACCCATTCCCATGAGAGCCATCTCTCCGCACGAATGGGGACCAGCCACCCTGGCCTCTGAGCCGTGCTGTCTGGCAACTGCCAGGCTGGTTCACAGGCTGTGGGGTGTGATGTGTGATGAGGTTCACCCCCCGACATTCTCAGTTGCAGGAATTTGAGAAAAGTGCAGAGGCAGTAAGCCACACTCACCTTCTCCCGTCCTCTCCTGACTTAGATCATAAAAGCCAGGCAGGACTCTCTGGCCCTCCTGGGAAGCTGGTCTAGGAGCCCCGCCCGTGAGAGGTGGCCACCCCGTCGGGTGAAGTGGAGTTTCCTTAGCTCAGGAGCTGAAGGGCCACACAGGCCTGTCAGGTCCCCCCGCTTTGCTGCCAGTAGATCACGCCGTTTCATTCTGTTCTTTCCCTCCACCGTCCCGTTTTCCCCAAACCTCCCATGAAACACGCTCAGGCTCACCTGTTTCTTTGGGTTGGCATTTCCTTATGAAGACTCCTGTGTCACATAAAACTTAGATTAAGTAAAACGTGCACTTTCCTCTTGTCCATCTGTCTTTTGTGATAGAAGCTTCAGCCGTGAACCAAGAGTGGATGAGGAAGGACGTCTTTCTCCTACTGAGCAATTCTGCTGGAAGCTTTACATCCTTTCCTTCCTCCCCTGCGGCTGCTCCTCTCGGGACCCCTTCCTTGTTCACTCTCCCTCCCTTCCCAGACTGTGACAATGGAGACTGTCTTGGGACGGCTTGGAGGCTCTCCACTGACCTTCCCTTCTGCGCCTCCCTTGCTCTTCCTGCTGTCCCCATCCCTGTGGGTCTGCATCCTGCAGAGGTACACACAGTTCCTGTGGGACAGCAGAAAAAGTATAAGCTATTCACAGGCTGCTGGGCAGATGCCAAACGCTCTCTTGCTTAATCTATTCCTGGACCTGGGCTACGGAAACATCCCAAGAAAAAGGTATAGAAGTTATTACCCTGAAAGGAAAGAATCATCAAAACAAAATTCAACAGGTGTCACCCAAGGATGTTGGCCTGGGAAGGCACTCCCTGGATGCAGCGCCGTGCTTTGGGGTGCCTGCAGCTGTGGGGTATGCTGGGCCCATCATGGGTCCAGGACAGCTAGGGCGGGTGTGGATGGGATGGGAGCCTGCGGGGCTGGGGACTCAGTGGAGCGGGAATCCTGTCTTGGCCCCGGGATCTTCCTGCAGTGGCTCAGGTAACATTTTTCTAGGCTGCAGAAAGATTTTCAGGAGCTTTCTTGAGATGGCTGCAGCCCTGTTTGCGTCCTTGGTGAATACGTAGATGTTTCACGATTCTTGGTCGTTTCTGAATCCGGGAGCTCGACGCTGAGTCCTGCTGGCGCTCCTGCTGCCTCGTTGGGCTGACTGCAGGTGTCCAGTGGCCCTGGACCAGCCCAGATGTAGCCTCTTACCTGGAGGGTATTCATGAAGCAGGCTAGTGTCAAGCAGCTCTACCCTATGGATTCTGTTTCAGATAAAACATGCTCCTTTGGCCAAGGCCAGCACAGGCACCCCATCTTGCTTTGTCTGGATGTAAACAGCTGAGGCTTGGCCCTGCCCCGTCAAGAGGTGTAGCTGACTGCAGAGGCTCAGCCTCCCCCCTGAGCATTGTGGGGTGTCTTCTACCCCCCCATCACACGCTAAGCTCTTTCCTTCTTGCCATCGGGCATCACGACAGCATATTTAGCAAAATGCCACAGCTGTCATACGTGTGGTACTCCAGCTGCTGCTTCTGAGCCAGCTTCCCCGGCCTCGGATAGACCAGAGTTTGCTCATGCCGTCTCTTCAGTGACTGATTATGTGGGAATTTGGGAAGTGCCGACTTTCCCCGGATGTTCTTGGCTCTTGATGTGATACTCCTGTCAGCAAATCCTACCTTCCTTTCCCTTTGCAATGTTTGAGACCATTTTCTACTTGAAAATAAAGTGACCTTAAGGCACGGTGATCGTTTCCATTTGAGAGAGTTGTTTTGCTCCTTTTCTCCTACGAGAGAAAAACACGAAGCCCCTTCCCTGCTGCCGACTTTCCCGTCTGCCCCGGTGCCAGGCCGCCTGCGTCTTCACAGGAAACTCTGCGGACGAGGAGCTGTGTAAGATGTCTGCGTGATGTACGGTCACTTTCTGCAGACTGAGAGCCTGAAATAATCAGGACAACATGTCAGCCAGGTCATACCCTTCAGTTGACTATAGTTTTGTCTGGGAGTGAAATTTTAAACTGCCAAGCAACTTCTGTGTTACGTTGTAATCATTTAGAGCCTTCCCATTTTTCTAAGACTTTTGACTTATCTGTTTCTCGCTTAAATGCTTTCTTCTTTAGTTATGCCTTTCCCGGATGGACGTGCAGGCTGTGCTATGTCTTGAGAGGCACAGGGAATCCAGTCACTGAGGCGTGCTCACCGTGGGTTCAACCACGGGCATCGATTTCTCCCCTAAAACCCTCGAGGAGACGCTTCGAGGCTGTTCTCCTGGCTTCTTCAGCTGCCCCTTCACACCTGTGTCTGGGCCTCATGGCTTCCCTCATGGAGCCGCATAGGAAAGCCTGGTGCAGGGAGGCTTCTGCGGGCGGTGGGGGCTGGGGGTGTCTTGTGCGCTTCTTCCTCTCCCTCCTTTTTTCTTTCTTTCTTCTTCTTCTTTTTGTTGTTGTTTTAAATCATGGAGGAAGAATGATCCCCAGAATCTCACCCCGCTGGACTTACCCTTGGTCTCATTGGCAAGAGCTGGCCACGTGACCACCCTACTGGCCATGGAAATTGAGGCAGCAAATATCTGGGTTTTCAGGCTATGGTGGGAACAGCTGTTGAGAACGGCACCCGGGTCTCAATCGTGGACTGAAGTAAAGCCGGCTGCAGGTCCTCATCCTGCCGCCCCGTCCCTGCAACGACCCTCAGCTCCTCTCCATCAACAGGGGCTCTTTCCCCACCCTTGGAGGCCGGGCAGCCTCTTTCTTGCTCTGGCCAGTAGGATGGGGGCCTGGCCCAGCCGACGCCCAAGACACCCTGTACTGTCACGAGCATCTGCCTGGGGCCCTGAGAGTCGCTGCGGGGCCCAGCTGTCGTGGGAGGGGGCTTGGCAAAGCTCAGTGAAGCCACCCAGCCGACCGGCTGAGCAGATACATCGTTCTCCTCCACCCCAGCTCAGATCGCAGCCCTGCCCCAACACCACCTCGACGGTGAGCAGGCGCCAGTGGTGGTGGTTACATGTACAGACGTTTGTGGTTGTTTCTTGCGGTTACCACTGTGGCCATAGATAACTGATAACGGAAACAATAGAGGGATAAAAATGTGTAAATACAGAAAATCACTCTGAAGTCTACCCTGCAGAGAAAACTATTATTAACACTTGGCAGGGGTGCCTTTATTTTTCTATATACTCCTTTTTCAAGTGTAGACATTATACGGTATGTAATTTTTTCCATTGAAGGGTATAAGTTTGTTGTTCATTTTAATGAACACTCTTCTTAAATATCAGTGTAATAACATGTAAATATTGGGTTATTTGTATAGTTCAAAATTTGTATAAGCATTCCAATTTTGGATATTTGAATTTTTAAGTTTTTTTTTTTTTTTTGAGACGGAGTCTCACTCTATCGCCCAGACTGGAGTACAGTGGCCGGATCTCAGCTCACTGCAAGCCTCCGCCTCCCGGGTTTACACCATTCTCCTGCCTCAGCCTCCCAAGTAGCTGGGACTACAGGTGCCCGCCACCTTGTCTGGCTAGTTTTTTGTATTTTTTAGTAGAGACAGGGTTTCACCGTGTTAGCCACGATGGTCTCGATCTCCCGACCTCGTGATCCACCTGTCTCGGCCTCCCAAAGTGCTGGGATTACAGGCGTGAGCCACCGCGCCTGGCCAAATTTTTAAAATATGAATGCAATGAACATACCAATATATAGTATTTTTGCTCATATGCACTTTACTTCTTTCCTTAAGATGTATTCTTAGAGATGGAGGTCCTGGGCCAAAGGCAGGTGGCAGATCTGCACCTCCGTTCTTTAAGGATATGCACTTGGTGTAGCTCGAGCCGTCAGGCGTGTGCGTGTTCTCTGTGGCTGGCGCCTCCCACGCGCCGTCCTGTGGCCTGGCCCTCCTCCTACTCCTGCTCGGTAGCTGGGGGCTTCTCTCCAGTGTTGTGTGACAGCCTTTTGAAAAGTGGAACCAGTAAACTCAGACACCTGGAAGCTGCAAAGTGTGCATGCCTCTTAATAAAAGATTTTTTAGTATGCTTGTAATTACACATTTGTTTGCAATTAATATTAAATAAAGAAATAACAAAGAAGAAAAAGTAGATTTCTGGTTTGGTCCTTCCTCCACCAGCTCTAGTTCAGGGGCTCTGAGGATGCTGTGGTCAGAGAGGCCTACCAAACACCCCTCTCAAGACCTTTCTTCTCTGTTTGGGTGGTGGAGACACAAAATAAATAGGGCTTTCCCTGTGAGGGAGAGAAGTAAAGGGGATTCAGAGAATCCCCTCCACTCTGAGGAGGAGACATTGGACCTACCATGTGAAGAGAGAGTAGGAGTTCACGCTTCAGGAAGCTTCTGGAAGCTTCCTGAAGACTCTCATCAAGACCAGTGAAAAAGTATTTCAAGCTGTCTTGGTGTTGTGCATTTGGCGGTAAAACCAGGAGCTTGGAGTATAGTAGTTTGAAGCAATAGGATCTGCGACAGCTGCCAGAGGAGGGTGGGCCTCAGGCTGACCCCGGGCAGGGGCTCTGTGCTGACCCTGCGGTCTGCTGGGGCTGCTGTGCTATGTCTTCCACTGCTGGTAGAACCTTCGTCCAGGGGCCTGGCAGTGGCCAGAGGAAAACTAGCCAAGCACATTCAGATGCATTCCTGGAGCTGGGGGGAATCTCTCCGGAGCTGGGAGGAGTCTCTCTGGAATGAGGAGGAATCTCTCTGGAACTGGGAGGAGTCTCTCCGGAACTGGAAGGAATCTCTCCAGAACTGAGAGGAGTCTCTCTGGAATGAGGAGGAGTCTCTCCAGAACTGGGAGGAGTCTCTGGAGCTGGGAGGATTCTCTCCAGAACTGGGAGGAGTCTCTCTGGAATGAGGAGGAGTCTCTCCGGAGCTGGGAGGAGTCTCTCCAGAACTGGAAGGAGTCTCTCTGGAATGAGGAGGAGTCTCTCTAGAACTGGGAGGAGTCTCTCTGGAGCTGGGAGGAGTCTTTCCAGAACTGGGAGGAGTCTCCCTGGAACTCCCTCCCCTCCCAGGGCTGAGTCTGTGTCCGGGCTGGGAGCTGGGACTGCCTTCCAGAGGCCAGCTCCCTCCACTCAGAGAGGCTCAGCCTTCCCTGGGCATTTGGGCTGTGTGGGAGATGGAGACATCTGCTTGAGACAATCTTAGGAGGGAGGAATCGCATGGGTGAGGACAGCTACCAATAGCGTGGAACACTCGGGGCCTGAGGCTGGAGGGACCTGACTTGCTCAGAAACAGAGGAGGCTGGCGTGGCTGGGAGAGTGGCAGGCATGGGGCCTCCTGAAATGTCTTCAAAGGGTGCCGACAGTGGGACATGGGGGACAGTGAGGCCAGGAGCTGTGGGTCAGCCCTCTACAGGCCAAGTGTGTCCAAGCCCAGTTCCTTGACAGACCTACTGCGTTACCAGTCGTATAAATGTGTAGCTTGTACAGTTGTGCATAGCACATTGTACCTGATAATGATGATGCGTACTCTACTATACATTTCATTGTTATCTTAGAGTGTACTCCTGCTACTAATTAGAAGACAAGTTAATTGTAAAGCAGCTGCAGGCAGGTCCTGTGGGAGGTGTCCGGAAGAAGGCCTTGTCATGACAGAAGGTGATGGCTCCATGCGTGTCTTTGCCCCTGCAGACCTTCCAGTGGGACCGGATATGGAGGGGAAGACAGTGACACCGAGGACCCTGACCCCGTGTGGGCCTAGGCCACTGTGTGTTTGTGTTTTTGTTTTTAACAGAATCATTTTAAAAGTTAAAAAAATTAAAAAGTAGAAAAAAGCTTATAGAATGAGAATATAAAGAAAGAAATAATTTTGTACAGCTGTATAATGTGTTTTAAGCGAAGTGTTATCAAAAAGTCAAAAAGTTAAAAAAATTAAGTTTATAACATAAAAAAGTTACAGTCATCTAAGGTTAATCTATTATTTCAGAAAGGAAACATTTTGCATAAATTTAATATATCCTAAGTGTGCAGTGTTTATAAAGCCTGCGGTAGTTCTCTGGTCACGACCTGGGAAGCCCCATTCATGGGAAGTGCCCTAAACAGGTGCAGCATTTTAAATCTTTGGTACTGTATTTTTATTGTCCCTTTCTTATGTTTGGATACATGAACCCTTACCATTGTATTACAGTTGCGCGCAGTATTCCACACGGTCACATAGGGCACAGGTCTGCAGCCTTGGAGCAACAGGCTCCACCATGCAGCCCCGGTGCGTAGCGGGCTCCTCCACCCAGGTGTGTGTTGGTGCACTCTGATGAAATTGCCTAATGACGCATTTCTCAGAATGTATCCCCATCATTAGGCTCATTAGGTGACCCCTGACTATATTTCAGTATAAGTGTTTGTGTGTGAATTTTTAGCGTGTTACTCTTCTTCATGGTTGCTTGTCGGCTCTGCTTTTAAAGCTTTAAATTTCTGCTAAAACAGTCGTTGTTCTTTTGTTGTTGTTGTTGTAGAGACAGGGTCTCACTCTGTCGCCCAGGCAGTGGCGTGATCTCGGCTCACTGCCACCTCCACCTTCCAGGCTCAAGCAATTCTCCTGCCTCAGCCTCTTGAGTATCTGGGATTACAGGTGTGCGCCACTACTGCCTGGCTAATTTTTGTAGTTTTAGTAGAGATGGGGTTTCACTATTTGGCCAGGCTGGTCTTGACCTCCTGACCTCACATGATCCACCCGCCTCGGCCTCCCAAAGTGCTGGGATTACAGGTGTGAGCCACGGTGCCCGGCCATCATTGTTCTTTGTGATCTATGATAAATAGAAAGCAAGTAAGTTAAACTTATCAAGTACTATTTATTAAGGGCTTGATAAGTGTTTCCCAGGTGTGGAAAACTGATCATTGGTGTTTCGAGAAATCATTTCAGGTAATGCATGCAGAATAATTTGATCTTAATGGATATTAGGGGGAAAAAAAGTACTATATTTTAAAAGAAAGTACTGCAGGCCCATGCGATGGTAATTAATTTTACTTAAGAAAAATGCTACAGTGAGTTTTTAAGTTGAAAAGTGAGTCAACTTAAAAAAAGTATAAGGTAAATAACACTATATACGGTAGGAAAACATGGTTAAAAGTGTGGTGATAGAACACAAACGTTTGAGAATTGGAGAGCATGAATCAAACATACCCTCTAACCGAAGAGCTTATCTTCCACATCATGCATCTTTTCTGGGGTCTTTTTTCTTTAGGGTATGATGTGGCGTATCTTACTTTGGTATTTGTGAACGGACTATGTTCTCTGCCGTCACTATCTTTGTCATTTTACAAGATCACGCAGCTTATTTAAAGTTACACGACTGCGTATGTTTAAGCTTTTCAAAATAATTACCTGACGTATTTGTAAAATATCACTCCATGAGACGTGGCGTGTGTGTGGGTTTTGGGAGAAAGGCTGTGGAAGGACATTTACTCTCCTCACACTCCCATGCTCCCCGTCTGGCCTTGCACTCATTTAATCTGGGGTTCCTGTTTCTGATCATTTCTTTAGTCAAATTTTTATTTTATAGATTTTATAGGAACTGAGTGTCATAAATAGATTTAGAAGTTTCCTCCCTTCCTTCCTTTCTTCCTTCCTTCCTTCCTTTCCTTCCTTCCTTCTTCCTTCCCTCCCTCCCTCCCTCCTTCCTTCCTTTACTTCCTTCCTTCCTTGCTTTTTTTTGAGATGGAGTCTTGCTCTGTCACCCAGGCTGGAATGCAATGGTGCCATCTTGGCTCACTGCAACCTCCGCCTCCCAGGTTCAAGTGATTCTCCTGTCTCAGCCTCCCGAGTAGCTGGGACTACAGGCACCTGCCATCACGCCCAGCTAATTTTTATGTGTAGAAGTCTCTTATAGCACTTATTTTAACCAATCTCGGTGGACTTGGCCAACATTTCTATAGTGGGACTTTTGCATTTTTGAGCTAATCTTTGCTTCTTATCTCAGTTGGCTGAATGTATTTTGCAGTTCATTTTCCCAGGAAGGTGTATACTTTGTACGCTCTTGCATATTTGACATAATTCCTACTGCTTTTGATTAAGTTCTCTTTATTGACCAGCTGGCGAGAATGCGATGTTAAACATGCAAGCCTGTCTACACAGGGAGGAAGATTTGCCTGGGCTGGGCCCTGAGGACCCCATTTTCCCTCCTCCCTGGTCTCTGCTGTTTATCGGGCTCTGGTGCCCAGCACTGCACAGTGGAAACCTGAGGCCATCTTCACCTGCATGTTTTGTGCGTGACTCTTCTCCTGAGTGCTGACAGTACTTTGCTGAGTCGCTCCCTCACACTGACTCTGGGAGAGGTAAAGGCGAGGTGAGATGCATTTGCATTGCTCTCCACAGCTCCTTTTTTGGGAGCTCCTAGTCTCATTTCCACAGGGGACACACGCTTATCTACGATGTGTTATTCATGCTCTACGATTCTCCAACTTTAGTCATTTTTTTCCATCCCCATAATTTCAGCCATATTTTCTTACCTCATACAGCGTTATTTACCTGATACTTTTTTCTCAAGTTAATTCATTTTTCAACTTAAAAACTCAGTATAGCATTTTTTCTTAAGTAAAAATAACTACCAAATCACAGGCCTGCAGTACTTTGCTTTGAAATACAGTACATTTTTTCCCCCGTAATCTGCTAATAGGCCTAGAAGATAATATTTCCGTGTACTAATGGTTCTGAAGGACATCTTAAAACAAAAGCGTGAGGGTTCAAGACCCTGACTGGCATTTTGTTCCCGATGACACAGGCTCCTGCAAGCTCCCCGTGGGCAGCCCCTTGTCCAGAGTCCCCCCCACCGTGAGGTGTGGAGGAAGGTCTGCAGCTGACTTCAGTTTCCTTCAGTGGTTGTGTGCTGGATTATATGGTTCTAGGACTGTGGGTAAATGGATTTAAGCTGTGAAAGGAAATAGGTGGTGCTTTCAACTACAAGAGACAGAAACTCTGACTCAAGTTGGTTTTAAAAGAAAAGAGGAAATGTCTTACGTCACACACCAAGAAGCAGGAAGCACAGGGCGGGTGTCACTGTGGGAGGGGGATGAGCCAGGGCTTAGCCGTGACATCAGGCTGGGCTCCTGTCCCCGCCCTTGCTGTCCCAGGGTCAGCTTTGGCCCCAGGCTGGCTCCTGCAGTCAGAAATGAGAAGCAGCTTTGGGTGGTGTCAGAGACGGGACTCAGCCCCAGCCACAGGGAAGCTGAGTCCTTCTCTCCAGCCCAACTGGGCTGATGTGAGCCCCGTCCTCACCTGGGACCCAGCACTTTCCTCAGAGGAGGCACCATCAGGCGCTGAGAGCTGCATGGTTGTGGCCCTGCCAGGGCAGAGCGTGTTAGAACCACAGCCCCAGCGCCGCAGAGCTCGGGGTGGGCCCTGCAGTCCACGTGAAGCCAGGCCCCCAGGTGTTTCTGATGCGCGCCAGGCTGGGGACCAGCCAGTCAGGCTAATCCAGCTGGTCTCCCTGCAGCTGGGGGAGGAAACCCCACAAGATGAGAGGGTGAGAAGATGGGTGGGAATTTGAACACAATCTTGGTCCTGCCAGCAGGAAGAAGTGGTCCCTGTGGCTGGAGCTGGGGGAGGCTTCTCACATCCCCTCTGTCTGTGTTCTCGTTGGGGAGGAAGAGAGCAAAGGACGGTGGAGGCTGGGGACCTGGCTCTACTCACAGGGCAAGTCTGGCAGAGGCCCCCGTGTGGGGCCTTTCCGTCTACGGCCCTAGAGGCCCCCCTGCGGGGCCTTGCTTTCATTGCTGGATCTGGGAACCTCGACAGCAGCCAGGGTGGGGGCTGTCTACAATCTCCCAGCTCCAGACTTTGGGGCTGCTTGCAGGAAAAGTTGGTTCTGCAGAGCAGGCTCCACGTTGTATGGTCCTGCAGGTCGTACAGCGTTTGGAGGGTGGACTGTGGCCTCGACCCTAGACCTGGTTGCTGCAGAGGGAGGGGCTGGAGGCACGGCGTCCGGGCTGGTGGGGACAGGTTCTGGACGCCGCCCCAGGGTACTCAGCTGTGGGCACGCACAGCCTGCTCCTGCCCGTGTGGGGAATATTGCTGCCTGGCAGGGGACGCGTAGCCCTGTTGATGTCAGACCCTCTGACCACGGAGGGGTCTCCTCTCCCCGCCTGTTCTTGCTCCACACGCAGGCCATCGTGGTGGTTGAGTGACATAGATGGAGATGGGATGGGGACCACGCAGCCCCCACGTGCTGGGCTGCCCACACTGCCCTCACAGTGTCATGAGGGTCTCCGTGACACTGCCCAGCTCTTCCCACAGGTGCTGTGACATCTCCTGGGACTCGTGTGTTTCTTCTAAAGGTGCCTCTCACTTCTGCCTTGGGTCACTTAGTGGCTGATCCAGGCTGGAGCATCCCTGTCTGAGAGCAGGTGTTTTTTTACTAGTCCTCTTCCAGGCTGCCCACCAACCCATACCCCGGGGCCTGGTGGTTAAGCGTCTGGTACCCAGAAACAGACAGCCTGGGTTCAAACCTCAGCTGTGGTGTAGACTGACCATGTGACCCCTGCAAGCCCTCTGATCGCCCTAATTCTCAACTCCCTTATCTGGAAAGGCAGGGGAAATTGTAATGATCTTATGCTGTAGGTGTTACATTAAATAGTGACCAGAAAGTGCTTAGGAGGTGATAAGAGCTCCACAAGGGTAACCATTTCTACCCTCCTGTGGTTCCCTGGGTAGAGGTGGGCACAGGCCGAGGAACTCCTTACAAGGGTCTGTGAGCGCCGAGGCACCTGAGACCCCATTGCCCTGACCTGTAGGATGGACTCCGGTAGCAGAGGAACTGGTGGCTGGTAGTTTGGACACAGACCTGTTTACAACCTTCGAACCTCACTTTAAAGAAATTTCTGCCCTTGCATCTAGCTCATCGCTCAGGAAAGTAGAAAAGCAAAAAGTTTTTTCCTGCTGAAAATTAATGGCTCTCTTTAAAATATTAAAAGAACAGACAGAAGGAGATGGTGCGCCATGATGGCGGGGGCAAGGCCACCATCCTGAGTCTGTGGCTCAGAACAGATGCTCCGAATGCAGACAGATGGTGTGATTGAAAGGAGGAGAGTGGCCAGCAGTTCCAGAGTGGCTGCCTGGAGACAGCCCTCAGAGGTGCAGCTCTGCCAACGTTCACGGACCCACGGCACTGACTCGCCGTCACCAGGAGAGTATTCTGTGATTCATTCATGAAACAAAGGTTTTTATGGGATGTGAATGTTGTGTAAGGATTGTGAAGGGTGTAAAGAAGTTATTTAGATTATCTCAGTGTTTTCTGTCGGTATAAATCACGTGTGCACAAATCTTATAACAAATGAAACTGGTTTTGCATTTCTGAGGGCTTTGTTTGAATAAGAATACCTTTTAGTATATATTAAAAAGTAATTCTTTGCCAAAACAAAAAGAATCCTTTGCCAAATGTGTCTTTCACAAACCATACTCCTTCCCCTACAAATAAAAGGCCAAAAAAAAAAAAAAAGAAGAAAAAGAAAAAAGAGAGAAAAGGAGAGTGTGGCCCTGTTGGATTGTGTAACAGCAATAATCCTGAAGACGAAGATTTTCAGTAGAGAAACAGATCACATAGAGCTGGAGGTGTCAGGATAAATCCCTTCTTATTACAAAGAACAATAGCAATTTAAAAAACTCATATAAAGATAACTTTACATTAAAAAACTCTTTATTGCTTTTTTCCTGTCTGTAAAAGAAATACAGCCCAGTTAAAAATATCTAACAAAAAGCCTAAACAGTGGAGAAAACATCAGAAATTAAACACTTTCATCATCTCCACTGCCCCTCGAGCCAGTGACTGGTAAACACCCTTCAGGTTTTGTTACTCTCTGCCTGTTCTGAGGCAAAGGGGGCACATGAGTTCATTCCTGTAAGAACTGGATCATGCTCTACATATGGCTCTGGTACATTTTTTTTTAACTGAATAATATGTCTCAGACTTCTTTGCACATCAGTGCCTATTGATCTGTTTTATTCTTTTTAACGGTTGCCTTGCATGGCTCTACTGTGATTTATTTAACCAAATCCCTGTTGATTGATATTTGGGTTCTTTCCAGTTTTTGCTATTACAAACAATGCTACAATAGAGATCTTTGTAAATCTTTGTGGACTTCGTGACGATTTCTTTGGATGGATCCTCAGGAGCGAAGCAGCTTGGTCATAGAGATGTGCACGAGTGTGCACCCCCAGGTTCCACGCCTGCCTTGCTCTGCCCTCCCCCATCAGACGATGGGAAGGGGCGGGGGGAGTTGAGGTGGGCCTTTATAAGGAAGCAGAAAGCTTAATCTTGGTCTATGGTTGCAGCTTTTAGGAGACCAAGGCTTTTACTCCCAATAGGCCCGCCACACTACTAGAGAGGGGAGGGGGAGAATTAACTCATTAAACGAACCTCGTTCTGCATCATTGTGTGAAACACAGATTTTATTGTGAGTGGAAGGCCTTGCAAACAGAAGGACAGAGACTGTTTCTCAAAGTATGGTCTTTAGACCGTCTGAGTGAGAAACCCCGGGGCTATGATTTCTCGGGTTCCCAGTCAGATCTGCCACTGCCGAGTCCACGCTGAGGCCCAGAAAACTCCTTCCAGATGATGCCTCTGTGTGCAGCAACGGAAGACCACGGCGGTCTCACCCGGCGAGTGGCGACTGCATGTATTTCTCGTGTTCTTCGTGTCTGTGGACTTCCCGCCATGATGCCATTCTGTTCTCTCCATTTGCCATGATTGTCCTTACTTTTTTGTTGTTGTTGTTAGTATTTAGTTTTTTGTCTTTGATTGAAATGATTGTGTTTTATCCCCTCTTTTCCTTCAGGGCCTAGAAGTTGTATCTATTATTTTAGTGCTTACTCAAAAAATTTTAGCCTATTTCACATAATAAGACCTAAAAAACCAATATCCGTACCCTTCTCTGACGAACAGGTGCACCTCGGAACACTTTAGTATCTACAGCCTTGACTGACCTTCTTTGTTACTGGGCTGGTATTGTAGTTTCAGGCTGTTATTAAGCCCTTAAAGTCTTCATGACCGCCATTGTTGTATTTGTTATTATTATTATTATTATTGATTTTTTTATCATCAATGTTCACATTTACTAATACTTTTGTATACTGCATTACTCAACATTCCTAGTGAATCCCATTTTTCTTTCTGGTTTTCATTTGCTTCTTACTCAGGAAACTCACCCATAGTCATTTCAGCAGAGCTCCACAAGTGGTAAGTTCTTCTAGTAATTGTTTAAAAATGTCTTTCTCTCTCTCCCTATTAAACAGTAGTTTAGCTCAACATAGTTTGTAGGAAATCTAGTGTCAGTCCAATTGCCAGAAAAACTATTGCCTTTTGGTTTGCTAGTAATATGTCTTTCTCTGTCTCTCTCTCCTTTTTTTTTTTTTTTTTTTTAACTGAGTTTTGCAGTTGTTGCCGAGGCTGGAGTGCAGTGGTGTGACCTTGGCTCACTGCAACCTCTGTCTCCCGGGTTCAAGAGATTCTCCTGCCTCAGCCTCTGGAGTAGCTGGGATTAAAGGCACCTGGCACCATGCCCAGCTAATTTTTTATTTTTAGTAGAGACAGGGCTTCACCATGTTGGCCAGGCTGGTCTTGAACTCTTGACCTCAGGTGATCCACCCACCTCGGCCTCCCAAAGTTTTGGGATTACAGAGTGAGCCACTGTGCCCAGCCTCTGGTTGTTTTTAAGATTTTTCTTTGTCTTTGATGCTATGCAGTTTTTCCTTGATATGTCCAGGTATAATTCTATTTTAATGGATCTCGACTGGTATTTCATGACTTCCTTCAGTCTGAGATCCATGGCTTTCTTTAGGGACATTCTCAGCCATTAATACTGAATGAATTTCTTCTCTCTCATCTTCCAACTTCCTATGAGATGCATGATATACATTGGACCCTCTCATCTTACCTTCCATATCTCTTGGTCTTTCTTTTTTATTTTCTCATTTACCTCTGTGCTACATTCTTAGTAATCTTTTCTGTCTGTCTTCCAGTTCACTGAGCTGCTGGTCTGATCTGCTATTTAATACCTTCCTTGAGTCTTTAGGTGCTTTGACTATATTCTGTATTTCTAGACATTCTAGTTATTCTTTGTTAAACGAGAGCACTAGAATTTTTCTTAGGTGCCATCAATCAGATCTGGGAGCATGAGTCATGGAGATGGCCAACTCTTCTGGGCAGGGGCTGGATCTATCCAGAAATGATTGCAAAGCAGAGGATAGAAGAAGGATGTTTTCTCAAGGAAAATGTAAATCTGAAGAATTATCTTTAGGGGCTCTTCTCCAACCCAGTGACATGTTTAAGTTCCTGGTTGCAATTCCCTTGGATTAAGAGAAAAGTCATGTGCAGTTTATGGTGTTAATTTTTTCCTCTATATAGGGTAAAAGTTAAAGTTGATGTAACCACTAGATCTACCACAATTAGGACTTAAAGAACAACAGCAACAAATATATCTACATCTCAATGAACAGTCCAAGGTAATGTTCTAGAATTTCAGGTAGCTCCGCTGCCAGAAGTCATTAAAATAACCTGGATGATGGCGGCTCCACCACCTTCAACACATGGCTTCCAATGGGAAGGCCAGAGTCTTCCTCTTAAGGAAGTGAGCAGAGGTTGTACCACTTCCCTCATGTTTCCCTGTGAGCACTGGGCCCCATGATCTCCTGTAGCAGTAAGAGGGTTGGGAAATGCACCCTAGTTCTGTAGCCCGGTCCTCTCCCCGGCTGTGTTCCCATGACAGAAGAAGATAATGGTTTGGTGGCAATCTCAATCACTTCTAAAATGGAATTCCTTTTACAGCCTTTGGTCTTTTAGAAAAGTCTGATAGGTTTTAGAATTTTCTCCTTAGTCCTGACTCCCTCCGAGATTCTGGCTTTGTAAAGCCCTCTGACCCTGACTGTGTCAAGGAAGAAAAAGAAAAGGAAGGGAAGGGAACTCTGGGTTTATTTTGAGACAGAGTCTCGCACTGTCTCCCAGGCTGGAGTGCAGTGGCATGATCTCCGTTCACTGCAATCTCCGCCTCCCAGATTCAAGCAATTTTCCTCTCTCAGCCTCCCTAGTAGGGATTACAGGTGTCTGCTCCACGCTTGGTTAATTGTTCATATTTTTAGTAGAGATGAGGTTTCACTATGCTGGCCAGGCTGGTCTTGAACTCTTGACCTCATGATCCGCCCTTCTCAGCCTCCCAAAGTGCTGGCATTACATGCTTAAGCCACAGCGCCCGGCCTATTTTAAAATAGTTTTTAGAACAGGGTCTCCAGGGTCTTGCTCTGTTACCCAGGCTAGAGTGCAGTGGCACGATCATAGCTAACTGCAGTCTCAGACTCCTGGGCTCAAGCTATCCTTTCTCCTCAGCCTCCTGAGTAGCTGGGACTACAGGCATCTGCCACCGTGCCCAGCTAATTCATTTTTAAATTATTATTTTAGAGACGAGGTCTTGCCGTGTTGCCCAGACTAGTCTTGAACTACTGTCCTCAAGCGACCCTCCTCCCAAAGTGATGGGATTACAGGCATGAGTTACTGCACCCAGCCTGAACTAATAAATATTAGAGAGAGAGAGAGAGAGAGAGAGAAGGGAAGAGGAAGAAACAAAATAGAAGTTCTTTGTTTTCACTCATTTTATTTGACTACATTATTCAAATTAAGATGTTTTAAAAGGGTTCATGAGTACTATAACATCCAAGTTTTTGTCTATTCGATCAGGTCATTTTGTTGCATTTTCATGTAAATGACCCACAGGTGGCCTGTGTGATTTGAGATTGCATTCCCTCTTTCTGCTGGTTTCTTTGTCTTAGGCAATTGTGATTACTGAGGATAAGTCTGAAACTAGTTTAATTTTCCCTTCTGTAGTATTTTGTCGGTTATGCCTTGACATTTGTATTATTTAAAAATATCTCTTCTTTCCCACAGTACTTTTTATTGCTGTGTTTCTCATGTCCTACTGATACCCTCTATTCTCCTCCCTCCCTCCCTTTTCTTCTCTTTCTCTTCCCACTTCTTGCTCCCTCCCTCTCTCCGTCCCCACCCACCTCTGTTTCTGATCAGGAACATTCTACACGTTCCTTGTTGGGTTGGCTCCATCTTTGAACGGGGAGGTTCTACTCTGGCCTGTCTTTTCCTAGGAATGTTTTCACTGCTGGATTCTTCATGACCACCTTTTGTTTACCTGAGTCAGATTTGAATTGTCCTCTTAGATCAAGGCCAGTGGGGTGCATATTCATAATTTCTAATCTGTGTTTTTAAGCCAACTCTTGCTGGGATTTGTTGTAGCAGGCAGAAGCTACAGTTCCTGCAGAGTCCTTAAGCTTCTGGATTCCTTTGTTACAGGAGGTGTGCGCTAGAGGATCTCCTAGGTCTGCCGTTTGGACATCTGGGTCACGCGGGGCCGCTGGCTCACACTGCTGTTGGGTGGAGGATCTCCTAGGTCTGCCGTTTGGACATCTGGGTCACGCAGGGCCCCCGGCTCACACTGCTGTTGTGTGAGTTAGTGTTCAGCGTTCCTGCTCTGTTCACTGTGGTCGGCTTCTGCAAATGGACTCTCAAGCCATGTGCCCACTGCCTGAGAAGGATCAGGACAACAGTATCTCAAGAGAGATTTACAGACTTAAGGCAGGCAGTTCAGTGATCAGACATTGGAAAGCTGTTTCAAGGATGTAACACAGCTTAGAAAACAAACAAACCCAGAGAAACAGGAAGGTGCAGTGAATAAGGTCCTCTCTCTGTACCTAAGTTTTATATTTGGAATATTTCAACATTATTTTCTTTAGAGTGATTAAAAACATGAATTAATCCTATCAAGATGATTTCAGACCAAGTGTGGTATTTTAAATTTGAGCTTCGGCCCTTAGAGATATTGACAGTAAATGCTAAGAAAGTGAAGATGCTTCAATCCGGTGCTTTATTTAAACCAGGAGCCAAGCTTAGAACTCACAGCAGTTTCGACCAGCACATCGTGACAGTGCAAACGACACCAGGTTATTTCGGGTCCCTAAATCAATTCCCGGAATGGTGCAGATGGCACACTTATTACAGCCTGCCGCACAACAGGGGGAAGGTCCTGGCACTCTCATTCAGTTCAGAATGTGCATGTGGATGAGAGAGAGAGGAACTCTCAGAGGCTGGGAGCAAATTCTGACTTAGAGCAGGTCAACCATTTATCATCTAACAAGACCAGTGGAGAGGCGTGGGGAGGGGGTGAGTAGGAATGCAGAGAACCCAGGAGGCATCACACATCCATGAATGCTGAATAAATGAGATGGGTCTCAGTGAATTTAGGAAGTTTATTTTGCCACAGTTAAGGATGTGCACCCGTAACACAGTCTCAGGAGGTCCCGACATGTGCTCAGGGAGGTCCTAGCACAGCTTGGTTTTATACATTTTAGGGAGTCGAGACATCAATCAATACATGCAAGATGAGCATTGGTTTGGTCCGGAGAGGTGGGACAACTGGAAGTAAAGGTGGGAAGACTGGAAGCGGGGAGGGGCTTCCAGGTCACAGGTAGATAAGAGACAAATGGTTGCATTGTTTTGAGTTTCTGATTAACCTCTCCAGAGGAGGCAGTCAGATCTGCATTTATCTCAGGGAGCAGAAGGATGACTTTGTTTTGTCATCATTGTTGTTTGAGACAGAGTCTTGCTCTGTCACCCAGGCTGGAGTGCAATGGTGCAATCTCGGCTCACTGCAACCTCCGCCTCCTGGGTTCAAGCGATTCTCCTGCCTCAGCCTCCCGAGTAGCTGGGACTACAGGTGCCCGCCACCACATCTGGCTAATTTTTTGCGTTTTTAGTAGAAATGGGGTTTCACCATGTTGTCCAGGCTGGTCTCAAACTCCTGACCTCAGGTGATTTGCCCGCATTGGGCTCCCAAAGTGCTGGGATTATAGGTGCGAGCCACCGCGCCCAGCTGCAGAGGGATGACTTTGAAAAAAATGGGAAGCAGTTTTGCCCTAAGCAGTTCTCAGCTTGACTTTTCCCTTTAGCTTGGTGATTTGGGGACCCCAAGATTGGTTGTCCGGTCAGATATCTCTATTTCCTCTCTGCTAAACCAAATATCACAAGAGTTCATTTAAACTCAGAACAAAATACCATCTTCAAAAACACAGAAAGTGATTTCTCATTTAAAGCTTCTTATTTCACTATGGACCCAGAAAGTCTGATATTAAGTGATCAATGAAAGTCAAACTGCAAAACATTCTCAGTTGACGACAGCAGCAATGAAGTCCACAGATAACCCCAGTCAACTGCAACCCTGAAACTGTTGAGCCAAATGGCAGGCTCGTCATTCCACTTCTGGGGAAGAAACACCCCTTACCTGATACTGACTTTTCCCATGTTCTGGCCTGTGGGGTCAGGAGGTGGGCCACCCGCTAGTGCACATAGCCGGGAGGTGCTCAACGTGAAGCTTTGTCTCCTCCCTCAGGGACAGTGGGGACTGTGCCAGGTCTTAGGTGACCCCCTCGAAAAGCATGACCAGGGGAACCGTGCCTTCTTTTCTGTGCCCAATGCACAGAAGTTCAGAAGCCAGCACTGCCTTCCTTTGGTGATGTGGGGGATTCCCTGTGCTTAGATATTGAGGGAGCCCCGGATGGTTGCTCCTAGAAACAACTGGCTGGAGCCCATGGGATTCTGCTTAGTCTTACTGCCTCCCCTGGCCGTGGGATGCTGAGTGGGCACTCGTGCTGGATCTGGCCCCAGCAGCAGGGTCTCCCTGGGACTGAGTGGAAGCTCTGAAGTGGAGATGTGGCCCTATTATCTGTAAAACTCTCAACACATGAGTTACAAGGCAAGGACTGTGTCCTCACTTTGCGTCACAATGACTCCATGCTGCCTCCACTAAGAGTGGAGCTGCAGGCTGTCCCTGGCTCCCAGGTGAGGATGGCAGCACCCCCAGAGGAAGACCAGGCACCCCCTGTGATTCTGAGGCTGTTGGGGGTCTTTAAGGCTAAGGCAGTCCCTACAAAACAAGGGTTTCTGAGGGACCACTGGGCTAGTGCTGAACGGTTTGGGGAGATTCGCTCCACCGTTCTGGATTCTGGTTAAGAGGAAGTCTCACCATCAGAGCCTGGATGAAGGGGAAGGGAAGCTTTCAAAGAAAAACAAGTGAGAGGCAGGATGATTGAATGGGTGGTAAATACCTATCGTGGCAGCTCAGCGCCCATTAACTGACCGGAGACCACTCAGCTAGAAAGCC